>NC_068948.1:42628631-43252380 GCF_026419915.1 Harpia harpyja | reverse complement strand
ATCCAAAGTTTCCCCAGTCCACGTAGCTCTGCACCCTCCTGCTCCCCCAGGGAAAGTCCCCATACTAAATATGGTCCAGGCCATGGCTATCAATCCTTTTCCCTGCAGAAAATGCTGCAACAAGAGATTAGTCATTGTTCATGTTTCCAGTCCACGTTGGTTATTTTATTCCACATTGAGCTACAGAGCAGCTGGGGCACCCGCTGGGCGAGGGCAGCACCTTCCTTGCTGTCTCAGTGCTGCCCTCATGGGCTGCCCTGCACGAGGTGCTGAATGAACTGCACTTCCACCACTACAGCCCATCCAGGGTATCCTTGTTCTCACCAGGTAGTGCTCATAAGGGACCAAACCGCTGGAGAATGGTTGATTTCTCCTGTGGGGCTAGTTTGTGTACACAAGTTTTCACTAAGCTACAGTATAATATGCAATTATAGCAGAAATAATGGAGCTGAAGGTTTAAAGATTGTAGAATTGATAGCCAGGTTTTCAAGGAACACATTAGCACGTCGTCAGCAGCAATGGGACTGACTAATTATTTGTGTAGAGCAATTTCACTGTGCTACAAACATGGATGAAACCAGAGCGCTTCTGGTACATCTAAAAAAACCACCGTGCAGTTGTTCATGCCAAGCTGTCTGTCAGAGAGCTCCCACCGCTCTGCTGGCTCTAGAGGAAGAAGCGGGTCTAAGGGATGAGTGCAGTTCTCTTTGGTAAGTCTGGTGCAAAACCCACTTGGGATCTGGTGGGCCCACGCCTGGCCCCAGCCCCTCGGCTCCTGGTGGCACCTTCCCCAAGGAAGCCCCACTAACAGTGACTGTGCAGGCAGCTCTGTCATGCCTGCCTGCTCCATATGGCAAGCACATAGACCATCCTTACTTTTTCTGGCATTTGCTTTCAGCTGCGTTAGTTCTTTTTTATTTATTTCTCCCCCCAAAGGGGACATCTGCAAGCTGCAGACAGCAGAGAAACATAGTTTAGGGGTGTGACAGAGTCCCAAGCAGGTGCGATGCTCCTCTGCAAGACCACCTGAGCAATTTACCCCTCAGAACTGTGTGATTTACTTTCCTTGCTCACTAGAAAGCCTCACAGCAGCAAGCAAGGCTAAGTCTGCTGCCAGGTGGGGAGCTAGACCCATCCCCACTCTTGTCATCCCTTCTCCATCTCATCACAGCACGTTTCACACCCATTTCAGCCGCGTCCCTGCGCGAGCTCCCTCTGAGCATCAGCTGCTACTAACAACCCTCTCCTCTCCCTCTGCTGCAGGATGACATGCACAGGGTCATTGACCAGCAGCTGATGGACAAACACCCGAAGGAATGGAGCCAGCTTGCTTATTCCTTCTCCAGTGGCTATGGCACAAAGCGGAGTGCCAGACCCTCCCCCGTGTTCAGGCCGGAGCAGCAGGGGGACGAGCCCGTTGGGGCAGAAGGGAACCGCCTCTTTTCCTTTTTCAAGAAAAATTAATTTGAAAAAGAGAAACCTCTCCAACAATTCCTGCTTCAAGATGGGGAGTGGGGCAGCTGCCCAGCTTGCTGATGGACCCAACTCTGATCCACTAAGAAAAAAGAAGGGGGCAAAGGAGTTAACCCTTGAGACTCTGCACTATTTACACCGCACCTGGTCTGAACCAAATGTTTACATGAACTGGAGATTTGCAAATTGACAATGTGATGCTAATAGAAAGAAACTTTTCCTATTCTTTAAGTGAAGTGATAAACTTCAGGGTATATTTTAGGCGCTTTGACACAGTCCAGTTTGTGCTGTGAAGAATAATCTGATTGTCTTAAAAGCATTCTCATGCTGGAGAAGGAAGTAAGCAGCCCCAAGACAAAGCAGCGCAGGGGATTGAGAACTGCCATCACAGCAAGCACAGGGGGAAGAAGAAGGCTGAATGCAAGAGAAGAGAGGGGAGTCACTTACACCGCCCTCTGGTCCTGGCAGCTGTGATATCCTTCATCCATCCCACTGAGACTGGAGTCGCTCTGGCCCCAGCCTTGCCATGTTTTGACAAGTGTAGCTTTCTCCATGGTGGAAGTTGAGCCCTCACTGCAGATCCTGCCTGGGCGCCATCTCCCCTGCAGCTCTGCATAGCTGTTTACCCGTCGCTGGGAATCCAGGCTCCTCGCAGATCAGGGCAGATGTAAGATTGCTGATGTTACTGTCTTCTCTAGCTCCCTCCTGTTACAGAGAGAAGAGCTGCAGAGACTGTAGTTACATGGAACATTAAGGATTTCTCCCCAAGAGACTGACAATCTGTAACAGGTTACAAGCTGGGTAAGAGTTGTGGATGTTCAGTCCTGGGGCACCTACTGTCCCTCCAATGGCCAAAGGTAGTTGTGGAGCTTCAGCACGTCACACACCTTTCCCCAAAGCCAGGTACCCCTCCCAAACAGAGTAAGAAACCTGTCATTTTAACTGGATAGGCCCCCAAAAAGCCTAACTAATAATTCATTGAAAGCCTACCCATAATAATGTCAGTAGGTCTTTAAGGCTGGGTTGGCAGACTTGCTCCTCAGAAAGCACGCAGGCATCTACCTTCACTAAAGCCAAAGGCAATTTGTGTCTACAAAGCTCTGGAAATTCTGCAGCTTACTCTGCCCCACGCAGTAACATTAGCTATGGCCTGACGAAAACTATGAGTATTTGTCCCTGCCTGCAGGTCATTTACTACTCAGCCCTTTGGCGAGCAAGTAGCCAAATCTCCTTTTGACCGAAGATGATCAGAGCCTGCTTTGCTGTAAGCATGACTTGATCAAGGAGAAGGAATGTAGCTTATTTGGTATATGCACACAGTGATGCTGGAAATCCTGCAATTCTTAAGTAGGGACCTTCCCTACGCACTGGATGGGCACCTTACAGCTCTTCTCTTTAACACAGTCTACCATCATAAAGCAGCAAGGAATGCCAGACTAAGTTCAGAGATGTCCTGCTGCTGTCATGCAATTTTCACACATTCTCCCAGCTCACGATACCCACAGGCCCCAATTTGTTTCCCTGTCGCTTTAAAGAGGCTACCACCTACACTGTCCCACAGGAGACGGAGCTAGGTACACATTCAGCTCTGCCCTGCTCAGCAACTTAGGTGCTAAAACACCATCCTACAGGGAGCTGCTATCTCTGTTCACTATTTACAGTAACGAGCTTTCTGCTAGAATTAGGTAATACCTTCTAAGAAGCAGGTAAGAGGTTCGTGGCTTGGGTTTTTTTATTATTATTTAACTTATCTATGGGATAGAACATCCATAATACCTCAGTACAAATATCCTTTCTGCCTACAAAGATTTGAGCATTCCCATATTTCCTTGTTAGCATGAAACTACCACACTGGTATGAAATCATCTTGCACTGAAGTAGCTCCATGTTGCAAGGAGCAAAGTACTCTTTGGGATTGAAAATGGTGGTAAAAAGCTGAGTGGTAAAACCCATTTACTTGAAAGCAATGACACCTGGATTGCAGATCCTGCTCCAGGAAATACTTAGGTAAAGCACCACCAATACAGCTTGATGCTTACAGGGAAAGGAGTCTGGAGTCTCACAGGCAGGGAAGGAAACCAAACCTTGGCCTCTCCTTTCTAGGCAATGCTCAACTGTTGAGTATCTGCTTGTATCCGCTTGTGCAAGTGAGGGAAAGGGACTTAGTGCAGTGCCAAGCGCGCTCTCAGGATGGCAAGTCCTCATCCTCCCGTCTTACCTATGTTGTGACTCCCAATAGGGCAGAGCCATGAGGCACACACTCAGCATCCCGGGCTGTCAGGACTCAGTTACGCCCATATGCATTAACATAAACTTTGATACCTGCAAAATTAGGCGTGGGTTCATGGAAGCCAGTGATACATGTGAACAGTTGGCTCATACCCTGTTTGAAAACTATGCTCCGCTTGTTGTGGGAGAGCTACGTGAACATCTTTGTCCTCACAGACCTTTTTTCTGCTGTCAGTTGTCATTTCCCAGGCCCCAACAGCTCTCTTCAAGCCACATGCCCAGCAGCTGTGTGGGACTCTACCCCTGTGAGGATGTGTGGATGTATGTATGCAATCCTAAGGCAAGGGCCTTAAGTTATCCAATGAAGATGCAGTAATGAGATGAAGAAAGGTGCCTTCTGCTCCATGTTTGCTGAGAGGGAAGCGACTCATTCAGTTGCAGGGGTAGGCAATTGAAATGCACAGCACATCTCTTCATTTAAGGAGGAACCTACCTTAATCCCATTGCAATTTTATTTATTTATTAACAGTGATGGAAGAGACGGCAAGAGGAAAGTCAGCATGTTCTAAGGTGCCAGTTGGGTATGGTTTCTTAAAACTAGCCTCTTAACCCTAAAGACTTAGTTGCACTACTAAACCCAGAAATAGAAGAGAATTGGGTTTAATGAACTGGACAACACACCAAAGGAGACCTCCTTGTGCTGAGCTGCTACTCAACAGGAACAGAAACTGCCTTAACATAGCAGCTAGGTTTTGTTGTTTTGTCTTCAAAAATCTCATCAATGCAGTCCTTCACATTCTCGTTTGTTATGTTGCGTTTTAACAAGGTCCTGACTATTCCACCTTGAGCTGTCATTAAAACACTCATCTCCCTCCTGTCATGGCCAGGAGCCTGGAATCATCCTTGCAGTGTTGGGTTAGAAGACACTCCACTTGTGATACTTGATACTTCTAGGACACACATGGCATAAAGGAAACGTTGGCTCCAGTGAATGAGATGGAGGAAGCACATTAATCCAGCAGGTACTCAGGATCCCAAAGTAGATTTAGGGAGTGGGATCAGCAGCTCTAAATACAACACTCACCCTTGCTTTTGAGATAATGGTAAATAAAACAGTAGTGCTGCACAGTAACTGTTCAAATATTGCACAGAGAAGAGATGCCTGCTGAGATTAAGGTTACAAAGAACTTTCCCACAGTTAAGTAACAGGTGACTGGGCAAATGTTTATTATGCTAGCCTAAGGGAAAAGGGATCAATCTCCCTTTAGTCAACTCTGCAAGGGAAAAAACTGTAAACAAGAAACAAGTAAGTGTAAATGAAAGGCAAGTCACTAGCACTTTATCTTAATACAAACTTAGATCAGCAACTTGCCGTTGAGATGAACAACAGATCAATTAATGACAACAGAATAATTTTGCACAGAGAAGCAAGAAGTGAGGTTACAGGCAGTGCTGCATGTACAAGGACTTGATAGCTGCATGCACTTGTCCTACTTAGAATGGTAAATTCCAGATATGCCTCTACATCAGGCAAACTCTCTACTCCCCACTCGGCTATAAAAAGCAAGATTGTT
Organism: Harpia harpyja; assembly: GCF_026419915.1. Lineage (NCBI taxonomy): Eukaryota > Metazoa > Chordata > Aves > Accipitriformes > Accipitridae > Harpia > Harpia harpyja. The sequence goes on along the minus strand of NC_068948.1, from coordinate 43,247,104 downwards.
TTAACCAAAAAGCCAAGAAAGGAAGTGTCTGGGTGCTGCAGCAACGATTCCCTTAGATTGAGAGGGGAAAAAGCACACAGCAGGGACAAGCAGAAAGAATGTATCTATAGATATGTACATATACCACAGTGCTGTAATTTTTGTATGTAGCAGTAATGTAAATAAATGTATGGTTTTTATAAGATACATATTATAAAAATCTATAAAGGCATATTTTTAGTAAAACAATGCTCTACTTCTTTTGTAAATAGTTCTCTTCAGAATAAAACAGATCATTTATACAATACTGTCTCAGCTCTCAAGTCACTGCTTATCTTGCCTAGCTGCAGAACAAGCTCACTTTTTGAACTATCATCTTAACACCCAACAGCATCTTTAGTGCTTCATCATCCCAAATTCAGCCACGTAAAGCACTTGCATGTGTTCAGAGGAGAACAGTCCTGGAGAAAGAACATTTGAGGCATTTACATCTCCTGCCACACAGGAAAATAGAAAGACGAGCATGTAAACATTCTCCACCTTCCACCCATTTGTATCATTTACTGGCCTTTATATGGAGGGATATTCAAACTTTAACGAGTTTAGACACAAAACACAGATGGACAACGAAACACCTCCAGCTTGCGGCAGCTGCAGTTCAGACCATCTGCATGTCCTCAGGATTCCCCTCTACATAGTCATACCAGAACAGAGCAGACAGAAGAAAAGGCACCTTCCCACAGCAAGTTTTCATCACACTTCTCCAGAAGTGAGGACTTGCCTTCGGTAGCCCACTTGTGCGTTAAGGGCAGGCAGGGGTAAGTGAATGCTAAGGGCAACGAGCACAGCAACAGCTGCCGTATTTCCTCTACAGAAACACGTTCATTTCCTGGGAAAGCAAGGAGAGACTCCAGATGTTTTTTAATCAGCTCAGGGTCTGACCCCTACTGCCTTTGAGGAGAAACTTTCAAAGCTCACTCAACGCTTTTCGTTGAACAGAAAGACAAAAGATTACAGCAAAATCACAAGCATCTCACTTTCACGCAGAAATAAGGTTACCATTCCAGCTTACTCTTTCATTCACATTTAAAACTAGAATGGCAATGAAACATTTGAAAGCATTAATTATGGTTTTCCCAATACCCCCTCCCAGGAGAAAAGACCCTCTACATACAGCAGAAGAGCTCACCCCTGGCTTGCCACCCTCCACCTCCAGATGCTGGACAGCAGAGGAAACAGAGCCTCAAAAAAGATTTGGCAGCTTGTAACCTTTATTTTTAGTTTTTTAAAATTATTTAAAAAGCATAATTAGAAACTTTCATTACAGAAATAATCCTAGCAAACCAGTTAGACATTCCATTGCTCAACATTTAGGAAACTTCACATCAGCACCACTAGAGACACAGTCCCCACCCCTTCCAATTGAATAGTCAGTGAGTGGCAAGAGCAGAGAGGTAACTGCTCCTCTACAGCCAGCTCTAGAAAAAAAAAAAAAAAAAAAAAAAAAGAAAAAAAATCCCACTTTAAGCCAGGAAGTTGGACACCTGGATTGGCAGAGTTCAAACCATGGCCACAAAGACCTGGACTCAAAGAGGACCAATCTTTCCATATAAGAGAACACTCCAGGCTTGGGTGCACCATTTCCTCATTTTATTGCATCATTTCCAGTAAATTCAGACATTTTCTTTACTTCTGCCTGTATGAAGTTACTCCCTCCTAGATCTGCACACATGCTACCACAAGAGTCCCAGAGTAATGCAGCTGGGCCCTTTAATCTGAAAGTGGTAACCATCACAGGACAGCTTCATTTCAACAGGAAGGCTTTGAGGACTGACCCAGCTCCTTCCTTGGGCACACACCACATTCGACATCAGAAAGCAGACAGAATGGACTGGTGTAACTTAAGCCGCCACTTTCCATAGCCGCTCAAGTCTTACAATTATCAGAGCTCACACTAGCAATACCATCCCAGCTCATTCTTATTCTTGGGTTACCAATGAAAGATATGTGAAGAAAAGAGACGGGTGAAGGCAGCTGGATACATACTCCCAGCACCTGAACCGATTAAAAAAAAAATAAGTGTTACACATTCATTGTTTGCATTTTTTAAAAAGTCTTTTAAGTGATTGATTGTGATGTGATTGTATGATTAGGGCTCTTACCACAACCCGTAAAATCTAAAAAAATGCAGGCAAAATAAGTGACTAAAATTTAGCCTCTCCTGGGGAAGGGGGAGGAAGGGAGAGAAGTGGGCTGATTCAAAGCTCATGGACATTGGTGAATCATATCCTACCACACTAAGGCCAGCAATTCCATAGGGCCACTTACCGACAAACTGAGCACGTCCACCTTCAAGGTCTTAAAGGAAGCCATACCCTCCATGCCTTTTAGTAATTTTAAGGACAAATTTCTTTTTTAATTATTATTTAGGCAATTATTCAGGTGCTGAGCATGTACTTTCAGCCCAGACATTTGATATTTTAGTTACACACACATACACTCTCCACCTTCAACTACACCTATTGAGGCTGATGAACTGAGCCCTTGTTTTCCCAGAAAGGCCAACAAGGGGCAGGAAAATGTTGCTGAGCATAGCAAGACCAGTTTGTTTCCAAGGGTGATCCTCCACCGCCACATAACCCAAACAAGCAAGCTTTCCATTCCTTTATGCTAAACAGCAGTCCTCCTTTCTAACAGAAGAATCCTGGGAATGATCCTGCAGCAGCTTTCATACTCAGACATCAATCCAGAACAGCTGGATGTATTTTCATGCCTTTTCTTTCTCAAAAACAAAAGCTTTGCCACCAAAATTCACATTCAAGTTCAGATCGCCTATTTGTGGACAGGGCAACAAGGAGAAGTTTGGGGTTTTTGGCAGAATCACGTGGTTTTTGTTGTTCTCAAAAGAAATGGACCCTCACTTAGGACCCTGGCAGAACCAGAAGCAGAGGTCAAAGGAGTTAAACTTTGCTTTTTTTTTTTTTTTTTAAAAAAAACTTTTATCCAAATAAATCCCACTTCTGCAGGTCAGTTTTGTTTTTCAGTATCTTGATACAAACTAAAGGAGAGCACAGATACAGCTGGGCTGCAGCACAAGAAGGTGAAACCCAAGGACCCAGCCACAAACCTGGATCATGGCAAACTGAAATTCAAGGCCCCAGCAGCAGCACCAGCTGCCAGCCCAGGGGCTGGTGAAGTGAAACCCCAGGCTCCAGCAGCAACACCTGCAATCCTGGTACCTAGAAAAACAAAACCTGAGCCCCAGTAAAAGCCTGGAACTCCAGGTGAAGCCATAGGCCCCAGGGGCACCAGTTGCCAGCCTGGAGCCCAACAGAAATGAAGCCAGAGGCCCCAGGAAACAGCTGCTGCCAGCCTGGGGCCAACTTGAATTAAGAACTTTGTACTATTTCTTTAAAAAGATGAATTCTGCAGTCCATGATTGGTTGACATTAAGAAGGCATAAGCCAAAGCGACAACAGGGAGGCGAGGCTGGTTAAAGCAATATACATTATATACAAACTCTTGGGTTAATTAGTCCACTTGGTAGGCAACGTCCTTCTTGTCTACAAGGCGCACTGGAATGAGCAGGGGAGGAGAGGGGGGCAAGATTCCATCCGATACCTTCTTGGCACTGAAGTGGTAAGGTGCCAGCGCCTCTTGATAGAAAACATGGAGAAAAAATAATCTTTAAATAACGGCACAAAACTGAGAAAGTCCTCCCAAAGCCTGCCCCAGTGGAATTGCCCGAGTCTAGCTGGAGGGGCTGATCTGTCTGAGAGCAGAGTCTCTGCAGCAGGGAAAGGGCATTAGCAGCACCGCTTCTTCCTTTTACTGTTCTTCGTTAGCTTCACCACATCATTCTGTTGCTGCTGTTGCTGCTTTGCTAAGTTTTCTTTCTTTGCTCGCAGGACTAGCTCTGTAATGCAATTAAACATCTGCAAGAGAAACAAGCAAGTTTAGACCACCCAGGAACTCAGGCTAGCTTTTGTGGGAAGCTGTTCTTTTGAAGCAACTCCACTTTTCTAGATATTTCAATGATGGTTCAGAGATCTTCCCCAACCCACTACGGGCCAAGCCAAAATCCAGTACCTTCCCGACCCACTCCCAAACAAAATCAATAACACTTCCATCCCCTTTCCCAAACCAGTAAATAAAACCAGGTCAGTTTGGCAACCAAGGCCAGGAGTAAAGACGGGGCAGTCCTACTTCCTAGAAGCATTCCCCCTAGTGACAAGTCTTTCCTGAGACCATGCCTAATATGTTAGCACTGTAAAGCTAGTGAAAATGCAATGTGGGCTCCTTCATTGCACTTCCCCAACTCTTCTGAACACAGGCGGATGTCTCTCTGACATTTTACTACTCTCTTGCAACTTGTACAAAGCATTTTATCTTTCTTTCTCAATGGGAAGAATGTAATTGTTATTTTTTCCCAAACCATTATCCCCAAATTATTTTAGCTATACTCCTCCGCATATTGTATTACCTCTTCCACATTAATATTTTCTTTGGCGCTGGTCTCAAACAATTGGATCTCCATCTGCCCAGCAAATTTATAGGCATCTTCTGTTTCTACCACTTTTCGCTCTGGGTCATCATTCTTATTCCCCACTAAGAAAAAGAAAGAAAACAAAAAGTCAGTTTGGTACTTCAGCAGGTCAGCCCACTAAATAAGATGTTGTAACTCTGATTAGAAACTTACCTAGTATCCGGCAGACATCATCACAATTTTGATTAATTTCATGCAACCACCGTTTTACATTCACAAAAGATTCTGCACTCGTTACATCGTAGACAACAATGACCCCATGTGTTCCTCTGTAATACCTATGGAGCAGGAAAAGACAATAAATGTTAATTCAAGCTATGTATCATCTTCTCAGCTCTTTCTCTTTCACTTGGCTTCTACAAGATTCATAACAAATCCACAAGTTACAGCAATCAAGTGCCCCCATTTTCTTTCCACTGGGAGTCATTTAATTCTTTTACAACAGCTAGATCACATGCTATTTTCCTCTAAACCTACAGATTTCCCTGCTCATTTAGTCTATACAAGTAGGTTTCAAAGTCCAAAGTCTGCTGTTTACTTCCTTGTTCAGGTTTTCGAGACCTTCAAAGATGAATACTGTCTTCCAGCTATGTGAGCAAAAGGTAGTGGTGCCCCCAATATGTCCTCAGAACTGGCTGTGATGTGAACCTTCACATCATACAAGCCACATCAAGTTTTTGCAGTAATTTTGTTATCTGTGAAAGATCACTTACAGACTAAAATTTCAGCAGATCTCCAAATATATTCAATCCTCAGTCACAGTTCTCTTGAGCTCACAAAAATTTCCCTCTGGCTGAGCGACTGTGTTCTGATCACACCTTCCTACTCAACAGATCGACTCCATATGTGCATTCAAAGCGCTCTGCTACCTTTAGCCATTAAAAATAAGCTTCGTTTCAGTTTATTCCCATTAGCCTTGGGCAACAAGCACCTTTAAAAGATGATGAGCAATTCTGATATGCAAGAAAAATACCTGAATTCAAGTTCCAGCATTATCACCTGCATGAACCTACTAAAGGCAGACAGTATGTGCACCATGAGAATGCTACATCAAAAAAGCAAGCTCCACCTTCTCAGTTTTCAGCCACATTCACAGGGCTATCGGGTATTTTCCCTACTGCAAATTAGGCAGCTTTGACAAAAAAAACAAAAACAAAAACCGAAAAACAACCACCTCTTGCAGCACTCTCCCTTCCACTGCACTTTAGAGATGTCCACTGTGACTACTCTGGTCCTCTTTGATAATTCATTTCAACTCAGCGAACACACCTTTCAACTTCAAAGCCTTTTAATCTACTCCAAATGCACTACCTTTCAGAAGATCTCAAAGCTTCAGCTCACTTCTGCTACTGACTTGCTTGAGCAAGTTACTATCTCTTCTCCACCTTTAGCCTCATCATCCCTTCGATAACAGAAGCCATTTGCCTTTATAAACCATCAAAGCTGCCCACCAGAAAAAGACCTGGGGGTGCTGGTTGACAGCTGGCTGAGTGTGAGCCACCAGTGTGCCCAGGTGGCCAAGAAGGCCAACGGCATCCTGGCTTGTATCAGAAATACTGTGGCCAGCAGGAGCAGGGAAGTGATTGTTCCCCTGTACTCGGCGCTGGTGAGGCCACACCTCGAGTACTGTGTTCAGTTTTGGGCCCCTCACTACAGGAAAGACATTGAGGTGCTGGAGCGTGTCCAGAGAAGGGCAACAAAGCTCGTGAGGGGCCTGGAGGACAAGTGTTATGAGGAGAGGCTGAGGGAACTGGGGTTGTTTAGTCTAGAGAAAAGGAGGCTGAGGGGAGACCTTATCGCTCTCTACAACTACCTGAAAGGAGGATGTATTGAGGTGGGTGCTGGTCTCTTCTGTCAGGTGGCTGGAGATAGGACGAGAAGAAATGGCCTCAAGTTGTGCCAAGGGAGGTTTAGATTGGATATTAGAAAAAATTTCTTTACCGAAAGGATTGTCAGGCATTAGAACAGGCTGCCCAGGGAAGTGGTGGAGTCACCATCCCTGGAGGTGTTCAAAAAATGCATAGACGTGGCACTTCAGGACATGGGTATGGTGGTGGTGGGTTGACGGTTGGACTCAATGATCTTAAAGGTCTTTTCAAACCTAAACGATTCTATGATTCTATGATCAAGACAGAATTCCACAGACAGGCATACATCACATACAGAATGCACGCATTTCCCCCCACCCCCTTCCTCTTGTGATCACTTTGTGTGATAGTCACTGGGTATCAATACTCTTCTATGATATGATACATACTCTACAGAAGCAGGAGAGCCCGCTCCTATTGCTAATCTGGGCACTTTCAGAAGACAGTCACATACTTCTTCCATGCCATTACTAGTAATTTATGCTGTACATTCACTTTCCTTGGCAAGAACTAACTCAGGTAAGAATTACTTATTCCCAGCCCATAAGAGATCCCGCGCTTTCAAATATTCTAGTCCATTCACAATCAGTTCCTTTAATAGCTGTAAAACTTGCTACAGCACTGCATTTGTGCTCTACTTCGTTACAAGTTCAACTTTATTTCATAACTTAGATCCTTTAGAGGAAAAAAGTATTCCATAGCCTGAATCCACACATTGCAAAAATAATCCATCCTCTCCCAACAGTAACATGTACTGCACACCGTTTTTGATAAATACTGTTTTGTATGATAGCATCAGAAAGGGAAAGATCTCCAGTCCTATCAACACACTAGATTTCTTTACATCTCAACAATAACTAATTATCTTCAAACTCTCCCATATCACCTAATAGCCTTTTAATTCAGCAACCCTCAGGCTGACCGACCACTTCCTAACACTGAGCATTACATTTGCAAAGGCAACACTCAGCCTTTAGAGAAACGCAGTGGTTCAGCTACACCTACGCAGAGCTGCTTCGTTCTGCTGTGCACACCATAAAACCATGCCTGGTATCCCAGTCATCCAACCCAGAGGACCCAACAGAGCATCCTGCTGCTCCTACCTTGCCCACGCACCTAGGTTTTCTTCTAAGCAAAGCATATGATGTCAGGGAGTAGAATAACATGCACCCTGCACATATAGATCCCCCTCCTAACATGCCGTCAGCACAGACGTCGTTTGCTCCTAGGGATGAGGACTGTGGGCTGGACCATGCAGCACAGACCACTTTGGCATGCAAAACTCTGCAGGAGCTCGGAGCTCCTGCCACAAAGCACTAATATTGCCAACCACCTCATCAGAAACATCCCCCTTTGTGCAAGACAGCAACCCCTGACTCCTGCTGAGTTCCTACCAGCTTACACTGCTTCTATTTTTGGAACGGAAAATTGTCTGGCACATCATTCTAGAAAGGTTGCCAACCCCTCATCTACACTAAAATGTCATTTTCTCCATTGGCTGACATTACCTTTTAGCAGCCCGAGAGATAAGACCATACTACCTTTTATTCTCTAACTCTCAAGCCCCATAATACGCATTTTTCTCAAAAAGCTAGTCATGCTATTTTCTATCATTTGTTACATACAGCCTTGTGTCCTAGATAAGATTTTAGGCTTAACAAGTACAGCAAAGATTCTCTAACCCCAAGTGCAGGACAGTACTAGAAAATAAAATCTGATTTATCCTACCCCATCCTTCAAACTTCAGAATGATGCAGTGCAGAATTGCTTTTATAACAAGTTGTAGGCTTTGGCAAGTAGAGAACAGATGGGGCTTTTGGCATTCAGGGAGGAGTAGGTGTAAATTTTGTGCTTTTGGCAACCAAGAGGTAGTTGAGGCTTTGACACTAGGGAAGGAATGCCTTATCTTCTTCCCATCCACATTTTAGGGAAGATGGAGACCACAGAAATGAGAGCAGAAGAGGAACGAAGTTCTCAACCTCAGCCTTCCATTCAAGGACTATATGACTGATGCTAGCTGTCCTCTATATGTTAGGCACGCTCTGCCATGTACCCTACAAACCTCAAAGCCAGTACCTGCTACTACTCCTAGTGATAAATACACTAATGAAATACAGCAAAAAAAAAAAAAGAAAAAAAAAAGAAAAAAAAGAAGTTATAGAACAGTTATGTTTATAGTGTCCATAAAAGTATCCCACTAAGGTGAAAGACAACCAAACCTGACCTGTATATGCCCTTGGATTGCTTGGTAGCAGCCAACTAACTTCCATATGGTAGTAGCCAACTATCTTCCATATAGTTGGAAAAGTTACCTAGATCTAAAGGCCTTACATTTAGTGTTGGTGTGGAAAAGGCTTAAGAATTATAACATTTAAGTTGAAATAAACACAGTACCACCTAAATTCCTTGTTCTACCTATAGAATTATATTTAAAGAAGCTTAAAGACATAAGCGTACTGCCTTTGAAACATTACCTACTAATACGGCAGACTTAATACAGAAAGTCTTCAGAATGGGTTAACCAAACTCACCATGTCCTTCAGCCATCTGCATCCTCCCCTCACATCTCTGAAGACTACCGTTCTAAGCAGAAGGGAACATTTTGCCATTCATTGTGGTACTCCCTACTACAAGACACCAGTAAGAAAGTTCTCAGATTTCCTCTAGTAAATGCTTCCCAGGATTAGCATCTGGAGCTATAATAACTAGTTTCAGGAAGCATGATGGTAGCTAAGTCAGATTTAGAAAAGACAGAGTATTACTGACTGCATCAGTTCAGTAGGGCGCCTATGTTCATTTTTCCGGGGGCGGTGGGGGGGAAGTAACTGGCCAACTTGAAAAATAGGTCATTGGTTAAATCCAACACCTTTGTTAGTATTTCACTAGTTTGTAGTATACATCTTTCCTTGTTTTTCAGTCCTCTAGAATTCTAAACAATTCCAGAGACTTCTAATAGTCTGTTTTCATACTCATCTTTTTTTCAGGCTCCCAGAAGCCCATCTATTGTCACAGGTCAGTTGACCAGTCTTTCGACCATCATATCTGGTTTACAAGACACAGCAATTCTATCATCTCAAAAAGTTTATCCCTCTCTTGAACACGCCATTCCACACAAATGCATGGCAGAAAGTCCCTCTGCTATCGCTATTCATCCTGAGCTAGCATCTGACAGCTATTATTTAAAGCTTAAATCCTAAAACCACAGTCGCGAATCAGGACAAAGTAGTCCTATCTACAAGAGCAAACGAATTACAGGAACTGGTTGTTCATGCATCTTAAAGATTCCTGCTAATACAGCTGAATCCTGGCATGCTACATCTCTGGTGAATTTAAATTCAATTTAGAGTTTGGATGACATTCCATGCCAATCAAATTCACGCAACCTGGCCTCTCCTCCCACTAGTCACCAGCTATCCCAGTATTTCCACATTTAATAGACAGTAAAACCAGCTCTGTCTTTTATACTTGCTAGTCTGAAATTCTGATCTAGTTTATTTTTCCTGAGTTTCTGTAGAATACTCCACATCGACTTCATTTCTGTTCCTTAACAGTTTTATTCTGTTCTTCAGCTTCTGTAGCTGTAGTCAAGTAAAACCAACATAATATATAACCTTTTAACGTTTCCCGATTTTCTACTATTAACTTCCTACCACCTCTACCATTTTGCAGTTCTACGTCTACACAGAGGTACTTCCAACCTATTACTATTATTACCAGATGGGCTCTAATTTCAGACTTCCCTGCCAAGCTTGGCTCAACATCAATCTGAACTCTACCTTTAACTGTACAGGGACTTCCTGGCCTACAGGAATACTGAAGGAACATCTTTTTATATTCTTATCCTCAATCTAAACCTCAATCTAGTCAAAGACTCGACAAAGACTACTACACTGTTGACAGGGCACTCACACTCCACCCATGATTTGGTAGCCAAGCCCTTTCGTAAGCACTAGCACGGTAACTCGATTTGTCACTCTGTTTGGGATAAGCAAATCAGTTACAGTATTACTTTGCCAATAATAATAAAAAAAAGATAGAACCATTTCTAAAATATGAATCTTGTTATCTCCTGTTTTTATAGGTGATATGTTTAGGTCCAGAGAGCCTCTTGAAAAATATCAGTGAATGCTAGACAGTCACAGCTAGCTGACCTAGCAGCAAGAGGAGTCCTCATGACAATGTAACCGGCATTCCCAAAGTGTTTTCCTCAACAGTTCAAATGCACCTGGACACAAGAACTTCTTTGCTTAAAGTTGCACAAAATTAAAATCTTTCTTCCCTAACCATGGAAGATTCTGTAACTACTGTACCAGAGTTAAGGCAAGAAAACTGGGGCTTTCCAATGTACCTCACTTTGGTAAAAACCTATGCAAAAGAAAGTAGTAGCAGAATTCAAACAGGTCATAGCACAAATGCCCTCAAACCACTTCAGCTTATCTATTTTAAGTGTTAATCAAGGAAAAAAATTTACATAAAACGCAGCGCAAAGTCCAATCTGCTGCTATTCCCGTTCACAAAAGGAAGCCTCCTTTCCTGGTATTCCCTGTTCAGTGCCGGATACCATGGCTTTCTGAACTAGCTGGCATCAGCCCTACGAACCAACGCTCATTAACGCAGCTCCGAGTCGTGTCAGGGAATCTGAAAACAGGAAGGCCATTTGCTGACTCAGCACTAATTGGGGCACTCTGTGACTAGCCTGTGCGCACAGCTGATGGGAGCCACAGCACTGCGTTGCTGCCTCCCCCTCACCGCTTCCTGCCCAAAGCTCCCTGCAGTGCTGAAACAAGAAGTGATGTCACACACAGGAACCCTACAAGAGGCAACCAAGTTTTTTCAAGCTAAACACTTAAGAAACAATGGAAGTAATCCAGTAATATCCGTATAAAAGCGCAGAGGAAAGGGGTGGTGCACACATCAGGTTCAATTTTACCGTTTCTAGCTGTTTAGACGTAACACAGATGCAACCAATCTCATTATTTTTATGTCTGAGTAAGTTAACCAATACATCAGCTGAAAACAATCCTCCTCTCAAATAGGAGCCAAAAGAGAATTCAGTCATGAAAGACCAAGTGAAACACCTAGGTCTTTCAAGAATTACTATTTTTTGTTAATAGCCAAAGGAAACAGAAGTTCCATTTCCAAGTGTATTTTTTTCCTCTTCCCCTAGCGCCATGGTGAGCAGTCCCACCTTTACTGCAATCAGTTTACAAACACATTTTATTCCTAGTTCCCACTGCTCTGGGTGTGGTTTCTTCAGGAACAGGAAAAGCCGTGCACACGCTGTTCAAAAGGACAATGAGCATGAAACCGAACTCAAACCAAGGAAAAGGTTAACTTCATGTGGGCGTCTGCTTCAACAGAACTCTGCACAGAGAGTCGCTAAAACGCATTTGTCCTAAAAGAAAACTAAATATTGGAAAACCTAGTCTTCGATCTCAAAGCTATTCATTAGTTACATGACACTGACAGAGGGTTTGCACTCTGTACTTCTACAATACATTTCAATCAGAGGATGACTTTCTTGAACAGGCTTCAGAGACAAGTCTTCTACTATATGCAGAACAGTGAATTAACTCCAGTTCTACCATCTGGAAACAAGCAGCAGAGGAATAAGACAAAGCCATCACGGAAATGCACAGAAGAGTGAGGAATTCTAAAATCCCAGTTTCAAACCTAGCCACAATATCACCACCGCTATTGGTTCTAAAGCAGCTGAGAGAAGTCCCACTGCACAGACAGCAAAGCTCTTGTTAGCTAATTGACTGCAACATTAAAATATCTAAACCGTAACTCTAAACTACAAGATCCATACACAAAGCTACATATCACAAAGCCCAGTTATACTCACGTTGATGTAATAGTCCGGAAGCGCTCTTGTCCAGCTGTGTCCCAGATCTGTAGCTTCACCTTCTCTCCATTGATCTCAACTGTCCGGATTTTAAAATCCACTCCAATTGTGGTAATGTAGCTGCCTGAAGGGAAAGCGTGGATAAGTGAGAACCTAAGTGTTGTTTATTTTGGATGTCCGAAAGCACACTTCTGAACGCTATTTGGCAGTAGCTCTCAGATTGGACAGGAGAACCAGATTACCCCTATCTCCTTGTTGTTTAAAATGCCCTATCAGGTCATGCTGATCTGCTTATTTTTATCTGCAGTTAATAGCTTTTTTCTAGCCGTAAAGCCACTTCCCCCACGCGACCCTTAAAATTTAAAAGTCAGTGTGACAAAATAAAATTATTCTTCTACTTCATTGGTGGTCAAGAGTAAGCACCCAAATATCTCAAGAAATGGACAGTAACTATGCAAGTATTTAACTTGTGAAAATTTTGAGACAAAGCTTTGCTTTAAATGCTTGTGCAATCACTTATTTTGAATAGTCTGTTCTAAGAGTTTCCTCCCAATAAATTAGTTATGTCACAAATGTAAGTGGTTTAGCCACAATAGTCAATCAATCTAAATCCCAAATGGCCAATAGGAAGTCTGCACAGAGTACAGCATAAGCTAAAAAACCTAAGCTATTTCTGGAACCATGTCAGTATTTAAATACTGTGGGACTTGCAGTTGCAAATGAAGATCAGACAGGATGGCTTGTATAGGCTTATACCAAGAGAAGCAAAGTTAGAAACATAATGTATTCCTAGTACAGCTATTAGTGGGTAAATGCAGAAGAACAACTCCTTGCCAACCAGCAGCACTGGAGCAGACCTTGACCATTTCACTTATTGAAGTAAACAAAATACTCACCTGAGAACGTATTATCTGCAAAACGCAACAGCAAACTGCTCTTGCCCACACCTATGGCAAACAAAGACAGCAAGATCTTTGAATACAGTCATCTTGGGTGTCGGGTAACATAACAGTATTTTACCCATCCGTTGCATTTTTAACTCTAACTAGGATATTTTCTCAGCAGATAACTTAGGACCATCCACCTTGACTATTCATCTCAGTACTCTCCTTGAAGATTTGATCAAGCACACTGCGGTCACTCCAAGACTCAGTATGCTTCTTGTAGCAGTACAGGGCAGGGGGTTGTGCTCTCCTTCCTCCAGCCCTCAGCAAACTCTCAAACAGTAGCTTTTGAACTGTGGTCAGTTCTAAGAGGTCATAAAAGAGTAATAACTGAAAGCAAGTCTACGATCAGTAGGCTTACATTTGCTAAGGAAAGATCCAAAAATGAGCACGTCCTGCTAATTAACAAGTACTCAGGACACTGCCCTAAACTACTCCATTGAATTCCACTTGCACATCATGCTTAACACCACTGCCTACCTCCCATTCATTATGCCATGCTGAACGAGAGTGGAATTTGGACTACTTTGACAATCAGACTAGGGTTTGGTACTATAAAGCTTAAGTTATCATGGCCACAGTTTAACAGAAGCCTAAACCAAACAGAGGAGTCGGGAACAATTGTTCTGTATTGCCATCCAAAATAGGCTTGTTCCACATCTAACAGGAAAGACACATGCCTTTCTAAAGTTGTACCTTTTGCCAAAATGTTCCATGAAACATTTCTCTAGGTGCTTTGAGTAGCACTTCATCCAGGTTTTCCTTAAATGATTGTCTGCACCCTGATCACACCCTGTTGCTGGGAAGCACTTTTCACAGTGCTTCAGACAAGAATTGTAAGAAACTCATTCCTGCACACCCAACCAAGGGAATCTGGGTATCAGAATGCCTCGAAGTTGTTATCTCTGAGTAACATCTCTGCTGTTAATGTCCCTTCCTCTCCCTTCCCCCCCAAAAAGAAGTCTGCTATGACATGAAGAGGAAATTCAACTTCACCAGGGTGATTATCTATTAAATCTTTTCAGGTAGAAGTTATTTAAGCTAATTATTTTGATGATGTATAACTTGCAAGTTTTTCTTAATAGAAGACCTATGCAAAGACTATATAGAACTCCCAACAGCTCTCAGCTGCTGGCATCTGAAGATAGCTACCAGAAAAAAAAACAAAACAAAACAAACCACACAACCAAAAAAACCAACAACAAAAAAACAAACCTAAAAATCTGCATGATTCCAATAAGCCAGGTCTCATTTGCAGAGAGTTCAAATCACCAGACATCTGGAGAAGCCATGCTCATTTCTCATTGGGTATTACTTATGTTAAAAAAAAAAAAAAAAAATTAAAAAGAAAGAATGCTACTAAAAAATACAAAGTTACAATGTGCATACACTGAATACCTCTGAGCTCCAGAGCAGTTCCTGAACTTTTAACAGAGGACTGGTTATTTAGCAAGAGCTAAACCTCTGCAAAACACGAGTCAGCTAAGGAAAGAGACTAAAAAAATAAAAAAAATTAATAAAAAAAAAAAAAGAAGAAAAAGTTTCAGCAAGTACTATGCTTCTTGATCAAGCAGCCTTGGCCTCCAGTTTAGTAAAAAGAAAGTAGATGCTGGAACCCACAGACTTGTCAGACCACACCACCTTCTTAAAACGTCAGCCAGCCTCAGGCTACGCTGCAGAGCTGCATGGGCTGCACATGACTACTGCTTTGTCAGGCTGTCCACTGCTGCATGGACACGGTCTTGTCTATACTGCTTTCAGCACTCAGGCAGCTTCTAGAGAAGACAAACCTCCTGAACTCAGGAAGTTCTACATGCTCCCGATGACAACGATCTCACTAAACAAACACTGCCTCTGACCCACACTGTTCACGTATAGAGAAACCACACTCTTCGTGACCCTCCACTTCCTACAGAGAGTTATTTGAAGATATGAAAAGAGAAGGCTAGCAGGGCCTCTTTGCTTGTTGAAGACAGCAAAATGAAACCAAACAAAAAAAGGCCTATTGACTTTGCACAATCAAAGTTAAAAGCAAATTTCTGTGCCATACCAGTTTCTAAAACCCGTATCTTACTGAATGGTGAGTGAATTAAAGAAGCACATGCAAAGCACGGATCATCTGTATTATTTTTAAATATATAGCACAACTGAGATTACCAGCTGCTTTTCAAGATGACCTGTCCTAAAAACATACAAACCTACTACCCTGTTGACATATCTGCATACAGGGGAAGGCAGATGAGACATAATCATCCTATCCAGTATCAGTCCACTGCCTATTGCGAGGAATAAACATCAGTAAACAAGGCAAGCAAAGTGTTTTGTGGAAGCAGGGACAAAGCCTTCCGGTCAGGGTTAGGAAAAACAAAAACAAAAAAGAAAAATCAATACTCAAACTACATAGTGAGATTTAATTACAACAACGGAGGACCACAGGCAACCCAATAATTTTCACAACACTTTTTTTCCTCTCACTGGATACACTACAGGTAGTCAGAAAGACTCAGCTAAGAAATTTCATTTAGTTGTTCAAAATGAGGAAAAGTCTTCTTCAGAGTTTTCACCATCCTGTTTATCTTGCCTGAACAGTTTTGAAACTCATCAGCAAGCAACAGAGTTACTGCTTTACTCAGAATGCAGCATTTGCTTTTAATAATCCATAGGCTCCCAGAAGCGCCTAGCATTTTAAGCTGTTTTGAAGCCATTGCCCTTTCTCCCTCTTTAGATCCCTTCATGCAGACACAGTTTAGTATAGAATAACATATTTTTACATACAGCTAAAGCTTCTGGAGGTGACAGCTGCCAAGATCATGCAACATTACGCTTTTACCCAAGAGCCATGCCTCGCTGCGTGCCGGGACCTGCTGCCTTATGGACCACACCTCTATTAAAAGAAGAGGGTGGATGCCATCTTCTCCAGTTTATGGAAATTAAACTGTAAGCTATTGGAGTGTTACCAACACTGAACCGGACTGAAGGCAGGAATGTTCCCAGTCCCAATTCTTATGTACCTAAACGAAAGCACCAGACACAGGCTGAGTTCACACGCTAGCCCTCCAGCAGTTTCTGAAACTGCTGCAGAAGTATTTACAGGTCTATTTTCAAAAATCCATAGCTACCCCTTATCCGTAACTATTTTAGGTATTTGCATCCATTGCTATAACTAGAAGTACAGAAAGCTACCAGCTCTTCAAGGATTTATTAAAAAAAGTGACAAACTCTAGAACTGAGACTTCAGGTTGAAGCACGGAAGGAGTCTTAAGGAATAATTAAGATATTAAAGACCATTAAAACGTCGTAGTTGCCGCACTGGAAACAACGCTCCCTAGGGCTGAGGAGCAGCCAGCCCTTCCCACCGACGCCTTAAACTGTCTGTCACAGGGGAAGGGAATTCCCTCCTCATCCCAACAAGAGACGAGTGGGCGCCCTCAGAACGCGCGGCTCCCCAAAGGCCGACGCTACCACGAATGCGAACTTAGACGTGCCTAATCTTCCTTCTCCTAAACCTACCCACGCTATTTACCATAATATCCCGCGGTACCCAGTTCCGCAGGTTCATCAGATAAAAACTTTACGAAGCCCAAGCGAACGCGCCCTCTCATTCAAAGCGCCGCGTTCCCCCGGCGACCCGCCCGGCCACGGCACGGCACGGCACAGCCCAACGGCGCCGGAACACCCACCCACCCACGGGGGAACCGACCGCAGCAGCCCCACCGGTGGCCCGGGAGGAGGGAGGAGGCCCTCCCCGCCTTCCCCCCGCCGCCCGGCCCGGCCCGGCCCCGCCGCCGCCCTCAGGCCCCTCACACAGCTCGAGGGGCGGCCACCCCGCCAGCGGCCTACCCCCGCCCTCACCGCTATCGCCGATGATGAGCAGCTTGAAGAGGTGATCGTAGTCCCTGGCCATGGCCGGGGCGGCGGGAACGGCCGCGGGCGACGGAGCGGGGGGAGGAGGAGGAGGAGGAGGAGGAGGAGAAGGAGGAGGAGGAGGAGGGGGCGGCGCGGCGGCTCCGGCCCGGATCCACTTCCCGAACAAACAGCCGGAACTGACAGCGGTGCCACCGCCGCGCATGCGCATCCCGCCAGCTGCGCCGGCACAGCCGCCGCGGATGCCGCTGCGCCCCTCCCCGCCCGCGCGCGCACGCGCCGACGCGGCAAGGGAGACGCCCTCCCCCCCTCCTCCTTCCCCTCCGCGGCGGCCGCTGCGCATGCGCCCGCGGGCGGCGCCTGCGCAAAAGGCGCGGCGGCGTGAGGGAGCCTCGCGCGCTTTGGCGGTCGCCACAGAGCTGTGAGGGACGGGCTGCGGTGAGGCTGTCGTCCTCACTCCTCCGCACCTGGCTTCCCCTCCGCCGGTAGCTCGTCTTTCCCCTGTGTTGAGCCGCTGGGCCGTCTCTGGCAGGCAGCGGTGTGCCCGCCTCGGCTCCCACAGGCACTCGCGTGAGGCCCGTGGATGTAGCAGAAGGGGAGGCTGCCCCCAGGAAGGCATCAAAGGCGTGAGGGAGCCCCAGCGCTTTCAGGCGCTGTCAGCTCCGCTCCTGGGAAGGCACAGGAACAGACCACAGCGGCTAGGAACGTGTTTTGCTGCTTCAACACCACGCCTGTGCACCAAAGCAGCAAGTCGCACAGCTACAAGAACAGTTCCCATCAGAGCCCAGCCTGCAGGTGAGGAAGCCCACAGCAAAGTGAAATGAAATGCCTAGGCCTGTCAATTCAGGCCAGTCTGGAACTAGATTCCTGGGGGTTTTAATCCAGAGATGTGCCTACGTATGGCTCAGGAAGGGCCTTGAGCTCACACGCATTGGCAGCTGCACCTGCACCATCCACAGGCCAAATCCACAGTTTCAAACAGTACTCTCACCAATTGTCTAACACGCAAACAGCCTGAATAATTTTGCTATCAGTTGCACAGATACTGACTATACAAACTCTGCGACAGACTATGATCGCTTTTTAGGTGATCTCCACGTTTAGGTGGAGATACGGCACAAGAAGAGTGCTGGTTTTCTCTTTGATTATTTTTCTACAAAATTATTTGTTCTTACTGGTACTTGAACTCCTGAGATCAAACAATGCAGTGTTTTGGTGTGGAATATGTAAATTACTTAGGACTTCCTTTCCCAGTTATTAAGGCTTTTCAATACATATGTAAAAACGCAGTAACAAAAGGCAACGTGCTAGGTTTTGCATCTATCTTAAAAGTAATTTTAGTTTAGCGTAGGTTCAAACCAAAATATTGACATGGTTATTTAATTAAACTAAGTTGATTTTTTTTTTATTTTAACCATAAGTTTATGATCCATTGACACAAGTATCTCATTAACATGCATTTGTCTTTTAAATGGGGAGAGCTGTATTAGCACTGAAGAACACAGACCCTTATGGTCAAAGGAAAGGTGACACAGAAAGCAAGGGCAGTTAACTTGAAAGTACCAATCCACAATGCTTTTGATAATTACAATCTAATTAGTTGTTCTAAAGATGCTTGGAGTAGGATGCGCCTACTTTGAGGATCTTTTTGGTAGGACCCAAGCACAAGTAAAAGATTGAAATCAGTGGAACATCACCACTGCAAACTGTGTCACTGACATTGGAGGGTGTTCACGCACCAGAACAGGTTGCCCAGGGGGGTGGTGGAGGCCAACCCGCCTGGACAGTGCCCCAGGCAACCTGCTCTACTCAACGATGCTTTGAGCACACAGGTTGGACTAGCTGAAATCCAGAAGTGCTGTCCAGCCACAACTGTGCTGTGATCTGTGCGTGTTTCTTAGAGAATGACAGACAGTTTTTAGCAGTATTGCTTTTCCCCTAACATTGACTCAAAAGCTATAGACTCTTTTCTCTGGATTTATACAATAGGATTTGGTTAAGAGGAGTAAGAATATTTTTTTAAGGCAATTGTCTCTAACCAACTCTAATTTCCTATTTCTTCTGCATAGGATATTGTGGCATGGTTCCACAGTTATATTTGTCCAATTTGTGTGCAATTCATCTGGAAACAAACCAACCCAGTATGGCTAAAATAGCATGTCTGGGTTGAAGATATTTTTTTTTAGCACATAAAATGGCATCTTCTAAATACTTCTGATCAACAATATGGCTAATGTCTGTGGTTTTAATTCTAAACCTTCCTTAATCTCAACCTTCAAAAAAGTATTCTAGCCTTCAAAGCTCACCCCTGTCAAGTCCCACACATCCTGAAATCCACTTAGATGACCTCCATTTCACATTCACTCTGCAACTCATGCATTTAAAACACCACACCCTATAGCTCATTCTGCTTTATCCTCAAATGTATGATGTAGCTGAGGAGCAGGAGAAAGGCTGGAGTGTTACCAGACATGAGTGTCTGTTATTTAACAGACTTATGCTCACAGATACCCTGCTAGAAAAGGGTTTGCAGCTAGCCCAGTGTTAAAGCAACCCCCACCACATATCACCCACCCCAGTAAAGCACTTGGGCAGCCCATCGTATAAGCCAACTCATGCCCCAAGCATCAGGGTAGCCAAGGACACTGCTGGGCTGCAGGGAGATCCCTTGAATCCAGCATACAAATCACCAGCTCAAACCCAAAATGATAATGAGTCCTATTACCTTTATTTTTAAGGTCATGAAACCTCATCATGTGAAAAGCGTGAGATGGCGTGATATTACCTAATAAAACAGACAGTATAAACTGTGACTTATCTAAAAAAAAAAAAAAAATCAAAATATTTGAATATTTTATGCTTTCACCTTTGTCTCTTTTCCATTGAAATTTTTAGCACTTTGTAAGTTTAAACACCTCATAAATTATTTTTTGATATTCTTGAAATACACACAGTTCAGCTGTCACTCAGAGACAGTTGCTTGACAGTTCAAAGATGTTATCACAGTCAGTTGTGGGGAAAAATTATCTTTTACTGACAACTAGTATTTTTAAGACATTTGAAATGAGAAAAAAATTAATTCTTTAGTCTCCAAGTTGGCACAATCAATTTATCAGATCTGTTGTGGCAAAAACTATGGGTATGTTATCTCTGATGTATTATACTGCAGTGTATAAATAGTTTAGTGAAAAGTAGCTATCAAAATCCAAATTCAGTGTTTCACTGTAATTGAAAAATCAGCATATTCTCAATAAGTGCAAGTGAGCTCCTCCCTCAGAAACAACTAAACTGAGTGCAGAAATTCAGCTGCTGTTTGGAAAGATGAATGAGTTTTTCCACTTGCTGCTACATAAAGTGGAAATACAAATCATCAAAATACCCTTAATAACAAAAGCTCTTACTGGCTAAAATTAACAAGTTAATAACAAAGGCTTCTATTTAACTGTAATTTTCTTTCACATGTTTATGTGGAGCATCAGTTAGAATCCGAGATAAAATAGGTAAGCCAAGGTGCTCACAATCAAGAGCTCAAACAGGTATTCTTCAGAGAAACTTGCAACTTTTTTCTTCCTTCCCATCTGCAATGATGAAGCAAGTGATTCCAATACAAGCACGGAGCTTTTTGCCACCTGTCTAGTAGTTTTTGAATGCCATAAAATTTTGTACATGTTTCAGCGCACAAAAATTTTTGCATTGCATGGTTTAACTGCTGTTCCTCTGTTATCCCAAAACACAGCTAATTCATTATGGGTGAAACTAATTCCAGTGCCCTGAGACTGCCAAATCCTTAAGAGCATTTAATTGAGTTTTCACTCTTTGATTATTACTAATTCAGCGCAAAATACATAGTTTTAAGATGGTTTAAGATTTGCAAGTATTTTGGAAGGCAAAATCAGAAATAAAACCCACCTTCAAAATGCAGATAAATGTTATAAAATAACTAGAATACAATTTCAGTAAGAACAACTGGAAAGTACTGCAATTTTGTAGAAATAGCCAACTGCATAAATACAAGATTGGAAATAAATAGCCAAAGAACAATTTTGCAGCTTGACTTCGTAGCTGATCACAAACTATACACGTCAGCAACACTCTGCTGTTGCAAAAAAAAAGAACACCCAGACCTTGGGTTGGGATAGACAACATGTTGTGTGTTATGTAGGGCTTGCAAAGTAGTACTCTCCCCTAGAAGACCTGGTCCAGCAGTGGACACCACAAGGCAAATATGAATCAGACTGGAACAAATTTGGAGGGCAGCAGTGTAAGTTTAGAAAACATGAAAATCTATGAGAAAAGACTTAGAAAATCTAAACTTGCTTCATCCAGGGGTAAGAACACTGAAGTGATGATGCGGTTGCTGCAAAAATGAACTATTTTCAGTGTCTGTGGGAACAGGACAAGCAGCAACGGACTCAAGTACCAGCAAGGAAGCTTATTATGGGTTTTTTTAGACACGAGGCAAGCTCTGACAGTCTGAAAAGTTTATATAATGAAATAGATGGCATAGAGAGGTTATGGGATCTCCATCATACAACACTATAAAAAATAATTTTATGGAAATCAATTAGGAACAGTTCAGTTGGAGCTGAACCTATCTTAGGTAAGGGGTAAAATAGCCAATTTTCTCAAGTCCCTTCCAACAGTATCCCAGTGACTCCTACAGGAAATCTCTGTTGCCAGAAGCCTACACCACAGGCTTGGGAACTGACATAACATCAAGAATGTTTTGACAGGTTCTTGTACTTTTGACCAGAACAAAGCACAGCACTCCTAAATATCTACTCGAGATTGTATCTTGCTGTTTGAGGCATTAGTATGGTGAAGATAAAATGTTTTTCTGTTTGCTGTAACTGCCATAGCAATCAGCAAATTGGTTCTAGTGGAATGTGTGTTCCCATGTGGTTGCATTTTATGCTCTCAAATTTTATGATGCGTAGTATTGTGTTCTTCTCCCTTCATCATGGTTTGAGCCATCCAGTTACATGCAAGGAATATTCCCCCACACACACCACCCACCTATTTGAAACAATAAATCTTAATGCTCTGGCTTCTCAGGTGCAACCAGCTTCTGTGTAGTTTCATAAAATAGATAAGGCTCACTTAACTATTACTCTACATGGAATGTACAAGCTCATTTTTCCTTCTAGAAATTTGTATTCTGCAACAAGATTTTTACTATTCCCATCAAGTGGCATAAAAGGTATTAGTAAATTAAAAGAAATTTTTAAAAAAGAGGTATATGTGGCCAGGTAAAATAAAATGCTGCTTTCTTGGAGCAGTGCAACTCACTGACAAAAAAAAAAAAAAAATCTGTATGTTGGAAATGCCAAGTATCTTATGAAGCCTTTGAAGACATAAAAATAGAGGACTTTTCACAAGTTGAATAACTAAGAAGCTGTCTGTAGTCAAAAATACTTTGGAAATTAATAGGAGTAATTACTTACAAATTTCATTAAATGTCAGTTCTGGCTTGGTTTTAAACCCTAGCTTGCCTCAGTTTTGCAAAAGGTTTTTATAGATTACAGTGCTACCCACTCTACAAACTGTATGCCCTAGAAAAAGCAGGTCCAAAAAGTAAATCACAGTATAAGTTTGTTGACAAATGAATTTGTAAAAAGAACAGTTTACACCAGAAAGATCAAAGTCAGAGCCTTTATTAAATGTTCCTTCTTTAAACAGACTGCATTTAATCCCCCCTTCGCATTTGTGATCTAAGGCTATTTTAAATACTTTGTTTTACAGGGATTTTCAGTCTTCAGAACCGTCACAAGCAGCAAGTTAGCAGTACACAAAAACAATACGCTTTAACTTTCACCAAGTTCTATTCCTGCTTCATAGGGTCTGTGGAAAAGACCAACAATACTTCCAGTACTGGAGTTTTTGCACAGACCCTGGAAAGGAAATAGGTGTCACCAGAGTTTAAGCCTGATGTGCTCTAGCCACATCTCACAATTGGCCACAATTTACTAGTATTGATTAGTATATCTGTTTCTTGCGCATTATCTGTTTCAAAAAGGGGACCAAATTTTCAATTTTCAGCTAATGTGGGTCTAATTAAGGCTATTCTGGTATATTTGATACTAAAATACTCTCTGGGAGTCCTTTTCATGAAATCCCATCAGAATTAACATTTTCAAAAATGAAAACATTTAAAATAGGTGTTTGAGTTGAAATGCTGATGCAGCGGTTGGTTCAGTGTTTTCTTGTCTTCTGGAGCTTTATTATCACGTCAGTATAGTGTCATCTATCTGTTCATCAGAGTCAGCCTGGCCAGCCAGCTTCTTCAGAGATCTCCTGCAGCTTTCGTTGAGAAGCTCCAAGCTGGCAGCATCTAGAATCTTGGAAACCGACTGTGGAAGAAAGATAGCACCAATTACCAATTCCTTATGACATACCATTCAAAATAAGAATAAATCTAAGTGCCTTACAAGCTGTATTTATCTAAAATCTTTCAAACATACTAAAATCCTTCATCTGGTTTTATGATTCCAGACATGGGAACTATCCAAAAGCAGCTAAGACTTAGAAAAGCGGTCTGGAAATGGGTGTTCAAAGTGGTCCATCCTAAAATACTCTCTCTAGCACCACTAATGGTGCAGTAGGATTATACAAGTGACAAAAGCAATAAACTAGCAGTCCTAGCTGAGGTAACTACAGCACAGCAAGGGAAATTTGAAAGGCATTTTGAAAGCAAGGCTATTAGGTTAAACATGGGAGGCATGTTAAATACCTTGATTTTATTAATACTGCAACCAAAAGGTTGTACAGTATCAGTACTGCTTATTTCTTCAAGGCGTAGCATGAGAATACTGAAGAAGGCTTAAAGGCAAATAGGAATGTCCCACTCCATCTATTCCGTAAGAGACTGCCAGCACATTCTGAGGCTCCAGGCACAACACTTAACCATACACAGAGCAACGTGACACAGCCTTGTACCAAGGATTACATTTTCTTCTGTCTCATACCTCAAGCACTTCTTCACCCGCTCTCATCTTCAGGAGATTGACAATAGCTTGGTCGCTGTAGGCTCTTACACTGGTGTTTTTGTCCTTTGTGTTGTCCAGAAGTGCTTTGAGAATTGGTTTAATTGTCTGAGGATCCAGTGAGGGAAGATGGTTTTTATTTGCCCACCAAATCATCTTTTCTGCCACTAACTTTATGTCACTGGATGAGTTCTGAAGACACTGAAGGAGGCAAAGGTGGACTTAAATTCACATATACCAAGGACAGGTATTTAACACAGTAGTTCATCTTTTTTTGTAATTTAAGTATTTTAAACTATAACAATTATAGCAAACAGTTTTCAACTCATGGGTACACAGGAGACAAACTTGTTAACCAACAAGCTTGACTAAACTGTGTAACAGTAAGCGAAGATGAAACCTTGAAAACAAGACACTTTTTCAAAAGAAAACTTTGAAAAATGTGGTTGACGACAGGGTCACACGCTCCTCTCAACTGCCTCAGGAAATGACAATGACCACTAAGCATGGCAAAAGCTGATAGTGTTAGTACCTCATTAAAATACACTCAATTGGCAGCAACAGCCAAGTCAATCTCTGTTTGGAGTATAAGATGCGTTTCAGCAGTGGATTTCATTTAAAAATAAAATTAAAAATAAACCTTTGTATTTTTTATTTAAATCTCAACACATTTAAAATATGAAAGCTGACATCTGAATGTCAACTGCATTATTAATCCCACGATAAAGGTATTGTGACAATTGTCATACTTAAATTTTATATTTTAATACAATACTATGATACAAATTAACATATAAATTTAGGATTTCAAACAAAAAGTCTGCTTTGAAGAATGATGGCCTGCATCATGTCAACTTGCATGTTTGGTAGTTTTTCAAGTAAATTGAAAAGGAATGTAAAACCTGAAAATGTAACACATTTATATTTACAATAAAGATGACAGACAAAATAAAAAGCAGGTCTTCTGCTCCAGCACTACCCCTCACTATCTTCCCCTATCTCTCCTAAGACATTAAAAACATCCTGAGGTTCTAATGTTCATCAGACCCTGTCTACCGTGAGGGATACTTTGAGAGGGTGGGGGAGGGGGGAAGAAAAAACAAACAAACAAACCCACACACACCAAAAAAACAGAACAACCAAGAAAGAAAGGAGTTTTGAGGTAGAATATTTAAATAGATACGAATTGAAAAAAGCATTAACTTCAATAGTTTCTTATCTCAGTCTTTTGGACCTACTCCCTTCCACAATAGTGGAAGTAAAAAATACTGCAGCAAAACCAGGTAAGGTGAGAGTTGGTATTTGATGCATTTCTAACAAAGGCCCTCTGACCTTTAGCAACCTTAAAAACCTGACAACTCCCCCCAGCTCTTCTCTGCCAGCTGTTTGTTACTGCAAAGGGAAAAATTAATTTGTAAGAATCAAAACTAAAGTTTACCACAGAAAGATCAAAAGTCTCATTTCTGTATTGCAGCAGGGATTGTGGTATGGTATTCACAACTACAGAGCAGACTGATAAAGTGGTTCTGTCTGTACTTCACCACAAAAAGAAATACCTAGATTTTCAGGGATCAGGGGATTTAGTTTCCCAAGATAAAGCAACTGAGCTTTTAGTTTTCATGCTGGGTTACCATACAGAAATTTGGTAAGAGAAACCCACCCATGAGTTAGCTCAAAACAAAGATTCAGATCACATGAGAACAACACCAGGTAGTTATCATAAAAAGTCTTACCTTAATAAAGAGGTTGGAAAGTTTTGGAGGCAGGTTCCCTCCTCCTTCCATGTGGTATTTCATAAGAAAGCCCATCCCTCTGATGCCACTAACTGCAATGGGAATCTTCAACATAAAGACAAAAACTGGTATTACTAGAGCAGAGTTCCAACAGCCTTTATAATTAGGCTCATGGTCTGGTAAGCTTTTGCAGAAGGCTAAATCGATCTTTCAAAAAAACTGTAGCATGCAAAGCAGGAAAACATTGGGTTAATGTTACTGGGTAATATGATGAAAAAATCATAATGCGAGTATGAGCCACATGGAATAAAATGGCAGGCCCCATGGAGACCTCAAGTTCCCTACACCAAATAACTCATTCAGCCCTAGATTTAAAGTCTTCTTCCTAAAATGAAATATTTGCACTTCTTGCAAACCTGGCCTGTGAATGAGAACTTTAATAGAGAAACAGAAGCATAATTTGCTCCCAATGAAAGCTACTCTGCAGCTGAAGATTATTTAATCTTTGTCTCCACAGAGATCAGAACTCAAAGAATCAGGACAGTCGTGTAATTTCATTATAAAAACTGCATCTAGCCAAGGGAGAATCTTCAGATTGCACATGGGGACTTGTGTTCTGTTTGGTAACACAGAGAACCTGCACACCTTTTAAAACTACTCCCAACAAGCACTTCCAACTCTCATGTAGCACTTACCCTGTCAGCAGTGGCATTGCTGAGGATCATCTCCTGAACGCTGTTGTAGTATTTGGGGGAACACAGCCTGCTAGGAGCAACGTTTACAGCCACAGAGAGAGCCAGGCTTCGTCCATGTCTCACCATCCAGTCAATGCCAGAGACATCTGCTGCAAATGAAAGAAAAGAACAATAGCAAGGCTCCTGCTATCCATTCCTTTTCATCTAAGAAAGCTTTTGTCAGTTTGTCGATTCAATTCCATAAAATGAAATAATAAGGAGCATCTAAAGCGATACCTTGCTTCCTCCACTCCTCCCAAAAAGCCATACGAACAGTGCTAAAACACACCACCTCTACCAGACAGGAACACCTTCTGGGCAGATACGGAAACCAGCTACAAACAAGTGACTTGGTATTGTTCAACCCAGTTATTTCTGATGGTCTCAGTCACATGTAATCAGCCCCACAATCACTTAGTGTATGAAGGAGCTTGGCATCGGAATTACACAAGCTTTGGCTTTCTAATAAAATTGTAAAAGTCATCTGTAATTTGAAACCGGCTAACAGATTCCCTTTTTAATACCACAGAGGGGAGTAATCCCATAGCACTCCCAACCACTACGAGTTCCTCCAAAATTCATGGTTTTTACTAACTTAGAGGCAAATTAGTTAATTCTCCAAAAGCATGTGAAACCATCAGATGTGGTCTGCAATTAGCCTAAGCCAATCTAAGATCACAGTGTCATCAAAAAAGGTGGAATGGCCCTCCCATCCACCCTGCCCAAACATCCTGTCACCTCCTATCCTCTCTGTGTCAGCACTAGCCATCAGTCAGCCATGCTGGTACTTTAAGCAACTCATCTGAAAACAAATCCAGGAAAAAAGTATGGGTAACCCCAAATTACAACCACCACCCTGTGCTCAACTATGTACCACAGTGCACAAATGAACAACCACAAGCAAAGAAAAGTACTAGAAAATCTAGAGTAGAGATTCAGGTTTAAGATAAAGAGGAGGAACTTATATAGTTAGTCACAAAGTTTGCCTGAACCAATGACTAAGAAGGTATCTTCCCCTGCTTTCTGAATCGGTTCGAGTCACCAAAACCAGCTTCACTTACCCAGTAAGTGCTGGTGGAGAACAGTGCTGAGCTCCTCTTCTGACAGAAATGCACACAGTTCTGCTAAGCAGCCAGCTGAGGCCATGCGGGTGGCATCCTAACGAGGAGAGGAAGAAAAGAGTAACACCAGTTGAGCTCACCACACATCAGAGATAAGGAGCAAGAGCAGCAAGGGACAGAGGATGATGTGAAGTAAAAAGAGAAGGAGGAAATAAACATTACTAGTATTTCACTCCTACTACCTGTGGATTTCTGTCAGTTCGCAAGGTTTCTTGTACATAATGGAACTTAAAGCCAAATCCACAGTCAAAAAAAGCCAGCAGAGACTGAAGAATTACAGACCTTATATAAACTCTGATTTGTTAAATGGAAAAGTGAATGTTTTAAGATGTGTTAAGAGTTAAGTTTAGATTCACAGCCTAGAAAGTAGGCATTACTTCTAGCCATCTCTAGAGGAGCTTATCTCTGTGATAAACTCATACTACTTTTAATTTAAAACTTTCAGGCTTTTGTTGTTTGGTTTGCTTACATAACCATCCCATCACTACTCCTCTCCACCCTGAAACTTACTATCCAGTGGGAATTTTTCAATTCTTCTATTTCTAGCATGCCAACAGTTGCATGTCTATGTTGCACAAATTAAAACATAAGAAAGAAATTAACAGATGATTAATTTTAATCTCACAGATGATACTGTTGCTGTCTGCCATATAAAGAAGACCCTACATTAAACTTGGAGACCTTGCTCATTGGAGAAAAATCTGCCGTTATCTGAAAAATTTCTCACACTAAATGATAAGCCCCACCTGAGAGCCCACAAACACACATATGTGCATATGGTGAAGGTATTGCAGGGTTTCTCCAAGATAAAAAGCAAATCCTGACTTCAGAGCTGCCTCAAACACGTTGGTGAGGAGCTGCAGGTCAAACCCTCATATACGGTTGCCAAGGAAACATTAAAGTCACAGATTTTCAGAGTCACCAGTGATGGGCTAGGGATCTCTAATTCTTGCACCTGACTCAGCTAACACACTACAGGGCTCCAACAAGATCGATTTTACACACTGTATTCAGTTTAGTGAGTAATGCTCAACCACATGCTGCTTTATGTAAGTTTCTTTCCACTCTATCATTAGTGATTTCCCCCCAAAGTTATTTTAGAAAATAATTCTGGTAGAAAGTTCAGATTTTAAATTTAAGAATGTCTACAGCAGGGATCCTTTGCAGCTGGCTAAAGCAGTACCTCATCATGTCCCAGCATCCCTAGAAGCACCGTGCTGATATTCTTCCTAATTGCAGCATCTACTTTTGCACCAGCTCCTCGTGTTACAAACCGCAGAGCTTGCAGCATTGTGTCCCTAGAAGTGATCACAACGTACAGTCAGACACTGCCTCTCCCTCCCACCCTAAAAAAGAAATTGAGTTCTGGATACCTGTAACAGTTTCTTACACAGTGTGCTGGTTTTGGCTGGGGTAGAGTTAATTTTCTTCACAGTAGCTAGTATGGGGCTGTGTTTTGGATTTGTGCTGGGAACAGTGTTGATAACACAGGGATGTTTTCGTTATTGCTGAGCAGTGCTTACACAGAGCCAAGGCCTTTTCTGCTTCTCACCCCACCCCACCAGCGAGTAGGCTGGGGGTGCACAAGAAGCTGGGGGGGGACACAGCCGGGACAGCTGACCCCAACTGACCCAAGGGATATTCCAGACCATATGACGTCATGCTCAGCATATAAAGCTGGGGGAAGAAGAAGGAAGGGGGGGATGTTCGGAGTGATGGTGTTTTGTCTTCCCAAGTAACCGTTATGTGTGATGCAGCCCTGCTTTCCTGGAGATGGCTGAACACCTGCCTGCCAATGGGAAGTGGTGAATGAATTCCTTGGCTTGCATGCACAGCTTTTGCTTTCTCTATTAAACTGTCTTTATCTCAACCCACAAGTTTTCTCACTTTTACCCTTCCAATTCTCTCCCCCATCCCAACGGGGAGGAGTGAGCGAGCAGCTGTATGGTGCTTAGTTGCTGGCTGGGGTTAAACCACAACACACAGCAATTACACTAATATGCCTTACAGTTTAGGAGACTGATACTCTCTGCACTGCTGAAAATTCCATGCTAGAGAGTATTTCCATGTTTGTGTCCTTGTGTCTGTCTGTTACAAAGTCAATAATTTCTGACTATTCAAACATTAAAAAAATTCTCAAATCAGGAAGTTAATTTCTTAGGGATCTGTGCACTTAGGATATAAGAACAGCTGCATTACTTCAGGTCAGACTGACGATACAGTCTCGTATCTGAGAGTGGGCTGCAGTGGGCTGCTGGGGGGTGTGCAGGAGAGAGGAGAACTGGGCAGATACCAAGCAATGCTTCCCCTGATACACGGTCACAGCTTAGCTTCTGACCCAGGAAGTCCCTATCGTCCACATTCTTTGTTTACAACCCTTGATTAACAGTCAACTGCTTTCACTAATAAGTAAATCTCACTCTCAGATTTGGGGTTTTGTTCATTCATCCTAGCCCTTTCTTTCATCCTTAGTAAGCAGGAAGGTCTGAGATATCACCTTCGGCTTACCTGATGGCAGAGTCATCACTGGAACGAATTCCGTTCAGTAGCTCCGTAAAGAGAGGATCCACTTTTACATGGATAACAATGAGTTTACCGAGAGCATCAGCAGCTTTAAGGCGAACAGCACGGTTTGAGTCTTGTAGAGCTTTGGTGAAGGTTGTTTGCAACTGGGGCAAAAATGGTTTCAGGGCAATCTCGACCTATACCAGAGATGAAAGAAGGGAAGTGGTGCAGTCGAGTCTGAAACAGTGGCTAGAAATCAAAGCCTGAAAACAGCATGACCTCTTCTACAGCAGTTAAGTTATCACAAATAGCCCTTATTCAGATCTAACACACTACTAAAATGGGAAAAACATGAAACAATACTTTACCACAAAACTTCTAGCCTTTTCAAATCTAATCTTATTTTCCACATACTGAAATACAAGGGTACCGTTGCTGAAAAATTTTACACTAACATGAACAGCCTTTTGTATGCAGAGCACTAAATAAAAGCTCAGTTCATAGATTCGTAAGATGATCATCTTTGGACTTAACAATTCATTAAAATGGTGGACACAGGAGAGATTAATTACATGGTAGTTTTTAATCACTTGCAAGTGGGATCAGCATTTAGCAATATTTCTAAGAAGCCCAGTGATTCAAGTACTGGGGGCTTTTTTGGTAGGCCAGAAGCTGCCGGAAGAATACAATCCAGTTACAGTGCCATTCCTAAATATCAAATCCACACCAGCAGACATCCTAGCTGTATTTACATAAACAGCAAGAGATACTTCTGAAGGTTACCATGGAAAACGTTCACAAACCACGGTCAATTACTTTGAATCTTACCTTAGCTAAAAGAAGGCTTAAAGTTTCAAGCAGAGCCACCTTGACATTCCAGCTGAACCGATCTCCCAAGATCCGAATAAGTGGCCCAGTAATGCTCACCACAGATGGTTTAAGAGCTTCAGCAGAAGTCAGCTTAATAACCAGCCCTAAGGCCTTTGCTGCCTCCTCCTTCTGCTCTGGATTACCAGTTAAAACACCTTCCCGCAGCACCAGGAGTATGGAAGTCACTCCCTGTCATGAAAATTGGATAAGAAAGCTTAGAAGCTAAGATGCAAAAAATATGTATCTTATTTTTTGCTCCTGTTATACACCAGATGCACAAATGTGGAGAGTTTCTCTCAATTTCCTGTTGACCTTCAGCTGCCTGCTTCCACATTTACAGATCTACTTCTATTTGGTTTGATTTCACGCATCTACGCTTACTAAGCCAGTTGCTATGAGAAAAGTAGTGGCGGCTCAGGGAATTTATAAACCAGAGAAATTTGGCACAGAAGTCCAGCTTTACTCCCCCACAAAAAGCAGCCAGCGACCATGACTTACATGCATAACAGAACTGCCAAAGATCTTGTTACAAGAGGAGTCTTCTGTAGGGTAACTCAAGACCAGCAGTAACCTACAAAAAGTCTCTCCAACATACAGGTTTGGAATGCCCAAATAGACACTGCTTCTAATAGCTGTAAAGTCACATCGATCAGTTCCCCCAAAAGGTGGGTATTATGGCTGTGACAAATCCACGCTCATTCTGATCCTTTACCTTCTTCGGAATACAGAATCCTGGCACATGCTCGCCTTTGGCCTCATTCCCTACAATTCGGATATCCTTGTGCAGGTCCTCAATGAGAGCAAGCTGGTTCCCAGCATCTAATTTCTGCAGGACAGAGGGGTAAGACAAAGTTGAGACAACATGGCAACCAGCTATTCTTTGTGAATTCTTCTCAGGTGTGTCAAGAGAAGACACCTGTTTCCTGCCTCCTTGCTCACAAAGCTGAAGTCAAGCTCATCTTACAACTCTCAAATCTTTGCAGCACTTACAAATGTAAATGTAGTTTACAATCAAAACCAAGGGTTCAATTTAGGCAGTATTTTACCAGCTATCCCCATTTCCTCCTCGCCAGGCATTACCACTGTAACCTTTTTAAGCTGCCTCTCACCTTGGTGATGGAATTAAGCGCATCCCAGCTTTCATTCAGAACTACAGGGTTGGTATCATTAAATAAACGTATCAAGCCTGAAACCAAGCTCTTGAGATGACCAGTATAGTCTGCTTTTGTCTTGGAGCAGTAGATATTCAGAATGACAGCTGCTGCCTGTCTCATTCCCAGCTCAGGGCTGCGGGTAGCTTCTAGTAGATCTTCAGTTATAATTCTTTGTCCAGCATCATCTTCCACAGACAAGATTACAGACTGGCAGTTTGCCATCTCCTAAAGAGTCCAAATTAACTTTACATTAACTCTCAAATAGAACAAAGGCAGATTTAGCCCCGGCTTTCCCCATATTATCCACAGCATTATCTCTTAGAGAAATACTACAACATATCCCACTTGCTAATCGTTTCTCATTAAGTAGCTGGTCACATCACCATTAAAGGCTCGATTCAGTCCTGGAGCAGAGATAGGTGTATAACCAACTCTCAAAATTTAACAAGGGACCAAACTCTGCTAACCTGATTGCTGCACAGGTCAGTCTCCAGCTGCGGAAGGGCTAATTTACAAAAATTAGAGTAGCTCAGTCTCCCCCATCTGAGTCACCCATCAGAGCATGTGGGTCTCGTCAGATAACATTTTTTTGATTTAGGTAGTTTAATGCTGTGCGTCATAATACTAATTACAAGCACATCTGTGGGTACATTAGAGATCTTCAGGCAGACTTGGGGCTAGAAGCTGAGCTAATGGGCATCTACAGGAGACAGACAAAAGGACTCTGTCACTAACATTTCTGATTCACTAACTTATGTACATATCTATCTGCAATCACAACTCCAGGACATTCTCTGGAGTCCAAATACCAGATGTTTCAGAAAGCAGTAAAGGAGGACTGCTGCATGCAAAACAGGAGATTTCCTCCCTTCAGCCCTTTAATCTCTCAGTCTTCTATACCAAGAATAAATACAAAGTTAACTAGATGCTCTGGCAGTTTTCCAAGAATAAGTAAACTGAGAATTGTATCTTGTTGCAGGCCAAAGAGACTTTTATATGGATACAAATAGATTTGGAAAGCATACGTTTTTCGACTCACAATATGCCACCAGGCAAAAAGACTCATCCTGAAGAAGCTAATGGACTGAATTAAGACATGCAATCTGTGAATCTAGAGAACACAGATTCTGTGCTGGGAAGTAAACCCAAAGCTCTATCTTCAGGCAACCTGTCATAACAAAGAGCTGAGCCGTGCTACTTGCCAATTGCTCTTCACTGGTCCCCAGCTTCTCTTTCAGTGCAGACATCATAGCAGGCAGGATGACACTCAAGTGCCGTGTCAGAGCGTCCCCTGCCACTGATGAGAGGAAAGCTAGCACACGGGTATTCACAGGGGGAGTAGTCAGC
This sequence comes from Harpia harpyja, assembly GCF_026419915.1. Classification (NCBI taxonomy): domain Eukaryota; kingdom Metazoa; phylum Chordata; class Aves; order Accipitriformes; family Accipitridae; genus Harpia; species Harpia harpyja. Next base: position 43,213,608 of record NC_068948.1, on the reverse strand, counting down.
TAAAAAAAAAAAAAAGACAAGCAGAAAGTTTTTTCAGAAGGATTCTCAATTCATCTATAACATGAAAAAAATTCTAAGTATAAAATGCATCACAACCCAAATGACAATGTTTTGAGCATAAAATCAGAAGAAAATTTCAAACTATGCTCTTCCTTTTGGCATAGCAGTCTAAAGAAAACTGGCAGCAAGCAGAGGAAAAAGCACAGTTCTGAAGTTAAAAATTTCTTTCCAGTTGTACCTTTGGCACCAAATAAGGCAGCACCACACGGCTCTTGACAGCCATAACTTGTTTAAGACCATCCACAGCAAAGTCAGATGTCTCTTCATTATCCTACAGGGAAAGAGAAAGTTACAAACCTGAGAGATGAGTTGTGACACGCCAAGCTAAACCCTGTTTCAAGTGACAATTTACCACATGATCGTATAACCAACACACAAGTCCTATCCAAAAATGCTCTCCTATTATATAGCAAAAACCCAAACCAAGCTCTTCTGTCACATCAGAAAGATATTCCGTATCAGGAGTGGTGGCCAAACAACTTAAGCAGGTGACAATGGCAATTCCCTAGCAGAGCCAGATGTAGCAATTCTTAGGCCTGTGCTTTAGCCAAGGCTAGGATGACTCCATGGAGGAGACAAAATAGAGCTGCCATTCCCTGGAAGGTCTGCCGATACAATCCTGCTTCTCCTTTAAAGTAATTATTCAAAACCTGTCCCACAACATCACTAATCAAGTTGTTGACTAATGTTGAGCAATGCTCACCAGCTGCTTCAGCAAAAATGGCAGGATATCTTCAAGAGCTTGATGTCCAATTGTTGAGTGCAACTGTTCAAATGTTTTAGCTGCAGCCTCTCGGACTTCTTCCAGAGGGTCACAGAGTGCTTTTCTCACTGTAGGAACTAGGGACTCGGAGAAAAGCAGTACCTAAAGATGTAGAGATGAAATTACAGAATACCTAAAGCACAACAGACACATGCATCTCAGTAAAGTATCTAAGAACGCAGAAATTGCACAACTGAAACTAAATTACTGTTTGCTTGAAATGTGTTGGAAGAAAACCAGGATTAATCAACACAAATATGTGCAGTGCTCTAAGGCTACCTAGTGGATGATTTCTATTATCTCATAAAAGTCAGAACTGTGCAATGTTTTAATTTACCGACAGATACAAATGCATACATTTGCCTGAACAGCAACTCCTGTTAGTTATAAGCCCTGAATTCAGTCCATAAAACAAGCCCAGCACCAGCTGTATTATTCTGTCTCAACTGCAATACCTGCATCATAACATAAGTATCTAGGAAACTGGAGATTTCACCCTCCACATATAACTTACCGCATCCCTGCTGGTAGACTTCATTATCTCACTCAACCCAATGCAGACTCCTTGCCTCTCATCACTCTTGTCTGACCTCAGTCCATCTTCCAGAATAGGAATGATTTCGGGAAGGATCTTCTCTCCTAACTTTCGGACAAGGTCTCCTAATGTCCGTGCTGCAACCTGTCCCCAAGAATGTATCAATTAACTATTTTCCTGTTTTATAAAACTTAAGAAGGTGAACTGTGAGCAAATGTTAACTTTTGACCATAAACTACTGTTCACAGTATAGACAGAGTAGTAGGAATGGAAACACTACTAGTATAAATAACCTTTTTTTTTTTTTACTGTCATCTGTTTTGTACTGTACTGTACTGTTTGTACTGTACTGTTTTACTGTCATCACAGTCGCCTTCAGCAAAGAGAGAACTCAGACATACTACTCAGAATAGTTAAATTAATGACAACTTTGGAGTGATTTATAGAAAAGAATTATCCTGTGTTCTTCAGAAATTAGTTTATACAGTCACCTGCAGTAACAGGAAGGCATTACACAATTTCTCACCGTTCGCTTATCTGCACAAGTACTGGCCAAGAATTTCAGCAGAAGCCCAAAGAGGGTTGGCAAAATTTCACGCAGTGTGCGAGGAGTGTTTGAGACTACAATCTTCCAGACATGTAAGGAGGCTTGACGCACGACCAGCTGGGTGTCAGAGCGGCCCATGTACAGCCCTGCCAGCACCCTGTTCCTCCTCTCCACACCAAGAGCATTAATAATAGCCTGAAAAGAAGTATCACAAAATTGTATTATTCACTCCTCAAACTTACAAAAAGAACAAAATACATGATTATTCAATATGTCTTCCCAGCAGGCTTTCCATGCTGATTAAAAAAAAAAAAAAAAAAAAAAAAGGCACAACAGACAAGAACAGCTTTACCTTGTTTGACTGGGCTGTTCCAAAGTTGTCATCCTCTGAGGCAGTTTCTGTGGTCATTTTGCCAGTGACTCCTGAGATATGGAATAGAAGATCTCCAAGGAGCTGAACTGAGCTAAACCTGGCAACAGGAGCAAGTCAAGTGTTACAAACAGGGTATGCAGGCAGTACCAGTCCAAATATGACAGTGTGTCAAATACAGATGTGAGCAAAATGCAATGAAAAGAGCTAGGTCAGCACTGAAATGCTGCATGGGCTGATATGTGAGATCCATCTGCCTACACAACTGAGAAGCATGCTAAGGAGAAAGGGAAGGAATGATTCCAAACTGCAAGGGGCTGAGAGAATTCCCGTATCAAAGCAACTAATCAGGGAATAGCCTGGACTCTAAAAAGGAACAAGACATTGCCAGTATCTGTCTTAACCCAAAAGACATTCACCTGGGATATGTGCACTCATCAGCACTCAGCTGACACAAGCCTTTTAGTACAACTAATTTTTGAGCAATTGCTATTAGCTGTGAGTGCTCCACTGCGCATTTCCATACACAGGAGAACAATAACTTACTCAGCATTTTGAAAAGTGAAAAACAATATATGACAGCTAAATATTGCCACATCAACTGCCTCGGAAGTGTGTCTCAGAGTCACTACCACAATTAATAACCTAGTAGGAATGCTTTGCAGGTACCAGGAAACCTGATCCACTGCTGGCAGGGCTTTGCAGACTCAGTGCTATAAGGCATCATATTCAAATCAACAAGCAAAAAGAGCCACTTGTTCTTCCTTCCCAGGAGGTCTCTGCATTTCCTTGAAGAGCAACATATAGTCTAAATCACACCAGTTTTTCAACCATGGAAGAGCAATGTCTGTGGATAAGACGGTTATCCCTTACCTTATCCTCCACAAGTCATCAAACAGGCCATCCTCAAGCTGTGGCAGGAGAAGCGCAATGGCAGTCTCAGCATACATACTTATGATTCTCTGGCCAGCGCGCAGGGCAGTGTCCCGCACAAACTCATTCTCATCTGCCAATGCCTGAACAGAGGCAGAAAAATGTCTGTGAAAGCTGTTTTTTTTCAGCACAATATACAAAACCAACAGGAGGAAAACAAAATTATGTTTTCTCTCAAACATGAAAAGTAAACGAACTGTAGAGTTGTGAATGCTCAAAGGTGATTTCGAGAAATTACTAGTGACTAAAAACAAAAGACAGCAAGCAAATAACGTGGAAGAAGAAATAATGTATAATTTAAATTCTTTTATATTATTTTTTTCTATAGTTCAGCAATGCTGGACAAGTCTGCGTGTCCCACAATTACTGGAAATGATGCTTAAAATACTCTGGAGGCTTCTTTTTATCCTCTAATAAATAAAACTCTTCAGGCCTCTGCTACATACCTTAAGGATACAAGGAATGATGGGACCAACATACGGAGTGAACTTGTCTCCAAAGGTAATTGGCAGGTAGTTGAACATCATGATATAACCGTCTCGTACATGTGGAGCAATATCCACTTTACTGGCAGTAGCTACAATCTCTGGCATAAGTTTCTCCAGCTTTTCTACCCCCAAACCAGCCATAACTTCAGCCAGACCTGGGAAAAAAAGCAGGTAACATAGCTGATAAACACAAGAAAGAACAAGCTAATCTGATTTAATAGGAGAAAGTCTGAGCTCAGTATTCAGACATAGCTGTCCTCACCTTGAGCAGCACCAGATCGATCCACTGAGCTCTGCTCATATGTCAGTGTCTCCATCAGCCATGGCAACAAATCCTCAAAGCATGATTCTCCCATACCCTTCACCATGGCTCCCAGTGCCTTGGCAGACACTGTACGCACCTAACAGACAAGAGGAACAGAGATTTGCAAAATATCCAGTCAAAGTTACTGAGACAGATGTGTCTGATTACAGTTCTACAGAAGATCAGGACAAAGTCTAACCTAATGCACTGAAAGACAAACTGTATTTGTACAAAAGACTTACTTCAGGTACAGGATCCAAGAGAGATGCCTTCAGTCCAGGAGTCACACTGGGTAGGTAAGGAGCCAGATCCTGAAACAAAGAGCCCAAAGAGTAAGAACTAGATTCAAAATGAGAAAGAAACCTAAGTCACCTTCATATAAAGGGCATTCAGGCCCTTATTATTAGCAATCATCCATAACATCCTGAGAGTTTAATCAGTTGCTTTCACAATCCTGCAAATAAGCCCACTGAATTGTTCTGTAAGTCCAAGACACAACGCCAGTTCCATGCAGACCACTCAAAACCTTTTTGATGCTCACCTACAACCCAGCACTTCGTATCTAAAGAAAATCCAACACTTAACATTTACACAAGGTTTAAAGGTAGAGATTATCAGCACAAAAATTAAACACAGATCTTTAGCCTACAGTGAGGTTCTACAAATACTTTTCAAACAAACCCTGGATCCATTTGTAAGCAGCTGATCTGTGTTTCACTGGTACTGGTTTTGCTTGTTTGTTTGTTAAGGCATTTCTTATATGGTAAAAATTACAAGACCTTTTTGCAGGGATAAATCTGGTAATAACTAGATGACCAAAGTACAAAGCTGACAGTGTAAAAGACAGTGACAATTTTCAGGTGCTCATGGACATTATCTGTTCGTTTACATACATTTAATTAAAGAAGCTGTGTGGATTCTAATATTGCCTACCTTAACAGCAAAATCCCAAAACCAAATAAATTCTCTCTAGTGCTTGCTCTGTTATCTTCAACACAGTAAACACAGCATACAGTCAGAGAGCGTTTTTAGCGCTGTACCTTCTGATCCGTCAGGGAGTACATGTTCCCAATGATCTGGGCAGCCATTTTCCTGGTGTCTGTGGAACGATCTTGAAAAGCTCTCTGAACAATTGGCATGATCAGTGCTAAGGATGGAGCATCAATGAAATGGACAAATTTGGTATCCAGTAGAGTCTGCAGGCACTTCTGGGTTTTCCTGGAGGGGTCAGTGAGAGCATCCAACAGAACTGGAGCGATTGCTGAACATTTTTAAAAAGGAGAGAAAAGACTTCATTTGTACATAAACCAAAAACACATGTCAGGGTAAGCTGGTGTTCTCTCATGGGATGTTTTAGATCCTTCTAGAGCAACTAGCAGCATAGGAACAGAGGAAACCCTATTAACATTAGATGACAAAATGGATAGGAACATTCAAAAAGCCTTGAAGCAAACAGCTGCTGTGAAGCTTTCATGTTATATTTTTCTAGGAGTAGTTTCATTTCTATAGAAGTTTGGATTTAATCCTAAATGTCGTGAACATAAACCTTGCTATTATAAACCATGGTCGTGTCAGAACATTAGAGATGCAGACAGTTCTTACCCAGGATCTCTGGATTCCTGATGACAGACCCAATCTGCCTGAGAGCTTGCTGACCTGCGTTCTGCACCTTCACATGAGAATCTGTGAGCACTTCAGTAAGTTTTGGCACAATATTGGGTAAGCAGGAAGAGAGCTGTTTGGGAGCACAGTACGCCATAGCCCCCAGCAGTTCCACTGATCCTGTACAAAAAAAAGAAAGAAGAAAAAAAAAAAAGACAAAAACACAAAACAACACACAGCATTAAGAAGAGATATGAGGAGACGATCACATTTACTTCAAACTCAAATCTACCAGTCGGAGAACACAAGTGTTGGGGGGTGGGGGTGTACCAGGCAAAAGAAGGGGGGAGAGGAAACTTCCAGCTTCTGGAGTATTTCTAGAGAGACAGGGGGTAAAAAAAGTGTCCCTTGAATCTGCTGGGGGGAAAAAAGTTGCTCAAATGTGTCAGGGAACTCATTTGTATCTCTAAAGCTGTAAGTTCCACAGTCCCTTAAGAGACAATAAACTATCACAGCCATCTGCAAGGATGAAGGAATAAACAAGGGGAATGACAGCGAAGGGAACTGTGTGTTACTCTCAATCATGTCAGTCAGATGTTGGTCCATACCAGCTTTAGTTCTCCAAGATTCCTCTTCTAGTGCTGCAAGAAGTGATGGCAAAACCAGCTTCACTCCATGAGTACTCAAGTTGCTCATCACAGCTTTGGCACAGTCATCTGCAGCCTCCAAGGAGAAGAGAACATTTACAAGCTGTGTCACAACGCATCTTTCTTCCCTCCTCAGAGACTCAATGGGAACAAAGCCTTCATGTAAAATAGTGTCTCAGTACAATGATGCAGCTGGCCAAGTAGCTCCCAATTAACGGCCAATGAAATAAGATGCTTTCAGTTATTAAGAAGATCAAATTGTTATTAGTAGTGCCTCAAGGGATAGGTCACCTTCTCAATTTGCCTAGTTACAAACAGCATTCATATCCATTTCATCTCGGTTTTCTCTTAACACCCTACGTTCTCAGAAATTTAAGGCATCTTACCTCTCGCACGTACTGGTTCCCATCTCCAAAACAAAGCAGCAAGTGAGGTAGCACATGAACCACATAGGGCTCGAAGAGCTTTCCAAGCATGCTGCAGAGCATCTCGAAGGCAAACAGAGCCCCTAAAGAAACAAAAAGGACAGTCAGAAGAAAACACAACTTCATTTAAAGGGGATGGTAAGAGAAGATAAAATTTGCCAAATATCTGTAGAATTTCTCCAAAAGCACTCAAATCTCACAGCTGAAAGTTTCTTGCCTTCTTGCACTTGTGGCTAGCACTGCAGTGGGGATTTGCAGTGTCAGAAAGGACAAGAAGCCCAGTAGCATTAAAAACATAACAGCCCTCTGAGTCCTAGCTTAGGTAATCAGAAACAAGGACAGGAAATCTCCAGCAGCAAAAGGAACAACTAGGCTGCAAGAACCCGTCTGGACCAGCTGGGGCCGAATACGTACCGTCTCACAGGGAGCAGGAGCCTCCCTAGCAACACCTGCCTTTGAAAACAGGAGGGAGGAGCGCATGCATATTGTCTAGGACCAGAAACCCTTCTTCCATCACAATGCAAATAGAGCAATTTTAGGACACTACACACAATTAATGGCCTCATCACAGACACCTCCCATTTCTTTCTCTGCAAACCTTAGTAAAATAAATGTAGATAAACCAAGCACAGGGGTTCAGGTATCATTTGATCTGACTGCAATGGTAGTAGGTACAAGAGAAATACTAGGTATTTGGAAGTAAAAGCTTTTGTCCCTTACCCTCACGCCGACGAAAGTTCTTCTTGTCCTGGATAGCATCGGTCAGTGTGGTCATCATCTCCTGCTGCTTGAGAGAGAGAATGCCAAGGCCTTTCACGAGGCCTGCCAGCCCATAAGCTGCACCTTTGCGCTCAGCATACTTATCAGACTCTAAAAGCAGCTGCATTAGCTTCTGTATCATTCCTCCTGCATCATCCTTAATTGCAGGCACCAGAGGTGGTAAACAGCTTGCCACTGACTCTTGAACCTGTAAAAAAATCCACCAGCTATCAGATCACAAAATATTCATCACCAACATAACTTCCCCCTAGACTGCACCCACAATGACAGCTTTCTGTCACCAGAGCCATTTCTTATCTGTCTGACACCCCTAAAGTATCATAGTGTTAACCTGCCTCTGCATGAAACCTGAGAACTCCTCCAAGAAGGCACCTACCTGCTGAGATGGTGTGGACAAGGCTGCTATCAGTTTGCCAACAATTGGTTTCACTTTAGGGTCACTCTTGTCCAGATGCTTTGCCAGTGAACCCATCAGAATGACCACGCTTTGCCTGACAGCATCATAACTGGCATCATTAGGAGCATTTTTCAGGAATTCTTCAAACACTGGCAAGAGAGAGTTAACATTGTCCTGAAAAACAAAACCACAGAACTTGCCACTAGAGTCCACTCAGAATGAGATTTGCTATGCTCAGTGGACTTGTTTGCTCTTCTCTGAGCCAACAAACTGAACAATCACACTGTATTTACAGTTCATTTAATGTGTCACATCACATAAAACCTTGTGCCAACCCGACAGGCAACAAATATTTCCTGCTAGAGAGAAGCTCTTAAAAATTAGATCCCCCCAAACCTGCCAGCATGATGTTCTGCCAGAAGTGATGCATGCTACTAGGCAAGACTGCTAGCTTAAACAGCAGTCCCTGCTCTTTTGCTTGCTCTGTTTGCAAAGGGAGAACAGAAAGCTAAAACAAACTTCACCCTGCTTTTCTAAGAAACAGAAGGAAAGAATGAATAATATGAAAATACTCCAATTGTCTTGGGCTTAACAGGAATGCAGAGGGCTGTCCAGAAGAGGTGACTTGCACATATGAGGAAATCAGAAGCTGAGCAATTTACACCTTGCACACCTCCCCCATCTAACACTGCTGGAGAAGGGCTAGCAGTGAGAAGGGTGGTCCTCAATTCTCTGAATTACTTCAATTGTTTTCAGTTTAATTAAGCCAATGATCAACAAGCTTTCATGTTTTGCTTTGCATGAGGCCTGAAAGGGAAAACTCACCTTCCCACAATTAAAAGATCTGTGGTCTGATTTTACTTCTATTACTCTAGTTTTACACCATTTTAACTCCAGTTAATTCAGCACTATTTCTTTTTTATTGCAATGACAGGGAAAAACTACACTCTTAGTCAACACTAGTCACCAACAGAACAACTCCAACCACACAAAGATTCCTACTACATGAAAGTTTTTTAACTATTACAAGTAACAGCAACCTCTAAGAAAAAAAAAAATTACAAAAATCTATGGGCTCCAACACAGTACCTACATTTTCATCCCACTTTTTTCCACTGCTAGAGAGAAGTGTTCAGACTTACTTTGCCATGAGTGTTGAGCGTTGAAAGAGCTGCATCTAACATGCACTTCCTGACTTCAGGACTGCGATCATTCAGGGCATCTGGTACGAAAAACTGAAAGAGGGGCTTCACCTGAGAACTGTCCAGATGCTGTGAGAGCTTGTTGAGGGCCAAAGCTATGCCACACCTGTAAAGATGGTGAACTTGTGAGCTTACTGACTTTTGACAGAATTTGCTTGAGGTCACAATCACATTTGCTATCAGTAGTACATTACAGACATTGAGAGAGAGAACCACTATGAAACCGAAGAGCTTCAGAGTGTCCAACCTACGTGCATTTCATTACAAAACCCCACGCTGCAGGTTCCCAAAAGGACAACAATCTTTCAGCCATGTAATGCCTTTTATCCTGATTAAGCATTAGGGATACTTGGGCCAACAGACATCAGGATCACTTTATCTACTGCTGAAATACAGCGGCTTTACAACAAGGTACATCAGCACTAAAGAACAGATTAACTTAAGACAGGTAGCGAACAAGATGATCTCCAATTAAACCTGTATAGGGCATAGAAGTAGACAAAAAGTAATTATCCAAACTGGATTTTGTCCAGTTCATTAAAGCTCGCCTCTGCTGCTCTTGAAACAATCAATTGCTCATACAGAGGTGGGAATACAGTAAGACAAGACAAAAATCAGACTGTCTGAGAAGGAAAGACTCTGCTCTTATCAGAAGGACACAGGGAAGATAGCACCCAATATTTTGATGGAACTGAGAGCATTTCAGTTTGGCCTGCCCAGCCTGCTTGAGGGGCACAAATATTCTCTACCAGAAGGAAGCATGAAACCAGCAAGTGAGTACAACTGCATATATTTTGTTCCTTTAACATTCCCTTATTTCTCCACTGCCTGAACTTCTGAATAACAATCTGGAATATCTCATTTGGATGCACAGGAAGTGATGAGATCAATCTGAAGATGACTGTACCTTGCTTCCCACTGGTCAGGCGGTGATTCAGATATCACTCGTCCCAAAGCATCCAAAACTGGAGGTGGCCTCTGCAAGGAGAAAAAAAATTCATCAGAATGCATTTTCCAAGGACATACATGCAGAGGATACTGTCAGCCATACCTGCAATGCCATTTCTAAAACACTACACAGAGGTATGATACCACTAGCAGAAGAGCATGGTAAAAAACAAGCAGAGAGCTAGCTGGAGCCCCAAAAGACTTAGATTCCAGCCCCTGCTCTGCCACGGTCTTCCTGTATCACCTAAGGCACATCTTCCACCTGTGCAACAGTGCCATTACTGTCTGGTAACTTCAGGACCAAGACATTAAAGTCTGTGATAAGCAAACACACAGCAACAGTAGGCTTCATGCACACCCTCAAGACAGACAAAATGAAAAGTGATTAATAAAAGATATAAAATATAGCACAAGCTTGTGCCTGTCAACCCCTTAGGACAAGAGTACTTACGTAGAGCTTCTCCTGGTAAATCTCTGTAAGTTTATTCATGACCTCTGCTGCTTGGTTTCGATACTGAGCTACAGCTCTGGAAAGAGCTTCAGCACCTGCTTGTCGCACTGCCTCTTCATGGTAGATGACATCTTTGATCAGCAAAGAACAGAGGTCAGGCTGCAGCTCCAGACCCATGGACTCCCACAACCTGCAGCGCGCACAAAGAGGTGACAGATCACGCTTCAGCAGGAGAAGCCACTGCTTCATGCAAATATCAGGGTGACCTAAAGCTGCCCTCCGCCTGAGGGAGGCAAAGCCCCTGCCAGTGGAGCTCCGTGAGGTGAGAAGAGAGGTCCCCTTACAATCCAATCAGCCAGGAAGAACTCCTACCTCTCCGCCAACTTCTGAATCTCATCTTCCACATCAAACTTTACTACCCAAAGGCGACGCAACAGATTCAGTCCATTCTTTTCATCACTGTCTGGGGTTGGCAGAACCATTTGTAGCTCCATCAGTCCCTGAATTAGTTTACAGGAGAATCAGTGCAAGGATCTGATTTTAGAAACAGATACTTTAAAACACTTAAAACCATTGCCAAGTCAAGCTCTCACTGGTTGGAAGTGTCAAAATTCATGCTTCCTTGTGCAGCACACTGCCCATGCAGATCAAGGTCTTTCTGCCGCTAATAGGTGAGATGGTGAAACTCAAGAATAGTGCTCCATAGGCAGGTTGCAGAGAGGCAACTAAGCATGAGGTTGTGCTCTGGTGACTACAGTCTTTTCTGCTTCTAAGTACAGAGAAGCCAGCTCAGGTAAGCTAAGCTGAAATTTGTTTCACGGCAAAGAATACCAAGCACCCCTGGTCTTTCTTTCTTTCTTTCTTTCTTTTTTTATGTTCTCAGAAGTGACTAAGCCTCAAGCTTTCTAAAAACACTGGGCCCAATACAGACATAGGAATTTTTTGAGAGCTTCTCTCTTTAAGACTAAGCTCTATGCAATTATAAGTATAAGGTGTTAAGTTTGTCATAATTATACCTGTTTTAACAAAACAAAGGTGTGGATAGACCCAGAGTACTCCTTTTTGCAAGATAAATCTAGCACAGAGAGCATTACTTAGAGCATTATTGTTCAGTGGCTACTGCCTCCTCCTGCAGACACACGGCCCAAAGACTGGCATCACAGCTGAAGCCTCTCTTCATCAGTGTTAGAGAAGATTCACCTCCCCAAAAACTAAGGAATTCAGTGTGACCCTGAATGATTCCCACCTACCCTGAGAGCTGCATCTCGAACATTCATGCATGGAGATTGCAGGGCCTGAAGTAACACATCGATCTCCTCCTGTTCTGCATAGGCACAGCCGTCCTCCCCGCTGCTGCTTGTGCACAGGGCGGTCAGCGCATTGGAAGCCAAAACCTAAAATGCCGTGAGGAAGTATTAGAGATTCCACCATTGACTTCTGCCAAAGCAAGCGCAGCGTGGGGGTTGAGTGCTATCACAAGCGAAGAAATTCTCAGACAACAGTGACAAGAACAAGAACTGACAAGTTCAGTCCAACTGTTTGCCTTTTTGTTATTATTGACCTTTCTGCCATCTCACCCCTCAGAACACACTCGGGGGAGCGACTGCTAAACTTCTCTGACAGAGCAAGGCCTTAGAGAAGGAATAAAATGTCACCTGTGGAAGACTGAAGAGTATTGTCTGGTGCAATAAAACTCACAAGAAAAAAAGATGCAGACATATTATTCCAAGAATACCATGAACACGGGAGAAAATTGGTAATGTATCAACCACCAGCCTCAGAGATTTAAAGCAGTGGGTGTATTTCCCTCATTTAGATGCTGATGAAACTTAGCCAGAATCCTGACTGTGGTTATGAAGCTGAGGACTCACCTGTAACCGTGGTGAACCCGTTCCTATCACCCGGGTCAGCAGAACCAGCATGTCCCTCCGGGGCAGCAGCTCTGGGCCATTCTGAAAGATTGGGGGGAGAAAAGGCAGAAGGAGGAGAAAAAGCCTTATGTCCTGTGACTCCAAAGTACCTTGTGTGTGTATGACACTCCTTATAAAAATCACAATCAAAACCTAGGGCTGGACAGGTAACCAAAACCTGTGACAGAAAACAATCTTACATTGTTAACTCCAAATTGTACAATTAACCTGCTTTGTCCAGTTTACGCATTAGCTGTTTTCTCCCATGCCTCATCTGAACAACTGTTGAAGGAGGTCATCTGATCCCCATAGCACTCACTTACCTCATCCACCAGCAAAGCCTGGCCATTTGCTGATGATCTCAGCTGAGCATGGACCGTAAGGATCTGCAGAATCTTGACCAGGAACTCCTCCTTGTCTTCACTGTCATGGGATGTCTCAATCATAACTGTCTTCAGGAGAGGAAAGACTAAGGAAAATGCTGGAGCTGATAATGGGGCAGCACCTGCGAAAAGGAAAAACAACCCTGTGAGCATAGCTGATCCTCTCACGTCTTTGTTTGGTAATATTGACTGGTATAAAATGCACACCTTGGTAGCTAATCATGGATATGGCCGGCTTCAGCCTTATATACAAACATGCTAAGTGACCTAAGTACTTCTATGCCCCTAGAAACACCCAGTCTAAAAGACACTGTGTCATGTATATCTGGACTTAACCCACACAGACAATGCTTAGCCTGTTCAAAGCAGTGCACACAGCCGGCCCGCTGTTTAGCCTCTACCACTTTTGCCACTTAACGGCAGCAACAGTATGGTTCCAACAGTGACATTTGGCATTTCAGTGTTAGGTTAACGGTTGTACTCAATGATCTTAAGTTTTTTTTCCAACCTAAATGATTCTATGATTCTACCTAATGTTGTTGTTGCTTGCCACACCAATGAGCTGGCTTTAATTAAAGTCACATTAGGATTCCGAATTACTTCAAGCGCTTCAACAATGTCAAAATACACACTGCAAATGAAATTGAAACAATTCAATGGATTAAGGTAGACAGGCAAAACTGAGGTTTTGTCTATCCTGGAAATACTTGCGAGCAGCAGGGGACAGGACACAAAATCAAATCCATCACACAATCAAAGTTGAAATAAAATCTATTCTTTAAAGTGCATTAAATTTGTGTGTACACTCTGAGAATTAAAATTAATTAAACTACAAAAAAATTGTTATCATTTTACTTCTGAGCAGGAGGATCCGCACAGGGATCTGATACAATTTAACTGATTCACTTTTAAAGTTAATTTGTCTCGAAGTAGGGGCCCCTTTGCCAGCTACATTCCCCTTAAACGCTTCCTACCAACCTAGCTAACCTGTCATTCCAGTCTTCAGCTGGATTCTTGAGAATGAGGTTCCTCTAATTCTGGTGCAAGTCTCAACTCCCCCCGCCCCTTAAAAAAAATTAAAGCTTTTGGATTCCCATTGTTAAAAATTTTGCTCCTTCCTTCTCACAGGGGCTTGGCTATGGGACATAACAAATGCTCCTTCCAGTCCTCCAGTTAGTCCAGTTAAAATTCAAGTATTAGATGTCTAGGGAAAACGTTTACTTTCTACATCCTATATGTGCTGTCAGCGAACGCCAGATTTTAAATTTCTAAGATGCAGATAAAGAGCACTGCAGATACAATACTGCAGTATTAGTCAGCTTATGTAGGGCACAGACACTGCAAAAGTAGTTCAAGGGAGAAATCTTAAATACCAAACACACTGTGAGCTCCTAACTATTTAACATGAATAGCTTAGGTAAAACCCCCTCCATTTCTGATGTGGGATTTTCCTCTCTGTTTGCTCAGTATCTGTTTGCTTTTACGCTTTTTTCCTCTGTTTTTTTTTTAATTATTGGCCAGATATTTTTAGGCTTAAGCAACTGTCCTCTCTATTTGCAGCAGGAGGAACAAAGCTTTATCTGAGAAGATAAATGTTCTATTAACACAGTAGCTGGTATTGACCAATATGAAAAAGGTTATAAAATATATCTTGGCATTTCAGCAATGAATGATAAATTTTATCATCCACATTATAAAGAGGTATGGTCTCTCTTAGGTCTCATGGTAACCTAAGAAACTAACCTCTACTAAATAATATCGCAAGACTACACTCCAAAGAACTTTGAAAGTGAGGAAAAATCATTTGGGAATATAACATGACTTGTCCAACAAAGTGCTATGGAACCTACTTCCTTTCTCTTGCAGCAGTGAAAAAAAAACCACTCATTTAATTAAGCACTGTAGGAAATCTTGAAGGATTGGAAATACTTCCACTACTTTCTGGAAATAAGCCTGCAAATGGATTCAAATGTTAATGAACTTGCTCTTACTATGGAAATAAATTGCATAGCGGAGACACTGACTTATCACTGAGATGTTCAGCAAGCGGTGCTCTCAACATGGTCCATTGCTACTACTCAGCTGTGAAGATTACGTGCACCACAGTCACACAATTGTGGATCTGACTGGCAACAGAACAGTGAGAACTGAACTACTGGGGTAAGGGACCAAATGGAATCCTACATTTCCTTTAAAAAATTATAAACCACCTACCACAGTAGCTTTTGATTGAGCTAGATGATGAACAACTCCAAAGCCTGGATGAACCACCTCCATCACTACAGTATACCAGATGCTTTAAGAGAGCCTAAGCCATCCCTGCCTCAAAAGAAGCAAACCTATCCTCCCTCTTCTGTACTATTATCTTCAATGTAGTGGTACAAGTATTTGCTCACCCCATCATGAAGCAGATTCTGGAAGTAATCTAGATTAAAACTAACCCAGTGAAAAAAACAAAAGAAAAAAGAAAAAAAAAATTCAAGGAAAAAAGGTTCATTTCGGCCCAGATCATATTCTCGCACTATAAAACATTGGCGCTTGCCTTCATGTTACAGAAGGGGAAAGAACTGCTTCTTCTACAACTGTGCCAGAATAAAATATTCATGAACTGCAGCACTACATAGCAAACAAGCAGAGGCCACAGGCACTTCACTGCTGAGATCACAGATAACAAGCAATTATTTTGTCTTTCTACTTAAGTCTCACTGAATCACTTAGCATAAGTGGTGTTGAAAGGTAGGAACGGTCCTTGGCAAAGATGAGCCTCAGTTTCACTACTATTATTTCTGTATGAACCCTTTTAGGAAAAAATACTGTTATTTCATTTCTACACTTACTGTAGTTGTAACATCATTTCTACTACTACCATCACAAAAAAACCTTAAGGTTTTTCATATCTATGAAGACTTAACTCATTTAAAAAAAAAGAAACAAACAAAAAAACCAAGTGAAGTCTCACCTATAAAACATTATACAAACCATCAAAACTAAAACAGCTCACAGAGTTATTGAGGGGCACAGGGAGGGTCAAAGGTATCTACAATACTTTTTACCTGGCTCTCCCTTGCCTGCTCGGCTAGGAATGGTATGGGCATGCAGCAAGCTAACAACTCTGTTCAGAGCAGTAGGCAGCTCTTCTTGACACCAGGATTCATCTAACTCACATTCTGGTTTCATCAGGCGCAAGGTCACATGGCTCACTAAAGTACCTAGTATGAAAGAATAAAGACTCCATGAGACGACTAAAACCAAACATTTCTTGAGAGAAAAATTCCCCAGGAACAGAGACCCAAGAATTATAACAAAGCTGTGGGCAACAACCCAGGCTGCTGCAAAACAGGCACAGAGAAGGAAGCACAGCCCCGAGGCTTATACAGGACAGCTTTCCTTACAACAGTTACTTGTGTGAGTTACACTCGCATCCTCCAAACTCTGCACAGGGGAGACAGACCCATTGCGACCAACTGCTACTGAGAGGTAGTCGCAATGACTAGACAACTCCTTGTCTTTGGACCCAGTCCCACCCAGCAGGAGGATCTCTGGGACATCGCAGTCATCTCCCTAAGCACTGTTCCAGGGTGTTTTTTCCTCTTGGCTTTCTGTGGTACATGGTCATGATCCACAGCTTGTAAAAGCAAGAATTTTCACCTCCCTGCCATAAAAATAATGCACCCTGCCCTTAAATAGCAACTGCAAATACCAACCAAAGGTTTTCAGTCGAGCAGGCATGACACATGAAGCTAAGGAAAGAAAAGGTTCCTTAATCCTTGGAGCAGCCAAAGGCGATCGAAAAAGTGGCAAGAAGGAACTGATGAGACCAGGGATGTACTGAGTTAGACCAGGAGGCTTTCTCTTTATAACAGTGTCCAGGAGTCCTAACGCTGTTTCCAGCTCATTATCAAGCTGTAAGAGAAACAATTCAAAAGATTACCATAAAAAAACTCCATCAGGAAAAAATCAAGTTGTAAGATCAGATTTCTAATGAAAGAAACAAATACGTTATTGCCAAATATCCTCTACGCTACTCCATTTTCCTTTTATCAAAATGACCTGGGTCATGGTAGCTGCAGAGTTGGCAAAAGAGACCATCAAAACTTACCTCCTTCAGCCGTTTTCTTATCTGAGACTCCCTTTCCAGCTGTGCATGCATCAGCTCCTTCTGCTTGCTAGTCAGTTGCACCTCATCCTTTATTCCTTTCTTCTTCTTTATTTCCTGCAGAAGAGCACCGTGGACTTTATTAAACCAGGAGCTACTAACACCATCCCCTCAATTAGGTAGAGAAGAAAGTTGGACACATTGGGTTTTTTTGCAATTTACTTTTAAAGCAGTATCAAAATATTCTTCCAAGCATATCATTCTTAAGTGAAGACACAAAATGGAAATCAGCAGGTTAACAACACTGTAGTGTCCCATTAGCAGCATAACATCAGTTTCTCCCACATTTAAATTGGTCACAAATTATATAATATCATTAAAAAGAGTTGTCCGGCCCTTTCTACAGCGGATGGGCATGCCATCCTCCCCAGAGCAAACAGAAGTCAACCTTTAGTAAAAGAATGCTCCAGTCAACCTGGTACATTCCCTTCCTTTCACCAGATTTTTGACCCCCACCTACACTCATTGCTCTGGCCAGACTGAACAGAACTGCTGGCTGTCAACAAGATGGAAGCACCTGTTTAACAACCCCTACTGAAAAAGTTACACAAGATATACTGAATAAGAGATGAAGAGAAAAAACAGGTACTACCAACTAGTAAGCGTACTCACAAACAAGTAGAATACCACATAAATTGATACAAATACAGATGTAAGAGAAAAGAAACTGATACATACAAATATAAGAGAAGACAACACTTAGGTATTCAAAGTTCAGAGAATCTTTCCCAACAGTGTACACACATATGCCAGAAGCCATGTAACAGAACAGATGAGACAGTAGTGAAGGTACTGACCAGCCTAGCTTCCCTGTTCCCATCAACTCACCTCCTTCAGTTCCAGCTCAATGATTTGTTCCTTGAAGGAATAAGCTTTGTTCTCCCTCTTCATGTTAGCCTTTTTCATACTATCCTGTTGAGCACTGAGAAGGAAAAGTAGAGAAAAGAATCAGCACTGCTCTGGACTAAGATCCAGACGCACAAATCTGGGAACTCCTGTCCAGAAAGAGCATCTGACAAACCACCCTCACCCTTCTGGCTAGATGCCAGAAGCAATCAATCCCCTGGTGCACAGAGAAAAGAAATTACGAAGTCTTACCTCTGTATTATAGATTTGTCATACAGTTCTCCCTCTGGTGTCTTCATGATGGCGAATTCCTCTCGAGTAACCTGGCACAGAGCTGGAATCTCCATTGATGCCGAGATAGTGCTGATGAGCTGTGGGAGCACTCTACCAGGTGAAAGCAGAGAGAGAGATCCCACTGCGTTCATAGATGACTATCAAGAAAAAAAAGGAAAAAACATTATTATCAGTATTCCTTGAAATTGTCTCAAAAATGTATGCCCTGTTGAGGCAGCCCACATTATGTTCCAACTCCTAATGCCTTGTTTAGTGGGTACTTGAATCTTATCTAAAATTCTACTCGGTTGCTGGTACAAATTCTTCCCCCCTTAAATCCTAGCGCCTTTTCACCAGAGACATTCTCTCTGAACCTGCCTTTTCCCCACCTTTTAGACAGATCTCATTCCTTACAGACCAGTTAGTACTTAACTCCTCCAGAAAACTCTCCTGTTCCAAAGTATCTCCCAAAACTAACACAAGGAAAGCAGAAGTTTATCACCTGGTTCTCCAGAGTGTAGGCAGTGATCCTGGGTAATATGTCATTCAGGTGTTTGGTAATGAAGTCTTTGGGATCTATCTTCATCTTGATGAGGAGGGTTGGCCAAAGACCTGGCTGCACTGCCACTAGCAAGAAGAATAAATGATCACAATAAATATGAAGCAGACTGCTAATACAATGAAACAAAAAGGTAAAATAAAAATCCCATACATTGGCCATGAGAGTGGTCTCATCCCTTCACTTACCTACAGATGGATGATGGCTCACCAGCAGCATCTCCAGTGCCAGCTTTTCTGGCTCAAAGGAATCCACATCAAGCCCTGCCACACTTGAGATGACACAGAGTGCCTCATGAAGGACGCGGGGAGGAATGTATGTCTTTCCTAGCTCCGACAGCTCTCCCGACTCGGTCACCAGGACCTCATGAGGCAGAACCTGAGTGGACAACTTGTCATTAACACATCACACCAAGCCTTCCTGAGCCCCAAGCACTCGACCCCACAGTAACACCATACTGAATTACCAACAATCAGCTCCCTCTGTCAGTACCAACAACCTGAAGTTTTCAAAGGAAAGAAGGGATAAAGGATAACAGTGGAACCGAAGCACAGAAGTGACAGTGATAAAAAGACTAAGAATGGAAGACTATACTAGATTTGGCAAGCTGGGGTAAAATAAAACTAAAACAATCATTTTTGGCAGAGAGGACTGCAAAAGGTTGAACCAGCTGGCTGGGAACAGTATGCCCAACTTCTGCAGTCTAATTTTACCCAGTATCTTTTCAAAAATACTTTATTCAGGCGGTATCTGCGACATGGGAAGACTATTTACAAAGTCCCAGCCTTGGTACCTAATTATTGCAATTTAATCTATTATACAAATTGACACGGTGCTGGCTTAGCAGCATGCCCAATAATATAGCACTCATTGTTTCATTTTTTTATTTTGTTTTTATTTTTTATAATAGTTGCTACTAAAGTATTTACATTACACTTGTTTTAAATAGGCAGCCTGAGCTATAATCCAGGGCCAAAGAACTAGGATACCAAGAAAGGAACAAAGCACTTGGTCTTCCAGCAGGGATTAAATTTGGATTAAAATAATAGGAGGACACAGAAAACTGCAGCTTCCTCCCCAGATAATTTTGAATAATATGTCTTCTGTGTATATAGGGAAGACTAGGCACACCGCAGACACGGATACAGTAGTATGCAGTAATCTAGTAACAAGTGGCATTCTAGGAGATCATCTGGAACCAAATCATCTTCATATCATGCTGTATGTCAATACTAACAGCAAGTCTAGGGTAGGGAGGTGACTGGCAGCATACAAACAACTGCCTAGGCAGAGACTAGGCTTCTTGACTACTCACCTTATGAGAACTGAGAACCACTTTCAGCTCCTCCAAGAGCCCATAGGCCAGTTTGTACCCTCCCAGAGATGACAAGAGTTTCTTAACTGTTTGATGGGCCTGTCTTCGAACATGCCAGGTCCGACTCAGCAGTACTGCAACAAGGGCACGGTGATACTGCCTGAAAACGGAGAAATAAACAGGTTTAGCAAGGGAGGCAGCTCTGCAAACCAACTGGACACAAAAGCACAAAGAGTTCAACATTTTGTGCAAAGTCCCAAGGCCACCCTCTCCACTGCCTGCATTAACATTCAGGGATCAGACACAGATCGGTGGCAGCAAGTGTACTCTACGTACTGAACTTTACTTTCAGGCAGCCGTTGTGCATGATCCAAGAGAAGGCGCTCTGTCAGCTGCAGTACTGTACACATTGCTGTGGGAAGAGACAAATATTTAAAATAGCATGAGAATTCAAAAGAAGCAGATTTTTCTACCTGAAAACAAACAAACAGCAAGCTGGACACATTAAAATAGCTACCCAAACTAAGCCTCCACATAATCTCCTCAGTGAAGCCAGAGACAAATCCAACTCAGATCTGCCAAGACTGGAAACAGAACCATGATTTCATAAAAATGTTGTTAGCTAGATCCCAGCAGAATTTTCCTGACCACTGTGTGTGACCTATTTTTGTCTAAGTCAACAGAGCAAACCAAACGATAAATACCATGCTCGCTGCATCAATACTGTTAATTCCTGCGCCCTGCTGAAATGTCTTCAGTGACAATAAAACGTATACTGAATCCATCCACAAGTGCATAATGCTATTTGAATAGTAGCCTTGGTATTTTACCTCATACCATCTTCTGAGCTTCAACTGTGACTAGGCCCTTTGGTTTGTATATCAGTGTTCGACCACATCATAAAAGCAGGAGCAGAAAGCCCTGAAACATGGGGTGGGTTATAACCTGTATTAAGTGTGGTACAGGGGACTTTTGACATTCAAGGCATCAGATAGTTTGTGGATGTTAAGCATGTCAGCTGGATGTTTTTGCTTAAATAACCAATAACAAATCATGACACTATTTACTCTCAGCATTAGGTTCCGGATCTAACATCTTAAGGGAGCAATGTAAAATTTTCCAAATCACACTGTTTCAGGATATTTGCAGACTTGGGAGAGAAAACGAATGGATATATACATTGCCTTCAGGAAACAGGGATTGCAGGAAGCAAAGGAGAAACGATGTTATTTCCTATTTAGAAAACTTTACCTCTTCAAAGCTTTGTACAAAAGATAAATGAATTCATTTCAGAGAAACGATTCATGAACTAATCTTCAAAACTTTCTGTTTAAAATGTAGTCAGTAATGTTTTCTGTTGGGCACATTCCATTAATTTTTTTTTCAACTAATCTTTAAGCACAAGAGAACAAAACAGAGCATAGAGACACTAATTTGTAACCCAATTGATTTCCTATCTGTTATTACTCTTCCCCCACATATCTTAAGATTTTCACCTACGTGTTTTCTTCTCCAGCCTTATTTTACTTTTTCCCATCTTGTTCTTAATTTTAGGCTTCTCCACATCCCTCAGATTGACTGCAACTATTTACTTACAAACTGGGACACCACATAGATGCATTTTGTATTGGAAAGACTTACAGACTACACAAATTTGGAATTATAAATGTTTGATAACTCAGGTTCATTACAAATTAAATTAATTCATTGTCACCTTAGACTACAACTAGTCTAGATGTACTTCTGAAAGAGTACGCTATTCATTTTAATCTGAAACTGGATCCTCCAAGGACCACAGAACAGGGCCAACAGCAACATTAGCTCTTGTAAGTACTAAGTAATAGAGTTAAACAGCAACCAGATACACAATAACTGACAATTTACCTTCCTCTGATGCAGACTGCAAGAACTTCTCAGATGTAAAAATCTGCTTTTTCTCATCCAGAATCAGCTGCCAGAAACCACTCAGCTTAGACTCTGACAGGAAAAGAATAGATGTCTATCAAGGATGTTTCAAAATAAGTGCGAACTCACCAGCGTCCATAAAATACAGTAGAATTCTGTTTCCTGACTCAAGTAACTTCTAGCTTTACTTGTCTTCAGTTGTAAAGCCTCTTACGCCTCTCATTCAGTATTATGAGCATGCCCAAAAAAACACCTGCTGACAAAAGTATATTTCTCTGACTTACACTGGTGAAATGTAAAAAGTCTGTTTCACCTTAATCCTTGATAGGGCAAGTCTTCCTAAAAATGAAGGAAAGGAGGAAAGTGGTGTGTGCTTTTGACAGACAGAACACACCTGGATTTCATATCCTAGCACATGTATGACCTCAGACAGTTCTTGTAATATCTTCTAATGGAAGACTGAATTCCAGTCCTCATGCTTTCCAAAGATGGTTTGTAAAAATACTACCCAAATAACAAGCAAGTAATACTTTTAATGCATCAGTCAGGTCCTAGCATGTCAGATCTGGGTGAACGTCTTCTGTCAGAATAAAGAGGAATATTGCCCTAAATGAATGGAAGCTGGAATTTGCAAAGCCACGGAAGAGCAAGAATCTTTCACTGACATAACTGAGAAAGATGGGAATAAATCCTTCCCTGGTTTACAAAACAGCAATGATTCTCTCTGCAGATACAATACAAAGATTAAGGAACAGTACCTCATGCACACTGTCAAGGAAAAGTGTTAAGCCTCGGAACCTGTTTGTATTGGATTCTACTAGATGTTTTGTGACCTTACCAGTTTGTCCCTCAATTACAGACATCCTGCAGATCAACAAAGCTGCAGCAACTCCTTCAGTTACCATGGGAACCTGAGTACTTTGAGATGCTGCTTTTTCTACTGTCTGGATTAGCATTGGCAGCAGGTCCATCCCCTGTAATAATGTGTCACCTGAGGAGACAGAAAGAGACAAGTTACAAAACAACATAATCCTTCACACTTTACACCACAAGGGTATCAATGGTTCTTCTGTTGTCATGAGACAAGGAAAGGAACGAGACACATACTGGAAAGACTCTGAATCTCCCAGAGTACTTGCCAATCACTACTATCCTTAAACTTTAACTATGACAAGCTAGATGATAACCACTTTAGTCCCTTCCTCACAGATAGAAAAGTCCCATCTCAATACGAGTTTCTGTTCACGGGATGCAAAAGAAAATGCTAATTCAGTTACATTAAAGGAATTGGTTGAAATCACAGGAAGTCTGCCTTCAAAGATTATGTTTCCCGAAGAGAGGGAAAGTAAATTCCTGGCAATCCATGACCATCTGTTCCACTTCAAACATTCACAAGTCAAGGAATCCCACTGATCTGCAACCCTTGCTTCCACAGAAACTGAGCTAGGTGTTCCTGGTATTTCCAGAAACAACATCTCACACACAACACTGAGAAAAGAAACAAAAGATCTTGTGATTTTCTACGTTAAGTATTCGCAGGTAGTGTTTTAACCATAAATTCATAAGAGTTAGAATCTCTATTTTCTTTATGTCCCAGTTGGATGCTTCAGTGGATGGGTCAAACCAATGGTAGTCATTGTTCCAGTGGTGAGTAAATCATTTTAGAATATAAGTATCTTGAGTCTTGATCCCCTGAACAGCTGCACACATCACACACAAGTAATCCCCTTTGCCCATAGCAAGCATAAGCAACTTCAGGTTTGCCATACTGATGTCTCTGAAAGGACCGCCATCCTGTGACATCTAAGTAGTTTTTAGAATGTTTTTTTCAGCCCTATGATAGCACAGAAATTCCTGGTAACTACAATAGAAGAATGCAGAATTACAATTTCGCTCATATTCATATTGAGAAAGTGATGGCTAATCCATTGTACCTATACAATACATTGAGTTATTGATCTCTTAAGCAAATGTATACCATCTTTTTGATTCATGCTGCATCAAGAAAGGGAGATCTCACATACAGGCATCAGACTGATCGCCTATTGACCCGTGCATGAAATGCTGAAGTCAAAGGGGATAGGACCAACAGATGCAAATCTCAAAAGGACCACCAAAAGTTTAGAATTTCTTAAGATCTTCATTTCAAACACAGTAATTTTTTTTTTTTTTTTTTTTAAAGCTTCCAAGAGCCAAAGCCACAGACCAGGATCCCAGCATGCTGGGTGCTATAAAAAACAAAAGCATGGTCCCTGAGCTAGAAACCTTACAATTTAAGCATAAGACAAAAATAAAGCAATCAAAAATTACCCCGGGGGTATATAAAAGACAGCACAACGGGCAGTGATGCTAGTTAAACAAGGAGACAAACCATCTTCATAAACTTGGAAGGCAAAAAGGAGTTTAAGGAGAAATACGAAGTAGGTCAGTGAACAGATACTGCCTTACAAAATCTTTCTTAATCCACACAGCTATCTACTTACATCAGGAAGCACAAAAGTTGATTACTGTTCTCTTAAGCCACACAGTCAAGAGAGTTATTAATAGCTGCACAGTTTTACCTTTGAAAGAGGCTAGCATGCACTGCAGGTAGGCATGTCTCACAGCTGAAGTAGAGGTTTTAAGGCTGAAGGCTTTCTTTAGCCATTCTACCAGCTTCTTGGGAACTTCTGTGGTGAACCGAACACACCAAAGAGCCAGGACAGAGACTGCATGAACCAATGTGCCTTCATGGACTAGGAATTAACACAGAGCTCATGTCAGTACAGCAACTGCATAAAACACAGGAACTTAAACCAGAAAGCAGGTAACAATGTCAGGAGGAGGCAGGAAAAGAATGCATGTGCTTCTAACAGACACAGCGCTGTCTCCATGGGGTTGCTCATCAAAACAGGGCAATGGATTTTATAACACAACAGGCGAGAATCCGGATTTATCCTGAATAACATGCTGTACGAAAATCCTGCTCAAGATGAAAGCAGCTTAGCAAACCCAGAACAAAGGCAAGAGGTCTAACCTTCTTGTTGCAGGAAAGGGATGAAAAGCTCAGCCACAGTTCCAGTCAGAGCTTGGCTAGAGGATCCAGAAACCACATGGTGACTAAGGCTGCCGATCCCTGAAAGGACAGAGATCTCTCATTAGTTCCCAAACTACCAGCACTTGCTGCAAAATCTAAAAACAATCAAGAATGACCCTTCACATTTCAATCCTTGCACAGACATCTCTTTTTCTTGTCACTACATCTGGATGTCACATCTACCATGTACCAATACTGCAGGACCTGTCTTCATTTTCACTTAGGATACAGTCATCTTCTTCCTTGCATAAAACACAGCCCACCAGCCAATTATTTCCTTTGAATAGAAAGTCAAGAACTGGCATGTGGTATCCAGCACCCTCTGTGACATCAACTACAGCCAATTTGGAATGACAGGCAGGGAATCCTAAAGGCTTAAGTACAGATCCCTTTCATTCAGCCTTCTGCTGAATTTCTTCCACCAGAGAAGCAGCTTTCTTCTAGGATTCTCACCAGAAAGGACACTCATCTTCTGAGCAACAACTGTCAGCTTCCCTTCTGAGCCTGCCAAATAGAAACAAATGGGTGACGGCTGACTTACAGACAACAGCTAAGTGCTACATCAAGAATCTTCCCTAAAATACAAAACCTTGCCCCATTATCCCTGATCCAGGTTGAGCCAATCCTACCATACAGGCAGCTAAAGATAACAGAAAATACAATACACAAAACTCCTTGAAGCTGGCAAACTTTTATTCATCTCCACTGCTTATCCTACAATTTACTCACCCCCTAAGATGGCAAAAAGGTGTTTGCCCAGTGAATCCACAGCTGAAGGATCACTACACTGTCGAGCCAAGTTCTTTAATGCCACAACTGCTTCATCCATCAGCTGCACACTGTTGGATTTCAGATGACCTAGAAAATAATGCACAAGCTAAGAGCTCCTCACGACAAACTGCATAAAATCAGCGAGGCAACTTATCTTTACATGTGGATTGACTCAGCTTCTGGAACAGTCACATGAACTATTCCAGTTCCAAATTACAGCATCATCCTCCCTCCCACATAAAACAACGTCTTCACCAGTAATCAAGCTGTTATAGGTACAGCCAGAAAGTTGAAGAAAGCTTTATTCTGAATTCATCATTCCCTCCAGAAGTTAGAGTACTTACTGGCCAGTCCTTTCACAATGTCTAGAGCATATTGGCTGAGATCCAGGTTCACAGATACAAGCAAGCAAGAGATTGCTGACGACAGAAGAGATAATGGCATATTACATTTTGTTAAGTAACTGTTTTTAGCATTTTAATACACCCTTCCCCACGGTTCACATCAAGAGCAGACAAGGTCAGTAAGGAGTAGGAAGAAAAAAACCACTGAAATTGATGCCCAGTGAACAGATTAATTCAGGATTATTCTTAGCACTCAGCTGTGAAATTCTGTCCTCAGTGCAAACAGTAGCTATCACATACCCAGACACTTGGGATCACACCACAAACGTTGCTTCTCCACATCTAACCCTTAGACACCAGACAATCCTGCTGCCTGTGCTCACAGGACCAAAAGCATAGTCCAGAGAGACGCACTCCCCCAACAACTCCAGACCTCTAAGGAACAACTATTCATGAGCTTTGACAGAACAATGCAGAGAAATGACAGACTCACTTTCAATTACGTTCTCAGGACTCCGTAGCAGGGACTTCTGCAGAGTTGGCAAAACTAAGTCCTTGAATTCAGCGTGAGACATGTACCGAAGAAGCGGGGAACAGCTATCCTGCAAAGGGTACAAAGTGGTCAGCACAGCAGCAGATGTGGCATGTAGGACAAAAGCACAAACAGCTCTGTAACGGTGTGTCTCACCAGCACGTGCTTCTGAGGCTTTGTCTTGCTCGTAAGGATGGTCTTCAAATAGAAATCCAGAAGAGCACTCTGAACAAGCAGAAACACCAAATTACAGCCACATCACAACCTATACACAGCTCCCTGTACACCATCAGGAAGCCAGGCTTGACACCCCACCTCATTCTCCTCTGGAAGGCAGCCCTATCCACTAAGCAGAAGCTTTGCTTCCATCCTCACATAAGACAGTCAAGCAAAGATCAGTGCTCTCTGCTCTACCCTTCAGCCCAACACTCAAAATGCAAGGAGACCTAAATGCTGCCTTCCATTCCTACAACAGGGGAGAAGGCAGAAAGCTGCAGTGTTGGCTGTCTACATAAATGCACATGCCACAGCAAAAAGCCACATATCTGGCACCTCCTCTATAAATCTATCCCAGCTGTTTTAGTCAGAAGTGCATGACTACTGAATTGACAGATAATGAAACCAGGGGCAGATGCAAAGTACCAACCTCACTGAGACATCTCTTCAGCCCCCTTCTCCATGATGTGAAGTGACGCTACTTATTCCCCCAAAAAAGCAGTACAACAGATTTACCTTGTATCGTTTAACAATATCAATCTCTTTCTGGGCTGTGCAAAATTGCACCACAAGTCCTAGCATTGCAGCGTAACTCTGGTTTGGTTCAAGACCAAGAATGACGGATAGGTACTGATCCACCAGATCTTGGTTCTGAAGAGAAAAAGAGCAAGGCACATTAACACAACAGAATCTAGAACAGCTATTGCATATGGTCATACAAGGTATACATCACCTCTTTCCACAGCCTGTTCAATTTCTTCACGGCCCCATCCACCGCCTGCTTATGAGAACCTCCCAGGACTTCCAAAAGGAGCAAACACTGAACCTCCACCTGCCAAGGGAAATAGCCGAGAAAACCTTCATGCACCTGCTCCTCAGAGAGCTCATATCAAACGAGGCATGTCAGATGCCAGTAACTAGCTGAATCTGCTTAGGAAAAAGTCCTTAGGTCGTGTAAGTTCTTCCAACAAGCTGCCATTGCTTTCATCTCACACGCACCACTTTGCAGAACCACACATAGCAGTTTTGGAAACTCTTACTTTGAAAACAGCAATTTATAACACATAACATCTCTTCTGAAAATGTATTCCAACCATATTCCAAGGTGCTATGAGCATGGTCACAGGTTCAGGTTGTTAAAGTAGGTGAAAAAAAGGAAAAACCTACTTGACACTATATGACAGAATATCACATGCAAATACTTCAAGGGAGGCACAAGGAATTCATGCCATGCTGCAGACTGCACCTTGGAGGCACCACTAGCACACCTAGTCTAGAAACACTGGTATACACCACAGTATGCAGAGCAACTCTGCGTCGGTGCAAGACTGCCCCACTGTCATGCTTTATACACCTCCTGCTTTCTCCAGCGGAACAGGAGAGATCAAAATACACCAGAAAGCAAAAAAGATTGTCATGCAAACCTGGATTTTAACATGACATTATCAGTTACGTTCAGATTTGCAATGTTTCAGCAACTTAAAAGACATTAGAAATCTTTAAGTCCTTATCTCCGAAGGGATATTTCTGTAAACCAAAAAGAACCTACCAGTTTTTTCCATGTTTCTCCTTGTCTCTTTTCAGGTGTTGGAAAGACTGTGCGTACAAGCAGGCATGTCCAGGAGAGTGCCAGCAGAGCTGCAGATCCACTGCTCTTACTGTTGTACAAACGGGAGAAGGAGGTAAATCTATTACTCCCAGTGTGTAACTTACATCTACTAGTCCCTAACAGACTCATCTTTGCCCAAGTCAGAACACCACCTTTATAAGCGAGGCAATTTTATCACAGAAAAATACAGCTAAAGTCTTAGCATTTAAAGCAAATAATTACTCCTCATAAGCTATGTGTTCCAGCTCCTGTTTAACGCTTAGAACTTCTGAATGGCATAAACAAGGCTAAGTCTTGACTGCTGGGAATGAAAAACCTTAGCAGAAGACAGACCATTTTTGGATCTTCCCAGTGGCATTACAGAAATGAGAGTTAAATACTTTGCCAACTAAGAGTGCCCAAAAAGTGACTCAAGACTTCTCATCTGCTGCTCATCTTTACTGTCAGAGCTTCCCAGCCTTAGATTGCCAAATCGTTTCTCAGCTTACATTCCCTCCTGGCACACTACTCAGTTCTCATTTCTGCTAACTCTCACCTCCTCCCTCCACTTCAGGTAATGGATCCCACCTCGCAGCTCCCTGAGGATCCTCACCCCATTTTGATCTTTACCTCAAGGCGAAAGAACGTAGAAAGCATCCTTGCACACAAGGCTAGCCACTGTGACTGAAGGGTAATTATTGTATCACTGCAAGCCTTTAAACCAAGATCAGATATTTTTCTAAAAGCTACACTTCTATTGAGCCATGGAGGCATTGCAGGACGACACTCTGTGGCCTGTATCAGCTGAACAATACCCTAAGTCACCTTTTGGAATGACTAGTGTTTCCAGAAGCTACCACAATAGAAAAGCCACGTGTTCCTCAGCTCAGCTTCAAATTTCATTATCTCCCTGCCTATAAGAAGGTCTTGAATTCCACCAGCTGAACACCAGATGGGCAAGGAAATCCCCTTTCCTAATCATTTTGGAGACTGTTTCTTGGTAAAAGAGTTTGTTCCTCATCTGTCCAGACCCGAAGGTTAACAAAGGCAAAATCGTAACACAGACCCAATCCACCAGCAGTAATACTACGATAGTCCTTCTGCTTTCCCAGAAGACATGAAAGACGTAAGAGAGGAAGATTTAAATGGTCATTAACAGCTTTGTCTCTAAATGTTTTCAGCACCTCTGGCAAGCAGCAGCAGAAGAATCATTTTGAACACAAGAGCAACTACCAGCAACTCAGAACTGCTTCCACACAAAGCAACTCATCCAGCACCTGGGAACTCCAGCCTTGCCGCCGATCCCTGAGGACTGAAGCGACTGCAGGAGGTTTTTTGCTGTTGCATCTGGCTGGGATTCTGCGAGCTGCTGAAGCGCCAGCTGCAGGGCTCTGCGGGATGCTGCATCGCTAGAATGAAAAAATTATCTCCATGAACATTTTAAATCCTGCCAACATTACACATATTACTACCCTTGTGTCACACAAAGGACACTGCTTTCTCATTTCAGCAGTCAAGCTAATAATTATTTTATCCGTGCTGTTCCAAGTGGAGAAGTTTCTGGCAGAAAGCTCCATTCCTTTCCTCAACTGACAGAAGTTATGTCGAGGCTCTCTGTCAGGTTGCAGAAGAAAACATAGGTTCTGAACAGCTTTCTCTACAACAGGCCGCTATTTAATCCAATCTAGAAGTGTCTAAAAGACACCTAAAGGACACCTTAGTCTTGCTTCACAAGCCTTCCTTCTTGCAAACTGAACCACAGAATGAAAGTTTTAATTTCAAAATTAAAGGTGAAACACAAGGTAAGTGTTATAAAACTCTTTAATGTCAAACCTGAGAGCCCAATTACTAGATAGCATCTTTCAGTGTCATACGCACCTATGTGACACTGCATGCTAACGTTTCCAGCTCCTCCACACCAGTTTAACTAATAAATACTGATAGATTAAATAACACAGATTTTCCACATCAATTTACTCACCGGTATCGATGCAGAGTAAGGCAGAAGAGTTTGCAAAGGCCTTTCACTGCACCCTCTGGAAGATCTGTAACAGAACGTATTTCAAAATACTTCTTCATAGATCAATGAGCTCTTAATCATTAACACAAACACGATTCACTTCACAACTGAAATCTGTGAACTGCTCACATCTATGAAATTGCTTGCAAAGATCATAGTAAAAGTTCTCCCTTTACAAATTTTACACATATTTTTTAAAATAATGGCAAAATTAGAACACATGCTATTCCACAGTCATCTTCAGAAAATGGCAAAAATTAAAAAGGTTTTTTAAAATTTGCTTCAACTGTTTTATTAAGACTATCTGAAATCTTCTACACTCTCCATCTCTCTACATATATATATATGTGTGTGTATATAAATACTCCACGAATCATTAAAAAAACAGGCTAAGAGTCAGGAGAGAAACCGGCAACTGACACACGAACGAAAAACCAATACACGTGATGCTACAACTACTAACTGGAAAAAGCACACATGCTAGTAACCAGAGTTCTGTGCTACCTACAAAATCCATGCTTAGAATTAATGCCGCGAGAAAGCACAGGCTCCAAACGCTGCCAGCCCTCTCCCTCAAAAAACTATGCCTCAAGTTTCACACAGCCTTTGAAACAACACATACTAACATTCTTCTCCACCCTGGTAACCAGAACAGTGCCCCAAAGCTTTTACCTTTCCCAGAAATGCATTTTCCCAGCTCACTGAGGATCTCTCTCCGCTCCTTCACACTGGCTGTTGTTACTTTTACCGCAAACCGCTTCAGTGTATCAGAAATCTAAAACCACACACAGAGGAAAAAACATCAGACTGCCTTTGATATCAACACACAGAATGCAAAAACCAGGGCAAGCAAAACATGTCATCTGCTGCTACATGATCTCTTAGTGACCAAATGTAAGCATCCGCGGTCTTACCTGCTGGGGAAAGGGTCACTGTACATCATACATGATGAAACTCAGAAACCTTCCCCTTAGGCTGAGGGATGACTGCTTTCTGTTTGTTAACCTGTGTCCCTGTCACGGCACTCATGCTCTGTAAGATACGCTTACCCCTCTAAAAGTAACACAGTAAGAGGTAAGATCAATAGCCTAGAGTACAGGACCTTTAAAAGCAAAAAAAAAATGCACTTCAAGAACGCAAAGGTACTTTTCAGTGTACGTTATCTCCTAAAGCCCATGCACCCCCGAAGGGGGACTTCTAACCAGAGATGACCCAGGGCTGACTGTAATTGCCCGTCCTGAAAAAACGACCCGTGGTTTCAGGCTGTCAGTCATAGAATAGAACCATAGGATGGTTTGGGTTGGAAGGGACCTCAAACCTTAAAAGGGACATCTACTTCCAACCCTCCTACCATGGGGAGGGACACCTTCCACCGGACCAGGTTGCTCAAAGCCCCATCCAACCTGGCCTTGGATAGTTGTGAAATTCTGTACTCAGGCCTAGCAAAAGAATAAACTGCTCACATTCACTCTTTTCCCAAATTAACATGCACATCGCAGGGATTTTGTAAACTGGACCCGCCAGATTACAAAAGGTTGCGCCTCGCTATCAAACTCCTTCCATGGGCTACCAGTAGCGCCCAAGGTTACCCAAGCAAAACGAAAAATCACATCACACAACTGAATGGTTTTTTCATGCCTGTGCTACTGAGTGCCTGGATCTGCCAGCTGGAAGGGACCGAAACTGCTTACTGAGTTTAACTCCTATAAATAGTTTGTTTCAGTTTTCAAGTGGTATGAAGACAGTGAGATACACTGTCTGGAAAAACAAGAAAGAAGTTTAAGTTCTCAGCGACCTGCTCCTTCAACTGCTGAAACCGTTTCCATGAACTTCCAAGTTTTGCAAGATATGCAAGATAAAAACTTTGTGTGGGCTGAACAGGGCTCAGCCAGGTCTATGTTCATGGGTTTTCTGCATTTACATAAACGAAAACACAGCTCTCCAGAAAAGGCTTTTAAAATTCACTTCTTAAACTGAGCAACTTTATATCTTAATCATCATCATCATCATCTTTAGGAAGGGCAGCAAATAAACATGCCTTTATCAAAACTGTTCCTTCCGTCTTCAGGCAGAGCTCTACCAGTTTTGCCACAAGTCTTCTTCTAAGCACAGGAAACCTGGCAACTGAGAAATGGCAACTGCCTCCATCCTTCTCAAGAGCTGCTTTCAGTGAAGTTTTTTTGCTGACATGCAGGAAGGGTAATTCTGTGCTGCAGCTACCTGGCATTTAGAGAGGCCGTCCACACTTGCCTGACCCTGTGACCATCTCTCACCCTGAGCTCTCCTTAAAAACTGGCTGAAAGCAGGGCTGCACCTCTGAACGCTAAGGCACAGGTCGACCAACGTTGTTACCATCAGAACTGACGGAACAAGTCGCCATTAAAGAGCTCATCTTCTTTTCAAACCTTTCAATTACATGAGTTTGTCATATGCAAACTCAAACCAAGCTGCACTTACTCATGCTGCTTAATCAGAAGCAGGGAGATGTACAGACATGAAAAGCACATTAAAATTATCCCAACAGTCTAGAAATTAAAAATATAAATGATGTATAACACTACAGGACTTCCCAAACAGCTTAGTGACTTGCACAAACTATGACTCCCCAGTCTCCACGGAAGAGCTGCTGGGACAGGCTTCACCCATTTACTTTTTCTTTTTATTAGGACGTACACGCGTTACAAGGCTAGGACGCAAACAACGCTGCTGCAAACAAATGCAGAGAACAAACTGCGGTATTTGTACTAGTAAGGACCTGATCCTGAGAAGGCTGGGATCCGCCTCGGGAACATCCCAACCTGATGCACCAAGCTGGAGAAAAAAAGCCCATCAGTGCGTAACAGGCGACTCCAGGCAGTCGGGAGCTGTTCCACCCCGGCAGGCTCCGCTCAGCCGCCCGGAGCGGGGACAAGGCTCGGGCTCTCCCTTTCCGAACGGGGCTCCCGGCGCCCGCAGCCCCCGCTGAGTCGCTGGAAGCAGGGGGGAAGGCCGCGGGCCCGCCGAGCCCGGCGTTGGGCCGGCAGCCGCAGACGAGACGCAGCCGGGAAGGACGCAGCTTGTGCCAGTCGTTTTTCGGGAACTGACTTCGGGAGCGGGCGGGATCCTCCCCAGCGCGGCAGCCGCCGTCCCGCGCTTCTCTCCGGGCCGCGGCAGCCGCTCACGGAGCGGCGGCTCAGCCCCGGCTCCCCGGCCGCCTCAGCGCCGGAAAGAGACCGGCACCGGGGCGTCCCTTCCCTCGCCCCGCGGGTCGGGGCACGGCGCCGGTGCGGCCTCCCTGCGGGCGGCTCCGGCGGGCAGCGCCGGCGCGGCCTTCCCGCCCCGGGAACGGCTGCCACGTCCCCGTCCGACCGCGGGCGCAGGGCCAGGCCCCGCAAACGGGACGAGGGAGCGCAGCGAAGCGGGAGGGGGGGCGGCCCCCGGCGGAACCCCCCCCCGCCGCCATCACCGGGCCGCGACCGCCCCGCACTCACCTGCGTGTCGGCCGCCATGGCGCCGCCTGTGACCCCGGAAACGATAGCGGCTTCCGGTGCGGGCCGCGCGCGCGGAGCCGACCGGGGCGGGCCCGTCTCCATGGCGACGGCGCCGCGGCCTGGGCCTGGACCCGGACCCGGACCCGGACCCGGACCCGGGCCCGGAGCTTTGCCCGGCCGGAGCGCAGGGAGAACCGGCCTCCTCCGCACGGCGGAACCGAGCCCTGAGCGTTGGGGAACGGGGAGGGGCGGGCGGTGACTCTACCGCCCAGACAAGCCGCCGGGAGAGGCCTCTGCTCAGCCCCGGCTGCACCCGGCAACCACCCCCCGCCCCAGGAACAAGCGTCCCTCGGCAGCCCCTCCATTACGCCTCTCGCAGTGATCTGGAGACTACACCATCGATGCGGGGACACGTCAAGGTGTAAAATAGCTT
Source organism: Harpia harpyja (assembly GCF_026419915.1). Lineage (NCBI taxonomy): Eukaryota > Metazoa > Chordata > Aves > Accipitriformes > Accipitridae > Harpia > Harpia harpyja. The sequence goes on along the minus strand of NC_068948.1, from coordinate 43,179,359 downwards.
TTTATTTCTCCCACTGGACCAACTCTGACACAAATAAGACAGACGGCGGCGGCTGTTAGTCAAAGAGCCCGAATCCCATGTCCTCATCAGACTCCTCCGATTCCTCCTTCACCGCCTCTTTCGCCGGAGCGGCGGCGGCAGCGGCGGCGGGTGCGGCCGCTTCAGCTACCACAGGGATGGCTGCCACAAAAGCAGAGGGGTCTGCCAGGAAGGCCTTCACCTGCAAAAAGGGGGGGGGGGGGAAGGTAAACTCAAAGGAAACAAACATTTTGAAGGGTTGAACCTTTGCAATCGTTAAGGGCAACGCTTGCAGCTTGCCAGAAGCCAAACGGATGCACTTATCGCTGCCATGTATGAAGAATCAAAGACATTTCAGCTACACTCAAGTGCAATAGCCCCAGGGAGGAAGGAACGCCAGGTAGTTCACCTTTCTCCTGCCACTCACACACAACACGTGGAAGCAAGAACCCCTTTCAGGACAGGTCTCCCGCACACAGGCAGGTCCAAGTTCTTTCAAACTAGGCGACACGCAAGGTCTTTCTGTGAAAGTGCCTGGCTGCATTTTTAACACCCCTCTGAGCAGCAGATCAGACCCAGCCATTACCTTTTCAGCCAGCGGGAAGGTGTAGTCGGTCTCCACCGCCACGGCCAGGACCCGCTTGTACCCGTTAATGATGGAGTGGGGCACGGAAGCAATGGTCGGGTACCCAATTTGCAGACAGACGCTGGCAACGTTACGAACACCCTGTGAAGAGAGAGAATCAGGTTTCTGTGCTCTGAGAAATAACCTGGGCTAGAAAACACGACAGATGACGGCACATTTCAATGCTGCCGACGTAACGAAGGACAGCGTGCAATGCAGACAAGTAATGCAGCTCCAGTGAAATTAGACAAGGATTTAAATGGCCTCAAACGCTTTCTGAAATAGCTTCAGATGAAAAAGCCTACAGAAGGTATTCCCTGACAGACTGTTTCTGCAGAGCACTGGGGAGAGCTCCCGGCTCTGCAAGAGCCCACAGAAAATAACAGAGACGATACTTGATCCTGGGGCAGTGCTGGCTGCCACAGCAGTTAGGCAGAAGAAGTGGAACATAACAGGTACGGGTTGTGGCACTCACCTCCAGGAAGCGCTTGTGCAAGGTCTCCTCGGTGATGTCCAGCACTTCGGGATTGTAAATGCTGCCATTATCAAAGACCTGCTGGATCACCAACCCGAAAGAGAAGGGGGAGATGTTCAGCATGTTCAGCAGGGTGGCTTCGCTGGCACCCACTTTGTCTCCGGTCTTGATGAGCTGCACATCGCTCTGAAGAAATAAGGAGAAAAGAAGTGAATATGCGCAAAGAAATTCAGGCACGTCAATGCAATGGGACACAAAGGTACACTTCCAACGCAAGAGATGGAACTGAAGGAACAAATGAGCCCAACAAAAAGAGGCTCCAAGTTCAGCTCCACGAGTTGAGAAAGCCCTAGACCACACAAGCAGCTGCATCTCAGCGAGGAGAAAGGCAGCGCCCTTCCTCCATTACCTGTAGGTAGCTCGCCTCCCAGTTCCTCCAGCAAAGCTTAACAACACAGCTGAGATCCAATGGAAAACTTAAGTCCCCCCGCACTGCGTACCGGAGCCAAGCAAGGCCTCCTCCTTCAAATACCCCAAATGCAGCAGTCAGACTGCTGATACAGCATTTCAGCACTAACAGGAGCTTTGACCTTCACAGCTCCGTCAACTGCCACAATCAGGGCCCTCCAGTCAAGGAAGAGCTTCGACAACAGCAGCATGCTGCTCACTAACCAGAATTTCAATGGTCCCTCTGGAGATCTTCGTGGTGATGCCCAAGGCCTGGAAAAAGGAGGTCTTCTCAGGTCCGAGACCAGTGTTCTGGGCTGGCACAGTCACATCACAAGGAGCAATAGCGCCGGCACGGGCAGCAGCTGGCACCTGGAGAAAGGGGAAACAAGAAGCTGAAAGAACGCTCACCTCTCAGATCTCATGGGATGGCATCAAATCCCTCTTGAAGCATTCCTCCAGGATGGACATCACCCAGGCACACACAAGTGAGACAGAAGTTGAACTTGAACAGTTTAGCTTAGGCTGCAGGGGCCTAGTTCCCAGCCCTTGAAGACTCCAAATAATCAGGTATCCCACACACAGTTTCAGTTTTATTTTCATTCTGTATCTGCCAGCCCAGAGACACAGTGAGGGCTGATCTGCCCTACCTTGTTAGCCAGCAGCATGTCCCGGATCTCAGTCAGATCCTCCTTGGTGAAGACAAAGCCCACATTCCCACGGATGTGAGGCAGCAGCCTGAAGGAAAGATGACAGCCTTCAGTTCTACTTCTCAGACAACGTCTCCTCCTCCCAGACAGAGGATCCAGGAAAACACTCAGACAGCATTACCCACTTTTCTAAGGCCGGGTTATTCTCCAGATGACCACGAATAGCTTTGCGCATCATTGTATTCTTCCCCATCAGCACAACAGCCTTCCCACGCAAGGACATACGGATTTGCTGCATCTGCTTGGATCCCACATTGTCTGCTCCCACAATGAAACATTTTGGGTAATCATCCAGGAGTTGCTATAGCAAGAAAGGCAAAGAAATCTGGACCAGCGCATGGAGCAGCATTAAAACCACAATATGTTAAAATGTAAAAAATCTGTCGGGAGTTTTGAGAGTGCTCAGCTCAAACTGACACTGGGTGCACCACAAGGCTGCACCTTTCACTCAGCTGTCTGGTTAGATCCCTAAACAAATTATCTCTGTAACTGCCACAGCAAATCTCACAGGGACCTTAAAAACGGTCTGATCCGGACTATCTTCATCTTCTCCTACCGCCACGTAATCCTTCCTTACACGGACAACCTATGGCACCCCACCTCTTTTTCAGAAAGCCCCCCCCTCCCCCCGCAGACACGCCAGCCCGATTCCCGCTGCCCCTCGCAGCGCCAGGACCGCTCTCCGTGGGCCGGGATCACCCCCGAGGCCCGGGCGGCGGCAGCACCCCACGAAGGCCGAGCCTCAGCCCTCCGGAACCGCGCCGACACTCACGATGATTTTCATAAAATAGTTGGACTTCCACGTAGCCCTGTCTTCCCTGGGCATCGCGGCGGTGCTCCAAGGATCGCCCGGTGGGTTTAAAGACGAGATGGGACCTGCCGTGGGAGAAGCGCGGCTCAGCCGGGTGCGGGTCCGCACCCTTGCCTTCCCTTCCCTTCCCTTCCCCAGTCCCCTCCCCGCGGCTCCGCGCTCCCCGCTCGACAGTCCGGCCGCGGCCCAGGGCCCCGGGTTCGCTCCCAGGCCGGCCCGGCCGCCCAGTCCCGGCCTGGGCCCACGGGAGCCGCCGCGCCGCGCACCCACCTCCACGAGGGCTCCGGGAAAGAAAGGCCGGAGGGCGGGCCCACCTCCTTTTATACCGCGACTCATGCCCAATGGCAGCGAGCCGCGGAGATACCCCGGCTCAACCCATTGGCTGCCCGCCGCGTGTCAATCAGGGCGAGCCGCCGTCCTCATTGAGCACCGCGCCTGTCGCTTAGAAGGACCGGCGGCGGAAAGCGCGGGCGGCGCAGCAGGCCGCTAGCCTCGGGGTGGGCCGCCCCCTAGCGGCCGGAGGACCGCAGCAGGGGGACAGAGGGATACGGGGGAGGGGAGGGGGGGGTCCCTGGGAGCACCCCAACCCCAGAGGGGTGACCCGCTTTGATTCTGGTTTCTCACAGGCTTAAGGGCTAGAAACAAGGGCAACGCACACGTGAGAATAACGGTAAAAATTTTATTAGCATAACTGCAAGAATTTTAAATGGAAAAAAAAAAAAGGAAAGCCGAGTTAGAAGTTTACAAGGGAGAAAAGATATCAAAAATTAACTGTCGACCCAGCGGAGCATCCCCCAGCCCAGCCCGGACGTGGTGTGAAAGACCTTGCCCAGGTCCGGGGGGGCTGCGCACAGAGCTGAGGCTTTTAAAGACAAAACCCACCAGGGAGCTGCCTGCCACCACAGTCCCCCCACCCGTCTCCTCTCCTCTCCCCACCCTGGGGACACCCCACGGCACAGGTCCCTCCTCCTCCGGCACTGTCCCCAGCCCTCGCACCCAGGCTCACCCCACACGCCACCCTCCCGGGCCTGCTCACTCAGCGCCGTGGCTGTGCTACCCTAAAACTGCATCTGAAATCAAATTACAGGCATTTTGGACACCCACAGTGGCAACAGCCACCAGAAGTCATTATTTGGCAGAGTAGCATCCATGTAGCACCCCAGCACGTCAGAAACCAGATAAATCCACGACACGCTCAACATCTTGCTCGGGAGGTAAGTGTTAAGCACTGATGACAGACGAGCCTCCCCTTCGGCGCTGCGCACCACCAGCACCCCTCCGCAGAACCCTGCACCCAGGGTTTTCCACACGTGCCAGAAGCGTCACTTACGCAAGCCTCAACTAGCAGTGAGGTAGGTTAAAGACTCCCCGGACAGGGAAACTGAGGCACATGATTACACAGTCTGCAGGTGTCACTCAACAAGTGGTAGTGCCAGAAGCATCTTCTCATCCCCCTCCGGTACTCCCGCCACAACAGCTTTTCGTCCTCTTTAGCAGGGCTGAAAGAAGTTGACATTTTCAGCAAGACAAACACTCGCAGCTCAGAAATGTCCATTTTAAGTCAAAGCGATTTCAAGATGAAAAGACAAACGCATTAAGGTTTCTTGCCTCACAAGCTCTTCAAGAGCTGCGCTCAGCCCAGCTGACACAGCTTTAGCTCTAGTGCTTCCTTGCACAGCTATCTTCGGTCTCACAACCACAAACTGAGGTTCATTTGTACGGGGAAACCGGTGAAAAACAGTTTCAGTGACCCAAGCAGGGCAGAAAAGCACCGCAGCAAGGTTATGCAGGACAGTAACCCGCAGATTCTAGCCTAAGGTCACGCTGGTTTCTGACACAGTTGCCCCCGGACCCCTAATGCACCTGCCAAGCTGAAAAGCACAACCAGATGTCGATGGTGATATTGCTGTAGCACTCTGGAGGAGTAATTCCAAACACCGCTCCCTGGGCTGCTTTGGCTGTTACCACAGAACACCGTCAGGTATTTCAACGTAGTATTTCACCTTCCACAGCACCCTCCAGCCAGAGACCTAGAAGTGCTCTAGCAAACGTGAACTAAGCCTCAAAATAACCTCACAAATCCAGGCTAAACTGCCCCCATTTTACAGATGGGGAAACTGAGGCACGGTAAGGTTTAGTGACTGGCCCAAAGTTACACAGCTAGTCAGGAACAGAGTCTGTCTCTCCCAGTTTCTTCTCCTTTGTCACAAGACCTTTCTTCCACAGTAGAAAAGGAACCCCTTCCCCGATTAGCCCTGCTCTGTTTTCAGGTGGCTGAAGAGGAGAAACTGAGGGCCAAGGTCTGAGCTCTTCCCCCCTGCAGCATCATATTAAGACTCACTGTAACATCCTGGAAGCTGGGCTTTGGGAGAATGGCAGGTGATTCAATTACAGCAGTTTACAGGTTACAATAAAAACCAAAAAACACACTTTTAGGTGACCTGGGGGGGATGGGGGGGAGAGAAAAAAAGCTATTCACAGTTCACCTGCCTGTGCTAGGAAAAAAAAAAAAAAAAAAAACACAAGTCACATTCCCTTCCCCCTAGATTCCAGACCCTCCCAACCCACAATAAAAAAAAAATATTGAATGTTAGTTAGGCTTAACAAAGCATTGAGGTTACAGATTCAGTAAACCAGCACAACTGGCATACTGCCTAGAACAGCACAGCTTGATATAAAAGTTGCTTTCTTAAAATCACTTCAAAACCAATTTCTGTATAAGAGGATTAAAAGTAAATTAGGTATGAATTCAAAATCAGTGTAGAAATCTACAGTTCTTATCAAAGACAGGATACAGTATTCACTTTGATAGTAAAACTCCAAGTGCGTCACACACACCTGACCCAAGGGACTCGTTATACCAGTAACAATCAATATAAAAGGTTATTGCTCTAGCATCTCTCAGTAGAACATGTTTAACAAGAGCACAGAAAAGGGAAATACCAAGGGGCTGACAGGTCTCATTAGCAAAGAGAGGAAGAAGAAAGGATATAAAGTTTGGATTTTTTTTTTTCCTGGCTTCTTAAACCCCTCCACTTCTCCCCGCTCTTGTGACAGTTTCAGGCCCCGATAGATGGGAGAGTTTCAGGCCAGATAAACACACACACGTCACACTCGCTCATGACAGGGATGGATGAAAAAGGCTGTGCTCTAACCTCTCTGCACCTGCTTTTAAAGAAGGGACAATGTCTCTTCCTCTCTCCCGGGAGCAGCAGGCAAGGGGAGCAGATGCCCTGAGCAGGCCTGGGTGCTGACGGAGGTGCCTGGCATAGGATGTCACCCACAGGAGCGCACATCAGTGCTGAGGGATGGTCGGGGCAACTCCACCTCCTGCTCCAGTGTGTTGAGAAAAGGCAGGGAGTTACAAACCAGGGAAAAAAAGCCCCACACAGTAACATTTTGATTCCTCTTTTAAAAAAAAAAAAAAAAAAAAGAAAGAAAAAAAAAAGTAAGTGGTATCATCTCCTTACAGTGTAATGGAACTGGAGAGACCCTTGCAGGGTCTTGGCTGCCTGTGCTGATGCTCTGATCTCAGTAAGTCACACACGCCACGTGGCTCTAGTGAGTGGAGCCAGGGTGGCACGGAGATCACAGGGTGCCCTCGCTGTGCTATTGCTCAGACTGCACACATGCAGACAAAAGCCTGAGAAAGAGGTGTCAAAGCAGAGGGCTGTGTTGTCTGCAACTGTCACGATTCGCTCAGGGAGCTGACACAGGCTGAAACGTACTGGCAAAGATTCCTTCTGCCAGGAGGGGGCTGGGTAAAATCTCCCTGTTGAAGCCCTCAAGCTAAGCTCAGCTGTCAGTCACACACACAGACACGCACACCGTAATGAGGGCACTCAGCCTCTCTCTACTGAGACACAGCAAGGGCATTTCCAGTTTAATGGTCCGTCTCATCTCTGGATCTACTGCCTCTCCATAGCAGCAGAAAGCACTCCCACCCCACCCCCACCCCACCCTCCTCCCCTGCCTGGTAACGTTTCTAAATCACAGTAATGTTCAGAGAGACAGAACTGCCAAGGGGGTGGCAGAAAGATGCTTAGCGCCCATCTATGATGCCTCTAACAGAAGAGCTTGAGAAAGCAGTTCTGGCAGTAGGGCTTGTCGTTCTGTTCTTTGAAGGTTCCTTTGTTGAGCTGCTTGAGGCAGAAGGCACAGACAAAGTGTTCGGGGTGAAATTTCTTGCCCATAGCAGTGATGCAGCGTCCTGTGATAGGCTTCTGGCAACCGGAGCAGAGCGAGCCACGACGCTCGTGGTAATGCACCTCGCAGTAGGGCTGCCCATCATGCTCAAAGAAGCTGCCATTGATGAACGGTGTGAAACATTCCTGCAGGAGGACAAAGCAGAAGGGAACAGATTGTGTAACAAGTTGGGGATGCAGGCAGCTCCACAAGCCTCCTCTGCTCTGTGGCACAGCCTAGCTCTACTGTGAGCAGGGTGAACTGCTGCCTTTCAGCACTGTCGTGTTGTTCAGAGAGCCAAGCTCTCTCCACAAAGAAGAGTTTCCAAGGAAAGGCTGAAAGATGGAGAGGTACAGCCACAAGCAAGGGAATTAACCATGCTCCTTCCCCCAGCTGGTTTCACTTCTACAAAGAAAATAATACAGATGAGCTACCAGATGTGCCCAGCCAGGAGAACGAACGCTCCTTCCCCTGAGATGGGAAACACTGCAGCACCTTTCCCTGTTTTTTTTTTTTAAATCTCACTCCAGCTTCCCCACAATGGCAGGCAGAAGCAGGGACCAACACAGACTTTCATGCAGCAGAACTCTGATGAACGTGCGGCTGGTTCCAACTGAGAAAATGAAGCACAATTCATTTTCACAAGTGATCTCTCCAGAATGGCTGTCATTCCGCCGATACACTTTGCACAGGATCGTCCATCCTGAAACATATCCACCAGGGTACACATGCATCGCTGCTGGGAGAAACTACTGTTTGTTCTACAGTGCTAATGATTTTGAATAGAGGAGAAGAGGATACACCAGCTATGTACTTATTAGCATCCAGAGCTCCTCACCCCACTCAGTGTCAGGCACCTGAGGATGCTACACTTCAGAACCTGCACAGAAGCACCCACTCTCCCTGCAAGACTGGGGGGACTCCCCTCCTTGTACAAGTGGGAAGCTAAGGCAGCAGGGTGTGGGGGAGAGTTAAGGATACTGCCAGAATTACCATACATATCAGCAGCAAGGCCCAGGGAGAAGCTAGATTTCCAGAATCCTGGTTTTGCTCAGTCCCAACACAATCCTCTTCCCCAGGGAGGACACACAGTACCACACACAGCTGGACCCCAACACATGCACAGGAGTCCAGCAAACAGCATGCAGAGGCATGAATAGCTAAACATTTGCAATAGTGGGACAAATGCAGTTTGCCTGCAGCAAGTCCAAGACTTTTTCTAATGCTGACAATTAGTTCTATAAAGTCCCCTCCCTCAGTCAGCAGGACAGCTGAAAAGTCTGCTCTGCTTTAGCAAAAACAGGAAGAGAATCCCATCTCGTGTCCTGGAAGACATCAGTGCTGGCCCCACTAATAGTCACAGCGTGGCAGCAGGGGGAAAGGAAAGCAGAACTGCTTGACAGAAGTCTCAATCTCTGCACAAAAAGGCACACCGCTCCGCAGCCCCACGCAGCCAGGACTGCCATCTTCTGGCTCAACTCTCTGCACACCACTCTGGGAGCCACAGATAGTTCTGGGCAGTCAGTCCCAACAGCACGGTGACAGTCCGCTCTGAGCATAACAGGAATCAGCAGCTTGCGGTTCTGCTGCTTGTTCTGGTTTCTGCCTTTCTTTCCCACTCTAGCAAACACTAGCTGATTTTGCTCAGCTCTTGGGGCTTGTAAGAGTTAATATTTGCAAGGCTCTCTGAAAGAGTGCCAAGCATTTCATCTGCAGTATTCCTGTTGTATGGAGCCTGCCACTATTTCACTGACTTGCATGTTTGTCTGAACAAGGTCAGTCTCATTAGTTTACATTGTCAGATGGAACATGGGAGGAAGATCCTCAAAATCTGATCGCTGAGGCAAGTGCTTAGAGAGAAGCTTAGCTTATAATTATTTAAAGGTCACAGAAAATGTCTCTGTTTATCTGTGAGCTGTTGCAGAAGCCCATAATTGCAGCAAGGAACAGAAAGACCAAAGCAGCTAGAAAGTTTAATGTAAACAGGCAGAGGAACAAGAAGGTGTTTGGTTGCTGACATGTTATCTTGTGGGGCTGGCTGCCCTTCACTACCCCACAGATGCCTTTTCCCGATAAGGAACCAGATGCCTGCAGGGTGGAAATGAGAGGGGTCGTACAGCAGCAGCAAAGAACCTTGGGTTTCTTACCCGACAGACAAAGCATTCAGGGTGCCACAGGGTGTTCAGGGCAGAGATGTAGTTCTCCAGGATAGCCCGGGCACAGCCTCCACACTTAGGAGCAAACATGTCAAAGTAGTCTTTGCGGCAATAGGCTTTGCCATCCTTCTCATGAAATCCTGCCAACGGAGAACAGAGGCAAAGAGTATCAGCTCCTGATCTTTACCTAACACCAGCCAAGCTCTGCGGCATAACCAGCATGGGTAGGATCATCCTTCCCTCTGCTATCGCACAGACACAGCAGGTAGCTGTTCCTTGTTCTGCCTGCTGCCCTTCCTGTCCCATGCGCACACATGCACATGCATACCCTTCCTCTCCAGGGAGAAAAGAAGATTACTGCTAGCATCCTTCCCCCATAAACTGCTATATCTCTTGGAACTTCCATCTTCAGTAGTTCCCCTGTCATCAGTCAGGCTGCCCCCTAATAGCAGGTCTGCCTTATGCACTTGTCTGCAGTTCAGGGAGGAGATTGCATAAACCAGCAATACCTTCAGGTCCAAAGAAAGCTCCACACTGGGCACAGAAAAAGTGTTCAGGGTGCCATGTCCTGTCCAAAGCCGTCACCACTTTCTGTTCAGAAGAAGACAAAGTGCAAGTCATGTAAATGATGGCTTCATCTTGGAGGTAAGGGGGGGCTGGGTGGGGGGAAGAACACATTAATGTTGGTACTGTCAAGAGCGTGCATTAAAATAGACTGTCCTTTAGAGAGCCGAGTCAATTCTCCCCCGCCTCTGGCTCATTCAGGCTCTCCCCACTGCACACTTTTTTTTACCCTAAAAGGATCTTAGGCACTGCTTCCTCCCTTATACAGGGCCCCGTCCAGCTCTCAGGACTAGACTGGTGCCTGTTACTACAGGCTACCAATAGACAAATGCTGAGGAATCATTACCAGAATGATGGAGTGATGTGGGGTTCTGAAGGAACTTCAGTGAAGGTAAGAGGGACTAACTCCTCTTGCTAGTGTAAGAATTTGACTGGGCCAAGTTGTTTCCCTTTCAGAGCCAGGGCAAAGGAAAAATAGAAGTCCCCAAACAAAATCTTTCACCCAGGACACATGGGTGGAGTTTTTGATACCCAGGCCTGCAGCACCTTGCCAGCACCCTTAATCCCCCTCCAAGGAACTCACATCAAGGATCGGCCCATTGCAGTAGTAGCAGCGAGGGGAGAAGAGGTTGTGATAGTCCTTCTCGCAGTAGGGCTGACCATCCCGCTCAAAGAAGTTACGTGACCCGATCTCCTCCTGGCAGTGGGTGCAGACGAAGTGCTCAGGGTGCCAGGTTTTCCCCATGGCTGTAACTACCTGTTGAGAAGAAAAACTATGAAGGGCAACTCTATCTCCCTCTCCCCTAGACCACATGACAAGATACCAGCTGGAGGTCAGCAAGAATGACAAGTTCTACTACTCAAGTGAGCCCTGGACTGGGGTAGCATGAAAACTGAATTACCTATCATCTCAGGAGAGGGAGTCCCTCAAGGGCAGGGTAGAGGTCACTGGAGGAGCTTACAGCGTACCTAGCCAGTGGATAAATAGAGTACTTCAGTTTCTCCAGCATCTCCAGTCTCTTCAGCCTCACGAAACAGCCCTCCCCATTACTCCCAGCTGCAGCCCAAGACTGAGCAATGAGACAGCACCTTCAACTCACCTGCCCAGCAATAGGCTTCTTGCAGGCTCCACAGACACCTTTGGCAACCGTAGCTACACCCAGTTTGTTCAGGTCAGACTGGAGACTTCCCAGCATGGTGTCCAGCTGACTGCCAGGCTTGGAGGCTGTGGATGGAGGGGAGCTGCTCCCGGCTTTCCCCTGCGCCATGAACTGCAGGGAAGAGAAAACAAAGACTGTAAGGCGAGTGCTGCTGAGCTTACAAGATAAATGCCTGCTGTTGCTGCCAGTGGCTCCTCTGTAGAGACGGACAGGAGATTGCTAGGAGACAGCTACACTCTCTGCAGAAGCCAGCGATAGTCAGGACCAAGTACACACATGTATTCTGTCCATGCAAAGACGTGCAGAGACCCTGGGACGTGTAATAGCAGAGCTGTGAACCGAGGATTTGATTTTCCTTCACTGTCATACAGCAGAAGTCACTAGCAGATCCCAAGCAGTCAGTACAGTGCTCTCTAAGCCTCTGCCAAAAATCTCCCTTTACCTCATCAGTTCCTGGCCAGCTGACAAAGCAGAGACGCCATCCAGAGGGCCTCTTCCCCTTGACCCCTCTCTACTTCTATGCTGTTGCTCTCAGTTGTCACTCTCTCCTCTCTGATGGAGATCCCTCTCCTCTTCCTCATCTCGCCTCCCTTTTGGCCAGAATATCTTCTCCCTTTCAGCTAGAATATCTTCTCCCTTCCCCTCCCTCCCTTTGCACCACTTTCTGCAGATCTTTTTCCAAGTCTCCTTTGCCCCCATCAGGTGGCTCTCATCCCAAGTCTGAGCTAAGCAAGTGGAAGCAGGAAGGAAATAACTCCCTTCAAGTTGCCTGCTGTTTACCTACAGAGAGGGCAGTGCATCCACAGCAGAGTCCCAGCAGACAGGACTGCAATGGAAAGACTGCCACGTCTATTGTTGGACTGCTGGAAATGCACGGGGGTGGGGGGAAAGGGATTAAGATACTTGTCTCAGAGACTGTTTCTGAAACACACCACCACAGCACACACGGCTTGGAAAGGCTTCCCAAGAAGGAGGGGGAGAAATGTTTTACTTAGGTTCATAACTTATAAACAAAGTATATGTTCTCTTTGGCCACCAAAGCCCCCTTTGCAGGCTGTCCTGGTTTCAGCTGGGATAGAGTTAATTTTCATTCTAGTCGCTGGTATAGTGTTATGTTTTGGATTTAGTATGAGAATAACCTTGATAACGCACTGACGTTTTTAGTTGTTGCTAAGTAGTGTTTATACTAAGTCAAGATTTTTCAGCCTCGCATGCCCAGCCAAAAAGAAGGCTGGAGGGGCACAAGAAGTTGGGAGGGGACACAGCCAGGACAGCTGACCCAAACTGGCCAAAGGGGTATTGCATACCATGTGATGTCATGCCCAGTATATAAACTGGGGGGGAGTTGGCCAGGGGGACAGATTGCTGCTCGGGAACTAACTGGGCATCAGTCAGCGAGTGGTAAGCAACTGCATTGTGCACCACTTGTATATTCCAATTCTTTTATTGTCATTTTGTTACTGTTATCATTATTACTGTCTTCCTTTCTGTCCTATTAAACTCTCTTTATCCCAACCCACGAGTTTTACTTTTTTTCCGATTCTCTCCCCCATCCCACGGAGTGGGGAGGAGTGTGTGAGCAGCTGCATGGTGCTTAGTTGCCAGCTGGAGTTAAACCACAACACAGGCAAATTGCAGTAATGAAATACAGATTATTTTAGCTGACTTTGCACTTCAATAGCTCCTGTCAGGTTTAGGGACACCCAAAGAAGTCCCTCCCCGAGATGTTGGTCTGGAGCACGTTTTCTCTTACTAAGAGGATAGATTAAAACAGACATAAAATCTACACTTGTGAACAACCCATCAGCCTGCTGCCAGCACAGCCAGGGGAGTAGGGACACACTGAAGTGCTTCACAGCCTTGGCAGAACCTGCCCTTTCAGCCACAGGAGAAGCTCTATTCCCTGTCCTGCAGCTGGTTGTACTTCTAGTCAACTAGTTTACTCAATGACAAACCCTGGTTTCTACTCCTTTGTATAAAAATTCTCATGATATACATAATTTTAGTTTTTTTTTTTTTTTTTTTTTTACACACACTCCCCATCAGCCTCGTCTCGTGTGCAGCATGACTACCAACAGAGCCTAACACACAGCTTTTCCCCTCCTCTCTCCTCCCAGCCATCCCATGACTTGCAATCTCTCCTAGTCCAGCAGCACTGAGCGTCCCCCATCACACCCCAATGTCCTGAGCTTAAAACAAACGCTCCACCACACAGCAGTTATTTGCTACCAGACAGTTACAGTGAATGTCTCCAAAGCACACCATTGCAAGGATACTTCTCACAAGAGGGAGACAACAGGCCTTTGTACACAAAGCCAGGGCTTGCTGCACAGCACAGCAGGAGGAAAAGGGCTGGACCATGTCGAGAGAATCATATCCTCTCTCAAATCAGGGGCTTGAGGCCACCAGGCTGGGCAGGCACACATACCACACACAAATGATAAATACCATCTGGAGAGAAACGAGATGAGATGAATTCAACATGTAGCAAGAGCCCTTCACCCTTGCCTGCAGAGACCACACGCTCCTGCAAGCCACAGCTGACCTCCATGCAGGCACAACCACCCATGCACACTACAATTTCCTCATGGCCTGGTGATCCAGCCTTCTTGACAGCTCACAGATGAGTCCACACCTAAAAGAGGTTTGTTTCCACCTCCTGCACACAATGCCTGCTGCTTACAGGGGACACTCAGCACAGCATCCACGTAAATTCATCATGCAAAGGCCCTTCAAATTCCCGCCCTTCACCCATGAGATCTGCCATCACTCAAGTTCAGTTAGGAGCTCTACGAGCAGCAAACCATGCACTACAGGATATTGTCTACATTAATGGCACTGGGAGCTCTCAGAGCAGATATAGCAGCATCTGCAGCACACACATCGACCAGAAAAGCACACCATGCTGAGGAAACAGAAAGGAGGTCCTGCCTTCTCAGGGGCGGGGGGGCCCAGGGGTGCACGAGCAGCCAGCAGATTGGCACTGTGGACCAGGGGAGGAGCAGAGGTCACCTGAAAAGTACAACAGTTCAAGATGCAGAGGTGTTTCCTTACACACTGCCCGAGAGCTGCCTGCACACATAACATAGCACACCACTGCACTGCTCATATACGTTAAGACTTCCTACCATCCTGGAGCTACAGCCCTTCCCTGACAGGAGATGCAGAACACAGCTCTTGATCATACCATGTCCTCCCCAAAATCCACTCGCACTGTGGACACCTGTCTAAACGGGCAAACACAGGAAGGACTGCTGATTTGCTCCTTCCAGTATCGAGATGTTGCCAACTTTTACTCCCCCCACTCCAAGAGCGATTGTGGCAGGGTGAGTTGCAGCCTGTGTTTCAGAGTTACCTTCTTCATCTCAGAGGGAAATACCGACTCCCTGCTGCATAAAGTGATCATCAGGACAGACAGGAACCACACACACAGCAGCAGGTTATTGCACAGACGTGTACTTTGCAGTGCTAGACAGGCACAGCTGGGATTAGATACTGCCAATGAGTCCTCTCTCCTATGTAGGAGTTCAGTACCAGCCTTTACCTGAACATTATATCTATTGAGCTATCAAGTTGGGAGCAGTAATAGGACAGGAAAACACTGCTAAAAAAACAAACCAGAAGAGAGAAGCCTGCCTGCATCTGTGGGAAGAAAGCATCATCTTCAGTTTGACAGCCAACAGAAACTGTCTTGGTGCTAGGGGTCCAGGTCTGGGGAGAACAGGAATGCCTAGGATCTTCAGGAGGGGTGCCCACAACAGAAAGCTCATGATAATCATCATCAGAAGTTTCCCACTGGAAGGGAGGCTGGGGAGCCAAGGTGAAGGAAGAGGAGGAGACTGGACTAGGAGCTGGGGTAGATGGCACATGGGAAGGCTGAGGTGGGAGTGGGAGGAGAGGCGCAGGGCCAGAGGCATGAGAGGGAGCAGCGTTAGCAGGGACTGTCTTTGCAGCTTCTTTGGAAGGCTGGAGCGGGGGAGAGGCTGGAACAGAGACCATCCTCCTTGGGGGGAGCGGGGATTCTGGAGGAAAAACCACCTAGAAAGACACGGAGGAAGAAGAAAGGTGAATAAATCCCAAGAGGAACCAACAAGCACTTCCTGCAACAGGAAGGCTGGCTGTTACCAGTATGTTTATCTAAGGGCAAAAAGCAGCAAGAAAGAGAAGGGAACTAGAAAACATGCTTCTCTCTGCAGCTCAAGGAAGAGCACCATCTTATACCCAGAACTTCCTGCACAGGTACAGTACTAGAGAAAACAAAGCACGCCTCTATGACAGGCTTCCCAGTGTGGTTTTAAAAATAATCCCCACATGGACATTTGACATGTGATAGTAGCAGACTGCAAAACAGATACCATCACCATCACCCTCAGATCCCACTCCAATTCTTAAACATCAAAAACTAGGACTCGCAGGCTGGTTCCCTTTTCAGGCCAGACAAGGGTGAGTAGAAAGAGTTAGTTCTTCATTTCATGTTGCTTAGGCCACTCAGAAACTTAATCTGCACCTCCACACAACGCTATCTGAACAGCGGGACATGCTGGAATTTCCCAGCACATGTCCCTGCTTTCTACCTTCTCTACTTGCTGTCCACCATTGTGCTCTTCCCCCTGGGGTCTGGCAGTGATAATGACCCCCTCTGTCAGCCAGTCATCCTGGCTTTTCCGTTCTTCCTGTTCCTGTTTAGCGATGCCCAGTCTGTCCTGCAGCTCTTCAATCAAGCGATCTTGGGACTCAGTCTTGTGAAATATGGCAGGACCTAGTTTACGCCTTGGAGAGAGGTCACGATACATTGGATGCACATTCGCAGTCTCTTTTGTCCTCTTGATTAAAGATTTAATCTAAATGACAAAGGTAATAGTATCAGCAGAGAAGAGCAATGTCAGAGCAAGCCCCAAGATGCAACAGCACAAACTCAAGCCATTAGTGACAACTGTGAGCAGGAAGAGTGATGACATTTATTCCACAATGCCAAAATTCCTCTTGGCACAGCCCAGAGCAGTGACTCAGTGCAAGGAAAAACCCCGTAAGGATAATCACAACAGCCAAAAATAACTATCTAGAAAAGGAAGGGAAAGATTAATCAGCAGGAAGCCAAGATAGGAGGTGCAGCATGACCACTCCACTGAGCATTAAAGAAACCTCAGCATCACAAGGACACAGAGAGCAACCTCTCTGTGTTTGCCCTTTACAGGCATAAGACTCTTGGTCAGAGATGTCTGGTGCACAAAAGCATACTTCCAGTGCTGGAAGGAACACTAACAGCTCCAGCAGTGAGACCTAAAAAGGCTAGCAGAGCAGAGAGGCTCCCATCCCAAGTCAGGAACATCCTCCAGTGGCATGAGACAGCCCTTTTAACTTTTCAGAGGCCTCTATGGACTGAGTCTTACCCCAGTTAGGGAATAAAAGTCCATTTCACGGGGAAGTCCCTACAAACTGCCATGTTCTGTGCTGCTGACTGACATGCAGAAGAGCTCACAAGATAAAGCAGAGGATTTCAAAACTCCATGACATGCAGCTGTCAGTAACATTGCTCAGAGCTGCATGCTGTTAGTGTGGGTGAGTCCAGGCACACTCACACCACACACGAAATGTTAGTGCGCTGTGAGAACAGTCCTAGGTAGGACTCCTCCTACTCCTACATTCATTCAGTGCCTGCCTGGCCTGATGCAGATATCCTCTCAATGGGTGGTTTGGAGACGCATGGCAGATCCCATTCAGTTTTCCAAATGTTTTCAGTAGATTCTGGAGCAGCTGCAGAGCTTCTGAACTGCTCATTTTCCTGGGCTCCTCCAGCTTTGTTCATGTTAGCAGTACTTGCCTTCCTAGGAGTTCTCTCTCTGCCCTGCCTCTTCTTGACCAGATCAGGACAGCCATCTACCTTGGTTTCATGCGGTACTTCAGCTTTTAGCTCCCGTCCTTGCTCCACTACAAAGCCCAATGGGTTTTTAGTGTCTGGGAAGACATCCCACCGATCCAGGACCACAACAGAAGGTTCATACACAGGATTTAAAACACTGTCATTCTTTGCATGTACCTCTGGCACATGTGCAGACAGCTCCAGGGCCCACAGATCATCTAAAGCTGTTTCCACATTTCTGGCCTGGGAATGAAGTGCTGAATTGTCTCTCAACGCTCCCTGCTGATCCAGCTCTTTAGGTATCTGCCCCTTCCCTTGACCATTTAAAGTGTTTGAAATTGGTACACTTGAGATTTTGGGGTCAGTTCTCTGCTCCTTCTTCTCAGTCTCTTTTGCCAAATTGTCCTCTAGGCCTTGTGCCTCCACATTAGCAGATCTACACAGAAGCTCCACACTGGAAGCTGGCACAGCCTGGAAAACGTTTCTAGAAGAGTCAGGCTTTCTGCTCAGCTGAACCAGGCTTGCAGAGGTCATCTGCTCCCCACGAGTAGCAGAACCAGAAGAGACTCGTGGTGGGGGCACAGGGACCCTTTGTGGCAAACAGGGCATACGTGGAAGAGAGGCAGAATGCCCCGAAGTAGGCAGAACTACAGTGTTACTGCCTTCCTCAATGCAGAAGACTGCTGAGGGGGCAGATGTTGGCACTGCCGAGTCCCCACTGTGACTTGCAGAAGGGTGTTTGGAATGGGAAAGCACTGTTAAGCTGTGAGGAGTGTTGCTGGAGTCTGCATTTGCTGAACTGGGAACCGGTTCTAGGAAGGGTTCAGAAATCAGAGACATAGTGGAACTAGTCTGCAAAAAGGAGACAGAAGGAATAAGGAGAGAAAAAGACAGAGGTAAGGAGAAGAAAAAAAGCAAAGAATTAAGTATTATAGCAATCATGACCTCCAAATCAAAGAGCCATGTTGATCCAAAGCCTTACTTCCGAGAGTAAGGAAGGAAAATGAGATACCAAAGAGCAGAACCAGTACAACATTGTGCTGATCTTCACAGGAGATTAAGTTCTACAGCCATCGAGATCCTTTTCCTATGCCCTCCTTCTCAGTGATAGCTCATGTGTATGTGTTCACCTGCAGCTGTGATGGGGGCATGCAGCGGCCACTGGGAAGCCAGCTACAAACCTAGGAATGTCTAGACTGTGAGTAAAGGTCACGTTAACTTACTCATAGTCAGACATGTAAATTTTACATTTCAAAGATGGAAAAAAGGCAATCAATGAATAGAACAAAGCGTGACATTTTCTTCTTGATACACTAATAAAATGCTCCAGTTGCCCGAGTTCATGGCAATGAAAACAAAGCTTCAGGGCATTCACAGCAAGAACAGATGACGTGGGCTTTGTTCTATTCACATCACTAATCTCACCTTGGATGTGACACATACTGAATCTATAGAAGTCTGTCAGTCACTCCATGCCCTTGTAAGCATTGCTTAGGTGGCTAGATTAGCCTCTTCCCCTTAGGCCAATGACTCCACATTTACATTGTAATAGAATCAGTATTAATTTTCATCCAAAATACACTCTAACAAGAGCAACTGATACAGAGTTCTCTTTAGTTCTCTTTGACTTACAGGGCCTTTTGAAAACAAAAGATCATGGGTCCTCCTCTCCCCATTTTCAGTGATTCCTGGCTGAACTCTAGGAGACAAACTGGCATTCCTTCTTTTTCTTAAAAAGGGAAAATCAGAACAGTGGCTTGGACAAGTTCACACAGCAGGACAACCTAAGATCAATGCTGAGCCCTCCCAGTTTTAAAAATGTATCCACAAAGGATTTCCAAATCCAAGAGCTATCAAGACCTGCTCTGATTCTTAGTCACATTTTCCAAAGAAGCCTCAAGAAGTTAGATGCTTATGCTCTGCGGCAGCAGGGAGTGTAACTTCCTAAGCCCATGCATGGTATCTCAGTCTTTACCTACCTTTCTGGGATACTTATCGTGAACAAAAGGATAAAATTAACCAGAACATGCACAAAATCTACCAGTAGATGGAAGACACATATACCTTCAGCTGACCTAAGCTGCTACCATCCCGAAGGGTCAGGAGCTGGCACGCACACACACATTTGTGAAGTCACAACAGCAGCGCTACAGGGAGATTGCACTCAGAAAAGAGCAATAGGGGACCGCAATTCATTACAGATTGCTCCTCCCCTCGAGTAGCACAGCAAGACCCACAGTCACAGCAGATAAGAAGAGGACTAATAAGTACATTCAGCAGTTGAAATGAGGGAGCTTCCCAACATCGCCCTCCCCCTGTGTTTCGCCTAAGCTGGATGCACCTGTAAAAGTAACCTGGTTTTATACTGTGGTTCACACTTAGCTTCCAGATTTCCTAAAATGAAGTCAGTCATTTTCAAGCCAAGACTACCATTTCCCTTAAAAGCAAGTATTTCCAGCATATTAGAAACATACTAGCTCCAAAATAAGAGCAACAGTTAAACACTCAACAGTAATAGAACAGTTAAATACAAGCATCTAGCTATGCACTAAGCAGGCATCATATTACACAGAAATGGCAGAGGTTGAAAAAACAAGTGCATTAAGTAATCTCAGTGGCTGCTGACTGATGAGCTAGATTACCAAAATCAAATGGATTCTGTAAGCAAAAAGAATGAGCAACTCATTAAAGCAAGCAAAAGATGATAGAGTAATGTATCAGCCTGTAATAGCACCTTTTACTCTGGGTTATGAGGGAAATTAAACATGGGTGCCTCCACTCCTCCCATCCCCACCTACTGCAACTTCTAGCTGTACCAATTACCAACTCCAACTAATTACACATCATACTTAGTTTTTCTGTTCAATTTCTTGCAACCGCACATAGGTCTGGTACTTGAACAATAGCCTTTCATCTTTTACCTTTGCAAAGACTCCACTTCTCTCCCTTACATCCTGCCACTGGTAGACTAGAAATACATTTTTAGACAAGCTAACACCACTAGTTGGCATAAACAGAGGTGGTAAAAACAAACAAAAAAGACTGAAGGGAAAATGAAGCAACTCAGAGGACAGGAAAAAGGAAAGTAACTTTTAAAAACAGTCAATGACAATACTAACAAAAGGTAAATGATCACAGAAACAATGTTCTTTGTGCTTCAGGAAGAATGTTTAGACACAGATGAGCTCAATGCATCACAAAAATACTAATGGTGTGTTTATAAAGCCCAAATCTTAAAATCTTGCTGCATTTCAGTTTGCTCTCAGAGCTCAACCAGAAACTAAGCCAGGAAGGCAGGCAGTATTACAGAAAGCAGCTCATCTCTGTCATGCAGGTTTTATTGGAGTTGCACAAAGATTCTTAGGCCTTTTCTCAAGACTCCAAAGCATTTGAACACCCACACTGCGAAATGCCCTCTCCTTGCATCTTGCAAGGAAAACCTGTGCTGGGCAAGGTCATTCTCAGTTGCCAGGACCTCACCTAGGAGCAAAGGCTGGTGGCAGCAATCACACCTTGAGCTTGTTTTCTGCGCCCTGATAAAAGCAGCAGGGACACAAGGCCACAGCACTCAAGCTCCCACAGCACATGGAAGGAGCAAGGAGCAGGTGGGAACTCCCTCTAGCTTCACAACAGTGCAGTTTTTCAACCAGACCGAACAGACAGTTGTGGATATTCTGCACTCTACCCTAGGACTTAATATGGAGGAAAAAAGGCAACGCTAAGGTGTCAATATTTGCAATTGACTAAATACACACTACAGTAAGCCTAGCGAAAACAGTGAGTAACACCTAGATTCTCAGAAAATGAAGTACATGTGCCAGAAATGGCAGACTGAATTGAATTCCAGCAAGTGCAAGGCAAGTGAAGTGACCCAGAGCGTGCACGCTCACTGCTGGGTTCTGAACCCACGCACTTGGTGAAAACGCCAGGTATTGTAATGACCTCCGTGAAACCCACAGCACACATCAAAAGCACTCACGTGTATAGTGGCACAGAGAGAACAACAAACAGCAAAGCTGTCATTTAATGTCCTGTCTACCTCTCCTCACAAAACATTCCTCAGCTCTGGTTGCCCCACCTAAAGTCATGGTAGGAGGAGATGGAGTTCAGCACAGACAAGAAACATCAAGCATCAGCAGAATCTTCCACATAAGGAAAAAAACAGAGAGTTAGGCACTTTCTTAGGATTAGAAAGCAGACTTGCACGTGTATGTAAGAAAGGCAAACCCAACACTGACAAAAAGAATATATTAGATATTTGCTTTCTCTGCCTCCCTCAGAACAAATTCAAGTGAATAGTTCAGTAAGGCTATAAGCAAAGCAGCTGAAAAGTAGAAAGTAAGAAGAGAAAATATTTTTCATTTTGCTATGATTATGAGTAAATGAAGTCTCATGAAAATATGCTCCACAGTTAACCATCTAGTGCAAGAATGATAACATACCTATATGAATAAAGAACAAGTTATCCAAGTACATATGCCAAGTGCTTCACATATCAAGATGACCATGGG
Source organism: Harpia harpyja (assembly GCF_026419915.1). Classification (NCBI taxonomy): domain Eukaryota; kingdom Metazoa; phylum Chordata; class Aves; order Accipitriformes; family Accipitridae; genus Harpia; species Harpia harpyja. Next base: position 43,157,837 of record NC_068948.1, on the reverse strand, counting down.
CAAGTTACTCCTGAGCTTATCCTATTATGGGATTTTTATGTGCTGCTTGTGACTGAAGTAGCAGTTCTTTTCCAATACAGTAGTTTGATTTCCAAACAAGATTCTGAATAGTATTTGCCATCCTCTGCCCCCACAAGAAGCTCAGACTTTAATCCCATTTTGAGGTGAATAAGAGATACTGTTTTAAGATGGAAACCTTTGAAGTCTCCAGATGTCTGATGCAAAGGCTTCAGTGCTCACATTACATGCCTGGAAGATCCTCCTCAGGGAAAGCACATCAGGGTAAAAATACACTCCAAAGAGGAGGGTCATCCCACAGAACAGAAGAGTCTGGTCTCTGTCAGTAAGCAGACTGGTGTCCCATGCTCCCCTAACTTCTTGTTAAGTCATAGCACAGCAAAATAATTCACCCTGTACTGAGCAGTAACTAAGCTCATTATGTTTGGCAAACAAACTGCAGAACCAAAGGAAAAACAGACCCTAGAACTGCCCTACCCTGCCAGTGACGAGAATTTATAGCAGTCGAGAACACCTACAGCAGCACTCAGAAAGCACAAATACCACCACAGGAAGTTTCTCAGAACAAGTTTGAGAGGTGAAGAGGGCATTCTGGAGACCAAAGTCACTAGATGTGGCTAACGGGCAAAAGAGTCTGGGGGTGGGGAGAGACAAGATGAAGTATTAAGTTGTCATGATAGGGTACCTTAAAGTCAGAGAGAGATGCCATCAGCTCATCCAGTTCTCGTGTAGCTGAAGAAGCAGATATACGGGTCTGCTGCTGACTGGCGGTGACCCGTTGAGGGCTGCTCACCTCACCTTGGCTCACAGTGATTGCAGGGCTGACCAAAAAAAAAAAAAAAAAAAAAAAAAAAAAAGCGTTTAAGCCTGGGAGAGCACTCCTAGACTGAAAGTCCCATTGTGCCCCCAAGCAAGCACAGCATCACAAATTTCATCAGCGCTGCCCACCCTGGCCAGCCCTCCCCCAGACCCAGCTTTCACAACACACACAGACCCTGTCTCTCTGCCAAGTCTAACACGAGTGTGTACAGACACACCCCCTATCCATTAAGAAATGGACGATGACGAAACATTCATTTTGTCAGACAGTAGGTATTTGTGATCAGCTATAAATCCGAGTTTGAACAATCCACCTCTTGCAACATGACTTAGGTATTTTTTCATCCAGGAGTAGATAAAAGAGCACCAGCATCTTCATGCAGCTGCTTGATTTCTGACCCTTGAGACAAAGCCCACCTACTGTCACTCCCCTGCAGCATCTGCCCCTACACTACAATCACTATTCCCACAAGACCCTGTCCCACCCCACCCAAGCCAGCAACCACCAGAACACTACTCACACTGGACTTGGCACAGAGCTCTCCAGCTCATCCAGCAGGCTCTCCACACTGGGGCGCACATCTTCAATCCCACGTGCACCATTTCGCTTTGGCTTTTCTTTTGTAGGGGGTGCAGCCTTCCCTCCCACAGAGCTGCTGCTCTCTGGGATGACATAGTGAGGTCCAGTCACGCTGGGCAGTGATGGGCTTCTGCTGGCTTCATCTTAAGAAAGGGGAGCAGAAAAAAGCCATTCAGACCCCTAGGTCCATACATACATGTTAATCACAGGCAAGAGCAACAAATTGCCCAGAAATGTTGTGGAACATACATCTTTGAGGATATTCAAAACTTAACAGCCCAAGGGCCTGAGCAACCTCATGTAACTTTGAAACTTTAGTTAGAGCCAATTTTGAAGTTGGCCTTGCTTTGAGCAGGGTGCTGCACCACAGACCTCAACAGATCCCACCCACACTAAATGAATCTTTGATCAGGGGCTGGAGGGTTCTCCCTCAGTAAGGATGTTGGAAGGAGAAATCAGGCTACTATTTTGAGAATCAAACTATCCACTCATACCAAATGTCTTGCTATTCCTCACCTGCTGGAAAGCCACTAGCAGGATTATGTTGAACAGCATTCAGTTCCAGAAGAAGTCTGTCCAGTTCTGAGAGGTTGCTGCCCAGAGAGGAGCTGGTCATTGTGGGAGATGGTTCTGCAGACTTCTGCTTGTTCGGGAAACTAAAGATAAAAGGGAAGCGTGAAAATTCTATGTCAAGATACAGCAGAAGGATGGAGGAAAACTTACATTAGGTTCACAAAGTTTACACATGTACTGTATTCTTTTCAAGCTAATGCTTTCAGCTCTGGGGGAAAGAAGATGTGTGCTTTGTGAAATGACTACAACACAGCCACTGCTTAGCCACATCTTCAGTTATCAGTTATGAAGAAATAGCACTGATGGACAGGGCCTCAGATTTTAGGACTGTGTGCTGCACAGCCCTGTAGGAAAGAGTTAACTGTATGCAGATCCAAGACACACAGAACAGCAGCAGAACCATTAGCTCGCATACAGGAAAATGACTTGTTTCTGCTGACATCACACCAAGCAGCAAAAACCTTCCCCCTGAAGCAAGGGAATGCAGGGCTAGCACAGACTGGAGAAAGAGGCAAAGTATCAACAAAAAGCTATCAACAAAAAGTCAAAAGCAGCAGGTTATGTGGTAGCCTCTTGCAGCACTCAAGGTCTCTTTTCAAGTCCTCAAACGTTTAATTTGGGGAACTCTAATCCATTTATAAGAAAGTAATTTGAAACTATTTTCTACTGTGTTAAATATACAAGCCTTGAAAGAAGTTTACCTGTGCACAAGTGTGTATAAAACACTGGCTGTAATTATTGCTTATCCTATATGGGCGATCCCATTTACCACACACAACTGCAAACTATTTCATCAAAGCAAAACTTAGCACCAATGCAGTGATTTTTGTAGTAATTACACTGTAATAACAGTCTTCCCATCATCAATGGCAGGGAAATTATTTTCTCCTAGTTTTACAAATGAAGAAATAATTTCTAATGCTCTAGAGATTCTTATTTTATCACAAAAATACTTTCCAAATCCAAAATGGGAACTTCTGTCTTGTGCACGCTACCACTTTACGCTCAGAAAGTTAATATGTAACAGGCTTCAGGACTCTGACACCTGTAACACCAGTGACAATTATGAAATTCTGTAAGGGCAGTTATCTTTCTCTTCAGACTTAAAAAAAAAAAAAAAAAATTCCACAAACACAATCTGTGGAGGGCATACTTCATCCCAACCCAAGCACACAAGCTACAATTCACACCAGAACCAAGCCCTGCCAGATCCTTGTACAGGAGGACTTATGGCTGCAATTACCTCCATTTTGTAGCAATTGCATGCGGCCATCTGAAAAAATTGCAGTTACTACCTCCATTGGGCCATCTCTGAATATGCCTGCCTCCACCCAGTATTAGTTCTGGTTGAAAGCAACTTCCTGCTTAGCAGAAAGAGCTAGGCATGGTTAGAACACAACACCAGAGAAACACCAGTCTCCACACTGTAAAAAGGTACCCAGGACAGAGCACACTGTAGCAGGCCATCAAAGATGAAGTTCTGACAGCCTCTTCCTTACTCATCCCCACGTTGGCAGAAAGGTCTGTCCTACCGTACAGGCTACTCCTCCAACCTCTCAGTGTAAGAGCAGCTGCCTTTGCAAGTATAAACCAGTTACCTATCTATCATCTACCGAGATGAACGTTTTAAGAAGTTCGAATTCACTTGAAAATTCACGTCACCGCACATCCTGCTAGGCTACTGGTTACTGAGTTCCCCAGGATAACTGACCCAAAGGCCACCCATCTCCTAAAGAACTTTTGTGCTGCTTAACAGAGGGATGGATTTGTCACTTGTCTCTGGATCATATCCTTCACAACACAATCCAGATCCTGTTCTGTCTGATGGATCCTTAACCTCTTCTGCAGCTGAGCAAACCAAAGGGCCAGGTCAATGTTTGAAATGAGTGTGAAAGTTACAGTGGCCTCTTACAAAAGAGGTAATCAAAACCCACACAAGGCAACATAACATATACAGGGAGCAGTGTTTGTTTCCACTTACAGAAGGCAGCTTGAGCCACAGCAGGCTCAAGTTTTAAGTCAGGCTTATCTCTTAACAGGGACAAGATACCTGTAGACGTGTTCCTCTTCACTGGCACGTGGAGAAGGAGAGCTGAGCCCGTCTCTAGGAATGGAGGCACTGGAGCTTTTGGCACTAGAGCTGTATATAGGAGACTGGGACTGAGGCTGCGGAAATGAGATTTGCATTGGAAACAGAAAATACAAAGCAAATATGTACACTATTGCATTGCAATCCCGCACATGGTTAGGGCAGAACAAAGGCCAGCAGAAAAAAAAAAAATCTCCTATATAGCCTAGCCACCCTCTATCAGATGAACTACACCAGGAACAACTGTTCTCCACTTGCTTCAGATTTGCCTATGAGTCGCAGATCTGTGCTGGAAACCCCCAGTCTGCTTTCCACAAGCTACAAAATAGATGACTAACACTAATCTCATCACACTACCATTTTGTCGGAATAATGACCATGGGTTTCAAAATTTTTTTTGCCATTTTCTCCAACCAGTTAGTTCTATTAAAAACCCACACCTCCCCCCACTTCCGCACTCTGTTTGTAGTCAAACTTATCCTCACTTCTTGCTATTCCCTCCTCTCATCTACTTCCTTGAGAGATACTGCACCAACAAAACCAGCATGCACCCTCCCCAATCTGCACACATTCACTTACTTGCTGGTGGACGTATCTGGATACGTTGGGTTGCCACTGGTCTAAGGGGTCAATCACAGTGCCATTCAGGGCCTCATTGGAAGGTGGTGGGGGCACTGGAGGTGGCACAGCAATCTCCTGGTATGTGTGGTTTCCAGTTGGATAGGAGTAAGGCGTCTCCTCTGTTAGAAACACCGGTCGTTTGGAGATATGTGAGGTGGTGGATTCCAGGTCTGCCAGTAAGGCGTCTGCAGGAAAGCAAAAAAAAAAAAGAAAAAAAGAAAAAAACCCAAAATGGTAAAATCCTGGACTACTGCTTTTTCATCTCATTCAGGGTATCTGTGTCAGAAGGTTATTGGGAAGACTTTTCATTTATGGTGATCTACTAAATGCCCTGAAAAACGTTACTGCAGCCCAGGGCTGAACGGGTTAATCAAACTTCTGGTACAAAGAAAACACCAAGAGGTAACAAAGCAGCCAGAAAAACTGTGTCAGTCTCAGATTTTTGACTTAACTAGAAAACCGCCCAACAACAGGGACCCGTAGCCTCACTGCACCCTGCAGAAGAGCAACCCAGGAGATCCGACTCAGAACAGGATATTGACAAAGACTAATTACAGGCCCCACATCATCACAGAGTCATTTACTGTGGCCGCAGGCACTGCTTTCTGCAGGAAACAAGATCTCGGGAGGGGTTTTCTCCAGAGTCTAAGGTAGTGGAAGAAGCATGAAACTTTCAAATTAGTCCATCGGTGCAGCAGGAGTATGTGTTTCAGTTTTGTTAACAAAAATCCACCCCTCAGTACATCACACAAACAGTTAACTAGTTTCCAGAAGCTGCCAGGTAAACGCCATTTCTTGTCCTGGAAACAATTCTCAACTTGCTGGGTGGAGACTGCTCACAAATTCCTGAAGAGAAGAATAACTTCCCCCAGCTAGAAACATCATCACTCATGCCAGGCTGAGGAACCCACGTCACACAGTTAGCACCTCTCAGATATCTTAAAGCAGGAAAAATGCTCTCCCTTAGAGACGGGGCATGAAAAGGCTTTCCCACCATTCTCCCTGCAAACTATCCTCTGCCCATTCTCAACCCTGCACTCCTCTGCAGTGACTCACAGGCAAATCCTGACTTGTTGGACCTTCTGTCCTGTGAACCCACCCTGCAGAGCCCACTGCAGTCCCTGGTGAAGGAAACTCCAGCAAGCGACTGCAGGTCTGCACTGTACTCACTTTCTAAAGAAAGCCTCGCTGGCCGGGTGCCCAGCTTTCCACTGGGGCAGCAAGCTCTAGTGCACACCTCTTTAAGGCTATTAGAGAGGAACTGGTTCGCTAGGGACATCAGCACTCTCCATTACAAGAGCATCAGGACATACCTGGCAGGTCCCTTTGGAGATGTGGAATTCAGCCAGACAACAGTAATGCAACTTCAGCAGAATTAGAGAGGAGGCTCTCAGAAAGCCCCTGGATCTCCCTCCCCTCTGTGCAGACCCAACTGTCTTCAGGCACTCTCAGCAGGATTTGTCTTTCTCCTCCTGCACACAGCAGGTACTTGATACTCAGGTTTGGGGTGTGAGGGCTCAGCCTGAGCACAGCCCTCCTGCAGTATCCTCCACCAGGGTCACAAGGAGCTGAAGTTATCAGGTGGCACCAGAATACGAACTGAGCAACTGCTCACCCTAATGGCTGCCTACCGGCTCTAAGAGGGCAGGCACCTGCCAGCTCAAAGCCACTTCCTGAGCAGAGCAGACCACATCAGCCAATGCACTTAGCAACCCTTCAAGAAAATATATTAAAGGGTCAAATGGAGGACAGTATTATTGCATTACAAGACGAAGAAGGTGCTGCTTTTATATTCATGCTCTTCCACAAACTAAAGCATCACAAAAGGAAAAAAAAAAAAAAAAGCAGTCCTGCCCTCAGAGAACAGAATACAGCCATTAGCATATTAAATACTGCATTAAATTAACTCTATACACCTTTCATTTAGTCAAAAAGATGCTCCAAATCATTTAAGCCACAGGCATCTTCCTAGAGGGGCCAAAATACCCCAGAAGCAGATTCTCCGAAGGGATACAAGCTTTCTGCAGCTGGGGAAAAATGAACTTAATCTTCTTTTTAAGCAAAAGAACAGCTGGTGGATTCCAGAGCGAAAGGCACATACCTCAAGGGAACTGCTGAAGAGCTACAATTCCTCCAACCAGGCAAGTCCTATGACTGGAGGATTCGCGCACACAACCTCCAAGAGAAGTGCTATCCGAGAAGGTGTGGTTTTTGCTTCTCCCCACCAATGACAAAGGCAAATCAAACTCCACCAGGAAGTGAAAATCCCACGAGGGTGTTGGGCTCCTCCAGCCCTGCAGAGGGGACCCAAACCATTTTTCCACCCTCCACCCCCAGCCCTCACTGCAGGACAGGCAGCTGTAACCATCTCGCCACAAAATTCGCCTCCTCGGCTCAGCACTCTGCTGAATGAACCATCGGACAGAAACCCACTGCTTTTTACTAACGGCACAGAAGTGAGTTCGGGTAGATTTACTGGTTTACAAGTCTGCAGAAGAAGAGGGGTCTGGAAATACCAGGAGCACTCTGCCCCCAGGTTGTGAAGGAGTTAAGGAGAAGACATTACAGTTTAATGATTAACTTCCCCCATACCCTCCCCCTTCCTGACTTGAGCAAACAAGGCAGAGCTGAGGAACGGGAAGCGGAGGGAGGAGAAAAGGCTGGAGAGGAATCACTCGCTTGCTCAAACTGCACTTCAACTTTACAACTGATATCGAAGCAGCTGCACGAAGGCAGCACCCCACCCGGCGGGACACGAAAGGGAGCAAGCCAGGAGCAGGACAGGCGCTCACACACTGTTGTACGGGGGGCAAAGGACCCCTCCTTGTGCTTGCTCACCCCCATGTTCTGCAAACCCAGGGTCCACCCTTCCTCACGCCCCAGTCGCTCCCTCCAAGCTCACAACCACGACAGAGGGAAGGTCTTTCCCATTTGCGTCCATCTCCCTTGCTGCTTCCAGCCGCATAAACTGTTCTCCAATCCAATCCCATCAGCAACCACAGTTCCTTGAAGTTTTGCTGGACCCGTTCAAAGTGTCCGACAAGGGCTGCAGAACTGCCCCGAGGAGGGCAGGGCGAGAGCAGTGGTGGCACAGTGCCCACCCAAGGTCCACCCCACCTTGCAGGGCTTCACCCTGCGAGAGGGACATGGCTCTGCAACCCGCGGGCACAGGCTGCAAATCGTTCTCTTGAAGGTCATCCTAAAGAGTTTTGCAGTCCAGAGACCAACTCGAGGCAATTATTCAAAACCCAACCAAGGGGATTAACATTTTGTTTTCCATGCAACACCTCATCCCAAGAGGTCCCAAAGCACTGTGCGTCCGTTTAGCATTTGCGCAACTTTTTAACACTACCAGAAGACAATGTGAGATAAGAGATGGGGCGAAAAGAAGGGAGATGTATTAATGGAAAAAAGATGCATCGCTCGCTCTTTCTTTCGCAGAAGGGACCAGACAGCTGTAACCTGATGAACTGCAACAAAGATGCTGCGCCTTGTGCAGCACTACACGTCACACTACAGGATTGAGTTCACTGCGGTGACTGCTCCTTAAATAGACTATTAAATACTTAAATAGAAATATTAAAGGTTCGATCGATTTATTGGGTAATGAAGTGTTCCTTCCCAAGGCAACTCCGGAGGGACAGTGCTGCAGGAGGTGTAAATCAGCCAGTTCGTCCCTCCCAAGCCGTAGGAAGCAGTTGACTGATCATCCTAATGCACTGACGCAGACCAGTTCACACAACCACCAGCCATCGGAGGGCACCACTACATCCTTACATGGACAGAAAGATGAAACCCGACAGCAATGGCTAACTTGGCAGTAACTTCACCTCACTTGTTCATCCCCGCAGAGCCGGGAACCTGTCCCTATTTTAGGCACACAGAAACTTTCTGCCGGTGCCACGTGTGCTGCACCTCCCCATGGAGACGTGCATCTTCACACCAGCACACACTGCAGCATCTTGGGCGCTATTGCCCAGTAATCTGGGAACAACCACGCACACTGACCTTGCCAGTTTTACCACTGCTCCAAATACTCTTGAAAATACTACAGACACAGCTCTAGGAGGCAGAATCTCCCCAGGTTAAAAGACCAGAGATTAATTTATCTCTACAGGATAGATTTAACCATTTTGTAGCAATAAAATAACACAGACAGGGTTATACTAGATCTTCAAGCCATTGGTCCTCCACAGGATCACCCCTCCTTCCACTCTCACCTCTACAAGAAGCTAGTAACACAACCCACAGACAAAACGTCAACTCACAGACACATGGACGGAGTGGAACCACACAGTCCAGTTTCCAAAGACTCAGTAGGGCTCAGCCTACCCACAGGCATGGGCTGTGCATACAGAAATTTGTATTTTCTAGTCTATTAACAGCGCACTGCTCAGTGGGGTGTGGAAGACTGAGGGATACTTGCTAAGACACCACCAACCCAGACACTGCTGCCTGTCATCACTATGCTGGTGCAGTCACACAGCTGATAAAACCCTAACTCACTGTCTGCTGTAGCACAGTGCATCCCAACGTGTGCATGCCTGGGTACTCCACAGGCTCTGGTAACTTGGCCAAGCACCTGGTAAAGCTGCATGCAAACATGAGACAGAGGCACAGAAGGACAGAGTCCTTCTCCCTCCACTGGGCAACGCAAAAATTACATGCTCAATTGAAACCACACTCAGGACAGAGGGCTACTCAAACCACATCCTCCCCAGTACGGGAGGACATTTGTGTTCCCATTCAAGTGTTTTGTCTACACAGATTTTCCTGTGGAGGAGGGACAGTTAAAGAATCATATCATGTTTGATACCTTTACTGCTATAAAGCACTCCAAGACATCTGGAGGTCCAGGTGCATTAGTTTGTCCCTCTCTCCCTTCCCTTCCTTTTGCCAAAAATCATTATTAACTATGAGGTCCTTGGGATCCTGGTCTTCAAATCCCACACACAGCTCTGCATATATATGAGTGGGCCTTAATACCAACTGCATTGCTTCAAGGTAGTTCCTAGCATCTGCCAAAGCTCTGCTAGTCATTTAGGCAGCTTGGGACAAGAACTCTCAAGCTGATGTCCAATGCATTGAACCGCTCAGAATAAAATCCCTTTTACCAAGAAAATCAGCAAGATGAAAGAGCAGGACAATACCTTAGGTTAAGTCCCATTTACCAGTTCAAGCTGCGCTGAAAAGAATAATCATCTCCCAAGTTATATACTGCACATTCCTGCGCTATCTCCCCGGCCCACACCTCTGTCAGGCCAAGGAACAGCTCACACATTCCAGGGGCTCCGACACGGGCTCCTTCACCATCGCTGCGTGTCAGCACTCGCTGTCCTGCAAATGCAGTATCCTCCAGCGGAAACGGCCTCATGTGCAGCTGCAGGGGCACATTCTTCAGCTTCCCACATCCCAGGTTTGTCTGATAAAGAGCAGTAGCACCAGCCTAGGGATCACAACACAGTTCTGAGGTACAGAACAGGAACGGATAACACGGAGGCCCCTTTGTACTGATGCACACAACACACACACACACCCCCCCACAGGTATAAATCTGAGCCGCACTCAGCCCCCTTAAATAGAGTGAAGTTATTAAAAAGAAAAAAAAGAAGATATTTACATGTATCTTCCCATGCATATCAAAACATACTTGGTTCACTCTCCTCTTCCTGTGCCTTCTGTGCATTTCAGAAATGCTCCTGGATTAAGGTGGCACAGTGAAGCAGAACACATCAGGAACTAGTTCTGGAAAAACCTATGTGACAAGGCATCGACAAATCCGCATTTGCCAACTGGCATCAAGCAGCTTTTTAACGCTAATTTTTCCTCAAGCAGGAAATAGTTTTCCACTATTCATAAGCAATCTAGGATTTTATTTATTTATTTTAAAGTGAGGCAATTTAGAGAAATCTAAATTTGCTTTCCTCTTTTAAGGAGAAGCCTGCTACTACTGAGTGTCCAGCATAACACCAGCCTGTGCGAGGGCTAGAGAGATACAGCATACCGAGTCAGCTCAAAGATGACAGCATTAGTGCCAGAAGAGAGAAAACTACCTCAGATTTCCATATGCAGTTCATCTCTCTCAACAACTGAGGATGAGCTATTAAGCCATGCTGACACAGCAAATCAGAGCATTATCAATATAGTAAGTAGATCAAAAGGATGGTGGTCAAATTTTTTTCTACATCTCTTCTACTGCTGGGGAGGAAATGGAAGCATAACTGAGGCAAGATACTTCAAATGCCTCAGATATCAGCCTTTCATTTTCAACAGCTGAAAGCCACATCTGTGCATCCATCAAACCGCACGGTGCCTGTAGCTCTGCTTCTTGCATGGGACATCTGGAAAGTGAGTGACACTGGAGACAGAATTCTTCATCCGGCCACCACACAGAGCAAACATCTTCAGCGTTCTGCCACAGAGTCCCGTCTCCCCCAGCATCTCTACTGCCACATGTCCCTGACAGCCCAGACACAGCACACTGGGTAATCAGGATGAGATGTCTGAGCACAAACTACAGTATTTCCTCTAATGCAGCTACAGAGAACAGGTGTCTGCACCTCCCCTGTTCTTCCCCATGTCCCTGTTTACCCAAATAACTAGAACTGCTACAGGTTTTCCTGGCTTAGGCAGCAGAAGATTCCCAGAGGATTGGCAAATAGAAATAAAAAGCAAGATAGCCATAAGGGCAGGTCTAAATGAGGACACAGACTTTACATGGTAATCATGTCTCGGTGTAAGACAAGTTGCAGACCCCTCATTTGCAGAATGACACACCATTCTCCAGCCCTTTTTTCTTAATACCTGTAAGATGCTGAATTCAAATCCTTGGGTTTTGCTGTCCCCTAAAAGAACAAGGGGAAATGCATCTCCAGAACTGAACCCTGAGCTTGCAGACTCACCTGAGCAGCCTCTTCGCAAAATCCCTGAATCCAAACTTTAAAAATCTCATTAGGTTCAAATAAGTCTTCTCTCTCTCCCACCTCCAGCAGTAAACGCAACTTCAGCTCACATATAGGGAGACAGCTTGGGGCTGTAACCCAATCCCTGGCAAGACAGTTTTACATTGTGAGTAACTGCAGAGGAATGGGGAGCTTGTGTATATTTATCCTATTAAATAGCCTTTCAAAAGAAACATTTGCAATGCTCTAGAAGAGCTGCATCAAAAAGACTTGTTGGAGCCTTGCTATAGGGCTTCTCACTGCCCTCGAGTTTGAGTCTGGAAGCCATGGGGAGCCCCAAAGAGCTACACTGATGACAGGAATTCCCTTTTTTACAGCAGTTTTGACTTTTCTCAGCAAAATGGAAGAGCATTATCACAAATAGGAAAACCATGAACAAACAGGTGAATGCAGGCATTGACTTCCAGGTAAAAGAAATGTAATAACAAGTTCTTAAGGCATTATATTCTAATCAATGACTTTGAATGCAAGAAGATCTGAGACTACAAAAGCAATAAAATACAAAGACTGCATTCAAAATGAGACCTTAAAAATTCAAAGTGCAACTAGATGCTTTTAAAATCCTGAAGTTCTCTGGTTCGTATATGTATAGAAAGCATGTAAAATAGCTTAGCTTACTTTCTAAAACATTTTGAGAAGGAGACTTTTAAAAGTTTTCCAAAATTTAATCAATATGTTGAGAAGGTGGTTAGAATACAGGACACATAACAGCTCTCAGCTCTCTTGTGAAGCTGGGAAAAATTGTTATTTAAGATACAAAAAAATTAAAGGTACAAAAGATAAGTCATAAGACCTAACAACTGCTGGAGTACCAGTACAGAGCAGCCACTGCTATTTTTACTTCACGTTGCCTAGACCTGCCTAAAGGAAGTTCAGATGACATGGTCAAAAAAATCACTCAGCTATTTCTTTAATGTATTCCACTGACTGATGTTTATTCAAAGCCTTGCGCTTTCTCATTATCAAGGTATTGGTGCAAGTCATGTCTTATGTCACTGCTTAATAAAAAGAATGTCCAGACTAGTATCAATACATGGTATGGCGAAGTCTGATAGAAGACAATATCCATTAAACCCTTGAAGCTTCTCTGTTCTTTGAAACCAATACTGCCCCTTAGAATAAGCAAGACTATGCATTTGTGACACTGATTTACAAAGTTGTGTAAAAGCTGAACAGCAAAGGCAACCATCTAGTAGTTGTTATGCCTAGCTACACCAGGCTGCAGAGAAAAACTGAACAAGAATTCATCCCATGACAGACAGAACTGCTTTCAAAATCACATGATGGCAGGCACCATGAATCTTATCTGCCATACATCGAATACAGACAGCCAAACCAGTTAGCTTTCCCCAGTACAGCAGCCCATGCACCCAGCCCTCACCGCTATCAGCAAATGTCTAAACAAAGACAAGACACTGCACTGTGAGATGTGGTCTCCACGATCAGCTGCAGCAGTAATTGTGGCTTCCTGTCCCAACCACTGAGACCCAAGCTGGAGACTTTATTCCAGAGCTTGTGGCCAACTAACTGGTCACAACTAACATGCACTACTAACACCCCAAGCATGAGGCTGTGAAAGTGTGTGCAAATATAGCCTGTTTAAAGCAATTTCAGTAACTGTTTATCAGTAACTACTCACTGCACGTTTGGGGATGAAATGCAAACCCTTTGAGTGCTCTGGGTGTAGTTTCAGGACAGCCTACACCACCATACTCTGCCAGCGTAAGGGAAGGGCCCAGCAAATCCCCCTTCCTCCAGCATGCAAACCCACACTGTTCTTGGAACTCACCCTGCTGATCACCAGATGCTTTCTGAACTAATTCAACTTACTAATCCAGTAAAGTTTGCTGGCTTGTTGGTTTGGGTTTTTTAGATAAATTCATTACATTTCTTGGAAGCATAGCTCCAGCCACTCTATGAATTAAGCAGCTTTTAGAAAATGTTTTAGAGACCAAGGCCAGAATTTAGCCCTTGTCTAACTAAGTGAATAAGACTTCTGCTTTAAATAGGAAATACTGTATTTCACCTCCAAAACTCAGACCAGGACACAAACTGTAAAATCCAGCCCCATCCTGCCATTAGTTGAAAGGAATCACCCATCCTCCTGTCTGATTCCCATGATTAATCTGCATCTCAGATGCAGACCAGAAAAACTACAGCCTGAAAAGGGAGTAATGAGCAGATAGCACAAACTGAAATGCTCTTAAATTCTGAAGACATCCCTCACCACTACCAGCCACTTCCACCTGAGCCTACGCTGACATTTTATTTTGGCTTTGCAGCCCCAGAATTGTGATATGGCGCAATCAGTAGGGCTGCATACATTATGTACCTGCTGCTGCTATTTCATTCGTGCCACTGAGCTTAAGAGTTAGTTAGCTTTTGACAGAGACTACTCTTGACCATAAAACTTTGAAGATGAGCCAACTTTGTATTCTATAAACACCCAACAGAAGCTATCATGTGAGCTCAGACCTTCCACTGGATCCCTCTGAGGGGCAAGAGGGCTATTTGTACGTGTGCTGGAAAACCATAAAGGTCACTGCATCCTTCCTGGAACTGGCCACACCACTTCCTTTCAAATTAACACAAGCATTTCACTGAAACTCAGACCTGCCCTGTAACCTCAGCAATGGTGTATTTGTCAGCATGGTGAGGGTGCTAGAGCGCCAGCATCCCAAGGGGTCAGCTAGTTCCCGTGTAACACAGCAGCAAGGCTTTCAAGGGCACAGAGAGACTCTGTAGGAAACCAGCTGACCGGTTTGCAGCATGACACCAGCAGTCCATGGGAATCACAGTCCCATTCCTTGAGCGAGAACCTCAGATCCACCTCTTGTCATCTTTGATACAACAGGCTGGGAAATCCTTTGACTGCTGGCTCCATTCACATCACCGAGTTGGCGGGAAGGTAAACTAATCTTAACCAGACCCACAGGGCATGGGATCATCATGCAAGCTGAGAGACACTGCAACTGCCTCAAAGGTCTGAGTCAGCACAGTTTCCTGGATGGAACGACACAAATCCACAGCACTCCCTGGCCTACAGTCCAAGCTGTGTGAAGGAACCACAAAAGAGTTTCCTGTAGGACCAGAATTTTTCCACTTAGCTCTTGAACACTAAATTAGACCCCAGCTCAAACTGGCTGAAAGAAACGAACCACCACCTACAAAAGAGAAATGCACAGGCCTTCTGCCTTCCTCCAACTTCCTTAGAAAAACTTTCAACCCCTTACCACTACCTCAGAACAGTGCATTAGATGGCTGAAATAATGGAATTCAAGTCTCACAAGGCACGTAACTGCTTACATGGTCAGACAGAAATATTCCTCAATATGTTATAGGTTTGTTGAGCATCCTCATGCTGGAAGTGATTTGTGATTTAAGTACCATCTCCTTTCAGAAGGGATGTACCTAATGCTCCAGAAAAAAACAGTAAGGTTACCAGACCAATATCCAAAGAAAATATAGTTTGAATGTGGTATTTTTTGTTTTCAGCCAAAAAGCTGCTGAACCAAGTGTAGCCTTTTCAAGGCCTTCAAATTAACCTAAGCTGTCTGCTCGACTGCCATGGCTCTCTCATTCGGAAGCTGTCAACAGAAACACCAGGAAGAACAAACTCTTCCTGGCACTGAAGATCGAAGGACAGCATAGAGCAAAGCAAGGCCATACAAATCCAGCTTAAGCTGGCTGTTGTGTTCTTCACGTATTGCCTCCAAGAAGAGTAGCTGAACTTACTAGCAGCATTGTGACATCTCTGGTTTCAGAGCCTGCTCCCTCCCAAAGGTGTGTCCTTCCATTTATTTCTCATTTCCAGAAAGCGCTGGGGAGGCAGGGAGGGAAGGGTTATTTCCTGTCATATACAGCATCCTCTTTTTTTTTTTTTAGAGCATGGCTTTCTCCACACTTGAAGCGAAGAGACATCTTATATTTACTTCCCTCTCTTTATAGCCCTGAACAGCAAACAGCTCATGCCAGGACAAAACACCCTATGCTAAGACCTGCTGCCTTAAACTGAATTCATGGTCCAGCTTACTAAACAAATAAATGTTTTCAGTTTCACAGCTACCATAGGCTTCTGAGAATGCCAGATCCCCAGGTACACAAGCCTTGAATGCCTCTGTATAGCAATTCACAGACAGATGAACCCACAGTTGTATGAAGCTAAAAGAGAAAATAACCCCTGGCGTGGTTCCTTTCTATCTAGATTCACTGTACTCTCAAACCGAGTCCTGAAAAACAGGAAACAATTACCAAAGATGGATAAACATAGTAAAAAAAAATTCTTCCACTGCTCGATGAACAATCTTCAGGAGGGTCAGGAAAAGTTTGTGAAGGGTTTGCAAGTCGTAGCTCCAGCACATCCTGTGACACAGCGCATGCAAAAGCAGCAGGCTGAGCTAATCTCAACCCTTGTACAATGTTTAAGAGCACAAAAACAGGTTCTGGTTTACTGGACAGAGAAGTTGGAGATTGCACAAGAAAAGTTTGTGATATGTAAAACGCTTCACACAGACTTAAACAGCCAATCATGACCCTCCAGTGATTCAGACCACCACGATTTAAGTACTACTGTCCTCAGACAATTGTCCCACCCACAAGTTACAGTACTGATAACAGAAGTGGAAGTCATTTTCAGCCACATTTTTCAGTCACAGCAGTCGACAGCTCCACACCCTAAACCTAAACCTCAACCTCCATGTATTCCATTTTATATCGATGTAACAGGTTGTGACCTGCAGCAACTATAAGCAGTAAAGTCTGTAGCCACTGCACCTGAATTCCAATGAGGATCACGAATCAGAATCCTCACCCTAACATTCACACCCCCTTGATAGCACAAAAAATCATCTACCTTTCAGAAATGGAGAACTGATATGCAGTCCTGAACAGCCAAACATAACATGGCAAGTCCACGTTATATCAGAAGAGAAAGCAAGTCTCACTCTCAGGCCTGTACTAAAAATACTTAAGTTGGAATTTCTCAGTCTGAATCTGCAGCCTGCTATGAGCTCCACCTGCTACCAAGTCTTTTGTCAGAATCCTCTCCTTTTGGAAGCAAATAGACTGGTGTTCCTACAGGCAGTTATAGTTAGCCCTGTGAAAGATTATGAGGAACAACAATCCGCACAAATTAGAGTCTTCATTTCTCTCCCTGTGTGTCAACTGCCAAATTGGAAACAGCTTTGGTCTCCAAGGAGGGTAAGTACAGCCTCTGACCGTCCTCTCCTAGAGTGGCTCTTCTTGTGCAAGATCTATTTCTGATCTCTGCCTGACAGCAAATAGATCTTCAGGCATTTCCAGGAAGTCCCAGACAAAGGAATTAGCAAATGGCCAATGCTGACCTAACTGTCTCTGGGAGGGAGGCGAGTTGGCTCAGGCAAAAGTAAGGGACATTAGCTCTGTTCAAACACAGCAACACTCAAACTGAACAAGAGTCAAATGGCATTCTGGCTGAGTTTGGTGGAAGGAACAGATTGGAGTGAGTGTAAACGTTTTACACAAGCAACTAAGCAGTTAATACAGTCTCAGTACTGACCTGGGCTGGATTTCAGCCAATATCCTGGATGGAAAAAAAAATTAAAAATAAAAATAAAAATATTAGTCACCAATACACTAACCTTTTTAGTCCTCTGTCTATCGTTACATGCACGAAATAGTAAGTTAACCCTCCTCATGCATGTCAAAGAATTTTTATTTGCTGCTGGCTTCCCTCAGAAAGTTCACAGAAACTGGGATCAACATTCAAAAAAGTCCAACAAGATCTGCTCTCCTCTGCCAAAACAAAACAAAACAAAAATATTCATGAAAACCAAACAAGCAGCCACTGAACTGACCCCTCTGGGACAATTTCCCAGGGCCAAGGCCTCTGATCAAAATACCAACTCCTTTGTATTCCTACAGGAAGAGGGGCTCAGCCAAGCCAGCTATCTGAAGAACCAGACCCTTCCTGCTACATCAGCACGCAGCTACTCCACAAGTGCTAGGTCAACACACAGTGTGCGCTGCCATTTTACAAACATCTAACAAATCTAGTACAAAGGAGACCTCCATTAAACAGAGCAAAGAGTCCAAGGATGGGTATAGAAACAGCAGCAAACAAGACACTATAGATTTTAAACTACAGCTCTGGTAAAGAGAATAAACAGAAGCCCAGGGCTCGAGACAGTTCTAGTCCCTTGGCCGATCAGTCAGGCAAACATTCATGGAAGTAGTGCCAGTGGGCAGTAAAAGCATCACAGTGCTGGGAAATGTATCATGCCCTACAATTTTGCTACAGCAGATGCCACTCCAAACCCGTGCTGCTCTCTCCAAGTCAGGTACGTGAGGTTGATGCCATATAATTAATATCTTGCCAAAAGTCAGTCTGCCCTCCTTGTGCAATGAAAGGAAAGACTCCTGCTACGTATTCTTCTTCTTCCTTAGCAGCATTTAGAGCTGCTGGGAAAGAAAGTCATCTGTCTGCTCCAGCAGACTAGCTTTCTTCCTCCAGCACGGAAGTACGCTCTTTAGAGACCTGAACTGGGCAATCTGTTCTCATGCCTTTCTGGAAAAGGCAGGCAGAGAACAGTAACAACTATAAGGACAGTAGACCAGAGTGAAAAACACTGCCATCATTTGCGTGCCAGACACTGCTCAGCCCTGGACTACAGGACTTGGAGAAAAACTGCCAAATGCAGAGGTATGTGGCATCCAGCTACTACCAAGCAACCCTCTACATGCCCACTGAAATGAGGGTAAGACAAGGGCATTTTTTAGGCCCTGGGTGGACTGTATTTGGTTGAGATTTGCATAACTGTAGGCAGTTGGGTCTGACTTGAACTGAAAATTGTCATAAACAGCATTGAGGTTACAACACATGCTAATCCAGTACTGGATAACTCCTCTGAGCAGCCTTTAAGCAGTAGCTTAGTGCCATAAGCAGTGGCAAATCAGAACAGGGTAAACACACAGCAGTGGTTTCCAAATCTTTGGGCAACAGCAAGCCTCGTTTACTTGTGCTCCAGAGCCCTCAGGTGGAAATGACAAGTGTGTAAGTTTCACCACTTAAGAGGACACCTTACAACAGCTGTAGAGCACTTACTACATGGAGATGGTAATTTGGTAACTGCTGATTCTAACTCATGTAAGGAAGGGAAACATGTTACATCAGGGTTTACACAGGAACAGAGCACAGAAGTTTCACTGGACAGTGAGCACCCTAGAGTGAAGGATACAGTTTCACAAGATGCAGAAAGGCGAATTAACAGTTCACCACTGCCAAAAATGGAGAGGTTTTACTCCCTCTTCCAGACATGTGCTGCTGCCACTTACTTGTGTTGGCTCTGGCTCTTACAAGACCCCTCTGTGAACCAGTTCAACAGAATATACACCCAGCCAAAAAAATTGACTGTTTTCTTTGGGGTTAGAAAAGAGGGATGAGCACAGCAGTCAGCAAGAAGGAAGGGGTCTGTCCAAACAGCCAGACAAGGAAGCAGAAAAGGGGTAAGGATGAGTGAAAGTAAAGCCATCCCCCCTTTCAGCAGCAGCAAGCCATTATATTGGCTCAACTACCAGCAGGACCACCACCTCAGATACCCCAGCATCTCACCTTTGCCACACAGATAACCATAGTCAATAATAAGATTGCTAAATATCTATCCATCTGCATATGTAAAAATGGTTTTGGACCCAGTCAGAGACAAAACACTGTCAGAGCTTGCACATTCTAAGTTAATTATCTGCCTTTTAAAAAGTAACAGAAGCAGGAATGCATGTGGACCCTATAACCAATAAAGGTAAGGGTAAGTTTTGCATGGTTATGCAAGAATAGACATGAAACTTAAGGGAGGGGAAAAAAAGCGTCTTTTGAACAGTGGAAATCCTATCCAAGCAGCATAAACAGATCTGAATATAAACCCATCCAGGCAAAGTGCCAGTTACAAAATTTGAGACACACATAAAGGTGATGAAATGAAGGACAGAAATATTAGTATAAATTCTGAATTCATTAAAAGCATTAGAAGCACAAATTCTGCCCATGAGATATAGAATGCCTGGCTACCAGCAAAAGGAGGATTCCAGTAATAAACAACAGGGACACTAAAGAGACACTGCAATCGTATCCATATTTAGTACAGTCTTATTGAGGCATTTCTATCCTGAAGGCTCTTAAATGTGATATCAGAATGCAGACTTGAGAGTTTAGTCCCTGAAGAGAGTATTTTTCATTAACTCCAGGAACTTCCCATTCAGTAAGTAACAAGCATATCTCCCAAGAGCATAAATGCAAAGAGCGTTCAACGAATGCAAATCTACCCTTAAAAACCAAGGTATTTCAAGTTTGAAAAGCCTGTGCCTATAAGGAGAAATAAAGTCCCAGCAAATCTCACCCAGATACTGAGGATGCCAGATAAAAGGTTAGTATAATGAGGTACAAATAAAGACAAGTTAAAAAGGCTTGCCGGCTTGACCTGCCAACCACTGAGGCAGGTTTCTTCCCTTTTTTTAGAAAAGGAACTTTTGTCAAATGTGGTATGTGGTTTAACTAGCTGGTTAAAAATTTAATTACTAAGAAAGTACTCTCAAAATGGTGGATTTTTCTTTTTAAGAAGTTTTCATTTCTGCAAGGGTTCTCTGCAACAGAGAGTGGGAACAGACTTGGAAGCAACACCGAACTCTTTATAAGCCAGAAAGTGTAAGTCATCATCAGCAACTGACTTTACACAAAGTGCTGCCAAAAGCACAATGTAAACTCACAGAGCAGGGCAGGGGGAAATGACAACAAAATATTTAACATTTTTCAGTCATGTGGATCTTAGTACCACTTACAACTATAATAGGTATAAAGTTTTAGAATGAAGCTTTCAATCTGATGAGCATTCTACTAAAAAAGATAACCCAAGTAATTACAGATTATGGGCAAGCAACGTAATTGAAAGACAACAGAGTACAAGGGGCCAAGAAGCACATGGTTAAAAATCTAATTAAAGCAGCTTCTTTTTACTTTAAAAGCAGCTTCTGGGAATGAGAGGAGGACAATGTGCCAGAAATTAATGTGGGAACTGGTCCCCCAGTCTACTTCGGGAGAAGATGTGGGTGGTAATTTGATGGAGATTGGCGATTGCTCTACAGCTCTAGAGCTCTGCATTATTATTTTTTTAGCATTGGCAGAAGAATGCAGCTCAAGAGTTTCACAATGTCATGACAGAGGCCCGCTGAAAGAAAGAAAATTGTTAAAGCCAGACAGAAAACTAACAGTTTTAGAACTGGAATGTATTGTAGCCAGTAGATGCAGAAGAGCTGGAGAATGTTTAAGGTTTTCTTATCTCTTCCTACTGTGAGAATGTAGATGACCTATCATTCTACCTATCATCTGGCATTGTGACAGAAGTATTAGTCACTAGTCTCCTGCTTGTTTTGTCACCAGCAAGAGAAATAGTGAGGATTTCTTTTTACCAAGAGCAGTATTAATAAAGCAATTAAACACATGACAGCTTCTTCATCTTGGTGCCCTCCACAGAAGTTGTTGTTTTGTTATTAGACGAAGAAAAATTTTATTCTACCAACTGAAGGCTGTTTTACTCACAAGAGAACTCATGACCACAGAAAACCGCAATTAAAAAAAAAAGTTATAAAGACCAAAGAGAAAGTAGATTTTTGAGAGGTAAGGATGAGTAAGAGAGACCAATCTCCAGTGCTGACCAAAAATGGAAATGTCAGCAATACTGAAATAGAAGCAGCATGAGAATAAACTTCCCTTTCATAGGTACATGAAATGAATCCTTCTTCAAATTACTTTCTAAAAAAGGGTTTTCAGCATGATCTCTGATTATTCCTCCACCAATCTGATAAAAGTCAACAATCATATGAGATAACTAGAGAGAGTATTTTGCACTAGTCTACAGAAGTCAAGATTCCCAGCCCCTACATTTCTGCTTTGCTGAAAATTAAGTTGACTTCTTTGTCTGAACACATCATATTCTTCCCTGCTATACACTGAAGTAGGGCACTGTGGAAGATTGATTCATTCTCCTATCAAGTACCTAGATGCATATATTTTTTATATGGACATGTACCTACTCACATCACTATCATCCCATTACTGATCCACTGATTTAATCTGATCCACTTCAGAACCACACCAGCATTCACAACGCACAGAGAAACAAGTGATCCAGGCTCTTCCATTTACACATTGAATGTTCAAAGACAACCTCCCACACACACACAGCAGTGCAACTGCCCCCTCGCTGAGAACAATATTCCACTCCTATCTCTGTGACAAATCCAAGCCTAACTGCTTAAAGCAGATGGAAAATAGACTAACTCCAACTCCTTCCCCCCCAAAAAAACAGAAAATAAAAAAATAGCTGTTTCTGCCAAGCAAGCACTGAATACACTGCATTCCATTTCATTAAAACAATTACTCAGAAGCCAGCCAAGAATTACATAAAGCTTCCTCCCTGCACTACCCCCAACCCCTTGTCTTCAACCCTCCTCCCCAACAGCTTCCCAACCCTGCAAAGACAGGATCACACCAGAGCAATACTGCTCCAGAGAAAGTGGCACCAAACACCTCGCATCACACCGGCTATTCCATCCAACGCAGAGTGTTTTTCAAACCTAAGCAATGCAATCAGAGGACTCTAGCAGATCCAGACAGCCTAGAACATCTCCGAGTTTCACACCACCGTAAGGCATAGCATGGTGATCTGTTTCATGTAGTTTCCTCCCTCACATTTGATGGGAAAGCAGCATCCAACAAATTGAGCCCTTAACCAACTCTTACAGAAAAATGAATGATAACCTAACAGATTTTCTCTCTAACTTGCATGGTCAAGGCTTTTAAGCATGATCCCAAGGCAGAGAAGGTACTGGAGGCACCAGATTTAAGCAATTAAGAAGTACAGGAGCAGCATGCCAGAGTAGCTGTGCTTGTGAGGCACTGCCCAAGGGAACTGCTCAGGACAGCCAAGTAGCAAATCTAAGATTAAGCACCAGCAGGATAGATTGAAACTACAAACTTAGGGTTATAAGAACCTGACTGACAAATTCATCCCAAACTCCACAGAGCTACTCCACAGCTCCCAGCCTGACAGCGCTGAGCTCCTCACATTTCACAGCAGAAATAAAAGACAGCTTCTTCTGGCCAGCACTGCTCACCCACCCACAACACTGAGTTGGCCACTGATAAGAGATTTCATGACGTGGATGAAATGGCATTTCGTTCCCTCCCCCAGTGCTCCAGCTCTCTGCAGGGATCCTGTCTAACTGCTGGAGCTGCTCGCAGCCAGGCAGAATAGTTCCAGCTGTGTATCACACTGCCTAACCAGACCAACACAGCCCAAGAAGTGTCTCCCACATAAAACCATAACGAACGAGAGGGAGAGCTGCAAACCAGAAGTACTACTGCTAGGCATCTTACTCTTGTGGACCACCTCTGCCGAAAAGGGGTAATTTGCTAGCAGCAACAAAAAATCCCTAGTCCCAAGGCAGGTGCTGGTGCTGAGGAATGGGGAGCAGCAGACCCAACTAATGGTCAAACAAGATGAGAAGCGGAGAAGAAGCAGCCAGGCCATCATCTTATTCCAACTCGTGGGGCACCAGCAACCTCAACTGACTTGCAGTTAGCCTTAGGCTCTTTTGTCTGACCCAGCCGAAATTAGTGGCTTCAATCCCAAAGAAACCTTTTCAGAGAGAAGCCCTGAACTTGTTTAGAACCATGAAAGAGGGTAGAACAAGGGAGCATTAAGCCCCTAATCCATGGAAAATCATTTACAGCCCTCCTGCCCATGACCTTTTCTACTTCTGGCTTTATTTGCCCCTCCTGCTCTTAGAAAAACCCAGCCTAATCACAGTCCCCGAACCACTACAGGTTCCCTATAGCATGAAGTGAAATTCTCTGCTCACCTTGCTCTTCAAGGATAGAAATAAAGCAAGGTGCTATCAGGCATCTAGACAGACACAAGATTAATTCTGTCTGCCAGCTCAGTTTTGTGACAAAAACATGGGATTGGTTTATTCCTGGAGACCCCATACAGTTTGATTTATAGCTCAGCCATTTAAAGCACAATTCCCCATGCAAAGTGTCATTCAGAAAGTTTATTCCCTGGAGCGCCATTTACTTTTTTTGATGTTCCTTCACATCGTTCGCAAGATGTTAGAGGTTTAAACATGTGCAATAAACAGTAAAAAACAAGAAATCAAGCTACACTCCACTGCATGCTGCCAGCCAGACGTACTCAGTAGCTCACCCAGCAAAGTCATCTACACCAAACTTGCGTATGATAATAAGAACACTGTGAGAAGTGGCATGACAAACTGCATTTGAAGACTTCAGACTACCTCATCATCATTTAAATAACTTGAACTAAACTCCTTCACAGTGTAGAGACAGTCCAGCACAGGGGAAAAGGAGCCAAGCAATAACAATGCAGGCTACCTCCCCCTGTGGCCTGCCATAAGTTCTCTTGGATCCTCAGCTCATAGTTGTCTCAAACTGCTTAGATAAATTTCCCATGTAAATTCAGAATAATTACTGTCTGCTACAAGAAAAAGCTGCATTTATATGAGCAGAAAAAGAGCTTACCAGACTCCTAAACAGCACAAACAGATAATCTCCGGGACTCAAGTTCCAGTAACCAAAACGCCAACACCAAACTTGTTCCACAGCACTCCAGTTGCCATTTCTACTTTGTTTGCTTTATTGGGATTTAAAAACATACATACACAGAAGAGAAAGCATGGATTTTAACACTAGTCAATCAAGGAAGACTGTCCCCAGCCAGCTAGTTTCTGAGGCTCTGGGGCCATTTGCGATGAGAATAAGCACAAATGGGAAAAACGGCTAAGAGTGATATGAGAAAGTCATCACCCACCTCCTATTTCCATAGTATATCTTTAGCACACAACATTCTTTGAATGACTTCACGATGCTCTGTGGTAAAGGGAAAGACTAGAGTAGAACTACTGTGGGGAACTTGGAAGGGAAAGGAAATCTTTTCTCCCTACTCACAGCCTATCATAACAGAGGATGAAGAAAGGATGAACAATCAGAATGGCGGAGAGGGAATATTAAACAGGGCTGAGAAGGAAATAAAAACTTACAAATCTAATTCAAACTTGCCATTGTAAGCTTTTCCAGCAATGGTGACCAGAAAAGCTTGAAAGAGTTACTATTCTGATATATTCAGCTGGAAGCTATTTCAGAAACACAAAGATCTCAACAAACATTAACCATACTTTGCAGGTAAGGAGCTATTATCCCTATTTCACAGACGGAGAAACAATATGCCTAAAGTCAGGGCAAGTTTTTGAGGCTGTGGCTAAATGGTTACCTTATGCTAGATTAAACATAAGCTACAACTAAAAGAGGTAGGCTCACCTACTTCCCAGTCCACTGTCCATGTAAAAAAAATGACTTTCAGAACAATCAGCTTGCTGATCCAGCTAACTGCCCAACAGTTATTGCAGACACAAGGAAGGGAGATAGGGGCAGGAAACACAACACACCTTACAGCAGCAGTTAAATCAGGTTAAACCAATTTGAAATCCCAACTTCCACTTTCTCTCCAATCCCTTTAACTTCAACCCAAAATGGAAAGGAATGGTGCCACTCCTTGCTTATACACTGCACTGGATCTAGTTACCTTGCCACAGGGCAAGACAGTTCAGCTTATTGATTCAATGGCAAATCATTTGTTCAATTTGGGGGAAAAGGGCTGGTTTTCCAAAAGACCAGAAATTTGAACCAGTTCACTCTGGAGCCTGATACTCGCAAAGTAAGCAGCAAGCACACAAGGCATGGGGAAGCTGGAATCACCATTTTTGGCTGCTATCTGAATCTGGATGAGATGTGAAGTGAGATTTTACAAACACTGAAACAAGAACAGGACCCAAAGGTCTCCACAGTTCCCTACCTAGCATTTTAAAATATAATAGCAGTCATGACAACCTGTACTTCCAGGGCTTGTTATTAAACCTAAGTTAGTTCGGACAGGCTAAACTGACCAAGAAACTCATTCCCTAAACCCCATCATCTTATCATAGCCTGGGGAAGCTTCCCACAGACAATGTCTTGCTTTCAGGCAGCTGGAGTAGAAAAGCATCTTCATTAACAGCTTCCGCATCAGACAAAAAGAGACACAGAAGATCAGTACACACAGGGAGGGAGGCGTAGCCTGAGATGCAGAGCAGGAAACTGGGACCAGAGATCCTATTCACTAGCACTGATTTTCCACTAGCACAACACAACTGAATTCAGAATCTGTTCCGGCTATCTCCAAAGCTGCAGCAGATCCTGGATATCACAACTAACACATTAGTCCGATTCAAACAGATTTGTTTTGTGGCCACGGACAGGACTTTTCCCCCCCTCTAGTTGCACAGATTTAATTTAAGGAATTTATATTTGTCTGTCTTAGCACTAGATCAGAAAACCAACTCTGATCTAACTAGAAGTGCATTATTATTGCTTGTTCTGCTGCCAGACTTTAGAATTTTATCCGTCATTTCTTCAGTTTCACAACTTGTTGCATATAATACACTTCAAGGGCAAAGAAGGTGAGGAAAAAAGGGTCCGGAGAAATTGAAGTATCATGATTCCCTGGGAAAGAAAGAACAAGTAGAGAGACAGAGTTAAAGATGTATGAGAAGTTACCCATTTCTTTCTCTAGTGGTAGAGATGGTGTCGGAGGATCAATTTTAACCAGGAGGGCAGCTGAATACTTGGGATAAGTTGACCTCTCCCAGGGAGGGACAAAGGAGCTAAAGACAGCACAGAGTCCAGCCTTTCCATGGAAATAGAGCAACAAGAAAAGAAGCCTCTCTCTGCATCACACACTGCTTGAGGCAGAGGACTCCCTGTCTGAGTTGCTCAGGACAATGAAGTCCCTGTTTTATGAGCGGTCACAACAGCTAAGAAGCTAAAACAAGTCAGAACCCCATTGTGCAGAGTATTAGTTCTGTTTACAGTCTTCTCGCCCAGCAGCAGGAATGACTCAGAAACCTGAGCCAGTAGAAAGCCAAGGGACCAAATTACTTTACCAGCGTTCCCCCCAATACCATTTCCTGGGCGTAGCTGACCACGAGCAATTTCACACTAAACTTTCAGTCAAGTAAGACCAAAACCCACTGCATATGACTTCTAAATTGAAGGAACTGACTCAGAAACAGGCAAGCATCCCCCTCAGAAGAGAGACGGACAGCATAGCCCTGCAGAGCACAGCAATCTTCCAAATGTTAGGACAGATGACAGATGGAAACACATGCAATCCCCTCCACACTCCCATGAAAAATCAATGGCAAGATTGCTCCCTTTAAAGTCAATCTTGAGAGGATTAAGCCCTGAAGAGAGGGTAGGTTAGCGTTCCTAAATCAGAGGGAAACAACTTTTGAAGTAAAACCCCTTGTGCCACTGAACCTTTGCACCCAGAATTTTGAAGCCACATTGCTAGACAAACCTGCAAAAGAAAAATCCTTGTAGAAGTGAGCAAGCACACCTAAAATAAGAAGCTTACAGTCTAGTTTACACGCACAGCCAAAATACTACCATAAATACGTTCTTATTAAACAGAAATAACTTCTTTGTAAAACATCTTTTACAAGCTCTAGTGAATGCTGTTTTGTTTTTGACTGCAAAACCCAGATTAAAAAAATCTGAAGCCTTTTAATAAAACAAAAAAAAAAAAACCACCAAGCAGTAGAGAAGCAAGAATTCCAAAGCCATCAGCTTCTAAAAGCAACACCATTTCTGTTTGGAGCTACCAAAGCTCAAACAAAAAAAAAAAAAAAAAAAAAAAGTATCACAGTAGTGTTTGCAAACAACCCCTTTCAGAAAAAGGCTGCAAAAAACATTCAAAGTCAAAAATCAAACAGTATCTGACTAAAGCAAATGTAAAGTTTCCTTTCTCCTACTCCTCTCACCATAAAATACATGACACACTACACAAATTAGGTTTCTTCCTCTGCAACCAGCAGATCCTAACGGATCTGTTCACACATACTACTTAGACAAGGTGGCACCACAGAACCAAGAATAATCAACATCTAATTCAATATCTCAAATAGCCTGAAGCAAATATGTGCAGTTGGTCACTTGTGTGCTGGAAGCACAGCATGTAACAACACGCTGTGCTTTGGTAATCCCCTGAAAGGGGCGATAGCCCTGAGTTAGGATTGTCACTCTTTAGGACAAAGTTTTACTCTTTGTGCCAATTTACAACATTGCAGAACGGCAAACTCATTCACCAAGCTTCCTGTCAAAGTCCAAGCACATCCGCAAAATACGCTTCCTTAGAAAGATTCAAGGAAGACAATCTGGACAAGTCTGGTCAGCTGCTCGAATTCACCGTCTCCTCCCCCCCTTCCCACAATGTGCTATTCTAGTTTATACCCGGACCCAGCACTGAGTGTCCTGTGCACCCCCAGCGCAATGGGGTGCACAAGTTCCGCCTGCAGAGCTCTGAAACAGTTTCCTGTGTGAACTGTGCACTGTAACACCACTTCTTCAACACTGAGGGGAAAACAAAAGGAACAAAGTTTCTCTCAACTCCCAATGAATCCACAAAGCAATACAAATCCATTCTCACAGATGTTTCATAACCTCTCCAGCCCAAGCAGCATGAAATTGAGATACTTCTGGACCTCCATTTTACAGTGCACAAGCACACACTGATCAACTCTGTCAGCTCCAGAAGAGGGAGGAGATTTTTGATAAACTCAGGGAGTTAAGAACAGCCACACCAACGGGCTCTGTGAGGTGTTCCCTCGTGTCTAGCAAGGCCCATCAGTCACTAGTCATTTCTGCACAACACAGATTCAGAAGCATGGTGTGGAAATATCTAAGCTGATTTTACTTGACATCAACTCTGAACCTGCAAGGCGTATTAGCTCAGGCTCAATGCTAAACTACTTTTGGGCCAAAACTGGCCCTGGAAGCAGTGCAGCTATGTCCACATGGCATTGTGCCTGAATCAACAAGTCCTGCCGGACCAGCTTGACTCTGGACACAGCCAGTGCAGACATCTGTATCCATGGCACAGTTAATCCGCAACTCAGATAATCCACCCATAGATAATGAGGAAAGAAAAACAAACAACTCTCACTTCAATTCAAAAGTTTGACTTATTTCAGGAGAGTTGTATCAGCACAGCATTGTTCCCTTATTTATGCACCCCAAGGTGAATGGCTTTAGAAAGAGAAGTGAGCAATTTTGGGGCTAACAATGATTTCCAGAGGGAAAATAGCTGCCGTGCCTTTCCATGGTGAATTCTGTACAGCAAAGAAAAGCTTAGAGAGAGAAAAGGTCCCACTCTTTTTGTTCAACTGCTTACTATTAGATAATCACATCTTGTCCAGTCTGAAAGACTGCACAAAAATTGAGAAAGACATGGTGTAATTAAGACATGATGAATCAAATTGCTGAGACAAAAACTTCTGTTTTAAAGATCAGATCACAACTTTAACTTTTGGTTGTGCCAATACATTTAACACCTCAGAATAGCAAAACAGACACAAGTTTGGATCTTTTTCAGACTTTCTTTGCAGTTCACCTCCAACCCTCCTACAGAGGAAAGGAAAAATGTGTTGAAACTGCAGTAGCCTATTTGGACAACCGGAAAAGAATGCAACATCGCAGTGGGCACAGTACAGCTCCTGTGGTTCATTAAAGAGCATGTTGATGAGACACTAAACTGGCCCTACACAATGCTATCTGTATGCTCACCTTGAAGAGCCACTCATCAAGTAAATACACAGAGGGGGTGAATCCTGTTCTGACTAGCGATGCATTCCTGAACAGCTAGAAACTTGTACCAAATCTCCAAGAGATAACCAGGCTGAGGGACATAAGAAACAGTAAACAGAACTGTCTCCAGTTAAAGAAACAATAACTGTGAGAAGAAACTGCAGTAGAAATTAATTCTGTTTGCACCACCAGCTACTTCACCCGGGCAGAGGGTAAGGTTTCACTCCCTAAGAATGAATCCTTCGTGGTGCCCCTTTCACCAGGAAGCCATGCAGCTGATGGACTCCTTGCCCTGTAAGTTTTATCATTAGCCCAAATTAGAGTCTGTTTTCTGAAGGCATGACCACCAGCTTTATGCCAGCACTGTAATGCGAGCTTCCAGGTCCAGTAATAAAACTGCATTTTTTTCCTGGAGCATATCTTAACAGAAGGTCTGGTTTCTATTAAAGATAGGATGGAAGTAACGGATTGCGGCCCCTCCCCAGTGTCTGATTTAATCGGTTTCATAAGCGGAACTCAGTCACCCTAATGTCTCCCAGTGCACAAGGGATTTTGGCAAATCCACCCCCTTTCCGGCTTGGTACCAAAGGAACTCAAACTCTCTAGATCTTTCCAGTGAGACCTGACATTTCCCCGCTACACAGTTTCGGAAGGTTTCGGCACACCTGGGAGAAGCCCAGGGAGGAGAAGGATGAGCTCTGAGCCCGGCGGCACGCTGGGCTGGGGCTGTGCTCGGCTGGCCCCCGAGGGCTCCCCAGTGATCGCTCTACACCCATGCAAAGTTACACATCTCGCCCAAGAATACGCTCGAGAGGCTGCGGCAGGGGAGGAGGTGTCTGCCGAAACCCGACCACGCTTCCACGCTGCTCCCGGGGTACGGCACCGAAGGACGCCTTTCCCGACCAGGGCAGACCCGGGACAAACACCGGCGGCCCGCACCGCGGGCGGGGGTGGGTGCCTGCCGGCGGCCCCAGGGCAGCCCAGCCGAGGGGCCTGGGGGGGGGGCCGGCGCTGCCAGCCGGGAGGGCCTGCGCGGTCCGCGGGGAGCGACACGTCCCCGGGCGCCGGCAGGCCCGGCCCGAACCCCACGGCGCGGAGCCCGGCGGCGGCGCTGAGGGGCGCAGCGTGGCCGGGCGGGCCGCGGCCGCCGCGGGGGCTGCCCGGGGCGCTGAGGCGGGGGGGGGGGGGGGGGGGGGGAGCGGCGATCCCCTCCTCCTCCCCCGCCCCGCCGCGGTGAGTACAGGCGGCTCGGAACTCACCCAAATCGTCCATGGTGCCGCCGTGCCCGGTCCGCCGCCGGTATCGCCGCCGCCCGCCTCAGCGCCTCGCAACTTTCCCGGCCCGCCCCCGCGCGCGCCCGCGGACCGCGCGCGCCCCCGCCGCGCCGCGCCCCCCGCCGCGCCGCTCCCGCACGGCGCTGCCCCCTGTCGGTGGCACCGGGAACCGCCAACCCGGCCCCGGGGCGGGCTCGGCTTCCCGGCCCCCGGCCGCGTTCCCGAGCTCCGGTACGCAGGGCCCGGGGCGGAGAAGTGCCCTGGGAAAAGGGCCGGGCTCCGTCCCCGGGGCAAAGCCTGCCCTGCCGCGGGGAGCCGTCCTGAGACCCCACGCACGTCCGAGGCTGCCGGTGCCCGGCCAGGAACGCAACCCAAAGCCCTGTCCTCTTCACTCGAGGGGCACGGCCCACCCGGGGGCTGCGATGCAGTCGTGCCAGGCGCGGCTGGGGTGCTGCTCCCCGCGAGGAGCCCTGCACTCTGCGGCTGCGTACCCCCAAAAGCCTACGAACAAAGCGACGTTTCTGAGCCCCTGACGATTTACCCGATCTGCATGAAAGCTTGGGCAAGTGAAACCTTTCCCGAACAATTTTCCACAAGCTGTTGGTGCCATAAAGGAAAGCCACCAACCACTTCTCCTTTGCTCTGTTTAAAAACCGTAACAGCCCTCATGTGACAGTGCATCTTGAACCACCGTTTCCGACTTGCCTCGCCTTTCAAACCACTACCAAACCACGCTCCAAGGCAGCAAAGTCCTCAGCCTTGCCCGAACCACAGAGCAGCTCCACCCTCGTCAGAGCCGCTGTTTACTCTACCATCGCTCTCCGGCCAAGTTGACATGGCAGTAAAAACAGTTGCTCAGCCCAAGTGTTCAGCTCCTAATCTGATGAGGGATACACCGAAAACTATCAGTGTGGGAACAGCTAAGGATGCAGGAAACATGACCCTTGTAGTGCTTTTCCTTACAAAATGACTACCGAGTCAGAGAATGTTCTCAGAGCTGAACAGCACATGTCCTGTTGTCGAGCTGAGGTTACGGGATTGCATTTTCATAAAAACAGAACATGAGGTCAGCTGCTAGCAATCTCCGATGCTTCATTTTTCACTCTCTAGGCACAAACACACCCAGTTTCCCCAGCTAGCACAATTCAACAGACATCATTATTTCCTGTGTTAAGACATGCTATAATGAGAACTATCACTAGGGGGGCATGGAAATATCCCTTCCCTAGTCCCAGCCAACGCTCGCGAATAATCAACGGTCTCCAGGAAATTCATTCCAGGTTTTACTCCAGATCCAGAACTTTTCAGAAAATGACATCCTTACCTAGATCTAAGTACAATACAAATATAAGCAAAGACTTTCACCCTGTGCTTCACCATCAATGCCAAGGATCTTGCCTGACACCCACCCTTGCTGGTCCCTGAGCAAAATTTAAAACATTATTTGAAGGGACTGTTACATTTGCTCAAAACCTATCACTGGCTGCGCAATGAGGACTTCAGGATGCATCCCCCCAGGTGGAGCAACATAAACCACTAGCATTTACTGGTAGCATAGTGGACCTGAGGTCATCAGAAACGTGTCCTTTCCTGGGATCTGTCTGTTTCTTCTAGCAACACATGACAAGCACTTGTCTTGACTTGGGTTGTATTTTTACCTCTGCATAAATAAAATGCCCACTGTGCTCTGTTCATATTATAGCCTGGTATGCAATTTTTATCTGCAGCTTCCTACAGTGTCCTTTGGGAGTCTGGAAGTGAGTGCAAATCAAGAAAGCAGTTTCTATTCCATCTCAGGGCTGAAATTAACATGTCATAGCACCAGATAGGGTTGCACCCACAAAGAATAGGTTGTGTCCCAGCTGCTCAGTGCAAAAAAAGTCATTGCCTCTAAAGCTTTGCCTATGGCTTCAGCACTGCAATGAAAGGGTCAGTG
Organism: Harpia harpyja; assembly: GCF_026419915.1. Taxonomy (NCBI): domain Eukaryota; kingdom Metazoa; phylum Chordata; class Aves; order Accipitriformes; family Accipitridae; genus Harpia; species Harpia harpyja. The sequence goes on along the minus strand of NC_068948.1, from coordinate 43,125,240 downwards.
AGGTGGAAAGGCAGGGCTGTCACAAGTGATACTATCCTCTAGTAACATGGCTTTTAAAACCAACCTTATTCTCATTGCACTCCTCATAGCCAGATTCTGTTCATAACCAAAATCTTCTTCACCCAATAACATTTCTTACTTAAAATTGCCAGTGCTTAACCCTCCCATGATAGTCTAAGGAGCAAGGGCAGGTTAAACCCCAAGCTGCTAAGACAACTGCTCAGTGGTGTGGGCTCAAGCTAAACTCACCCAAACAACGTTCACCCTCTCCTGTCCTTCCTAATGCCCTGGAACTCCTGTTTTCTCATCATCTACCTGCTCTCCGCCTCTGAAACTCTCACTCACGAACACCTGCTTGCTGCTCAAGCACCATTCTTATGCAGCTGCCAGCTGCTGGCAGAATTAGCTGCAGTTCCCCAGTGATGGCCACCTCCAGCAAACTCTTTTCCACCAGAGCAGCGTACCCAAGGCGTGCCCAGAGGCTGCTGGCGGGGCTGAGGCGGACCTGATGCTGAGAGCAGCTACATCCCTCATAACTGGTGCCGGATGGGAAGCGCTAGGGAACGGAGGCAGGTAGCACAGCAGAGAAATACACGGGGCTTCCTCTGACGTTGTGCCCTGTGACTAAGACACATTATGACTCGACTTATCTTTCACAGAATGTGTGACAAGTTATTGCCCCCATTTACAGATAGGAAACAGGGCTGGGAGCTGGAAATAAAGTCAGACAATGAGTCAATATCAACCTAATGTTGGACTTCAGGACTTCCTGGCTCCACACAACCCAAGCATTCAGAGTACTTGCTCAAGGCATCTTTCCCTCTAGTCAAAGCATCGTTTACCAGTTACGGAGCAGCTTCATAGAAGGGTGGCTTAACCCACTGACCTCCACACACTTGAGACTCAGAGACTGGATGGATTAACTGTCCACCTGTCCCCTCCAGGGCTGTAATCTGACTGGCTGCCAGAGGAGCGATCCAAGTTCATTTCATACCTCCTATGAAAAACACCATTATTTACGGCAGACAAGCTATGTCAGAGAAGAACAGATATGAAGCTACATGGACTTGTAAGGCATGTTTAGAGCTCACCTGTACACTTTCTAGCGAGTGACTTGAAACTGCAGAGCAATGAGAATTACTTCATTGCAGTGTGTGTCCTCTGTGCTGTGCAACAAGGACATCATAAAAGGGGATGCAGCTCTTTCTTCAGGTGAATACATAAAAGAAAAATTCAGGCAGAGCTTTAGGCTTAAGACAATGGCAGTAAACCTCAACATGCAGCTTCCCCATTCAGGGTCCAACTTCACACTTGTTGGAAGGATCTATTGCAGCAAAACAAACAAACTTGGTTTCTAGCATAAGATGTAGGACATGACTTCGCAATGCAGAATGAAAGCACCACACCAGTGTATTATCACAGACAGTTTTGGCAGAAAAGATGAGAAACAAGTGATGAAACCAATACTCATCAACACAGTTTATATGAATCAAGCAATTACACGGAGTGTGTTACTATAAACTACGTATGCCTTTGGTATTTATTAGCATGGCTTATTCTGCCAAAGGTTTGCTTCAGGTTTTGATTTCAAATTGGTATTGCTAGCAAGGAAGTACAAATGGGGGGACAAATGCCATCTATGAGGTTTCACTGTCACTTTATGGTCACTATTGTGTATAATACCCCAGCACAGCTGAATGTTACAAATAAACCCGATAAAGAGGGAACATTAATGTTCACTACTAAGTTTTCTACTCTGCCTACTTATAGTTTAAAACAGCTGCCTAGCTCAGGGTCTTACCGGCAGGGTAGGAGCATCCGGATGGCACACAACCATACAGAGAAAAACTTCAGAGGTAACCTGTCAGGAGCATAAGCTACATCTAATTCATACAAAGTGACAGAGGGCAGCTGCTGCCAGCTCCAGCAGACATTCAGCCCAGGGAGCTGGTGTGCAATGGTCACTAGTCTCCCTCCACAGGGTCTGCTTAGGTATTAAATAAGACAACAGCTGCAAATTAGAAACGGATGGGGAATAGGATTTTACACCAAACTGAGCAGCTGCTTTTTCCAGAGTAAAGGTTTGTGATTTCTTTGACAATAAGGAGCCTTTTTTTTTTTTTTTTTTTAAGCAAGTGATGCCAATGGATATACCTTAACAAATCCACATAAAATGGAGGTTACGGTACTGTGCACTGAAAGCTGTTCCCCAATAGGTTTTGGAGGACTTCTGGAGCCAGTCAAGCACGATGCAGACTTTCACTCCCCCTCACTTGCTCCAGAAATGCCAACCCTCTCCTCTCTGCCTAAGCTACCTTCTGAGATGTCGTGCTCCTCAAGGGATCCTCCTCAGCAAGAGCTACACGAGCAACACTTCTCCGGCACTCCAGTCCTTCCACTTCCTCCTTCAGCAGCTTTGAAAGAAAAAGGCAAGAACCGAGCTTTTTTGTGTAAACGCACCCTCAGTTTATTAAAACATGCTTTTGGCAGTAGCTTGCACTGGCAGCGAGAACAAAAGCCCTTGCATCTTTCCGTAGTAAACCTCTATATTTTTCCTGCAGCTATGGGATAAGTCGCAAGTTTGGGTTTCGCGAAATAAACACAAAAACCCTGTTAATTCGTTTTTTTATCTGTTTTTAACACCAAAGATTCAGTCTCCGTAGAGACTGTCAAAAATTGCCAATGCCGACTATATTTCAAGTCGTCATGGCGGGGTATTGGGAAAAGTTTTCAATTAGCAATAATCGCGCCTCGGATTAACCTCATTGGCTACGATACTGCCACTGCGCAAAGCTGACCCCATCCCACCGCCGCCGCCGCCCCTGGCCCCGGGGCCGCCGCCGAGGTCGGGGCGAGCGCCCCTGCCCGACGGCCTCCCCTTCCGTACCTTCCCCGGTAGCGATTCCCACCCGCCACCGTACCTCCCGCGCACCGCCGGGAGCGGGGCGCCCCGTTTTCCTCCCCTCCCCATCCGTATCGAGCGGCGGGACGGCCGCGAAGCTTGCTGGGAAGAAGTATGCAAAGTAGGCGCGACGTCAGGGCGCGCATCTCTCTGTCGAATGAGGGGCTCCCCACTGACTCCGCGCAACGCCAGCCCATCCCGGGGACACCCCAGTCGGGGGACCCCCCCCCTGGGGACCCCCCCCCCGCGCGCTCCGCCCCCGGCGAGTCGTTCCCCCCAGGCGTTTCCCGTTGCCTCAGACCCCAAGCTCCACCATCTCCTCTTTTCTGTCTTTAACCACGTAAAAGCAGCCTCCGAAGAGGCTCTCAAAAATTGCCAATGCCGACTATATTTCAAGTCGTTATGGCGGGGTATTGGGAAAAGTTTTCAACTAGCAATAATCGCGCTTCGGATTAACCTCATTAGCTACGATACTGCCACTGCGCAAAGCTAAAGAAGGCGTCCCTCTCCCGCCACCCCCCCCCGCCGCCGCCCCGCCGCCCGGTCAGAGCGCGCCGGCGCGCCGCCACGCGCCCCGCGCCGGCGCGCGCCCCCCGCCCACATCCCGCGCTCCCGCTGGAGGCGGTGAGGGGCGGGGGGGGGGGGTTTACCGGGGAGGGCGGCAGGGAGGCCCGGCGGCGGGGCACGCGGGGGGTGCCGGGAGAGCGCTATGGTAATGAGCGCCGGGGAAGGAAGGGGCTGCCCCGCCACCCAGGGCCCGAGCCGGGGAGGAGGGAGGGGGTAGCCAAAAATCGCCGTTTCCCGACACGGGAGGTGGCGTATGGGGCGGCACGGCAGCCCCCTCCCCACCCCCGGGGTGAAACGGGCTTTGCCGGGCCCGGGCTGCCCTCGCCACCCCAGTGGTACCAAAGCAGAGTCACCACCCAACGATTTGGAAACCCGTTTAAACACTTAAAACAGGCACCAACAGCCTCACGGTCATTTAAGGCTCACGAAATTGCCACGGAGAGGGTCGTGCCCCACACCTCCGCAGGGCACGGGGGCGGCAGGGATAGGCAGGGTTGGCACCATGCAAGCAGGATGCGCTTCTTCCTCGTGGTCGCAAAATTACAAGCTGCTACGTACAGGCTCGGGCTCGTCTGGGCTTTGAAATAACTGTAAGAGGCAAGAAAAATGGATTAAAAATCCCTGCAATGTTTTGAACTAATTAGCAAGAGCGATTTGGAGAACGCATTTGAAAAGCAGTCCAAATTATTAGAAAGAGTCCATCCTTTGTAAAATAGGCGAGCATCTAGTACCAGGCTGCTACCTTGCAGCAGTCTGGACTTCCTCCTATTTATTTGTTCTCCAGAAAAATAAGACTCCTTTGGAAAAAAACAAAAACAAAAAAACCACACCAAACCCATTATTGCCAGGCAATTCACACAGTTCATCATGCGATTATTGAGACCTATGTCTGCTCCAAGCAGAGAGGCACAATCAGTTCCTGCCAGGGAGCGCAGGGTAGGCAGCAAGCAGGTCAGCACGGCCCTGGGGTTGAAAACTAGCTGGGTGGTGTCAACTCTGCAAAGCACCGCGAGCCACATTCACACAAGGACTCAAAAAAGTCCCCACGAGTAGCCACCCCTGCCCGCTTAGGAAGGAGGAGCTGCTGGGTCAACTGGAAAACACTGGAAGAAATCCCTCCTGCTTAAAGAAGTGCTGAGAGGTAGGAGCAATTGGTGCGCCCAGCAAGCGCAGGAAGGAAGTGGTGAACAGCGCTACTGGTACAAGCCCTTTGGGGGCAAAGAATTTAATCCTGAAGTGGCTTAGGGTGTCTGACTATGCCCTGGGAGAGGTCCAGCCAGATCAAAGAAACAACTGCCCTCTCATTTTTCATCCGTGCCTCCTCTGAAAGCTGAACACAGATCACTTGTGCCATGCTGACCTCTCGGGTTTTGTCCAGCCCCGCTAACTGCAGCGCAATGGACCAGATTTTCATTATTTGTCCATCCTTGCTGCCACGGGCCCTTTCACATCTATCTGCCAACACTTTTTGCTGTCATCTCAAGTGTGCTTAACTATGAATGTCAGGACTGCCAGACAGGTCCATCTCTCCTGGGGCCAAATGTAGGTACCGAAGGAGAAGTGCCAGAACAGGGCAAACGTATCAGCCCAACAATTTACATCTCAGGGAATTCCTGAGCTAGAAGAGATGTCTTTAACAGCCCTGAGCGGATTTTTCTTCTATTATTTGTTTAGTCTCATTTTAAGCCTAAAGCCTGTTAGCACCAGTGAAAAGAAAATGAATGCTTTTATAAGGACAAGCATCTACAATGCATTTTATCAAAGCTGTTAGTTGCATTTGTATCAAATCAAATCTAATCTGATTTTATTCTTGGATGTTTCCTTGGGGGCAGCTATGAAGCTCTTAGCGTTTTCAATTTGACTTTATCAGGCGTGAGGATCTCCGGGGTTTTTCTCCTTTGAAGCACGGGAATTGTAGTCTTTGTGCTTCGGGCTTAATTTCTTTGTGAACTACATTTCCCAGAAAACCCCTCCTCCGGCAGGCCAGCCCTTTCCTTCCGCGGTCGGGCACGGCAGCATTATGAAAGGTAAGTTTTCAGGCATTATTCACCATATCACTCTTATTTCGTTAGATGCGTTCGGTTCCGCTGTTACGCCCCACTCCTCACGTCATTATTACAGCAAAAGAGACTCGGGTGACGTGGCTGTCCCTCGGAATTTCTGGCCTGTAACCATTTGTAGAACCCTGTTTATCTTCCACCTTGAACTTGTCCGGTCTCTTTCTGTGGAGCATCTTCGATGCGTGTTAAAAACAAACTCTAGCCTCGGATCTCAGTAGGTACGTTCAAAAAGTTTCCCCTACTATGTATCGTAGTTATTTTTTAATCTGAGCACTTTCATTTTAAAAGCAGCTTTGCATTTCACAGGAAATAGTCTGTCCTTTCTAAGTTTCTCCTATTTCTACACTTCACAGCAGCTCTCAAATGTATCTGTTATTTTTGCTGCTGGGCCTACCATTGCCTTCTCTCTCTCGTGGGCCAACCCATATTATATCTCCATTTCATTCCCCCTCACAATGTTTCCTTCTGAGACATCTTTTGATGATAAGGGACAGGAATGGAGAGTTTTCATCAGTTAAAGCAATTTAAATACTGTCAAACTCGCTTAACAGCCTTTGAGGAGCATCATGACAGAAGTTATTATCAAAGCAAATTACAGTTTATTGGGAGACTTTGTCCCTTCTAATTAATTCACACAGAAAATTAAACCTCTTCAGTGGGAATGCCCAACACAACTCCTGCTAAACAACAAGACAAAAATCATTGCAAACAGAATCTACTGCTTAGATTTAAAAAGTAATTCAGACTATGGAGGAAGTCCAGTCTTCCCTGTAATTCAACTGATGATGACACAAAGCCTTGAGAACTGGAGATTAACTGAAACAAATCTACTCTTTGCCAACTGGCATCAGTTTAGTATCGTGGTACTTACAGCTGAACACTGAAACTTTAAACGTATTCAAATATTGTGCTATTTACTGTAAGAACTGGTACTGGAGGGGGACTGGGGACTTGAGGCAAAGCAATTGAAATGCAGCAGGAGCCCAAAAACCATCCAGGCAGTGAAGCACAGGTCGTCAAAAGTACTTAGATGCCAGCCTTTTAGACAAGTAAGCTCACCACTTGAATACCTCTGACTTTCTCAGAGCTGCCACAGATCTCGCAAGCACTGCAAGTTTTCTATAGCCAGCATTTATGAAACTGCCCATGTGCTTTAACCATTTGACAGCTAACAAGCTGCACAGACCCCACCTTCAAACCACTGCCTGTAACACCTGAAAGGGATCTGCTCCAGCTGGCTGAGGACTCCCAGTGAGACCCAGTCGCTTAGCTGTCCTCCCAGTAATTTGTCATGGTGAAGGCAGAAGTACGAGTGGGCATGAATCTGCATCCAGGTGTCCCACATTACAAAGCAAGCTTTAAGCACTAGACTATCTGGGGCCTGTTGCCATGACTCCTTAGAGATCATCCCTTTTTATCAGTAATTAAAGTCCTTCCTCCATCTTCCAGATCTCACACAAGGCCCCTTGCTAAGGGATATGGTGGGAGGGAGAAATACCGGTCAATTCTCAGTACTGTTTCTTTCAAAACTTTTTGTACTTTGTATGCAAAACCATAGAGAGGCCCAGAAAAAAATAGTTTTAAAATAGCGAAATGGAGAAAGGAGAACTGCAGACTGCTAGAAAGACCAAACAAAATCAAGGTCCAAACCAATCCACTCCTATCACAACAGTTCCTCCACACAATTCCAGGATACTTGTCAAAAAAGCCATCCTGCCTGTCCCCAACAGGCCATGCCGTTCCTCCCTTAAAGCAGGATATCCCTCCCATTCCTACCTGCCAGGCAGTTGTTTCTGCCCTCCACACATTTGGGTGATCCCTTCTCTCACCCTGTTCCTGTTGGAGAAGCAAAGCAGTACCCCTCCACCTCTCCAGTGACTCTGAGGAGGTGGTACCCACAAAGGAGGAGGTGCCAGAGGCATTTAGGCAGTGTCCTAACCATCTTCAGTCTCATTTCAAGGCCTGTTCTGCACCAGGCCTTTATAAAAAAACCAGGAGTAACTCCAGTCAAGGCCTTTGTCCTGAAAAAGCAACATTTCAAGGTTGTTCTTCTCTCCCTTCCCACAACACGTGCAAAGGATAGGCTAGATAGAAAGGACTGATTTGGAGAAGGCAGAATGTTAAAGAAAGCAGAGCAAGGGTCTCTTTTGGGGAGGAACCAGCCAGACAGTGCCTCTGGAGTGGGGTGCTTGGCCTTCCTGCCATTTCTTCTCTGCCCTGTTGCACATACCTAGGAAAGATTCTGCACGCTCAGGTCTTTCTGGGCTCTTTACAAGTCCTCTTAGGCAGCCATCCTTCACACCGAGATAGAAGAGCAGGAATCCTGCAAGTCAAGGGTGCTAATTTCGTCCACGTGCCTTGAGCAGTCCTCAGTGTTGCCCTCTGTCAAAGCAACATACGAACACTGTCCTTGGATGGTGGGCTTTAGTTAACATTTCCAAAATAACTTGTGTTTCTTTACTAAAAAGAAAAAAGAACAAAGCATACTTATCAGCATAATTTTCCAGAGAATCCCAAGAAAATGGAATTACGGAGGTGCTCTTTGCTTTCTTTTGCCTGCCATGTGTTCTGTTCTTGGCTTTTAGCTGAACATGTTCTCTGCCAGGAAGTTGTCTGGAGTTTGCAGAGCCATCAGATTCCATCATTTCAGATCCCATTCCGTATCCAGAATCTCTCCAAACTTGGCTTTCGTGCCAGCCTGTCTTCCCCCAGATCCCGTGGAAGTAGAGGAGCTGCAGCGCTTTGTTTCTAACTCCAAGAGGCTGTTTGTAATGACTGGAGCTGGAATCTCAACTGAATCGGGGATCCCAGATTACCGCTCTGAAGGTGTTGGGCTCTACGCCAGGACAGACAGACGGCCCATCCAGCATGCTGAGTTCGTTCGTAGTGCCAGTGCCCGGCAGCGGTACTGGGCAAGGAACTTTGTGGGCTGGCCCCAGTTCTCCTCCCACCAGCCAAACACAGCACACCTGGTACTAAGAGACTGGGAGAAGCTGGGGAAGCTGCATTGGCTGGTGACCCAGAATGTGGATGCCCTTCACACCAAAGCTGGGAGCCAGCGCATGACAGAATTGCACGGCTGCACGCACAGGTACTCTCTGTTGGTAGAGGGAGGATAGTTAATCCTCCAGTCTCTCATTCAGGGTGACTGACAAGCAGGTGCAGTGTTAGCTGCTGAGAATGGAGGCAAAATGTCAATGCTATGTTCCTGGAGATGGCATGCTCAAAGGTGGTGTTGGGCTGGCGTGGAAAAAAAGATCACAAAGCAGTGCTGTTCACAGCACTGTATTTAAAAAACATGAACACCACTCCGGTTTTTTGAGCATTATTTGGATCATTTCCCTTGGAGCCTGCATCAGTCAGAATTTCCCCTTTCCTTGCTACAGCAAATATCCTCTTAGTGAAGAGGACAAGGGGATCCTGAAGATGCAAGGATTATCCAGGGCTAAGCAAAGTGTATAGTGCCAGAAGGGCCACCACAGCCTGGCTGTGATCACCCAAAGTTTCCAGATGAAAAAGCACAGCCTGAACTGGGAGAGAGGGTTCAAAGCGCTTCCTCTAGAGCATTCCTACAAAACAACAATCAGAGGCAGAAAGACAGCTCCTTGACCTGTACTATTTGGTGAATAAACATGGATAATGACAACAGACCTTCCAGGCCTTCTGTGGAAAAAGTTACAGACTCCAGATCTTCAGCTAACATGAAACTCTGCATTAAGATTTTGCTCTGAATTTCAGGGTTTTCTGCCTGGCCTGTGGAGACCAAATCTTGCGTTCTGAGCTTCAGGAGCACTTTGAAGCTCTGAATCCTACCTGGAAAGCTGAAGCGTTTGGTGTGGCTCCAGATGGGGATGTCTTCCTGACGGATGAGCAGGTGCGTAATTTCCAAGTCCCAGCCTGCAGTAAATGTGGGGGAATCCTGAAGCCTGACGTGACATTCTTTGGAGACACGGTGAGCCGGGAAAAAGTGAATTTTGTGCACCAACGCCTGGCAGAATCAGACTCCATGCTGGTGGCAGGATCCTCTATGCAGGTAAGTAGGTCTTCCTCCCACACTGCATTCCTATTTCTGTGCCATTCTGCCTGCAACAATCCTTGGTCCCACAATTTAGGACTGCTAATTGCTTGTGGATCAGAACAGCCTCTTCAGAGCTTCTTTGTATTTTATTTTTACTGTGGTTGGAATCTGGCTTCACGGTTGGCCTGGCTGGGCTTCCCTGGCACTCTATTGCCAGTCTACTTCATGCTGCTATAAATAACTCCATTCAGACCTCTCTCTGCTACCTCCTCCATCAGTATATAGTAAGTTCACAGTTGCCTATAAAGCCAAGATACCTGATACAATTCAGTCCTACAGAGATCACCACCCCACATTTTTTTGCTTGAATTTTTGAGCCTTTGGCAGCTTTCTAGGCCTCACAGCACACTGTCTGAAACACCAGGTTTTAGGACCTCTAATTCCTAATTAAATTCTCAATAAGAGAGCAGAAATATCTCTGCTTGCTGCTTAGGATTGTCCTTTGTATCACAATGTGTTTTCTCCATTAGCCTCTTATCTGTAAGGTAAGGTAGTTTAGAAACCCCTGTTGTTTAACCCATAGAAGCTTTTGGAATAGAGTTTGTATAAGAGAAGTTTTTCCAGGAACAAGTTCTATTACATTAAAAAAAACCCCACTCTAACGCCTCTCAGAACAAGATAAAACCAAGGCTGCCTGATTGTGATTCTCTTGGCTTCAGGATATTGGAGACAAATTCCTTGAGCTTGCACTTCTTAAGCTTATAATCCTTTGTACAGGAATGATTGAAATGCCTTAGGTTCATTCTTGTACCTAAGCTGGGCCATGTGAGAATCATCAAAGTAGAAGCATTTAAGTACCTATGATAACTAATAAAAACTGCTGCAGAGATTTACTAAAAGACAAGGATGTTTCCCTTCAATGTACTATGAAGTTTCGGTTTCTATGAAACTGCAAATCCTTCACTGACAGAGGTTAAGAGCTGTTCTTTTCTGTGCACTCCTGAAAGAAGAAATTTCCTACCTGAATTCAGTGCAGTTGCCCAACACAGCATGTACATACAGCCCCGTTTCCCACTGCTAACAGCAACTATTTTACTTCCTTACTCCTTTCTGTAGCTCTTCTTTTGCCTAAGCTGCCAGTAATTTTGTCTTCTGGTATTCCTGCAGGTATACTCTGGTTACAGGTTTGCTCTTGCTGCCTGGGAGAAGAAGCTACCAATTGCGATCCTTAACATTGGGCCCACAAGGTTAGATCACTTTGCATCCTTAAAACTGAATTCCCGCTGTGGAGAGCTGCTGCCTTTGATTGTTGCACATGACCCAACAAGATGAGCTTCAGTAGCTATCAGGAGTAAACTTATTTCTACAAGGTGAGTAGGTCAGTCACCTTACAGGGTAAGAAGATGGGTTCCCATCAAATGCTGAGACTGAGATGTGCTGACTGAAAATAAGTTCCCACAGTGTGCACCAAAATGTGGCTGTAAATTTTCACCTCTAACTGGTGTGCTCTGATGGGCCATGATACTGTTTCCCATGATCATAAACAAAGAGCATACTAAGTGTTAATGCTCCCAGAAAATTGGGCAAGAGTAGCCAGAAGACTCGGCAGTGTGGAGTTCCAATCCATTTCTCACAATCAGAAAACTACAGGGGATCATCTGCAGATTCAGAGAACCTGATCAACACTGCTGCCTTTGCAACTGACAATTCAAAACCTGTGCCTGGTTGAATTGATCCAGCTAATCCTAATCAAAACACTGCTGTTTAAAATAATCAGTTCCACCTATGAAGCAGCTTCTTCCCTCCACTCCTGCAGGACTCATCATCTCAAAAGGGGAAAACCTCAATCTAGGAGGCAGCTGTGAGATCCAATGCACGGCCCCTGATGACACCGGGAGAGGGCAGCAAGCCTCGCAGATGTCAACCTGACCAGTTCTCTCCATTGAAACCATCTCCACTTACCAGGAAACAGGGTGATGATGAAAAAAGTACTTTTCTGCCTTACCTTGCCATTGTAAACAGTCCCTTTTCTTTTCTGGGACAGGATAATCAGACTACCATATCTGAGAACAAAATACCTTTCTTATAATTGTCCCCAGAGAAGAATGAGGGACAGGGATTTTAACCAAGTAACTTAAGGCTATAGCACAGGAGGGCAATGTGGAAAACCACGGTAACTGCTGGAAGATCCAATACCACTAGCAGGCAACTGTGCAGTGTGCAAAGAGGAAAAGGAGGCAAGAGGAACTGCAGTCATCATTTAAAAAAAAAAAAAAAAAAAAAAGGGTTCAAAATGGAAGCTGAATAAGAGCACTGCTCTTGTAAGAGATTATTTGAAAGCACAGACTATAAGGCTGACGTCTTCCAGCAAGGAGGGGAAGTCAGCATTTCTCTCAACTGTCAGTTGACAAGCTAAACTGCTTACTATCTGAACCCTTTAAAAATTATATATTGTTGAGATGCCAGAGGAGTTACTTTAAGCTAATCTGAACAGCACTGCTTTCAGTGTGGCTGTTACATTTTCCAGAATGTGTTTTTTGAAGATGTTATTTAATTAATGAATAGCTAAGTAGTGAATTAAAATTGTTTACAAGATTTACACTATTTGCATTGTAATTTCCTCTCCCTCCTATGATTTGTTTAAGTACAGTCTCAATAGCCAGTTTAGATTCATTTTTTCCATTGCAAAAATGCAGGATGTAATTACTAACAGCTGATGAATTAAGAGAGAAATACAATTAAATCTGTACAATAGTTCTCCCTCAGGAGGTAATATCAAGCTATTAATAGATGTAATTTTCCACACTCCAAACAGGAGATCCATCACTACTGGGTATAACCATTCATTTGTTGATCCTTAGGGTGGTAACGTAAGCCATATTAAACCATTTCTGGAGTAAAAGACAGAATCTTGCCCAGACTAGAACACTAAATTTTTGACCTGACCGTCTGCATGAATCTACTGCTCCCCTTCTGGCTATGAGGGAGATTCATTGTTGGGGTCTTTCAAATGCCCCAAGTCCTACTCTTCACATAACATGTCCTGTATTAATATTTTGACAAGAACCGTAACAAGCAGTTGGAAGCAAGGATGCCAGAGTCATCTGCTAAAAGGTCAAGCAGCAAAGCAAGGACAACTGACCACATGACGCAAAGTTCTTTTTTCCGCTTTGTTGTTGATTCAAATCCATGTCAGGCAGGAGCAAGTAAAGCACAGAACCTAAGGGATACTTAGGCACCCAATTTCTGCAGAAGGTAGGGGGAATTAAGATACTTAACACATTTCAAGATTTGGCTATTATGGGTCAGAGGAGAGATGGCTTACACTTAGAAGCCAAGCGAGATAAGTTCAGGACCCCTGCCTGCATTCTGCTCTCATTTGATGGACATCCCACTTTCCAGCGAGTTAGGTATCTGGTGTTTGGTAGTGAAGAAGGCTCACAGATGCCTCTCCATCGTTAGCATAGTACAGCTGTCCTGCTAACCAAAGCTTTTGCAGAAACCATTGCTAAGGCATAGCAGACTCTCCACACACAGCCAGGGAGCTTGCACAGTGTTTATTCACATAGGTTTTTCCATGGAAGAAGAGACATTTATGCCTTCTTAGCAGAGGAACTGGGGCTGGCTTTCTCACTATCAGTGTCATCTTCTGCACCAACTTGGAACTTGTATGACATAGGTGTGTTAAAAACAGAGGTTGCAGGTTTAGTGCCAGTAGAGCCAGCATTTTGAGAAGTTGTGGGAGCATTGCCAAGAAGCCTAAAACAAGAAAATATTTCCAGTGAGAACTTGGCATTAGCAATGTGACTAAACCTCCCACATCTATCCCTGTCTCTTCTCCAGTTCAGCAGCTGAGCCTGTGGGAGAGGAGTCAGGGTGTCTCTTCAGTATCACTAATAAATGAGTCATGTTACCCTGACCCTCCACTGATTACACTATATACTTCTAAGTCACTAAGACAATGACTTACAGTAAATGAACATTACAGTAAATTTCCTGTGTGTGGTTTATTACTATATGTTAATGAGTACATATACAAATATATGAGGCTGAGACAGAGGAGTTCCTTTTTTTTCTTTTTTTTTTTGCTAAGCTGATCCAGCACTACTAAAATTGACTTCTTTTAGAGCAGGATCAGAGCACTTCACCTCTTAGCATGTTCCCCAGGACACCACTGAGAAGTAAGCTCACTCAACTGAGAAATGCCAGAGAAAGCCTAAAGTTCCTACACCAAAAGCCAGATCTGCATCGCTCTAATGCTGATTGACACCTTCCCCTGTCACTCCTTGGGGACTGTTTTTGTGGGAAGATGCAATGCAGAGAGATAACAGCTATCAGAAGGTAACGATGTCATTGCAGGTAGCTAGCAAAGACCTACCCTGAGATGTTCGTGTTTGTCAGCTTACTGATGTAGTTACCAGCCTGGAGGGAGTTACAAAAACCTCCAGGGTTGAGCACTATAGGATGTTAATTAGCCATGCTGTGGGAAAACAACAAACTCAGTAAAAGAACTGACCTAGTGCTCAGCTTTATTCTCTCAGCCTATGCAGAATTTGCAAGGGAAGAGGATTTTAAAAGGGGGAGAAATATTGTTCCTAAAAGACTAAACAAAAAGGACGGTAATCTTTGTGTTACTGGCTGAAACTAACAGAAAAAGAGTGTTACAGAGCCTGAGCAGTGTTCTCTTCCCCCATCACCAGGAAGGAAACACAGATCCTTTCTATCTACCTTGTCTGCTTTAAGCCAGCCTTATCCTCCACATGATTCAATCCTCTCCTACCTTTTCTGGCTCACTGTTGTTAGACCAGTCCACCAGTATTTTACATCAGGCCTTGAAGTTGTAGCTCTGTCCACCTATGCGTGGCAAAAGTACACATCAGACAACAGCACAAGGACAGGTTTTTTACCATGAAATTAGCTGAATCAACAGCTTATGCTCTTCCCTTTTTCTTACAGCTGTTCCTACTAGGACAAGCTCCTGAGGTCTGGATATTGAGAGTGCCTTACAATAGATTTTTCTGCCACTCCTCTAAAAGTGGGGTTGGAGTTACCCAAAGCAAACAAAAACTACTTCCTATGTGGCAAGTCTTGTCTTTGTTTCTGGGCAAATTCTCAGAGCAAACTTTGTAATTGAGTCCTGCAGCCTGGGAAAGATATTTCACATACTGTGCTCCAGTGCGGGCAGCACAGACTGCAGATGGCCCGGAGGACTTGTGCCTGGTGGGTATGGTATTAAGTGCAGCCTCCCATATCTTAACAGTCAGATTGCTCCTACTGACAAACATGCTTACTCACGACTTCTGGAAAAGGACCAAAGACCCTGGGCGTGGTGAACTTGGGAGATTCAGGAACCTTGGAGTGAAGGCGACTAAATCCACCTTCTAGAGTATGCTTTTTCCTCCATGGCTGCCTTGGATGTTGCCCTTTCCCAGTCTTTGCAGCTGTGAGGAGGGAAAAAAAAAAGTATTTCAAACCAGTGCCACCTTACTGGTTTCCTCAGTCTATTCATTCAAAACCTGGGGCTTGGGCAGGACAGATAGAGTCTTCCTCTAACATAACCTGTCCTAGGGCAGCTCCAGGTAAACAGCAACTGAAAGCTACAGTCCTAGGAGGCTGTCTAGAGTTAATGGGAAAGGAATGAGGAGGGTTTCAGCCAAATGCCTGAAGTCAGAGTTTATCACTACTCCCAGCCATTCTCTGTGGTGTCTCAGTGCAGGGGTTTTGAGATCTGAATTAACTTGGCCTTAGCAATTGCGGTTTTAGACTACAGAAAAGATAATAGTGGTGAGAGAGTAAATTTACAATAGAGGACTTTGCCTCTCCAGTCCTACTGGTCTGGCCATTTTCATCACCAACAGATACTGTGAAAATACCTTTCAGATGCCAGATTCCTCCTGGCTGATGCTTTCTTTCTGTAGGGACAGGAAATTCTGGTACATGGGCTGTTAAACAGCTTTGATTTGTTTGGTTGGAGCCTTAAGAAAGAGGTGGATGATGCATTTGGAATAACACCACAAAGGAGGAAAAAGATGAATGGGCTCCTATCGTATTGGTTCTGTGAGCTTTTCTAACTGCAAGGGTGCCCAACAGGGGCTGCACAGCTGAGTGCTCTGTCACCCGTGCACCCAGGTCCTGATAGATACAGGAGATCATGCAGGGGACACAGAGGGACAATAAGAAATTCATACCCACTCACCTCAAAAGAGCAATTGGGCAAGCAGGTAACAACTACTAAGGCTAAAAATAAGAGAGGAGGGGGAAAAAAAAAAAAAGGAAAAAGCATTTTGTGTTAGAGGGCCTCATGATACAGAGCTGTGACTTTTAGACACTACAAGCAAGCGGTTTTGAGTGAATGACCTAAGTGCTGCTTGCCCTTGCCAAGACCCAGACAACATATGCAGCTTCAGCATATGCAAATCAGAAATGGTGCCTTTTTGCTAATAAAAGAGGATTTCTGGGACATTCTGCTATTCCTTTATCAGAAGACTCTTGCAAAAAAAGAAACGTATAGAAAGATTTAGACACATGCTGCATCCAGATTTCCAGTGTGATCCCATATCTTCACATTGGCAAGGGCCAAGGAGAGGAAAATCCAACTGGACCTCTGTAATTCTAAAGACTGAATATCTGCAACAAGTCAATCTGTGCCCCAGAGTTCATAGTTTGACACAAACTTCTGCTGGTGGGAGGGTGGCAGTGCTTGGCTTCTCACTCAGGCAGGTGGCATATGACAAAAATCACATTACACCCTCCCCTATTTAGGACTTGGCATGACAGAACTTAATTGGGTTTAACAGCCAAATGCTGTGTCTGTGCACAGAACTGGCCATGGCTGCAGCAAGGCTCCTCGTCTCTCTGTGCACCTACTACTTCTACAATAAAGGAGCTGTGCCGGCAGGTAAGGAAAGCTGGAGGATCCTCAGGAAATTGAGGCTATCACACAAGTGGGATTAAGGCTGCCTTCTCACTAAGATGAGTCCCTTTGTTGCTTGGGGAAAACAGCACTGGAGGTGAGACAAGAAGCAAATGCTTTTTGATGTGTTTTCACAGCTTAGCATGAAGGGGGAATAATAACCTCCATTTATTGAGCTGCACGCAGCCAAATGGGTTGAAGACAATTCCTAAAGCTCTGCCAGATTTATGGTGATTGGTCCACCCAGTCAGAGGGAAATTTGGAGCTGTGAAGAGCTGATCAAAGAAGAAAGTTTGTTTTAAAGGGGGTGATGAAACATGGAGCTTGTGTCTCATGAAAACCACCCCAAAAAAATCCAGGAAATAAGTTTTAGTGATGCCCTGCAAAATGGAAGATAAATCAGATGACTCACAAAGCAAGTGAATATTTATCTCCTACAGAAACTTGCAGTTGCAGCAAGTGGTTTCTGCTCAGGTGGTGATAAAAAGAAAAAGAGGGACATACAATACTGTATCCAGCAGCAAAACTGTTGATTTCGGGTATTATCTTCTAGAAAAGACCACAGAAAGCCAGCCACCTTTCTGGTGCTTTCCCTAAGCTCCTTCTGCAATTCACACCGGCAGTTCCCGTGGCGAGAAGCATGTGGGAGCACCAAGCAAGGCAGAACGGACGTTTCGGAGAGGTGTGGGCTGAACCACTCCTCCCACCAGCACCCTCCAGTGACCAGAACCCGGTAACACTGCATGGCCTTTCCCTCTCCAGCTTGTCCTATTAACTTAATCCTCTGCTGAAGTAGTCTACTAAATACCTTTAGGCTGTTACCAAACCCACAATGCCACTACTTCGCAGTTAGAAAAACAAGACAGTGCTTGCACGCAGCATTTAGCAGCTGAATCATCTCAACCACTTTATAGGGAAGGACATATAGCTGCCCGTAACGGGCGGAGAAGGCCTCACCCTCCTTTTATGGCATTTACTACTGGGACGCAGAAGAACTGGAGTCAGCAGTAGTTGCCCTACTGGTCGCTGCAGCAACGCTACTGCTTGGCATATTGGGGAAGGGATCAGATGTTCCTCTTAGCAGCCTTTTGCCTACCTCCCCCATGCAGACATGGTCTGAGGGAAGCATGCGCTAGTCACAGGCTAAAGCACCAGAACAGGGAACAAATAGCCTATAAGTTCACCTCATCCTCACTGCAAAGACATAACAGCAGTTCAAGGAGGTAAGGATGCACGACGGAGCAGTTAAATCAACTGAACCTGAACATTTAGGCTCTTTCTAAACAGAAGTATGCAGTCCAGCTCAATGGGGCACAAACAGCTGAGCATCTAAGCATTTGCTCAGCAAGCCCTCACATCTAGGAAGTCAGGTTCAAGACCTGTCCTTGTACACACCATTGCAAGCCACCACTTCTGCTCCCTCACTTGTAACACTCTCCACCTATATTCAGTTCTCTTTACCTTAAAAACACTTCCTCCATCTATTAAGCTAGGATAAATTGCATGCTCTCCTCTGTACTGCAAGTAACTGCTCTACAAACAGCCACAGCAGAAACACCGTATTTGTACACAGTGGTATTAAACCTGCGCTTTTCTCTCCAGGTGGCAAAACAGCATCTGGCTCTGGGAGCAAGTTCTGCCAGGCATGTTTTAGTAGACATGAGCAGTCTAACACAGTCCAGAAAGTCACTGAAAATGGCAGAGACAAGCGGGGTAAAGTTTTTGTGTTCCAGTCCTCAATAAACAGTCATTGGTCTCTCAAAATTACCATGAGAAAAAGTATTCTGAGCCTTATTCAGATCTCCATACCGCCTCTGTCTTTCCAAGAACCATTCTCCACAATAAAATAGGGTAAGAGAGGGTGACCTAAGAGACATATATGGGTCCCCACTCTATACCAACAGCAAGGACCTTCCTTAGCAGCCCACCAGTAGGCCAGCCATGCACACCCAACACACGGCAGAGTTTGTGGTGCACTCTCTTTAATAGCTGGTTATTTCAGCTGATATCAGCAGAGCAGAGTGAGTGGCTTTGCAGGATTTCTGCACATCACAGACTTCTCCGTGTCTAGCAGGGTTGGCTATTCCCAAACTACAGCTTGGTGGGCTACAGGAGATTTTTGGTGCTGTGTACACAGTGTAAGTATCACAGTTCCTCACATCAGGGCACACAGGCGGTGTCCAAGATGCTGCAGGCCAATGACAGGCTCCATAGGAGCTGGGTCAGCCGAGGGAGTGGGGAGGGACCTTCAACAGGCTGCAGAGAGGAGAGAGAAGCAGGGAAAAGCAGCTCTGCAACAGCTGGCATATGAACCACACAGGATCTGATTTATTGCTCCGTAAGGGCCTTGCCCCCAGTGATACCAAACTGCAGGAACAGTCAGTGCTGAATAGGAATAATTGTCTAACTTCTGTATTGGCCTATATATACACCCACTATATGGCCTGAAAACCAAAAATCAGGCATTCAGCTTGGAGCCAGAGCAGCAAATATCAAACAAGGACCTCAGTTCCTCTCCTAATTTAATGGAGTTTTGATACTAACTTCAACAGCAGTAAGTTCCTGGTCCAAAAAGAAAGTCAAAGTAATATTTTCAGTTAAATGGGAAGGGTTTGTAATACCCTTCACTGGATGTGTTGTTTTCTGTATCTTGTTTGCAGAACACTCTGGCCATAAAAAGTGCTTTTGAAATGCTGGATATTAATTACTCAAAAATGTTCCCCCGTCTATTCTAACATACATTTCTGCTCCAAAAGATGCATATTCTTTGTGTCTCTTATTTTCTGGGGCAGCCAGCCCCAGAGGCAACAGGATAGCCAACAGGTGCACAGCGGAATCAAAGCAGAGGAAAACTTTAGTAGTGTTGCCCAGGGGACAGGGCACTAGGCTTGGGAGGATGAGACCAGAGTGAATTCTCAGTCCTTTGATCAATCCAGAAGTCACACTGTGACATTCAGAAAGCCACTTCGCCTCTCTGCATCTGTTTTCCATAATGTAATAGACATAATGCTGTGGCCCATGCCTTTTTGTAAGGTATTCTGAGGTCTACTGAGAAAAAGCATGAAAGAGATGGTAGATAAACAGTATCACTATTCTCCCCGAGATCTTTCCTGAATTATCAGGAATGAAACTGCATAGGAAGGTGAAAGGCAGAGTCAAGCCAGCTGGGGTTTAAAACCACTGTTCCAGGTAAAGGTATCTGTGATTCTGTGTGCAGCCCCCCCCCATCCTCTCCTTTCCCACTAAGGAAAAATACCCAATTACCACATTCTGCACTTTTTCCCTTCTGCATCACTAACTAGACAGTGGCAGAGAAGAAGAAAAGCTGAGCCTGAGAGGAAGAGCAACAGTACAAGCATCTAGTATTGGTCTCCAGGCCCAAATAAAAACTGAAGCATGGTCATTACCATGAGCGTAGTTGTTCACTCTCTGCATGTCTTGTCTCAGCTGGAGTACTTTCTCTTTCATCTCTGCAATGCCCATATAGTTAGAGTAATTCAGCTCTCCCTGCAGAGCCTGAAAAATCTTGGCCTAGAAAACAACAATAGAGAAAAGGAAGATAAGACACTGAGACTTTACTTCTGCAACGTAAGCCCACAGAGCCACCATCCCTCCAGCATCTCACACGCCAGCTGCAATGGCTGCAGTGTTGTGTGTAGGGCTTCAGAGCTCCCATGCTTGCTGACCACAGGGATACCTTGTATTTCAGGTACTCTATTTCTGGTCTTGGAACAGAAATACAGACTGGCACGGCAGAAGATCTTCACATACTCTTTGTACTCCCCATAAGCTGGCAGCAAGTCAGTTCAAGCAATCACTGGCCTGCTCTTAGCCTCTTTCCACAATGTTCCTCAAAGCCCTAAAGAGCAACTTTGCACAACCCCTTCAACCTCCCCACCCATGCCATTTATTAGGGCCTGCCACTTTACATTCCCTGTGTATGGGCTCGCTCAGGGGGCTGTTTAAATTTACTGTTAAGTCTTTCACACCACCAAAGCAGCATGTAAATGAGAAGCATCATCAAGGGACCAAACATAAGTGCAGGCTTATAAAAATCTGTATGGAGTAAGACAGATATAGAATGAATTGGTGCCTTCATCTATCCATTGAGTTTCTCTAGGGAATGCTAGCATGCCCCAAATGCTGGATGCCAGGAGCAGATCACCTCAAATCTAGAGAGTTCCTACTACAGGGAAAATTTATACCAAGTTTCTGAAATGGTTCCAACTGCACCCCAGCTGTCTACCCTGCTTGTGATGATACAGCTCAGAAGCACAGTGTTTCTTCTAGATAGTGATGGTATTTTACTTTTTCTCTACAATGGGATTTATCATTTATCACGACAAAGGGATTTCAGTAACTTTTACTTAGGACCTTTACTGCTCTACAAACAATAATTTCAGAATCAAAGCTAGTGTGTGAGGACAGGAGACCTCATCTTGCGCTTCCAGCCCTAGGAATGATTCCTTTTAGCCGTATGACAGGAGTGCATCCAGGATCCTCAGGTTTTCTGTGGATGACCCCAAGAGCTCAATGTTTCCAGAAAATTCACGTACACAAACACCCAAGGAAAACTAAGCAACAAATATTGGTACAAAACTAGGACTAAGTCTGCCTTAAGATGGAGTATCTAGCTGAGACACAACTTTTTTTTTTTTTTTAAAAAGAACAAAATGCAATTTACCATCTTATCTCATTATCACCCTAATACCCTCAAAGATCCAGTGACCTTCACTAGGAAGGCATTGCAAGTACCTTCAAATAAGATATCAAGCCAGCTTCTTCCTTCTCCATCTGTTTCTGCTTTCTCAGAGCCCTCTCACAGATCCTTGGGTTCTGCTCCATGTTTGAGTACAGTTCATGCAGGCATTGCTGAGTGTACGACAAAGACTGCTCCTCAAATTCCTCTAAGGAAATCAGCTTGCAAAATGATATACTGAGGGGATACTCGTTGTCAAACTCATCCAAGATCTCCATTCTGTGCCTGATCAAAGATGACAGGGCGGGATGAACACTCTCCTTCAGCTGGTGGAGGCAATAGAGCTGTTTTCTGGTGATGAAGCAGGGCCTTCCTCCTGCCCTGTCAGCAAACAGGGGCATAAGCAGCCCCTGCCACAGGAGCTCACCAACACCCTCCTGAAAGCCTCTGCCAGTAAAACTGCCTTTGCGGCACGATGGCACCAAGTCTGGGCGGAAGCTTTGGCGCAGAACCTTGTCAGGACAGGAAAACTAGGGCAGATACTGTCCCTCAGAGGGGCTCCCCGCCCTCCCCTGACTTCCAGGCCAACATTACCTCTTTCCCTACAGCTCCTGACCAGGAACAGCACCAGGCAGGGGAAGACCTCCCCAGGGTAAGCACATAGGGTTCTCTCAGAGCAGCGAACAGCCAGACAAACGGCTCGAGCCCCCCAGATACGCACCCACGCGAGGGGCAAGCTGCGCTGTAGCCAACGCGTGGGCACCCCGAGGAGCAGTGCCTCGCTCACCGGGAGGGCGAAGGCAGGGCCGCCCTGAGGAGACCCAGGCGGGATGGAGCGACCCTCCGCCTCACCTCAGCCGCCGGCACCTGAGGGGAGAGGGCGGGACTCGCGCCCTCAAGGCAGGGAGGGGGCGGGGCTACCCCGCGGGGCGCACCTGCAGGCGGCCTCGCGCCCGCGCCGCTTCCAAGGGCCAATCAACGAACGCGGCGGGGGGGGGGCGCCGCACGCGCCACAATGGACCGTGGGCAGAGGGGGCGGGGCCTCTCCTCTCCCCTCAGCCTGGTTCCCGCCCGCCCTTCCCCTCAGCGTGGCGCAGGTTCGAGGCGGGAGGCGGCGGGTGATTGCGAGGCGTTTATTAGCGAGAGGCCGCTGCCGGCCTTTTGCCGCCCTGAGGGGCAGGAGGAGGACGAGGATGAGGATTAGTTGCAGTATTTCTTGGTGTCCAGCCTGCTGTGCTCGGGATTGTAGGGCGCCTTGGCGAAGCACATGGCAGCCGTGCGGTCGCAGTTGCAGACGAACATCCCGCACTCGTGGTTCTTGCCTGGAGGAGAGAGCAGGAGTGGTCAGACCCCACAGCTCCTTCACCAGGCACTGCAGTGACTCAGGCAGGCATTCCTGCTGCCGGGGCGTAGCCCTTTTACTGCTGCCCTCATTTTGGGGGTGTATGTGCTTCTCCCCGCTAACCTCCTGGCCCCAAAGCTGCGTGCTCCAGCCCAGAAATCTCCTTGCTCCTTCCTTCCCTGCGATTCTGTTTGCCAGCCTATCTGCTACTTATCTCTGTTCCAGAGCCCTATAAAAGCTCCACCATTAACATTAGAGATGCTTGGCAGAAGCTGTGTAACACTGCCCGGTTAGCATGCTGATCTCTTACATGCTGCCATTAAAGGGACTCCCAGAAAAGTACCACAGGGACTCAATCCCCTGAAGAGGGGACAGGCTTCCCTATGTACTGCGATACCATATATCTTAAGAAACTTTTAAGTTGTGTGCTATATGGAGAACATTCACTCTGGTGCCCGTGTGAGGTGCCCCATTTATAATAACCAGCCGCCCGGCAGGGACTTGCACTGCGCCCTCCTGCCACAGAATCATGGAGTGTAACGTAGCCCTGTTCCTTCAGAAGAGAGACTGGAGTAATGTTTGAAGTGGAGTGACATGGAAGTGGACTTACTGTTACATGTGATCTGCCCGCTGGAGCAGCTGAAGCTGTACAGCTTTGTGTAGGGATTGTCCAAGAGGGATCTGCATGCTTCTAGTTTACGTGCCCGGGAGTAGCACTCATCGTGTGCTTGACAGCACCTGGGAAACAGTGAGGTAAAGGTCAGAAAATACCAGAAATGCAAACTCAGTGTATATAAATACACTAGTATTGCTTTGACAAGGCACTGGGGAAAAAAAAGATACGGAGTGGTAAGAAAGCAGACACGAAGGACCTCAAAGGGACACGGTTCTGCCAGCTAATGGTCCAAGAGGTGTCTGGTACACCTGTACTTACTGGAGTAGCTTCACAGTTGTCTATTGGGCACCAGGAAAGCAAAAGCCAGCATTTACCCTACACGCCCCGTCAGTGCCTGGTAGCTGAAGAGCTGACAGCCGACACAATTCACTGCACCTTGGCTATCAGACTTGTGTGATCTCTAAACTGCCCAAGCCACTTCTTAGCATTTTGCAGCTCAGCCCTGCACATGTTGATGGTTGTGCACTGGGCAGTGTGTGCAGAGCTGCATCCCAGCTGCTGGCACGGCACTTATGAAACAAAAATGCTGGAATGAGTGCGGTGTAGTTGCCACAGAAGGGAAAACAGAGTTGCTGGGATTATATTTTATCTTAATAATAAGGCATCAAGGTGTGATACTACACATCCTTTTTTCCTGGAATCAGTCTTTGAGAGAAAGCTTCATTCACAGCAGCCAGAGTTTTGTGAACATTTATAAGCAGGGTCAGCTGAGACGAAGCTGGTGTGCAGAACCATGCACAAGCAGGGAAAGAGGTTTGTAAAAGCAGAGTCTTATAAACCTGTCAAGCTCATCCACTGGAGTCCCACTGCCTCCCAAGCCGCAATAGCAGCCGTAGTCACCAAATTCCAGCAGAGGATGGCTGCCTGGGATGGTGCATTTGATCATGCTGCGAAGCTCCCACACGGCCCAGGGTGAGAGAGCAGCGCTGGCTGCGCCCACTGAGAAGAGACACAAAGGTTAGAGTTAGGCATGGTGTTACCAGTCCGGGGGGGTGAGTGCCACCTACACACCAGACAGCAGGAAAAGCAGGGCCAGGGACTTCATTCTCAGAGGACTTACAGAGAGATTGGTGCTAAAGAAAATGCAGCCCTTTATAAGACAACCTCACCTTGACATGGGTATGAGATAAACAAGCCAGTATTTATGTTACTAAATGCAGACTTCTTCCATTGGAGGCTGTGGGCAGCAGGTTGTGACATGACCAGTTGAAGGCCAGTGCAATTAAAATCTATGAAAGCCAGGAAGGCAAATATTTGCTCTCTAGATTTTTGCTATTAAATTCTTTCAATGCTACTATTAAAAGCCAGCCTGAAAGATCTGAACACTTTTAAGGGCTCTCTACTAAAAAATAGTAGCAGTGTGGTAGTTATGTTGGAAATTGCTGGCACACAAATAACCACCCTACTAATACTGGCAACCTCTTTTTTATGGTATCCCACTTATTAATCCTGTATCTCTCCATGGATTGTCCTGGCCTAATTTAGAGAATAAGGTACAGGTCATCCACTCTCCCCAAATGACCCTTTCGCACAAGCTGAACTGAGAACAGTTCAAGCTGTTTTTTACTTTGAAGCCATAGAGGAGAAGGAGGTACTACTAGGCAAGAAACAGGAGCCAAGCGACATGGAAAGCCTCTGTATCTAGCTTAAACAAGGAGTAGTGTCTGTTTTCACATGACCCTAAGGGACTTACACTGGAAACGAACTGGGCTTAGAAGTTTCAACATACACAGCAGACTTCAGTAGCTCAGAGACAGCAGTTTCTCTTTCTCCAGCACCAAAGCAGAACCCAGTTACGCCCTTTGGTTCTCTATGCCAAGGTATAAGGCCAGTTAGCAAGCCTTGAAATAAGATAAAAAAATGGGTAAGAAAAACCTTCCTGGAGTCAGCCAGGGGTTAAGTCCAAAATACTGCACTTATATTCAGACCCCAGAGGCTCTAGCACCGTCAGGGCTACAGGTTTGGCATTTTTACACACCCAAAAAGTAGATCCTAGACTGCTCACTTGATAGTCAGACTGCATTTATTTCTAAAGCACCAAGCAAGCCTTCAGTTTTTGAGAGCAGAGGAAGAGGCACAGCCCACCTTTTCCTAACAGCCTAATACGCCAGAGTGCTTGTTCAGGAAACTTAGGGTTCACCACCCTTCAGTAGGTTCAAATGCATGCTTCTATAGGGGACAATGAGGACATCTTCCATCTCATAGGGTCTGAAACTATGCCAGGGTACCCACAGTATCCACAGGATGCTTACATATCCATAGGACATCTAGTTAAAGGTAGACAGAATGGTTCTGGTTGTTCATCAACACGACCTTTTTGATCTCTCACACGCTCTCTGATCCTCTGGGATTCCCCACTCACAGGTTACCTAAAGCCAAACAGATGCCGAGTTACAGATTCGAGATTCTCATGTCCTAATAAAACATTGAACAAACATTAAAGGCTGATGTAAAGGACAGTCTGTACCACAGTTAGTTCAGAGAAAATAATTTAATCTTTTGCCCACAGATCAATCTGCTGACTTTCCCTTCAATATCCACTTAAGTGTTCTCTTTCTCCTTTGCTACTTTGGCCACCTTTACTCTTTTTTAAATTATTATGTCTCTGTTCTCTTACCTATGAACCTTAGGACTCTAAGGTTCCTTCTTCCTCGCTTCTCAATGTCTGATTTATTATTGATGCTGTGAAGAAAACTTCCAATAAACTGGCCTTTTTAAGTCACAGATCAAAAATACTGTCATATCTTGGATTTCGTACATTTTAATTCAACAAGAAGATCACCGTGTGTGGGAAAGTGAGCATGTGAGCACCACAAGAGTGCCTCGTGAGAAAAATCCCAGCAGGGTAAAGATTTTTCCACCAATGCTATTTTTGGTTTCCCCCAACCTGTGCTGCATACAAAGCCACTGGTCCTCAGTATGCTTGTGAGGACATCCCAACTTACAGCTGGTTCCTAAACTTACAGGCTTGAGCCTTCAATTATTTTTAAGACTTCTCTATAATTAAGACCTGCTGCACAGGGTTCCCTACTATTTCACACTGTCAGAATTCACCTTTTTCTTGTAGTGTTGTCTGTTAAGGACTTTTCTTCCCTTCCCATCTCTACATTTTGATTTCTTAGACCTAGCCTCCTTGGTCCACCATAGTCATTGAATCCAGAGCATCTGACCCAAACTTCTGAACACCACACTATCTCCTGCTTTCTTGAGCCTACAAGTATCTATACAAAACCTCTGTAACATAGAGAAGAGACACAATCTCTATTAAAGCCAGATCTGCCACACATTATAAACTGGGCCACTGCCAAAGTCTGGGAGCAGAACACAGAGTCATAGCCCTGCCTGGGGCTTTTATCCTAATGGCAGGATGCGACTCCTGCCAGCTCCAAGTTCACCTGCAATCTCCTCCATTTGAAAATCTCCCACTCCCAAATAATGACAGAGAAGGACAGTTTTCAAATAATTTATTAGGAATTTAAAACTGAAATCTGGAAAAAGGGTTACAGGTGTGGAGAGAACAAACATTGGAGTGTAATAACTTACTGGCTTAAAAACACAGCTTTATTTCTTTTAAAAAAAATGCCCACCCTGAAACCGGAGCCCCAGCCTCCAGGCAGTGGCAGCACTGGCCAGAGAGTGAATCACAGCCCAGCAGCAGCACAGCTGGCCTTGGATGTCTGGAGGGGGCACGGAAGCAGTTCAGCGCATATACCAAGAGGGAGGAAAGCGCTGTCCGCAGACCCAAATTTGAAGTATATAGAATAAAAATAAACCCAATAAAATGCAGCTCTTCTTTAATTAGGAAATATTTAAAAAAACAGACATACAGACTCTTGTCTCAGTAACAAAAATTATTGCTTTGTGTTTTCAGTACTGATCTGTTAAGTACCCTCTTACCTAAACAGAACTCTCCAAACGCATCGCCCAGGTCAGGACAAACTCCGGCGGATGGGGGAGGGATGGAAGAGAAAAAGGGCCCTGTGGGCACTGTGGCCCTCCTTGTCCTTTTCTAAATGCCCCTCTCCCTTACAGGGGCTCAGTTTGGGGGAAGAGAGGGAATGATTTTTAAAACTTAAGATGAAGCTATTATTTCCCTGGGAAAAGAGTTTGGCTGCATCTTAATAAAAGGCTTAATCACCCCCCTTAACAAGGTCTTTGGTTCACTGAAATCCAGACCCAAACCTGCCCCATGTACTCCTGCTGGAGGCTTCCCCTGGCAGAGTGCTTGTTAGCAGGGGCCTGGACCATGCCAGAGGAAGCCCCGGCAGGTTCTGGAGAAGGGACCAGATCACCTCCGCACAGGACAACAGACAAATTCCCACGGTCTTCAGAAGACAGAGTAAAGCAAACGGGAAGCTGCAATTCTATAATTCATATAATCCCTGAGAAGCCCTTAACCCGCCCCCAAATCACCACCCTAATGCTTTTCTCCCCCGTTAATGACTCCCCAACCCAGCGCCCTGCCCTTCAGAGAACAACCACCCAAATCTCCCCCTGGCCCTGGCCGACACCCCTTCCGATACCCTCGCCTCCGGAGGAGGATCCTCTTTCCCGGGAAATCTTGACGCAAGCGATAGTGTTTGGAGAGTGAATTCCTTTCAAAGTAACCAAGACAAGCAATGGCGGTAAAGCCCTTTACCTAAAGCCAAACCAGAGGCTGGCACTACGGAGCCCAGTGATGGAGTCTGTACATCGAGCAATTGGAAGCAGCTTTAACCCGCTCAGCAAAACAGCCGATGGCCGGTACGTTTCACCCCCGCCCCCCCCACCCCCTCCCCTTTCATCTCATCAGAGGTCTTAAAATCTTACAGTAAAAGGTGTACAAAAAAAGAACGGAGTCCTGTCAGGATTCTGCTGGAGAATATTGCTCACGCTGCGGCACCAAGTCCAGGACCTGGAGCTGCTCCTTGGAGCCAGGCTGCAGGCGGCAGCCAGGTTCAGCTCGCGATATTTACATATTATACAGGAGGAAAAAGAAAACCCCACGTAAAACTAAACCTAGGAAAAAAAAAAAATCTTTCAGCTGTAAGGATAGTGTTTTTCAATTAGCAAAATATACATTTGTTTTGTTCCATAGCGATGTCCAACGTTTTCGGATCCTTGGAGTTTCACACTTTTCAAAGCCTCACATTTACAAAACAGAAACAATTAAAAACAGTTTCTTTAAAAAAAATAGAAATACATCAGTTCCTCTCAGCCTTTGCTCTCTCTGTGTCTCTTTCTTCCCTTCAGAACTGCATTCTTGTTACATACCGTGCTTTAAAAACACTGACGACAACAACAACAGAGTTGAAAATATTCAAAACAGTTTCAAAGCCAAATAAAAATACTCCTCAATAAAAACTACCTAACACAATCACAAAGCCAATTCATAAAATATGTCTACTAGCTCGGGAAAGAGCAAACAACAAAAAGAAGGGGTAGCCCCAAAAAAAGATAAAAAAATAAAATAAAAAAATAAAACTAACAGCTAGTAAAATAAATAAAAGAAGAATCGGTGGGCTGGGGGCAGGGAGGGGGGAAGCGTAAACCGTCGGTGGTTAGTAAGAAAGCGAGATGATCTCCTCGGGTTCAGTCCAGTGTGGTCTGGTCAAAGGGAGAGATCAGGGCAGGGCGGCAGGAGCCTGGCAGCCAGCCGGCAGTGTGCAGTTTGATTCAAGAAAAAGGTAACCTTGGCTCATCCCCCGAGGCTCACCAGATCCTCCAGCCGCTGTCCTCGGTTAGGTCACTGGGGAATCTGCGGGACACAGCAGGGGAGGGAAGGGACAGGATCTAGAACAACCAACAGCTTTTCTCTTGGGGTTTTCTTCCGGTGTGATCCGACAGAAATACTTGATACCCAAACTTGCCCCAACACAGAGTTGCTCTGCATCTGGCTGGCACGGTGACAGGGTATAGCAGAGATGCTTCCATCTTTAATGGCAACATGCGGCCTGGGAAACAAGGCCCCACACGCCATGCAGCCTGCCTGCCCGGACCTGTGGCACTCCTGGGCCCCGGGAGGCCTGTGACGTAGTGGGGTCCAGCCATTTTTCCAGCACTCAGCTCAGCGCAGCCCTGCCAGGCTGCCATGGGCTCCTGTCTGGACACTGTTCCCTGCAAGTTTTTGCCCTCCTTTTTGAAAAGCTGGTTTGGTTTTTTTTTTTTTATTTTAATTTCAAGCCAGCTAACTTCAGCCATGTTTGCAAAGCAAACAGAGACCATCCACCAGTTCCCTCTCAGGCCCACCCAAGGACCAGAAACAGAACTGATCAGACTCAGATTTTCCTTCTGCCCTTCTCCCAGGCAGGAGAGGAAAAACCTCGCTCCCCAGAGACAGTGTCTCAGCAGCTGTGAGAAGAGCCAACTGCATGGAGGAGGCTTCCCCAGCCACCCAGGTGAGCCAAGCTTGCCTCTCAAGAACACCACTGGGCTGTGATTCTGGCCAACCCTGCAGACCTTTCCTCTTTCTGTCAGTGCTCCCATTTCCTTCCTCTTTGCACCCAGACACTAAGTGACCTCTCCACAGCACTCCCAGCCTGGGGACCGTAAGGTAGGAACCCAACCTGCCAAGCCTCTGGTGCAGAAGAGAGCCCCAGGCTAGCCACAGGACTCCTCCTGCAGGCTGGGTCAGGCCAGCGAGCCTCACAGCGGCATCCGCAGCTCCTGCTGAGAGCCCAAGCACAGGGGCCAGCTCAGAACTTCACTCCTCTCATTACCCGTTCCTGTTCAAAGCTCTCTTACCTCCTGCCTCCTTGGTCCCCAGCTTCAGTGATACCCATTGGTAAAAGCTGTTGCAATCAAGGGACCCTGCGAAGAAAGAGTTAAAACCCCACTCTTAAGCAAACAAAAGAAAAGTAAAGGAGACCTACTACCACAACAAATTCAGTCATGGCTCAGATGCTGGGAAAGCTGGTTTCAGTTGGAGGTGCCAAGTCTAAAGACCACATCACCCTGCAGGACACTGCATCAGGGCCAAGACAGGCTCTTGGGAAGTCTGGGCCAGATCAGGCAAAGGTCTGGATATCAGGACCTTGAGCGGGGTGGTCAGGGAGAGCCAGCAGAGGCCAGGGATTCAGGCTCCAAGTGAACTGCCGCATTCTGCACCGCCCGTCTGTGGTCTGGGGCTCAGCAGTGGCATGGCACGTGCTGCGGTGGGTGGTATTTCTTAACCAGAAAGCAGGCTGTGGGCTGAGAGGGGGCTGCCCACTGCTGCTCACCTCCATCACCACATGAAGATACAGCCCCTTCCCCTGGCCGTGCCACTCTCCATCTTCCTCCCCCTGCGCAGACCCCGATGGGGAACACTCACCCCTAGGCTGTGGCCGAAGCCGGTGCTCGGGGCTGGACTGGCAGCGCTGATGTAACTGCTGACCCCTGAGTCCTGGTTGGCGGCTCCGTAAAGCTCTGCCATCGGCCCAGGGCTGGTGGTGCCCAGAAATCCACCGGTGCGACTGGGGGTGGAACCTACAGGAGGCAGCAAAACTACGTAGTGAAGATCCCAAAAATGCAACCCCGTCCCACCCCCCTCCCGCAGCCCATCGCAAACCTCCATGACAGGACACCGCGCTGGGGAGGAAAGTGGCAGTTACCTGTCCCTCGCACCACGGCCGCCGCGGCCGCTGCTGCCGCCATTGGTCCATACGCAGTGAGAGGGATTGCTAGAAAAGAAGGAACAGGCATCTCAGGGGCACTGTGGCTACACGGGAAACTCCTCAACAGTAATGTTCACTTCCCACTGCAAAATACCAGGCCCACACAGACGTATCGGCTTAGTGCATCACACAGGACATCAGAGGATGACAATAGGGAAGTGCACAGCCCTGCATTTATTAGTATCCTTTTGCACAGTGAATATCCGGGGGAACTCACTAGCCATGCTCTGCTAAGCCCACGCCCTGGAAGAGCTGAGGGCACAACATGGAAGAGCTGAACCAGAAGTGGGCAATTTCAGATGTATCCTGTCGCTACTTAGCTTGCAAGATGCAGTTAACCTGAAGCTACAGATCCAGATTTTGGCTGTAAATGTGGAGAAATGCAGCAGCTCAGGGACAGCAGCTGGCAGCTCAGCATCCTGAGGCTCAGCCCCTCCTCTCTGTCCCTTGGTACCATTCTTGAATAACAGTTTAATAGCCTCTTTCTCCCTATTTCTCTACTCAGCTCAAGACACACCAACCTCCTCACTCCGAGTTTTGCTCCTGAACTGCTCAAACCCTTGCTGTTCATTGTAGAAGAGGAGGAAACATATACCTAGGGAGCAGGAACTAGAAATGGCTTAATTAAACCAGTGAGTCTTAATTTATATGTAGCAGTTCTAATTCCCAACTCTACTGCCACAGGCATCCAGCCCTCGGGGCAGGAGGCATCTAGCCAGTATGTTTGTCTTTGCCCTTAAAATGACTGGGTCAGCATTTCATGCTTGAATGTGAAATTCACTGTGATTCTGTTTAGAGCACCATAAAAAGAGGTCAGAACAAATCAATCACGTTAAGGCTGAAACCCAGACTAGCTTATAAGGGAATATTTAATAGCAGGCACCAGCCTGTTTCAAGCAAACGTCATATGAGGCTTATATCTGGGTTAGGCGCTCATTACAGGCCCTGGGCCAATGTGAGCATGTTGCTGCTTTGCATCACCCCCAAAGATGCTGTTTCAGGGAGGAAAGGCTGCTGGCAGTCACCCTCCTGCCCTATCATTGCTTCAAGTCCCTAACACACTGCTGAATGAATGTGGTTTTACTGAGAAAGGAGGCCAGGTCTTCTGAAAAAGACTCCAGTTCTTTTTCCAGGAAAAACCCTTCTTGCCTCTGCAGTCTATCTACTGAGACACCAGGTTTGTGTTGCGATAACAAAGCACCTGCATGTTAGCTCCCTGCATGCTGGAGCAATCATCCCTGCTTGTGCCATCCCCTCATCTCAGTTCCACTTGCCAAGCCCATAAAGCGCAGCCCATTTACGCGCACGCATCCACTTGAAGGCACAAGGGCCCTCGAGCACTGCACAGCTCGCTGGGCCTTTGTAGGAACGAAGGGGGCCCTGCCCTTCGCGGGACCAACTCCAGCCTATACGTGGGAATCGCAGCTCTTGGCCTAGCCAAGAGGCTGCACAGTGACTATTTAACAGTAGGTAAGCGTAATGGCAAGGGAAGAATGCCACGATCCCCAGCTGGTACTTCAGCGAGACACTCAGGACTGTAAGCTAACATGGCACCCAGCCAGGACAGCAGCATTAATAACTTCTTGTTGTACAGAGCCCTGGTGCACCCCAGCCGCCGGTGACAGCCAGGCCCTGGGAGATTCACCTCCACTAGGAAAAGGCAGAGTGCAGCCGGGGGTGGGCCTTGGAGGGAAAAGCACTTTTGCCAAGTGACCAACATTTACAAATTTTATGGGTTTTGCTGAAAAACACACATGTAAATAAACAACCTGACCCACATCTCCTTTGCTTGGCAATCAAAAGGCTCAGAGGTGGGGGTCAGGTGCTTATGCAGTTGCATACATGGTGTCAGGGAAGGGTTTTATTAAGAGGGAGCTAGGATTTGGTCTCCCCTACCTTCCTCAGGGCAATTTGTTCATTGGTGGCTGCCAACCTCGGCATCCTCAGGAACTGCGATTCCCTGAGGATTGACATGGTTCTGTGCTACAGAAAGCCCCTTTCAAGCCTGTTGGTACTGATAAATCCAGGAGAGCTTCTCAGGAAGCTTTTCCACACCCCCATTGCAGAGACATTCAAACCCTGAAACAGGTGGAGGCAAGGAAGCGCTGGAAAGGAGGAACACCACAGAAATGAGATGGCACATGGGAAGCAGGGTGCTACACAAAGCTGCTTTTCTATGACAAAAACCATGGACACAACAGAGCTGGGGAAAACATGGCCATGGAAGGGAGAGTAGACAGAAGGAGCATCACTTAGAGAGAACACACTGCACGAAACCCAGGGGCTGAGGATCCAGAGGGTATTTGCACTGTGAGGACACTGAGCCAGGGCTAGTCTCTGGAGAACGGTCCTCTGCCCCCACTCCATTCCACAGTTCCCTACAAACACTGCAGGACTTTACTGTAGAGTTCCACCACACTCGCTTCTGCCCGGAAATTCCGTGTTGGAGTAGCTGGGAGGCTGCACCACCCAGAGCAGGGAAAGCATTCCCTGCAGCCCCTCCTGCACAGGGGAACGGGATTAGAGTAACCAGGAGTGTCCCCACACCCTCTCCCTCCTCCCAGCACTCCAAGTCCTTGCAGCAGCTCAGGTTAAGGTCATTTGTAGACCTTTGAGAAGTCACCCTGCTCTCTGCAGTTTTCCATATCTGGTTTACACCCAGCCTGGGGCGAGGAGCTAAAAACAAGGCAAGCAGCAGGAAACGCCATCTAAGGATTACATGCCTTCATTTCGTATGACCCGCATTGCCCTTCTCAGAGGCAATACACATGGCTCTGATTGCCTCTCCATCTTTCCAGCCCCAGCTTTGGATGGAGCTCGTACAGATGGAAGAGGAAATAAGGAACGTTTCCAGTCTAACTGCACCTGGCTGTGGAGCAGCAACACCACTGGAACAGCCCAAAGCCCCCTTCTCCCCTTCCAGCTTGTGAGTTTAGGAAATGAGCAGGACTGACCTGTGAGCTCAGGGAGGACGGGGGCACTCGGGAGAGGGGTCCGCTCTACACGGAACTCTAAAAACGAAATGCAAGACAGCTTAGGAACTCGTCAAATGCCTCGAGGCAGACCCCACAGAGAGACGGCAGCCGGGGTCTGCTGGGGGAGCAGCCTGCAGCCAGACTGCGACCAGACCAGTGTCTTCTTTAAACTAATTTATAACTGGTGCTGAAAGGTGCTGGACTCCTGCCCTGGAGACTGAAAGGATCCATTTATCCTTAGAATAAATCTGGCCAAGGCAGGGCAAGTGCAAGCTTCACTGCGCAGCCTCAGGTCAGCCCTGGAGCACCGCTTGGCAACCCATCCAATCTGACCTCTCGGCTGCCATGCCAGTGGGTGCTCAGTACGTCCCACACTCATCTGGGCATGGGTTTACAATGAGGCACTTGAAGCCACTATGACTGAGACCCATAAACTGGATTCAGGGATAGCTTCCAGACAGGTAGGAGGCAACAGCAACTTTCAGCCACAGTCAGCCTGGGCTCCCCTCAGGCAAAGAGGAAACTTCCCATTCCCAGCCCCTAACATCAAGACTTCATATATAAACCATCAACACTGAGGGATGGAATAAGGAAGGGATGCTCAGAGTTGCCACTTCTCTAGAAAATAGCAAGACAGTATTTTCCCTGAATGTGCTCTGCCTCGTCCCCCTGCCTCGCAGAGAATGGGAGGGAGAAGAGGCCCCAGAAAGCTCTGAGCAGCTGCGGCACAGCAGGTTCCAGCCATTGATCGCAGAATCCATGTTCTGAGCACATGGCGGGATTGAGAGCTTGAAACCACCCAGTTTGCGGGGGATCTGCAGCCCACCACCCCAGCAGATGCTTTCTGGAGTCTGTGAGTGGTCCAGGCACTGTTCAGAACACAACTGTAGCATTGCAGGCGCCTGCGTTTCGGGTGCCTAGGAGTTCCCTGGACCATGGAAAGCCATGTTTTAAAATTCCGTACTACTTTCAGAGCGGTGGCAACTCTGGTAAAGAGAGACAGACAGACACAAAGGCAGCGAGACAGGCAGAGCTGCAGGGGCCCTTCTGTGTCACAGCAGCAGCCCTACAGAGGAGGCTAACATAAAGGGCGTCAGAGCAGCCTTGGGCTTTTCCTGCCACTGGAGTGTGAGGATAATCCTAATGAAGGACAGGCTGTTCCCACCTATTCCAGGGCTTCTCCCCTCCCCCTTCCACATCCGTCTCCAATTTAAAGAAAGACCAAACAGGGGAAAGGGGCAGAACCTGGGTCACGGATCATGCCAGGGACTCCCGTTACCTGAAGGCAGACCAAAAAAATGAGCAGGGAGCACCACTCACCAGGGAACTGGTAAGTGTAGCCAGGTGCAATGCCAGTGTAACTTCGACTCGCGTAGGTGGCAGCTTGGAAGCCTGGATAACCTGGGGGAAGAGAAAAGGGCTCCGTTACTGCAAGCTCACAGGGTCGATGTCCTTAGCGCCTGGCTGCTCATGAGCAGCATGACCATTAGTGTTAAAACGCTCGAATAGGGCTAATAGCAGAAACCCCAGGAAATTGCCGGGCCGAGTGCACAACGCATGCAAATCTGCAGAAGAGTTTTAGCAGGCCCATTTAATTTTTTCCTCACTCCAAACATGTAAGGACATGGACATTTCCTTCTCAGAAACTCATAGTTCTGCAGACTAAGGCTTTCTGATGCATCAGCTAGATTTACAAATAGGAGGAGATCAGGGAGGTGGGGGCATTTGAATGGCTGAATAGCTCTGAGTCACTTTTGCACTAGAAGTGCTGGCGAATGCAGGCAGAGTGCTTCTTCCTGGCACCAGGCAGGACAATTCCTGCCGTTCCCCAGGAAGCTGACCACCTATACAGCACAAGCCTGTGAGAACGCAGGGCATTGACTCAGAGATGAATATTTGATTTGAGATCTCCCAAGACATGAGTACGTGGATTTCTCAGTGACTCAGCTTGAGCCTTGCTGCTTTAAAATTCAGATGGCTTAGAAAACGCAAAACCCAAAACCACAGGCTGCAGATTTATTTTCCTTCCATAAGTCAAGAGAAAACATTGGGGAAAAAATGCCCTTTTTGGGGTTTTGTTCAGTGACTAACTGCTACTTGGCAGGCTTAGCAAGGAGAGCCAGGCTGAGTACACCCTGCCCAGCAACACCAGCGATGATCCTGAGCAAACAGTGTGCTCTTGGGTCAGCTCAAGCCCGGCTAGAACGAGTGTGGGGAGCAAGAGAAGCCAGGAACAGCAACCGTACTGGAAGCATCATGCTTGACTCTCAGATCTAGGCACAAGGGTTTGTAGACCTGGAAGTAGAAGCTACAAAGGACTTTTTTGTTTAATCTTTTATCTGAACACATTTGCCTTAGAATCATTGGTAAGACATGAAATCCAGCCTGCTTGTCACCAATTCCTCCTTACAAGACAGTCCCACGCTAAGTGTATAGTTTTCCTTGCAATACCAGATACTTGCTGTCCCTGAGATGGAGGAAACAAAGTGAGACAAAGCTTAACTAGAACTTTAAGGGCATTTTTACAGTCTTTAAATGGCAGTAAGGACATCTATATGGACCACTGTTTCAAGTGAAAGCTCAGGGGTTCTTTAATCAACTGATTCATCAGAAAGCCTGTTCAAGTATGGGAGGAAGATGCCTGGGCACAGATCACTCCACACTCGGTTCAGCTATGTAGTTACATTCCATTCCCCGAGAGGCATTAAAGAATTATAGTCTATATGCTATGGCACCGTGGGACCGTTAACAGAGCTGCAGAGGGCCAGAGCTGCCCAGCACATGGCTGTGCCCGGCCAGCTCCGGCTGTCACAGGGCAGCAGTGACAAGTTTGCAGTTTTTCTAGGTGCCACCAGAGGGCAAGTTGTGATCGCGAACAGGTCCCAGCAACCCCCCACAGCGTCCCCGGCCTTGCATCAGGGAGAGCTGCCCTTGGCCGCCCTGCCCGCTCTCTGAATAAAACCTCTAAGCTGCTGCCTGGCACGACCGGGAGCTGGGGAGGAGATCTGTCCTTGGGCTTACCCAGCATGCCGATCCCGAGCATGAAGGCATCCATCCCGTAAGGCATGACTCGGGACCGCCCTCGCGCCGAGCCCGTTGGGGACATCACCTCCTTCGGCTGAGCTTTTTTACACTCCACCTGTCACAAGAAAGTAAGGATTAGGCTCGGCTGCCACGGGCACAGGGCACTGCCACAGAGCACACAGAGGCAGCGGCTGGGCTGCAGACCAGGCAGGACTGCCTGCCGTGACGGCATTCCTCAGCCCTGGCCACCGCCGACAGCCCATTCCGCTGTCCTTCCCTAGCGTCCCTGCCTCTGGCCTCCACACTGCCAGCCTTCCGTCTTGCTCTGCAGCCACCACAGGCAATGGAGAGCTCAAACACTGCTTTTCTCCTCCTGGAGCTGCCCTCAATGCTCTGCCTGGCCCTGCACCAGGGCCTCGAACCCTAATTTTCCTCATTTCTGAATAAAGGTTAAACCTGCCCCCTCCCAGGCCAC
The DNA here is from genome assembly GCF_026419915.1 of Harpia harpyja. NCBI lineage: Eukaryota > Metazoa > Chordata > Aves > Accipitriformes > Accipitridae > Harpia > Harpia harpyja. The sequence goes on along the minus strand of NC_068948.1, from coordinate 43,087,955 downwards.
CAAGAGGTTTCACGTAGCTTCAAAACCTCCAAGTACTGCACAATTCCTCATTACAGTTAGCTCTTCTCCTTGAAAATTCAGTATTGTGCTCCACACTGTGAGCTTCTTTCCCAGACTGGCTGCTGTGATTTTGGGGAAAAGATTCAACCCAATTCACCACAAAAGACAAAAGTGTGTTGGGACCCAAGCGCCTTACACCCTGCCCCTGTTCCACTGCCCCACTGTATCCTATACCTCTGTCCCTTCTCCCCCAGGTTCTGCCCCAGACACTCACCATTTTGTTGTTGATCTCATGGAAGTGGATTTCACACACTTTTTCCACAATGTCTTCACTTTCAAATGTGACAAACCCAAACCCTGAAGAAAAGGCAAAACTCCTTGAGCAGGTCAGAGCTCTGTGCAGTTTGCACCCGCTACCCACATCCTTTTAGTGGCAGGAGAAGAGAAGGACGGTACAATCAGCCCTTTCTAAAACAGCTGTCACTCATCTTCCGTCTCCAGCAAATCCTGCTTTTATGCACAAGAAGAACAGGACCATCCCCTTATAGATTGCCCTTTCCTCCTCATCCTGTACTTCCCAACCTCTCTGAACTCAACTGCTCTCAAAATCAAGTTTGGGTTTTTTTTTTAAACTTTGCCGTTTGCAAGGCAAACCACATGGCTGACAAAGCTGGGGAGGATCCCGGCAGACGCTCACACAAAGAGAGTCAGTGGAGAAATGAACAGCTGCTTGCCAGGACATCACCATCCTCGCTAAACACACTCCACCAGCAATAACACCCTGCTCGTTTCCTCAGCAGTCACCGGTCATTAAGGCCTTGTATAAGCAGGCAAGTATCAGCAATGCAGTTGTACAGAACAAGACAGATAGACACAAGCAAAGCGATTTGCAAAGTTTCACCAAAGTAAGGTTAGTATCTGGGGTAAGACAGGACAGCGTGTTCCTGGCCCCTGGCCCACGCTCACACCTCCTTTCTCTCACCAACCCCTCTGCTGACAGTTCTGGCAAAGACCAGCTCGGGTGGGCAGACTAAACTCCTCTCAGCTGACTGCAGTCGCTTCCGGAAAACTGAGGCAGGTGGGAGGATGTCTTTAAGCTTGCCTTACAAGCAAGCTGGGATTAAGCAGAGCTTTCTGCTTTACAGAACTAGCCAATTCCACGGTGCTTTAAAATAACTTTTAGAAACAGATGGGGATCTGCTGCCCAGAACCCCACTTTTTCCTCCATGCTGCCAGAAAAGTCTCTCTCCATAAACTCCTCCATCTGTCTGTGCCCAGGTAGTTACGCACCATTCACCTCAACACCCACAAGCGGAGGGGCTCGGGAGTTCAAGAACAAAACCCTGATGCCAAAACCAGTCCTGAGCCCCATCAGACCCCCACCAGGCCTACTGCACCCTGGGCAGAAGTCCACGCTTCCGACATAGTGGCTGGCAGCTCTCCCTGCTCCTTCCAAAACCCCCAACAACTCTTTAATTGGACTAGTGACTAGGAGGCACCCATGGAGGAACAGGGGTTAACACTTCTTCCCTTTTAAGATAAAGCTGGAACAACATTCAAGGCCAGGCAATCAGAGTAGATTTAATGGCTCTAGAAAAAAGCAAAAACCTGAAGGGCACACAGTGTAGCGAGAGCAGAAGGGAGCGTTCCCTCACTGATCCGGGGGCAGAGGTGCTTGGAAGTGCTTCAAACAACACACGGACATGAGAGTGGCCAAGCACAGGGCTGTTACTGGCCCTGATTTGAAAGATGCCGAAGCTAAGTTTGCAGGTTAAGTTGTTGCCAATAAATCTCCGAGCTGGTTCAATGCTAGTGTCGAGCCCTGCCACACCACTGGATAGTCGGTCTGAAGACTCACTGGGAAATCGGGAGGCAGGAACGCCCATGGGTGGACTGGGTCCAGATAGCGCAAATATTACAGCCTTGCTCCCATCCTGTAACCAGACTCCACCAGCAAGACTTGGGTAAGAAAAGGTGACCTGGGAGCACAAGCGGGCTCCAGGCCGAGGAAGGGGCAAGAAGCAGGCACTCTTCAGGCTCTCGTGTCAGCTTTCCCGGAGCTCAGATTACTCAGGACAAGGTAAGACACACACTGCGGGCTGGAGCCACGGAGGTAAGCGGGCAGGGGAGGGGGCCGTCTCCTCTCACATATCTGCAACTCGGCGAGTTTACAGCACAGGAAACGCACTGGACAAAAGCTCTCTGTGCTGCAAGGGACGCTGGTAAAGGATGCAGATGCAAAAGGATGGGGCGACTGGAGGCAAGATAAAGAGCAGCTGCGACCCGCGTCCCCTGCTGCTGGGATACTAACCCCTCCCTAGGCAAGGCAGGAGGCAAACCCTCCGCAGTTCCCTGTCCTACGGCCAGAAGACCGCTCTCACCTCGGTGCCGGTTGGTTGTCTTGTCGAACATCAGCATTGCATCGTCCACCTGCAAAGAGAAGGGCGCCGGTCAGATTATTGCTGTTGCCACGAGCATCCTCTGACACATTTGTGCAGAGCTTCCCAGGCCTCCCCAAACCTGAGGGGATCGAGATGAGACCTATCCCCAAGGAGGAAACAGGGTGTACAGACACATCAGCTACCACACCAGGCCCTTCCTTCCCCAAGCCACAACCAGCACGGTTCCCCCCACCAGCCTGGGGCAGGTGCTGCCGAGCTGAGCCCCCTCGGCCCGGCCCCTGGCAGCAAGCGACCCCGATTGTTTGCCTGCGGCTCCAGCCGGGGGGCAAGGAGCAGGGAAGGCATTGTTCCCAAATCCCGGCCTCAAAGGAGAGGAGAATTAAAGGGGGGGGGAGAGAAGCAAAGCTGGAGAGGGGAGAGGAATAAGGGGCCTCCCAGCGACAGGGGAAGCGGAGGCCTCAGACAACAGAGCCTGCCTGGGAAAGCTGGGAAGCGCCCCCGCCCCCACCCCAGAGGAGCCTTTCCTCTAAGTGAGGTTTCCCACTGCTGGAGGCTGTAATTAGAGCAAATTTACTGCAAGGCCTGAGCAGGGCTGCCTTCCCGGGGGGAGGGGCGGCCGGATCCCATCCCCCAGCCGGCCTGGGGCTGCTCTCCTCCCCGGCGAGCACATCACCGCCTGGTGCCACTTTTCCCCCCCCTCCATCTTCCCGCTGGGTGCTGCCTTGCAGAGACGCATCTGCACCGCTCCGCAGGTCAGGCCGAGCAGGGTTAAAAAATACACTTCAATCCCCTCCGTGTAAGCCCCAGTGTAAACCTGTCCCACTGACCCATCCCTCCTCTCTAATACCACTGCCTTAATCCGATTATGAAACTGGACGTGCAAGTGCTCAGGGGAGGCGGCAGCAGTCTCCGGCCAGCAGCTGCCCCGGCCCTCCTCCTCCTCCTCCTCCTCCTCCTCCTCCTCCTCCATGTGAGACAGCCGCTCCCCGAGCAGCCAGCCCCGCACGCCCCCAACTCCGCACAAGGATTACTCCCTTGCCTCATCCCTGGGAAGCATCTGCGTGGCTGCCTTCTCCAGAACAGCCCACCGCTGCGGGCAGAGCGCTGCCCATACCCTGGCGCAGGCAGCCACTGGCTTCGCTCGTGGAGAGCTCAAAACCCACGTCAGGGAAGGGAGAGGGCTCCTAGCCTCAGCCCCCCCAAGGACAAACTGGGACAGCCAGCTCTACCTCAGTGCCACGAGGATGGAAGGAGCCCTTGCTAACGCTTCCAGTGCCATCATGAGCAGAGAGAGATCATCTTTGATGCCCTTGGGCTTTTCCAACATGTCCAGCCCACACGAGCGAGAGGTGACGACAGACAACCTGGCTCCCGCTCCTCCCGCGCTCTTCCCATCCCGGCTCAGCCTCCCTCGGCCAAGTCAATGGACACCTGAGAAACGTGCCAGGCATCCAGTCAGAGCCACGGGGGATGTAAGACTTCACACAGAGCCAAAGCAACTCCTTAGCAGCTTCCCAAGACACTGCCACAGAGCTGGGGCCTGACAGCAGCTCATCACGCTGCCATTCCCCATCGCCGCTCGCTCCTGTGCCTGCACCATTTCCCTTCACGGTGCCAGCACAACTGTGACATGCTGGGGGGAAACCTGACATGGCTTAAAAATATTTCAAGAGGTTTTACTGTCTGTTTTTCTTCATTTTTTAAGCTAGATCCATTCCTCCATCCAGTTCACAAAAAGGCTGGGCACAAAGCTGTCCTCCTCCCCACTAAACACTGGGAGAAAGCTGTGTCAACGGCACTCTGTGGTCGTGCCACTCCCGAGGACTTCAACTCAGGTAGCTGGAGCCCACAGACCGACCCATCATGACAAGAGATGGGCACGGGAGAGAAAAAACCAGCAGGGACAAGCACAGCCCAGCTCCTGACTTACTCTGTCCGACAAGCCCCAGCAACAACCTCTTCTTCACAGAGCCTGGAAAGCGGGAGCAGCTGCAAGCGGCAGAGCCCAGCACACATCCACACACAAAACCACCTCACAGCAACGTCCTGGGCAACGGCTGGGCTCTCCCGCGGTGCTGGAGCACTCAGAGCCAGGAGACATGCAACCACTTCTTCCCAAACTGTACTCCGTACAGTTCTTCCCAAACTGTACTCTGCAGCCTTCCTTCAGCTAAGCTTTTTTCTATGTTTCTGCTGGTGCTTTGAGATCAGGTGTCTACCCAGCACCCCAAAATGGACTCATCTTGCAAAAGACATATTTACAATAACACACGTACTCTGTTTGAAAGCTGATTCCAGTCATGAACTACATCTAAGATACCTAAGTGTATATACACATAACGTGAAATAGCCTCACCCCACTCAACCCTAGGGCCTCAACTCTGTGTATGGCTACAAACGGTGTTTTTTATTGCCAGCAAAACCTGCACATGAGCATCTTCTTGTCTCCTTCCAAGGCAACAGGTGAGATGAGTTGGGTGGTCTCAGACAGCACACTGCCAGTGCCATGAGGTAAAGCAGGGCCCGGCAACCCAGAGCGGGTGCAGAGGTAGTGCTGGAGCCTACAAATGCCTGCAGGACAGGCTGCAGACCGGAGTGCACCGCAGAGCCAGGAGAAAGGCCTCACCTGCATCCACGGGGAGCGGCCATTTCCAGCACCCTGCCCAGGGTGTCCAGCCTCCCGCCGGCTCTGCCCCAGATCCCCCCTAGCTCTTGCCACCACCCCTGCAGCTAGGCGAGGGGCTGGGGACCAGCTGCCTCAGCTCGTAGGGCTCCCTAAAACCCAGCACTACCCGCACACTCGCGCAGACCCTCGCACCAAGCGCTGACCGCTGAGGAGGTACCATGGCCGGCTCCCACCAAAGACCAGCCCCAGGCAGGGAGCAAGCCAGGCCTGCACCGACTCCGCAGCCACAACCAGGCGTAAGTTGCAGCCCCCCGGCGGGCTTCTATTGTGGAGGCGAGGCGAACCGACACCCCCCCCCACTCCCGCCCTCCACCGCCGCGCCGGGCCCTTCCCGGCTGGGCCGCGCCGGGCCCCAACAAAGGCGGCCGCCGGCGGGGCCGTCGCCACGGCAACGCGGCCGCCAATAGCAGCTGCCGCCCGGATTAGCGCCGCGCACAAAGCCGCCCCGCTGCGCCGGCCCCGCGCCCGCCTCGCCAGCGGCGGCGCCCTCACACGGATCGCGGCCTGTGATGGCCTGCGGGAGGGCACCCGCCGGGGGCCTGCGGCAGGCCATCACAGGCAAACCACCATCGCACACACGGGGGAGTCACGCCGCAAGGAGAAAGGTCTCACAGCCAGGCCCCTCCTGCACCGACTTTGCCCCCTCCACACACACCTCCCGGCCGTGCTTCTGGCGGGACAGAGGTGCCGCCATCTTGTCTCACCCCCCCCCCACTGAGGGTGAGGGCGGCAGGTCTGGGCTGAGGCAGGTTGTGAGGGACTGAGGGGACAGGGAGCCAGGGGTGTGGTGATGCAAAGGATGGGGGGAAAAGGGGGATTTGGGGTCTCCAGAGGGGCAGAAACGGAGGTGCCACCCCCAGGCAATCCCCACTGGTTGGCAGACACAAAACAGGTCAACTACCCGAGCACTGGATGTAGGAAGAGCGCGTGGAAAATAGCACTTAGGAGTTTCAGAAACTCCCCAAGTTCATTTTTAATAGGGTGTGGAAATAATCTATGATGATCAGAACTGTACTTTAACAAAGGCTTTTTGGCTGGGTGAATTGTGTTTCTCCCCAGTCTCCCCCCCCTTAAATAAATATTTGTTTCAATTCTTTAAACATAGTCAAAGAAGCAGATCACTTTACTAGAAAACTGTTTAGCTTAGTGGTCAAGGCTCTCTCCCAGGGAACTTTTTAACTTGCTGGTCCAGGCTGCAGTTAACCAACATTTGAGGTTAGAAGTTCAAGGTTTGTTAATTTTGAGGAATGATGTCTTTCGCCGTGTTTAGCCACAGGGGTCAAAAACGTCAAGACAAAAAGAGGGAGTCCCAAGAGCAGTGACTCTTGCTCTCTAGGTGTATCCTTCCCAAGAAACCCTACCACAGGAGACTACGTCTTTGGCAGGTACAGTTCGGGAGTAGGTACCACACCCCTGAGCCTTAAATCCAAGCTAACATCACCTCCTCTCAATTCTGTCTCCAGCAGCTCTCTCTAGCTTTGGAAAACCAAATGGGAGTGGAAGAAGGATAAAGGCTTTGGGCTCAGTGGAGGTAACGCATTCAGAAAGTGAAAAAAGGTTTGTCCCTGAGGAGGAAGCTCTTCTAATCCTCCATGGATTTGCCACTGCTGAGACCTCCTGCAGAAGAGCTGCAAGCAGCACCTTCCCGAGAGGAGGAGACAGGCCCTTCTCAAACCAGCACCTGGTTTTGATGAGAGCGGTGTGGTGGTGACAGGAAGGAAAAGTGACAGTCACAGGTTTCAGAGAGAGACTCCACCAAAGCAGCCCTCAGCCTAGCCAAAGTATTCAGGTGCACAGATATGAGGCATTTCATACCAAAACAGAATGCAGTACAATCCACCTGGCCTTGGCCAAAAGGGCTGATTTTTTTTTTTCAATGGCTTAGTCCCACTCTAACATCTTTCAGTCTTCCTGGGACAGTCATAGGTGTCTGCAAAAGAGGAAGCCAATGGCAGCCTCATGAAGATTTAAAAAGAATAATAATAAAATTTCCAACACAAGTTTGATGAGAAATGTTGGCTGCACTTCCACATGGGCAGATCTTGAAAAAAGTTGTAAATATTCAAGCAAAGGCTTTGCAGAGATGGGCATCTTCCACCTGAACAGCAACTAAAGATGGCTGGCTGGTCCTAGAAGGAACCATGGCAACGTATTTGTAGAAAAATCAGGCAGAATAATAACAACTGCCGAGACATCTTCAATGTGGGAAGTATAAACCAAACAATCTAGAAACCACTCAGCCATCCTGTCAAGAGAGGGCATTAGCAACCCTGCGAGGTTCTCCCAGCTGCTCAAACAGGACAGGCCAATTCTGGGGAGGAGGACGCACCGACCCAGAGCCCAGCTCCAGGGAGCAGGCATGCTGCGCCCGCACGGCGCCGGGAGGACCCTTCTTACCCCACTCTGCAGAACCATTCTCAAAACTCTGGGAATGAGACTTGGCCGAGGGACAGAGCCCGTTCCGTGCCACAGGTGAGCGGGACAGCCTGTCCAGGTGTTCCTGCCTGCTCTTGCACTGCACCTCGGGCACCTGGCAAATATCAAATGAACCACTGAAGACCTGAATGACCATTACTGCTACAGCATTTTTGGCTATTTGCCTACCAGATGCGGAGCACAGAGAACCCTTTGTTCCAGAGGCATTGTTACCACAAGCCAAACTGCCTACTGCCACAAGAGAGGTGATCAGATTCCCCTTCTCCTCCCCTCCCCATCTGTTCATTGCAACCATGTTACGCGTGAGAATTTGCATAAATTGCCCTCTGATCTGTGGAAGAAAATCCAAAATCCAGTTTGGAAATCCACAGCAGGTTGACAAGCAGCTTTGATCCCTGAAATTTCCAGAGAGCAGCAGATTAAGGATTAATTAATTAACATTCTCCAGATCCAAAGTGAGGGAAATCATGCCCACTGTAAGCACAGGAACAAGTCTTCCTTTAAAGAAATTCCCCATCAGTATCTAAAGGTTCTCCAATTAGTCAGCAGGGAAAACTCATTTCATATACCCAAGTCAACCACACCATTTTTCTGGCAGGTGTACATGAATATGCATTTGTGACAGACATGCAAACCCTCATCAAATCCAGCACCTCAGATATGGGGGTTTTCTCTTGGTCGGGACAGTACTAGAGTCGTTGCCTGAGCGAGATGTCAGAAGCTGTCTGAGGCAAACGGTCCAGAATTTGGACTTGAGTATTAGATGGCAGCCCAAAGGTCAGAATCGTCCTCAGACCTCAGCAGATCTTTTTTCTTGTTTGCTTCCAGGATATTTTTAGAGGGCAGATCTCTCTCTGGGCACGATCTGCCTCACAGAGGCTGAGCTTTCATGACCGACTCATCCACATACGCGGATCACCTGCAGGCCCAGGGAGAGATGCAGACTGTTTTTAAGCACTTTTCAAGCACCCTTGGAGCCACAACTGATTAGTGAGTCATGCAAAGACGTCATTGTGAATATATTTCTTGCATTTCTGCTTCACGAAATGCAAAAGCACAAAAGAAAACCATGAGTTCAAACACCTGAATTGGGTCCAGGCCCCCATTTCTTCCAGCACCTCTGCATTTCTAGTTTCTGAAAGGATCGACTTCTCTCCTAATGACAAAAGACTGGCTGCACCAAGTTCGAGCAGAGTCCACCTTGCCCAACACCCCCCCAAGATACCAACCAACAACAGACACCTTTGGAAGAACGTAAAGACAAGGCAAGGATATTACGATAGACCCCAGAACACTCCATCATCTTCCAAGCCATTTGTGATTTGGGGATTTCCTGAACTCAAAGGCGTGTCTCTGTATTTAGAAGACCTTCCATGCATTTGTCCAATCATTTTGGAGCCTATGCAGATTTTAGCAACGTCCTGGGGCAAAGATTTCACAGCTTAGATAAGCTCCATGACAAAAAGACCTTATTTGTTCTGAGCCTCCTACCTTGCAATTTATTTGATTTTGTCTACCACAAAACCTCATCAGACCAACCCTTGAAAAAGAAAGATATGAGTTTTTTCAGATATGATTTGAAACAAGCGACCTTGCTTACAAGACCAGAGACCCAACAGTCCAAGGAAATTACTCTGATGGACAATCCCTTTCCCCCCCCAAAAATAACACAGAACAACATGTTCCCACAGCTTGAAGTAGAAAAGGAGGAAGCTGGGACACAAGCTCCTCTGAGGCATCCTCATACGTGCTGAACTAGACGGAGGACTAGCTATGCCTGAGGTGGTAGGTGCAAGATATCTTCCTCCTCTCTTTCTGCTTCAGGTTTCAGTGAGGGTGGTAGCCTGAATCTAGAGAGGCTGTTGAAGTACTTCCTTGTGCAGTCTAAGGATCTCCAACACCATCCAACTTAAGCCAAGACACTTGGCTACACATACTGTGAATGCAATTCTTTCCAGGACTTCGGTCCTACAGTTGAAAAAATAATCTCCTTTAGAAAGCATGTCTGTGGCCTTAGCTTGCATCTCAAAGAGACTTGAATTTTGGAGCCAGAGCTGTTTCCTAGAGATCCCGCTATGTTCAAAGCCCTAGCAGCTGCACCTGACAAACCATAGCCAGCTTGAGTGCACTTCTCAGTCTCTCTCACTGTACTAAAAAAACAAAACAAAACAAAAAAAACCAACCACCTTTGTGTTTTCTTCCTCAGGAAAACAGCAGCCCATATTTTTCATTCACAGTTTTGGAAGAAGAAAAAAAATAAAGTGATCCTTCTTTGAAGCAGAGAAACTCACACTGTATTTGGGATCCTCTTTGAAGCTTCACCTTTTGTGCCTGTTAAAACCAAGTATTTTGATATGAAGAACTGGGGTGCCAGCCTCTCCCTTTCTTCCTGTATCCCTAAGTAATACTCATGGATTTCCTCCTCACGCATTTTCATTTTTCTTTTGCCACTTCCATTTTACAAAGCTGAGAGAAGGTTTTGGATGCAGCAAGGAAAGAAAACAAAACAAAAATAGGAGTAAGCGGAAATGCAAAAATGGAAAAATCAGACTTCGGAATTTTATTTTATGAAACGGGGAACCTTTTCATCTCCAGCCCAACCAAACTTCCATTTTTTTTCCTGCTAATGGACACACGAGGTATGTTGCTTCTGACCCAAGATGCACCAACACTAACTACCTTGGTAGACTTGTGAACTGCAGGTCACTGATTTGGACCGGAGAGAACATTATGATAATCTAATTTGACCTCGTCCGTACTGCAGGCCATAGCACTTCCTCTCGTAATTCCTACAGCATGTGCATGCTCTCTGTCTGGACTAAAATGTATTTTTCAAAAAACATCTACCCTAATTTAAAGGCTTTAAGTGGTGGCAAATCTAACACATGCTTAGGCTTGCGGCCTGAGGGTTACCTAGAAGATAACCTTCACGCAAAACCCATTCAGCAGTCTGTACTCACTTGCCCTTAGAAGCAGAGGATGATCTCTCCCTGAAGCTGAGATACAAACGGAGCTTGCCACTGGCTTATCAAAGATTGACTAAAAATCACCCCCAGGAACCTGGGTACCTTGATCTTGAGGAACCAAGACAGGATGACTTCGTGCTCCCCGCTCTCTCCTCTCTAGATCCTAAGTGTTCCCATACCTCCCTGGACAGGCAGGAGGAAAGAAGAACAATTTTTCTCCTGCCAGATCCTAGAAAACTGTGGGGCTGCTTGGAAGAAGAGGTAACATAGACAAAGCCATTTCCTCAGAGGGTGAGTCCTCCAAGGAAATGCTTCAAAAGGGCATCCTTAACAATTCCTTCTCAGACAGTCCCAATCCAATTGGCCCAAATGACTTAGAAAATATTTTCTCAGACAGGCTTTCCAAGATGAGGATAACACGACAAGCTTCACCACCTCTCACTTAAAGGTGCCACAAATCGAGGAAACGAAGACCACAGAGTGAGGTGCCAAGAGTATCTCTAAAGAAGGGATCCTAGGAGACCTCTGAAAGCTAGGAGGCCCCAGAGTATCATAAGCAAACACCAAAAGAGCCTGTGTACCAAAATCATGTTCTCCATGAGTCACATCTGAAACTGAAGGCAAAGGGCTTTTCTTAGCCCTGGAAACCACAGAGCAGTGCATTCAGAACGCAGAACCCCAGAGCTCATGGTCACAGAGGCTCTCCTCTGAAACACGCTTTCCCACTGATCCTGTGTGTCAGCCACACAGAGCTACCAACTGGAGAGAATTTCTCAGGAAACAGTTCTCCTGGCCTTTGGTGAATTATTTGAGGCTTAGCCTGGAAGATGGTTACAGGCCAGGAGAGATGCTTTATACAAGAGCTTTGAGGAGTCTCTCCTCAGCTGAAACGGTCAGATGAGTCAGAAAACTGCCCCAAAAATGGAGAGTCAATCTGACCAGCCCTGACCTCTCCCCACAGAAACTCCACAGAGCCAAGAGGCCAGCTGCATCGGCCTCATGCAGATTTTGAGCGCCGGATGTTGTCCAGGATGCCGGTTCTTTGGAAATGAATTGCACTGAGCTATGCAGAACTCTCCCTTCTGCCCAGTCCCAAGAAAACAATCTGACACAACCAGTTCTTGCCAGTCGCCTGACGTCAGGACCCCTTTCAGCACATGACCATTAAACAAGAGGAACACAACAGCGTAACACCCCAAAAGAACTGGAAAGTTCTTCTCAAACTAGAGCAACCATAACTGCTTGTAAACAAGAGTGCTACATGACATGCTTCTGCTTCAAATTAACAGAGGTACAGTTAAGGTGAAAAGGGGATTACACCCAAGACATTTTGTTTTCCTATCAAATGCATCCATCAGCAGCACAGAAGCACATGCCAGTCAAACTAACAACCTTCAGACAACACAGACACACAGACACCACCACCTTTACTGGTGACACTTCAGTGACACCATGTAAAAGCTCTTGAAAACACAACAGAGTTTGCTTATTTCTAACAGAAAATAAAACCACACAGAGCTAATGACTAGCAAACATGGAGATACGTGACCACTTTTGCTATTGCCACTTTCTCTTAGGATTGAATAGAAATACAAAGGAGTCCCACTTTGCAGTCATGATGGCATCCCAGGACACGCAGATTTGACTTCAGAAGCTGACCAAAGGTACTGAGCAAACACTTGTTCCAAACTCTGCCCAAAAGTTCCAACGATACCGCAAAACTGGTTACAAAACTCCCCTTCCTTTCACCAATTAATGTGCCTTAACATAACATTACCCTTTTGCAGGACCTTTCAGAAGGAAATTAATACCAAATTCATCCTATACATACTATATATTATATATCCTATATAATACTTCATCCCTCACACTCTACAGTTCCTGTGGTTCTTTCCTCCACATCCATGATCCTATCAGCAACATCCTGGCCAGATTACCACCCAGCAAACCGTGTTCTGCCCCCTAGCCAGGCAGGAAGGTCCCAACAGCTACAGAATCCAACACTTCCTGCCTCGAAAAGCAAGCCCGTGAACACCACCAAACAACGGTGCAACAGTCACAGTGCCCTGCCCCAGAGGTGACCACATTCAGCGTTTGGGTACGATGATCCCCATCAGTTCCAAATCCCATTAAAAATCTTGAGATCCTTCAGTCTAATACTTCTGAGATTGCTCCTGGGGATGCTCACAACCTCCTGACGCAGCTGAAAGGCCAAGACCAAGTCCCCTTCTATCCTCCGATTCAGTCCCGACTCACAATCTGCACACCTGGCTGTCACGGACCACGGCACAAGTGACTTCCATCCACAGAAGCCCACCCTTCCCTGAGCCACCAGCTGGCACAGAAGAGCCAGACCAACACAAGGGACAGCCGTAGTGCCAAATTTTCTTCAAACATCCAAAAATAACATCACCACTTGCCCAAGACTCAGCAGGAGAAGTTTTGGGACCAAAAGGCTTATTTTTAATAAAGGATTAGCAAAATATCGATTACAAGGCTTTGAGTTAGAAACAGGCCAAAATCGCAGGTTTGATGCTGCATCCACTCTGTTAGGAGCGTCTACAAAACTTCCTCCAGTGTTTGAACAAACTGCAAATCTGCGGGCCACAGGAGGCCTCTGGATAGGGAAAAACTGGAAAACCATTTCCCCTAGCCCAGGTCCTACTGACTCCAGGAACAAGCACAAACTCTTTGTTTCAAATCATTACAGGGCAGGAGTCACTGGCTGTAGCCCCTACAAAGACATTACAGCCAGCCAGCATCTGTAACTGACCTTGAATCTACTTAACCCCACGCAAAAGACTCGCAAGCTCCTAATCCCGCCTCCACAGAAGTTCAGAAAACTCCTTTTTGCCCCAGAAGCAACAGCTTTGATCCAACACCACTCAAGAGACTTACCTTCCCAAACTGCTCGAAATATTGTTTCACATCCTCCACAGTAGTGTTCACAGACAGACCACCCACAAATATCTTCTTCGTTCGGGTCACCATCTGGAAAAGGGAAGGACAGGAATTCACCGAATAAACCCAGAGCGAGCAGAGAACAAGACTCAAAAGGCCACTAACTCCCCTCTGCTGCTGGGAAGCGCCTGCCCCTTTGCTGCAGCCGAGCTTCCACCTCCTCGAAGCCCTCTGGCCAGACACGGCTGGCAGATCCATCCCACGCCGGACCCCAGTTCATGCTCTCGCCCTCACGCCACCCAATCATGCTTGCCAGCACCCAACCACCACCTCCTCCTCGGACAGCACATTACCAGCCTCTCCCCTCACTAACCTGCTGCCACTCCCTTGGCACCTTCACACCGCCCCAAAGGCGTGGGGCAGGACTGTCCCCTCCCCTGCCCTTCAGCTCCTCTCGCAGCCCTGCCACTTTGCACAGCCAGCCTCCTCCAGGCTCCCCCAGAGATGACTGCTCTGCTTCCCAGAACGGAAAGACGGGCAGAAGGTCTGCCAGCGCAGGTAGGCTCACCAGGCTTTGCCCTCCTAGCTCGCAAATCGCAAAGCATCTGGTCTTGCGTGGAATAAGCCTCATTTCGCACCCATTCCCCAGTCACTTAAAAGGACCCCAGTCAACTCCCAGTTAAATCTCTTTTGCCTTTGCAAGACGGCAAAGAGAGGATCCCTCTGCCACTTGTCACTCATGCAGCTGGAACAAGGAAGAAAACTAACTACCCTGAGAGGGGCCATTGCTGCTAGGCTGAGGCACACCGACATCCTTTGAACCGGCTCTCCAGCTGCATCCTCCCCTTAGCTGCTTGGCTACACCCCTGCTCTCAGAGGAACACATGGTCCTAATTACCCCAAGGAGCATAGGGCTAATCCGCAGCAATTCCCTGGCTTGGAGAGCAGCCCGTTCTAACACTAAAGCACCTTCTGTCACCAAACTGCTTAATGGAATTAACCCAATTCCTACCATGTGCTTCCTGGCTCCAGTTACTTGGGATACCTGCTCACCAATTGTTCTCAGTGCCTGATCCCCCTTTCTTCCCTCCTGGCACCAGTCCCCTCTTCCCTCTCTGCTTCTTGACACTGCTTCTCCCCAGCTCTTTCTCCTGTGACAGCACTTGGAATAGAGACTCTAAACTTTAAAACTCCCATCCAAGAGCAAAGTTAAAGGGTGACCCCAAAGTCTAAAGGCAGTCTCCAGCCTGCTGCTGGCTCCTCAGTTAAAAGTTTCTAGCTGCACGCCTGGAAAAAGTTCCTGCAACTGCGCATTTCGATGCCAGAGCCTCTCGTAGATAAGGTCCAACACCAAACTCCTTCTGCCTTTTCCAGTGCTGAAGCACACAAGGGCATTTCACAAAATGAAATCCTTCTCCCCCTCCCTGCCATTCCTACACCTATTCGTACACACACCTGTGCATACACACGACCCTCTTTCCACGTGTATCACATTGCAGCGTGGAGCTGTTCTGCATCTCCTAAGGCCTGAAACTTCCAGACACTGCCTGCAACCTCAGATGGACTAAGTTCACCCTGGGCAGCATTTATTTCACCAGCTCTAACTAGCGCATCCTAAAGTACAACCGAGGGACCTCCTGGTTCCTCCAGCGCCCCGCAAACCCCCAGCGCTGCACTGCAAGCCCAACAGGAGCACACCGCGGTGCAGCACAGCAGCTCCCGCTCCAGGTGAGTCCTGAGCAAACCCCAGGGAGCGACTCCGTTGTACGCACTGGCAACATTGCACGGAGGGACAAGATTCACCACCACGAATTTCGCCCTTTGGGGTGGCAAGGGCTGCCCGCAGTGCTTACCTTGGGCTGTGCTCGGCGGGGGAACGCTACCTTCGGGTCAATCTGAAAGAGATGTGGGGAAGAAGAGGTGAACACGCTTTTGCTGCCTATTTACAGACGCAGGGTTTCCTCCATGCGCACGGCTGTCTCTGCCCACACGGCACCTTGCTAAAAACCCAAAGAATCTACCTGAGGTGCATAAAATGAAGCTGACTGCAGACATCTTTCCCTCTCAGTAAGGTGTAATCCAGGGAGACTACAAGTCCCAGCATGCAGTGGTCCGTCTCCGGCTGAGCGCTGGCCAGACGCACCCGAGAACCCATCACATGCTGGGATTAACAGGCTCGGCTGCACCCTCCCACTCAGCCTGCCCCTGGGTGCCCTGCATCACCGGCCTCATATTAAAAGTGCTTTCTTTTGCCTTTTTCCTCTCCCCTTCCACTCTACCTACAAATACAGAGCTCACCTGGGTAGTAACAGGGCAGAAAAGAGGCAGCGCACAAAAAGCCAAACACTTCATCCCACAAAACACAGGGTGAAGAAATAAAAGAGCACACAGGATGGCACAAATTAAACCGAGGAGTCCAAAGCCCCACAGGCTGCAGAGGCTGTGGCTGCAGGGCAAGCGTGCTGCCCCTCTCCCCAGGCTGCGCTGCATACAATGACGCGATGCCTCCCCTCCGCAGGCTGAGCCCTCCATTGTGCCTGTTCAGCTTCTCTATAAACCTGCTGCCGGCCGGAGCTGCCGGTCCCTGTGCCGCCATCCAGGTGCCGCACGTTCTGCTGGGCTCAGCACGGATGAGCGTGTGCCTGCATTGGCCTCACACTACCACAAAAGCCAGGACAACACTAATGCAGCTGCAAGCCAAACACCCACGAAGCCTCCTCTCCTCCTCAGCCACCATCTCTCTTTTTATAGCCTATTTTTACAGCAACTCCTGTAAAGTTACATCACATCGGGGATGATCCAGACCTACAAATCAGCTTACAAAGACCTGTGGTAAAGGCAGGTCTGGCTCATCCCCGCGCTTGGACAGGCTGCAGCTGGGAGGGCAGCCTCCAGCGTTGTCCCATCAGCCCGGCAGCTCAAACAGCCCAAAAGGAAGCTGTGTTTCTCCAGCTCCTCTCACTGCTTTGTTCAGCTTTCCAGCCTGGCCACCCTCCCATCCCGCATCCTTTCACTTGTCACACAGCCCCGGAGCTTGGCCTCCCTGCGCCCTTCCACCAGCTTCTCTCCCTGCCTTCCCCACCTCCATCCTGACTCACAGCCTACAACATAAATAAACTCAGCACGCAAGTAAACAGAGGCAAAAGTGAAGAGCACAAATAAACTCAAAAATAAACCTCCCTCCCCAAGCTCCAAGAGCCAGCAGATTAGCATACCCTCCGGTGCCTCCCTGGGGCATCTGAACCATCCCTCCCCTCCTTGTGCACACACACACACACACACACACATGCCCCCCCCCCCCCCCCCCCCCCCCGCCACAGCTTCCTGGCTAGTGCAGACACCCACAGCGAATTCTGAGGACAGGGGACGGCAGGAGACCAGGAGGTTGATGGCAGATAATAAGCAAAAACAATAATCTACTGTCTTTTACTTCTCAGCCAGTGTCATTCAGCTCCTGCCAAGAAGATGCTTTCATACTCAGCAATGCTAAGCTCAGCCTCATTTTCTCATTACCCTGAGTGTGATCAACTGGGCAGAGATAACGTGTCCTCCTGGCTGGAGGGAGCAGGCAGTCATTTCACAAATTCTTCTGCACAACCAGCTATTGTTGCAGGTAGAGGGAGGCCAGGGCGACCGACTGCAGGGGCAGCCCTGGGAACACGCGGAGGGGAGCAAGTTCAGTGCCGGACTCAAGTTACTCACACTGGACTGCTCTTCGGTGGCTGGAGTCTTTCTAATTAAAGCAAAAGCACCGATACCTTATTCCCTCATTTCTGGTGTTAAAACAAATAGCCCTGGAGGAGTTGCATTTCAGTGTCACCCACTGACGTAATGGATCCTTTTTACAAACCTAGATAGAAACCTGCTAAGAGTAAGAGCATTCAGAACTGCTCAGATTGTATCCAAAACACCAAAACCCCGAGATCAGGCTACAGTGAGTGGAAGTCACCTGAGCAGAAACCACTTCCACTTCACCCCACAAGGCTTTGGAGACGAGGAATTCCACTGATGTCGCAGGTGTACCAGTGGGCCGGCCGGGCTCCTCGGTAACACTCTTCAAGCCACCTAACGCCACCATTTAATAGCTCAGGTCACATAACTCCTGAGTTAACCTGGCTGGTATCGGTGCCCCAAAGCAGGGGGAGGGCAGGTAAGGACCCGCGAGACCTCCGGGCTGGGTTTGTTCATTCATCGCACCTCTACGGCTACCTTCACTCTGTTGGTCTGCGCTGCCCGAGAGCCGCAGATCGCTCCCTCCGCCACAAAAGACAAACCCAGCAAAAACTCAGTAATGGCAACAAAGAAACAACAGGGCGACCCAGCACTGCCAAGCCCGCTTTTCCCAGAGCGCATAAAGCAGCAGCTCAAGGCAGCGGTCAGCTGCAGCTTTACAAAGTCACGCAAATCTTTTACCTTGAGACTGCAAAGCCAATTCTCCTATCAAGCGTTTTCATAAATAACCCCGTAGGCTGCTGCTATCAAGCTTACAAACAAAGAGGAGTCTGAAAAGCACAAGGTTTCCCCGGAGAATCGGGCCAACAGCCCTTGTTAGGGTAGGAAGAATCAGAAAACAATGAAGCAACAAGTTGGGCAGACACTGTCTATCAAGTGCTGCTTGCCAGGAGACACCGAGCCTTTAGAGAAGGCTGTCCTTTCAGCACACCGGGCCTTTTCCTGCAAAGTTTCATAAAACCCTATATTAAGATTCAGATGAGTTTGTGTCATTTAACCCATGACTCACAGCAGAGCCTTTCAGGCTCGCAGGCATACGGAGGCTCCATGCGGTACCACAAGACCAACCTCTCACCAGGCAAAACACCCCAAAACATCTGACCCAGCTGAAAACCGTGCTAAATAAAAAAAGAAAAAGGAAGGGGGGAGAGGATCAAAGTTCCTAACAAAGGAAGGGCCCTGGCGAAACTGCCCCCATTCTCTCCGCTGCGCCGGTGGGGCGAGCGGAGCAGATGCAGCCGGGAATTTCAATGGCTGGCCGGTCCCCACGCGCCACGAGGCCCTTCTGTTCTCCTGCAGCGCCCGTCCGCCCCTGCCCGTCCCTCCCTGCCCTCGTGGGCCGCACGGTGGGCTGCAGAGCGGCTTCGCCCAGGCGGCAGCGGCGGTTCGGGGACAAGAATGGAGACCGTGGGCTTCGGCTCGCTCCTAGCCCCAAAATGCTTTTGGGATTAGTGCTACAACAGACATCCATGACTTGCCTTTCCAAGAGGGGTCTATGCCAGCCCACAGACTCACAACGGGACTAGCTGAACAGACACCGTGTTTACACAGGCTAGTAAAAAAAAAGAAAGAGAAAAAAACAAAGCCCTGGGCCCTCCTCGAAAGACTTTGCCATAACCCTCCCCCAGAGCAAAACTCACTTTACATCACTCCTGAAAGCAGGAGGGCTGGGAGTCCTGAGGACCCAGCCTCGGCCAGGAAGGCTGGGGTAGGTTTAACCAGGAGCTCCCATGGGGAGGAAGGACCTGTGCACATCAAAGGGAGCGATCCAGGCAGTTAAACAGGAACAGACATAAATCTCGCTGCAACTCATGCCATAAACCCTAAGAAAGGGGGTCTCGCTCTCCCGCCCTCTCCCTTCTGCCAAGATAAAGGCTAGGACGCACGAGCCGCGCGCTGGAGGAAACAAAGTTGTGCGTTTGGACTCCTCGGCAGCCCGTGCCCGGAGTCAGAACCTCTCCCCTTGCCGTGCCATCCCCTCGCAGCCCCCCCCCCCACTCCCCCACCCCTACCCTCACCTTCACCCCAGGGCAGCAATAAGGAAAAGGAATTCAGGGGAAGGCAAGTCACTAAAACTAAAGAGAAGGGACCTCCCACTCAGACACCTCACCCCCCCCCACCCCACCCCCCCCCGAAAGAGCCTGCACATCTCCCGAGCGCCACAGATTTGCAAGGCAGGACCGAAGGCAGGACCAGGCACGATACGACACCGACCCAGGGAGCCACCGAAATCCTTCCGCTGGCCCAGCCAGGGCACCTCATCAGTCCCCACTTGCAGAGCGAGGGCCAGACCCGCGGCCGCTCCGAGAGGCCGGTGGTGGCCCACATGGGCGGGCACTAGCCACGCTTGGAGACAATAAAGTCTTGAACCTCCATGACCGTTACAAAAAGTTCGCCTGGGGAAACTACGGGAGAGTCTCTGGGGCGTGCAGCATGAAGGCTCTCGGCCAAGGGGAGGGCACAGGCCGCCGTGGCCAGGGGAAGCGGGGCCTGGGTGCTGGGGAACAGCACCCCTGGGGAAGGAGCAGCCCTCGGCAGTGTGGAGGGGGGAAGGGGCGGCTCCCCTCTCCCCAAATGCAGCCGTATCCATTTCCCGGTGCAAATCCTCGCCCCAAACGCGCTCAGGTGTCCCAGCTCCGAGAGGGCCACGGTCACTCCTCAGAGGAACCTTATGACCGACGGGCGGGAGGAAAACCATCACCGGGATCTGCAGACCCACGCCGGGACATTGGCCCCGGGTCGACGGCGAGGCCGGTGCTCGGGAGGCAGCTAGGCTACCCGCCGGTGAGAGGGGCGGAGAAGGGGCCGATTGATCCGTATCAGGAATCGATAGTTTACAACCTCTAACTGGAAATCAAACACCGCAATCGACGGCTGCTCCGAGCACAGCCGCTCCGCCGGCAAATGCACCCCTGAGATGAGAGAAGTCATCTCACCGTCTTGGAGTCCAGTTCATGTCTGGATTGGGCCAGGACCTTGTCGACGCCAGCCTGGTCCATGAACGTGACGAACCCGAAGCCCCTGAGCCCCGCAGCCCGGGCAGGAGAGGGGATGCGGAGAGAAGAGAGAAAGTTGGTTAAAGTGGCGGCCGGGCCGCGGCGGGGGCGAAGGGAGGCGCGGGCCCGGCCTCTCACCTGGATCTCTTTGTCAGCGGGTCCCGCATCACCAGGCACTCCTTCACCTCGCCGAACTGGCTGAAGTACTCCCGCAAGCCCTCTGCAAGCACAGCGCCCACCGTGGGTGTCCCAGCCCGGCCCGGCCCCGCCGCCCCCACCGGGCTGGGCTCGGCCCCGGCCCCGGCCCCTCCACCCCCGGCCCCGGCGGCAGGTGCGGGGCCGCCGCGGACGCTCACCTTGCGTGGTCTGCCAGCTCAGTCCCCCGATGAACATTTTGCTGCGGGAGGAAGGAGAGAACCGTGAGCGGGGCCGCGCCGGGGGGGCCGCGGCGCCCCGCGGGGGTGGCGGTAGCGGCGGCGGCGGCGGCGGCGGGGCCGGGCGGGGAGGGGAGGGCGCGGATCGGCCATGTTGGCAGCGGCACCGCCGCCGCCGCCGCCGCCGCGCCTGCCCGGGCCGGGCGGCCGGGGCCGGGGGGGGGGGGGGGGGAGAGGGAGGGAGGGGGGTGGCCGGGGCCGGGATCGGGACCGGGGGGACCGAGCCGGGGGGGAGCACGGTCGTCCGCCGCGGCGGTACCAGGGGTCGTGCGGGGAGTCCGGGGAGGCGAGGCCGGGCTGGCTGCCGTCTGTCTCCATTCGGACCTCTTCTCCCTGCGAGGAGCGGCGCCGCACTCCCGGGGCAGATGAGCGCTGGAAAAGGGGCCGGACGGACAGGCCATGCTGCCCCCTCCCCCGACCCCTCTCCGCCGGGCGGGGAGGGAGCGAGGGAGGAGGGCCCGGCGGGCACAACCTGCCCGGCTCCTCCCACCCCCGCCGGCCCGCCGGCCGCCCTGCGCATAAAACCCGCCGGCGGCGCCGGGGCCGAGCGCCGGGAGCCGCGCCCGCACCGCGCCGGGGGAGCGCGCCCGGCCCCCGGTGCACGGCGGCGGGAGCAACCCGGGAACCCGCGGCCGCTTTGTCCCCGGCCGCGCTCGCCCACCCGCACCTGCCCCGGGGCGGCGGACAAAGGGCGGCGGGCTCAGCCCCGCCGCCGCGGAGCCAGGCCTGACCCGGGGAGCTCGGGCTCGCCGCGGCGGACCCCGGCCCGGTTCACCCGCCTCCCCCCGGTGTCTCGGCGGCACCGGGTGGGTTAAAGCCCCCGGGACCGGCCCCCACCGCCGAGGGCGCTTCCAGGGCGGGACCGGGGCTGCCCTCCTCGCCCCGGTACCCTCAGCCGGGCAGCGGGGAGCCCCGGCGCCTGTACCCGAGGCGCCTTCCCGGAGCCCCGGTACCTCCGTGCCCCCCTCGCGGCCCGGCGGGGACCCTGCGGGGGGTCAGAGGCTGCCCGGCCTCGCCGCTGCCCGCCCCGCACGGCAGTGCCCAGGCTGCACCGGCCACCGGGCCCCGAGCGAAGCCGGTGCGGGGCACCGCGGCGGAACCCCCGCAGCACCAGGTACGAAGAGCCCAGCCCGCTCTCGTCTCTGCCCGCGGTTTACCGGGGAGGGTGGCCAGGCTGGCCGCCCCCCCCCCCCCCGCCGCCAAGTCACGGCGCAGTTTCTTGCTCGTTCAGATTGACAGACAGACTCGTGCCAAGCTCCAGCCTCTCTCTCTCTCCACGGCCACACAAGTTCATCCACATACTGATGGCTTCTGGAGCAGGTCTGTGCACTCTCTACCTCTGCTCTTGGGCAACCTGGCCCGGGTGGCCAGAGGAGCTCAGCGAGGAACAAATGAAATACCTGCAAAGCCAGAGTCAGATGAGAGTTGTAGCCTCTCCTGACCATGTCGTGCATCGCTCTGAGAGAAGGCACTTGTCTGCATCCGTGGCACATCAGAACAGAGCAGCGTGCAAAAGCTCTGGTGACAGTTGCTGCGAGCCCCTCTCATTGCAGGAGGGTATCGCAGGGTCCCAGGCATGTGCCACCGTGCTCCAAATATTCCCCACATGCATCTCTAGCTCCGCTCCTTCCAGCACGAGCCTCCCCTGTACCCTCTTGCCGCCTAGAGCGAGGTATTGACAGCTGTCAGGTCAGTGCCATCCTAATTTGACCTTTCTTCCCCTTCTCTTGTGGCTGCTTTCCCACGTGCCAATACACCTCATCTCCCTGCTGAAGAAGAACCAGGACACCTTTGTTTTAAGACGACTTTGCAATAGTATCTTTCATTACATGGGCTCATCCCAAGGCCTGTGGCTGCAACTCTGAGTTAAATTCATCCCCTGCTTGTTAGCTCTGCCAAACCACCATTCACCCACTCCATTTCCTGAGCTGGGTCAGTGACACTATCCTGTCTCCTGGCCCTGTACCTGGGCACAGCAACACACTCAACACCAGAGACTTGGTAGCCACCCCTGGGAACTGAGCTACGCAGCAGCCCAGCTGTGGCCGCGGAGCAGCCGCAGCTCCCACTGCCACCAGTCCAGGCTGAGTTTCTTCTCCAGAATAACCCACTCATCGTTCCACAGGGCTGAAGTCACCACTTTGGGTGGAGATGCCCCAAGAGGCAGCTGGGCTGGTGCAGAAGAGAAATATAAATAACAACGTGCAGAGGTGGTACTGCAGCTGGCAGTGACGGGGAAGGGCTGTATGGCCAGCAGAAGCAGCGGTGCTGAGGTAGCATCCCGGCCATCTCCCCTTGTATGTCCTGAGAAACCTGGACAGTAGCCGGGCTGTCAGAAAGCCACCGCTGCCGCCTGCCACGCTGCCCAAATTCACTGCTGCTGCGCTGCCTCCTGGCACCTGCTCTCTCTGATTTGGATGGCAAATACTCCAAAGTGGGAACTAACGTTTTCAAGTCACCTGGCACAGGTTTTGTGCTCCGTAATTGCCCAACCTAGGCACAGTACTAATGCTAATTAAACACAAGAAAGAAAAAAAGAAAGAAGAGCTCAGCGTTGGACACACTAAAGGATAACATCTCTTGGTTTACTACCAGTGCATTGCTATAATTTTAAATGTGTGTTATTTATGAGACAGATAAAGCAGACCTCTGAGGGACACAGCGTTAAAATGCTTCATTGTATCTTTTTTTGCATTATGCTTATTATTTTATTCTCTTTTTCTCCACCAAAATAATATTGGAGAAGGGAGAACAGGGTCAACGCGAGTTAACATCTGTGAACATCAGAGGGAAAAAAAAGTGAGCATTCAGGAAGATTTGGATGGAGGATGTGGTTGGACTTGCATCGCTGGGAATGACACCGTACCACGTAACTTATTCCGAAGCCCTTTTCAAAACATACAAGCAATATTTTGTATTTCCACCTTAGGACCCCAGAGTGCTTTGTAAATATCAATTCATTTATCTCTGTAACACACAAGACAGCGGGTCTTGAAAAATCTGTTGATTAGTGACAGGAGGAAGCTTTCCTCATGGAGAAGTAAATATATAAAACATTCCAGACCTTATGATTGGAAAGATGATCTGCCGAATATAAAATAATGCAGCATTGTTTTCCTGGGGCTGCAGACAGACAGCTGTAGTGCCTCTGTGGCTGCTGCTGAGAGGTTGCCAAACACCAGCGAGATTAACAAAACTGCTCAGTTTTCTTGCTGCTATTCAGCGTCTCGTGTGTGGTAGAGTGACACTATCAAAATCATGTCCACTTCCTGCTGAGGAGGATGATTGGCAAAGCTCTGCCCAGCACCAGTGGCAGACACTGGAGTTATTCATGGCGAGAGGGAGGTTCCAAAAAGTGGAGGTTAGGGGAGGGGCAGGGCAGCAGCCGCCTCTTTTCCTCCCTCATCATATAAGGCTTAAGGAGAGATTGTGTCTTGGAGACCTGTCTCTAGCCAGGAGGTTTTGGCAGTCAGGTACTATGAGAAGTTTCGCTTTTCATTTAGTTTGGACAGTTGATAAACAAACTTGAACTGGAATTCAAATAATTTTTGTAATATTTGCATTACGATGCTGAACATGCAAACCTGGAAGATATTAACTGCAGCTCCGTAGGCAGCCTGGGGGCAACGCCAGTCTCTGGCAGCAGCTTCCAGTGGTGCTCGTGCCTGCTTTGGAAAGGATGCTGACCCTCTGGAGAGGCTGATGGCAAAACCTCCCTGCTAGCCCATGCACGAGGCAGCCAGGGGTGTCTGCCTCAAAGGGAACCCGCCGCTCAGCCACCTCCTGCTTGGCAGGAGCTGGCTTGGGGCAAAAGTCAGGCACATAGCGGGAGAAGAGCTATTTAGAGAAATTTAATTATTTAGACTCCTCTCAGGTGGGGGGGAGGGACAGAGTCAGCAACAGGAAGAGAGGAATGGCTGCAAAGGCACCGAGGATTTCTTTGCTTCATGTAAGAAACCTCACAGGGCAAGATTTGCAATGGGAAAACAGGCTACATGGTGCAGAGCATTGAAGAACAGGGTAAGAAAGAATAGAGGAGAGGAACAGGGCTGTGTGCAAGACAGGAAAAGAAAAGAGAAACATTAGGTGTGGGTGAATAAAGAGCAGGAGAAAGGGGAGTATGAAAAGTAGACAACTGGGATAACTGGAAGAAAGGAGTAAGGGAGGAGAGAGGACGAGATTGGAGCAGCAGAAAGAAAAAAGAGGGGAAAGAGGTCTGCATGGAATGGGAAAAAAAAGTAAATCATCAAGAGAACTTGTAGCACAGTAAATAGGGATTCAGCATCAAACAGCAAAAAAAAGGAGAGGTCTCTGAAGGACAGTAGGAGATTGCAGGCTTCCACTTGCTGTCCTGGAAATGATGGCTAAAGGAAGAAAATAAGAGCGCCCTTCCTGCTATTCTCCCTCTCTACAAGCTCTAAAAACTACTACATGGTGTCTGGTCTCCATGATCCTACCTAAATCAGTCCAAGAAATGAGGGAGGAAACACTGACTGCTCAGCTCTAACACCAGAGCTGCTCCGCACACCAAGAGCACCCAGCACTGCACCAATCTGGCCACTGCGCAGGTGCCACCTCTCTTAAGGAGTTGAAAACTTTTTCACTTCCCCCCCCCTTTTTTTTTTCCTTAACATAACACTCCGAAGATTGCATATAAAGTGACAGAACGCAACAACAGATTTGAAAAACAAGACCTCTTTCCTCGAAGGTGCCCTGAGCTCTACCTTCCCTCTAACCTCTTAGTGACCATTTGTCACAGACTTTCATCAGTCACTGCTTTCTGCTCCATCCTTGCTCCTACCTAACCTCTCCCCAGTCCTCACTCCAGCAACCCATGTAAACAGACCTTTCCCACAGCACCCGCTGTTAAGAGGCTCTTCCCCAGCCTGGAAGCGGAGCGTTGCCTCCTGCTCTTCCCCTCCTTGCCTGGAAGCTCAGAGCTTCCTATGGGGTGATATAGGGGGACCCATTTCCCCACCATTAGAGAAGAGAGATGAGGAGGGATGCAACAGAAATCTGCCAGATGTGCTAGGCTGTTTTAAAGACGACATTGATTAAACTGTTCCTTGTGCTCATTGAGGATAAGGTAATTGGCTCGGGGGCACAGAAGGAGATAAAGGTTAGATATTAGGAGAAACTTAGCAACTATGAGGATGGCTAAAGGTGGGAGAGGTCAGCCAGGAAGGCCAAGGAATGTCCACCCATGAAGATTTTTAAGAACAAATTAAGCAAACGTCAGTTTGGTGATCAGGTTCTATTTTGTCCTTGCCTGTTGCAGAGGTGACCTCTTGGCACCACTTTCAATCCTCAGTTTCTACAGTTTCTTCGTCATGTGAGGGGAAAGGAAAGAGTTTGGAGTAAAGGAGGCAAAAGTGAGGGCTTGTCTGATAGAAAGGGGAGTTCTGAGTGCGTTCCAATGCATAGATGGAGGCTAGAGAAGAGAGGAATAACAGAGAGAAATTTAAAGGCTGTGGTCCACGGGCACATGTCAGGGCAAGCAACAGTGCAGCTTGGGGCCAGGCTGCACCAAACACCACCAGGACTGGAGAAAAGGTCTGGGACTGAGTCGGGTAAATAGGGGTAACAGAAAAAGGCCTGGGTCAGGTTTGAGAGCATCAGCCAGTGCAATGGCTGCCAGATATCTTAGACAAAATTGGTTTCTGTATTAACATTTTTAAAAAGTATTAAAGTTCTGTATCAAAAATAAAATCCTGTGTCCCAGTGGGAGGAAAAGAAAATAAATAAATAAAAACCAAATACAAACCACACCGGACACAGCTTTTCCAGTGTCTCCCTGCAGTGACACTGCTGGTTGCCTTGCAGCCCAGTCTGCTGGGCCTCCAGTAACCAGCTTCTCAGGCAGGGACCAGTGATGCTGCACTATCAGTAGATCTGCACATCCTCTGCAGGTCTGACGCATGTGTGAATTATTCATCCAGGGCTGGAGCCACCACCATGTCAAGGACCTCTAAAATCCGCCTTAAAGATAGCCCAGTCCAAGCCAACAGGGGAGCAAGGGGAGAGAACAGGGCTCAGGGGAAGGAGGACTGGATCCTCCACCGAGATGCTTGCAGGACGCAGAAAATCTGGGTACTGGCACTGTCCCAGAGCAGCACCAGAAGGAAAATGCACTTACAGGAGCAAACAGAGAATTCTGGCTCAACATACAAACAGGAGCTGAGCAAGCAGAAGCTGTTTTTTCATCCCCTCTCTTTCAGGACATAATCGATTTCCTACCTCTGCTATGACACTCACACTGGCTTTTAACTCTCCCATTTCTTCAAGACTTATTTTCTAATCTAAGCTGACGGGACCTTTGCTCCACAAATCCCAACAGCACTTCTCAGAAGACAACTTTATAGCATTCTGGTACTGTGGGGGTGTAAAGTAACTGGGACTACACTGTTAAAGTTAACAGCACAAAATTGAGAAGGTTTACAGATGATTTGGAGGAATGAACAGAAAAGAGCATCTTTAAAATCCAGGGTGCGTGCTGGAGCTCCTGAGGTGGGAAAGGTTCAGACCAAGGCAAGTGTACAGGACAGAAATACACGCTGTAAATCTCCTTAAGCAGCTCAGCCTGTCCTGGTTCCTCAAGGTTTTGCCAAGGTATTTTGTTTGTACTTGTCACATGACTTACATCAGGCATCACATCCTAATCAAGACGGACACCAGTGTCTTCCCAGGCAAAGCTCCCATCCTCAGATTGCAGGAGCGGCTTAGCTGCTTTGTACTTGTAACCCCTGCCTGAGCCTCCTCGCCGCTGAACAGGGAAGGGAGATGAGAGGCTGCAAGGGTCCAGGTGCACTTGTAGTCATCTCCGGTCGTTCTTCTCTTTGCCGTAGAAGAATTGTCTATGGCAAGGCACAAACTTGCCCAGTGGGCGTTGTACTTGGAAATCCTGGCTTTCTACAGCACTGCACCCGGAACAGACGCTCTGGGGCCAGGAGTGGTATCCTCCAGAGAGGGAGGGTTTCCCCCACCCCAGGGCACAGCATCTTTGCTCAGGCTTACAGGCTCCCGATCCTTCCAGGCTAGGGAATGTGAAATGAGGCAGCTGTTACTAAAGATTCCAGCTGCAGCAACCTACACCAGCTTTTAAATATGTTGAGTTTGGAACTGGAAAAGGCTCAAAATCCACTCTTTGGTCCCAAGACACAGCAATTCCCCCTGCCCACAGACCCAGTGAGCTAACCTCTCACTGAAGTCAAGCTCTGATTCTGCACTACTCATAGTCTAGTGGGAAATACTTTGCTCCTGCTGCTACTTGTCCATTCTTGCCCTTGTATCTTTTGCTCACTTTTCACAGCCTTTAAGCATTTATCTTTTCACGCCTTTGCCTGCTCTGGATTTCCCTCAAGGCTGATTTTGCTACATTAGGGTCCTTATGCCATTTTCTTTTTCTTTTTTTTTTTTTTTTTTGGTCCCAGACAGAACTTTCCCATCTACCTTACGCCCATGCGGTTCCACAAGCTGAAGTAAACTGAGTCACTGACCCTTTTCCCACCAGGAGCAAGAAGTGATTCACAAACTATATTCCTCAGCGCTCCCAGCTGGCTGGTGGCCAAGCTGCTGCAACAGCTAAGGACCAGCTCCCTCCAAAGTAGCTGTCCAAGACATTCTTCAGCGCAAAGCTGGGATGCAAGCAACATGGAGATACTCTGTCAAAAGCAGGGGCATGCAGAGGAGCAGCAGGAAACCTCTCTCACAGGGGACATGCACAGTACATATTGGAACCACCCCTTTACTAAATGTAGGAATGAAACAGTAACCTCTGCAAATCAAAGTTTCTGTCAGATACATGTATCAAAATGGGGAGTATTAACATTAAAAAGAAAACCTTCAGGCTCCTACAAAAATTTAATCTAATTAAATGTTTTTAAGATTTTAGTTCCATCTACCTGACACATTCCTAATCGATCAATGAGCAGATTCTGCTCTCCTGTTTGCAGGAATGACCAGTGCAGCTCTGGAGACATCAGAAGAGAAAAATCTCATGAGTTACACTGGAAATAGTGGGATCATACTCAGGCTTGTGACATCCTGACTCACTGGACTTGTAATCTGATTATAGGGGTGTTTTTGGAAGCCCTGTGTAGTATGTCCTGCCCTGCTCCAGCATTTCGTCTCTGGGGATCACCCAGTTTGTTGCTTCACAGACACCCTTGGGGTTTGGAAACTGCCCACTTGTGACGGATGGAAACAGTGAGGCGTCTTCCAAAACTTTCCATCGATTTTGAGCATTTGAGTCAAAAAAATGGAGATGCAGTAAACGTTCCTCTTTCCAAATAAGGCCTGAGGAAGCTCTGGGCCCAAAGCATTTTCTGCAAAACAAGTACGTGGTGTCTCAAGGTGCACATCCAAGATCTGTGTTTCTTTATACGTAGTGGCATAGGTGACTAGGTCAAAAGCGTAACACTCAGATAATCTATACCTTCTCTATGTTTTTAGCCACAATAGCACCCTGTCCTCTGTTTACTGGCACTCTGCTAGACACCAAGAAAGCTAGTACAAGCGTTTCCCTATCTCAAAAGTTATCATGTTCCTGTGACTTAAAGTGTATCTAAAACAAATCACATTTTGGAGGGTGAATCTGGAAGAGCCTCTCTGGTGTTTGAAGAAAGCTGGGGATAGAAGAGACGTTTGCTGGGAGAGCAGCTCTGGAGCTAAACAAGTTTTTGAACTAGGAAAGCTCCTCTTACACACTCCTGCTAGTCAGACAGAATGTGCTCATGTTCATTGGTCATTCTGGAGCCTTGAAAGCAATGCAGCGTCTGGTAAATTCATTCCCAGATGCTGGGGGAACAAGGGATTGTGGGAGACAGTGTAAGATGGGGAGGGATTTACTGCAGAACAGAGAAAAAGCAAATCAATGAAAGTTTGTTCAGCCTTACTTCCCTTTTGGTTTTTTGTTGTTTTGTTTGTTTTTTTTTTAAGTGAAGCTGCAGTAGGAGAAATTTTGGGATTTTATGCTTGTGTTGCTTTAAGGACAGGAATGCTGGAAACAGAGGTATTTGATACCTTTGCTGCTAATTACAGTGCAAGCTCCCAGTGTCCTGACAATGCCCTTGTCCCTGACCTGGAGGGGCCTCACTATCTCAGGGTCAGCTGTAATTTAGTTTTAGGTCAGAGCTGGGACTCTCCTGCCAAACTAACTGCACTTTGTTTTGAAGTAGAAACCATTTACTAGCAAGTCTGAGACCATCAAACTCATTTCACTAACGAGAAACAGGAATGAACTGCAGAGCCCCAGAGACGAAGGTCAGTGTTCAACACAAGGAGAGCTCAGCTGCCTCACGAAGGAAGGGGCTGTTTTGCCCACCGAGCCACACAACCGCGTGAGCTCAGATCTTCTGCTCCCTTCAATTAAGCACATTTATTACAAAAAAACTCAGGGACCAACTAAGCCCTGCCAGTCCCCGAGCAGGCACAACGGTGCAGTCAGCCCCCCACCTTACAGAGTTTACAACACGGTTGCTGCATTTCACAGCAGGCTCAAGAAAAAGGACCGAGCTCCTCAGTAAAGCTCATGAGTTGTTGGTGCTGCTCCTACATCTTCTCACAGATTGGCCGGGTGATTTGAGCCAAGAAAACTCTGTTTTTCTACTTGAAAACTGAGGTGTTTCTTCCCTATCTGAAGAAAAAAATGCTTTGAGATCTTCAGAGAGAACATGCTGCAGAAAATAACCCAAAAGCTGTAAAGGGAAATACTTTTTAACTTCCTCCGAATAATCAGAACTCTCTAACTCACAGGGAATGAGGTATTTTTTTCAAACCAACAGATTTTTATCCAATCTTCTTCCCCCTCACCATATTCATGGACAGAGATTATACTGTCATGATACCGCATAGCATTACCTGAAATTAACTTGTCACTTAAAGAACTGTTCTCTACAATTTGTGGGGTAGTCTGAGAGCCCAGTACATTTTGCATATTTTCAGAGTCCCTGCTCTTTTGCATTTATGTAGACCTAGGACTGGGTTTGCTAAGGAAAAACGTATCCAGAGCACAAATTTTTTTCAACTCTGCACATCACTGCAACAAGAGGCCAACTTGCACTTACAGGAAAAAAGCTGGATGAAAAATTTGTGCCAATTTACTAAACAGTAAAAGTCTTTTGACAGCAAAGGAGGGTTCTGTGTCCAAATCTATGAACACACGAATGAGACAGACAAGTAGAGACCCAAACATGCTCTTTGGGAACAGTAAAACATATTTAGCTCTAGATGCTGGCCACAGTTGAGGTTAGTGATCAGATGCGAGAGAGCACAGCTATAGCAAGAAACAGGACCACTAAGGGATGTTCAAATCTTTCTTTCATAAAAGTTGACTAGAAGACTGCAACACACCCTGATGTGCGCTAATGCTTGCTGCTATGCTTGACAGCTGCAAGGCAGTGTGGTGGAAAGAATTACCAGCCCTACAGACTTTCAGATGAGTTCAAAATGTAATACCCCCGTTGTCAGACACCACAGGTTCCTAACTACATGTAAACCCAAATCGCTCCTCTCACCATTGGTGCCTCTGCAAATAGCAAACCAGCTTCCAAGAGCTCATCTTAATTGCCAGAGCTCTTTGTGGGAAAGGTCCCAGCTACCCAAGAGCTGGGTACCTCCTTCATGACTCCCTGAGAAAGCCACGTGTTTCAGGAGTGATGCAACTGCCGTGTACCAGAACAAGGCTCTGGAGCAGAGCAGATAGCTTCCTTGGCAGCTGGCCTGCAGTGCTGGAGCTTGCTCCCAGGAGAGATTAGAGGGAGTAAAAACCTCACTGCCATCGGAGCAGAGCACTCAACCTGCTTCTACCAGAGATTTCTCACAAGAGCAAAAAAATCCAAAAGTGTCACCACAAATAGGAGGCTGCGGGAACAGGGAAAAGATAACCCAGTTAATGTCATGCATACAGCTTTGCTAATAGCTCAGGTAACACTGATCAGTAAAGGACAGGCAAAAGCTCTGAGCAGAGCCTGTTTTACACCAGGAAGATTACCTGACTAACATCTCGACAGAGAATTGCCTCCCTACATAAAGCCACCCAAAACCCCGACCTGCAGCTACAAACCTTTCAGGTGAGGATTTTAGATTTGGAAGTTGAATAGCATGAAATACATTCTATCCCCCAGATGACCTTATTCAAGCCCCTTTTTTTATTTTCAGGGCACGGTAGAGGACAGCTACCCTCAGGTTCCCAG
Organism: Harpia harpyja; assembly: GCF_026419915.1. Classification (NCBI taxonomy): domain Eukaryota; kingdom Metazoa; phylum Chordata; class Aves; order Accipitriformes; family Accipitridae; genus Harpia; species Harpia harpyja. The sequence goes on along the minus strand of NC_068948.1, from coordinate 43,056,210 downwards.
GTAGCACAATTTATACCCCGAGGCAAATGAAAGTACAAACTACTTGCACTCACTTAGACTTCGTGTGCTTTTGGACTCCCCTGCTACTTCAGGTGTCACCACATCCGCATAACCCCGACAGCAAAGAGGAAAGGAGAGGGTTTTCACTGGTTTCAAGGAAGGCTGAGCTCTACCCATAGACAAGGTAATTTTCTGTCTGCGCACAGAGTACTCTGCACAGATGAGCGAGCTGTTTCCCAAGGGCACAGCAGAGCCCCTTCGGAGACAGCTCCCAAGGCTGGAGCTCCTGTGCTGCAGAGCACACTGTGGGCTCACCCCCCAGCCCAGCAGACTCCTGGGGACAGGGCCATAATGACCATGGACTGCCCAGTTGACCATACGGAGGTCATCTCCAGTCCTCTGCTCCCCCGCCACCGAGGTAGGGCTCTGCAAGGTGGAGCACGGAGCTCTGGGCAGGGCTGCGTGGGCGGCAGCCCAGCCTGGGAACTCAGGAGCAGCAAGGAAGGAGAGGATGCTGGAGTGGAAGTGATTTGAATTAGAACAAACTGGCTGCTGAATAGAAGCTTTTATTCCAGCATGGAGAAGGCTTTGTTAGTCAAGCACATGTGATGCACAAAAGCCTCCACTTGAATTCATTGAGTTTTAATTGGTTCTCAGGTGGGGGAGGAGATGGGTGTTAGGAATTAGGGATTCCTTAAAGAGGCAATATCATTAAATCTTAACGCCTCTTCCCTCTCACCCCCAGTTTCGGCTTAGGAGTCTGGCCTCATTCAATTGTCCTATGTTAGAGAATCAGAAAAACTGAGGGAGAGAAAGGGTGGGAGGGGGAGTCACTAATAAAGCCTAAAGGGAGATCAATGAACGAGGAGGGTGAGGGGCAGGAGGAAGACTGAAAAAAGAAAGCGGCTGGTTGGGAGAGGAGGGAGGTCACACACAGGCAGGGAAGGCAGGAGAACCTCAAAGGGATGAGGGAAAGAGAATGATGCCATTTGAGTTGGGGCTTTCTTTTCTCCCTGCATTCCTTCTTTTATTGAACACTTAAAACTTCCCTTGGAGATCCTCTAGCTTGGCTCTGTGAGCCTGTGCTCCAAAATAACAGAGCTGATCCATCACAAGGAAAGAAGCAAATTCTGGGATGGGTTTGCGGTCTTTGCGCGTGGGGAATGACAGCAGTAAGAGAAACCTGCTTGCAAGGACCTCGCAAGAGCTGCTGCTTGTTTTGCCAGACACAGCACATTTCAGACAGAAGTTTTGTTACTAAGAGCCTGATGCAGACGTAGCTGAAATCAAGGTCCTTGTGAGTCAAAGAGAAAGGGAGCAATCGGGAGCTAAGGAGATTTCACAGTCGGCATTGTAGGAGGTACAGCACGCTGCCCAGCTTATGAAAGGGACCCTGGGTACCTGCAAGCCAGACCCTGACAGACAACTGCTACACTGCAATGGGGGACACACATCTCACAAATGTATAATGATTTCCATCAGTCCAGTACATCATCGGAGAATGAATTAATGTTGGTTTACCTATTACATTTGGAATTTAGATAGGTAAGTGAATGACGTACCAAACGCACTGCCAGCAAACACCAACTGGAACACATTTTCTTTTAGAGTTCCTAACAGAAGAATGCTGCTTCTATATTTAAGCCATACAGTTTATCCTGTATAAAGCCATACATAGCAGATATTCTTTGCAGGAAGCACTGCCTACTGTTTTACTATAATTCTTCATTACAAAATTAGACTGCGCAATCTCCACTTGTAGACACAAGGGCACTAATCTCCCGCAAAACAGGGGCACTGCAACCAATTGCTATACGGACTGAAATGGGAGGTCTCCGACTTCTGTTCGAGGACAGTGTGGGATGCTGAAAACAGCATTCCCATGGTGGCTTCTCTCTGAGAGACTGCCTGATCCAAGTCACTTACTGTGGTGTGAAATCTGAAGGAAACGCAAGATCCTCCACTGACACAGCTGTGGTATGGGGTAGCTCTCACATACACGTGGGTTATTCATGTATTTCAGAGCACAGGAAAAAAAAGAAAAAAGAGATCAGTGAATTCACCCATTGAAAGTGTCATAGGATCCAGTTTTCCAAACCCCCTCCCTGAAATACGAGCCTAAGTATCATTTAGAAGTGACACACAGACTGAAGTCTCATTTGGTCCTTAACTCCAACTAAAAGCAGACGTGGTCTCCACCTGGCAAAGGCATTCGTGAGCAGTGGGCCGCGACAGTGCCTGGCACCAGCTACACAGAAAGCATTTAACCACACATGGAGAAGAGCTAACACTACTTGCCTTGATTTTTAATACTGCAAAGTCTACGCTTTGACTCTGCCAAGCTGCCTATTGTCACCGCTTGACCAGTGACAACCCATGAGAGCCCTGCCCTACAGGAGCAGCAGGGTTTTTCTCCAACAAGGGAGTCCAATGGAACTTCCTGGAAGGCTCACATAGAAAAACAAAAACAAAAAGCCCCACAAATCAGATTAGAGATACATTTTTGTTCCCCTTCTACGCAATGTTTCTTGCATGCTTCAGTTTGCCCCTTCTCATAGTACACTTGCATTACAGGTAGCGTACACGTTACAGATTTATTTAATTTTCTATCTTATGAGTTTAATTAATCCACAGGCATAATTTCAAATGATATCTGACTCACTTGAAGCAACCAGCTGCTCTTTGTCATCAACAGTAACATTTGCAAGTCCATCTTGTTGTGCACAGTTCTAAACATGACCCCGCCTCATCAGAAAGCCACATCGTTCTGCAGAGGAGTAAGCAATTGCACTGTTTCCTACAACCCTGCATTCCGCGTCAGAGACAGAGCAACTCCTGTGACTATCCTCCCAGGAACAAAATGTAGGAAAAGGCTGTCGTGGTAAGGATGGGCAAGGTCATGCATCCAAGATTGTTCCCCGTATTTGTCCTAAACTTCTTGCCCTGGGTGCATTTGCCCTCCTCCCAGCTGTTTTCTAGGAACAGCCTTTCCTGCAATTGTTTCCTTCTCTCTCAGATATGTTCAGTTTATCTTTATACTTCAGTGCTGGAGTATTGGTTTTCCTGATACCACCTTGTTTCTCAACAGTCCCCTATTTTATAGCTTCCAATAGGATCAGACCAAATGCCATTTGTGCCTTTGGAAAGAAAAATAATAATAAAAAAAAAAAAATCTCTGAGTATGCTCAAATATCTTGTTGATCTCCTATGGCTTTCTGTAGATGCCTTTGGTATTTGGGATCCTCTTGCAACATTTTTCCTAGCAAGTACCATTTCCACAGCCTTTTGGTATGCGACAGCAGGCACTTCTGAACTGCTTCACTACACAAGCCACAGATTTGTCTGTCACAAACAGTGTCAGTTATCACAGCATCAAATTTGCTGTGTGCAGCAGGTCTCTTTAAGACTGCCATGAATTGAAAATTGTTTTGCTACCTCTTCTCAATGCCTGATGGAACAGGTATCTCAGCAATCAGCAGTGGCTTTGGGGCAAAGTGTGACTGACACATCTGTATCAGCTATCCAGTTAATTTTATTCCTGGCCTGTTTCGTTACATTAAACCTCAAGATGCTCACCATATTTCCTCCTTTCCAAGCAAGAGAGATAGCAAAACCATCCTTTTGGCTCTAGAAGTTTAGCTACAGCTGCTCCACCTCTTAGACCAGCTTCACCTCACAGGTCCTCCTGTAACCAGGAGATTGCCTCTTTCTTCATGAGTACTAACATCACACAAACAAAGACAATCCTAAGCAAAATTCAGCCCTAACAAGATATCACGGCCAATTTCAACAGGACCACAACAGATACGTCCTGTGCCAAGCTACTGGTCAGGTACAAGCTTTTACTTTCTGTTATCCCCTGTGAAGGGGCAGATTTACATGGCTGCTGACATAGTTTCAAGAATTACAACATGAAGACCACCTACTACAGTACAGGTCTTTACAAAGCTGGTCAGAACACTAGTACAGAAACATGCTCTACCCTCCCTGGAAATCACTCATTTCTGCTCCAGCGGACAAGCCCTTGCAAGGACTTTGGGAGCACCCATCCTTTGCTCTGTCGATGGCCACATCAGCATCCTATGCGTAGCCCATGGGTTTTCTGCGCTTGCCTGACAACGAGACAGTTTGCAGCTTCCCATGCTTCTTCCTCTGAAGCTGCAGCCCCCCGGCAGGCTCCACATGCAGACTCCTGCCCCAGCCCTGCTGTAGTTGCTGCAGGACCAGACATCCAAGCATTCACAGCTTCTCTGGGCCCAAAGGCCACATCCAAGTTTGTGCAGGAGGAGGACAGAGCTGCACTAGAGCCGGGCACTACGCGTTTCAGAGACAGAATGAGGCTAGGATGACTAATGAGAGAAGCCAGCGCTGCAGAAGCTTTCCAGCCCAGTGCCCTCACGGGTTTCTGTGCGAGATGGTAATACTTTGCACATTTATTGGTGTAATGTTGCACACTTACCGTTCCTTTAATTCACACAAATCCACACCTCCATGGCCCCACTAGCCAGCGGACCTTGCTTGGAAAGATCTCTATGAATGCACATCGCTACTGATAAACAACACTGGAGTTACCGCTGTGAACTTCAGGGGAGTGCTCTGCTACTTCAGTACGTTTGCCCGTTGCACCCAAACATGCGATTGCTCTGAATGGTATCAGTGCTCCGTCTCCTGTGTTTTGACAGGTAAGTAGACGAGGGGCACTGTGTCTTTAAGAAGGTCATTTCCACTGTCCTGCCGGTGTAATTAGCCTGCTAAAGAAAGGGCAGAGGCTGGAAATTGGATTGAGCAAACCAGGCTTTAGCGCAGGATGAAGGCAGAGCCCCGGGATTGTTATGTTAATCACCTGAGCTCAGCAGTCCCTGCCCTTCAAACCAGTACGAACCCAGTACAAACCCAGGACCCCTCTGCAGAGCAAACCCAGCCTCACTCAGGCTCCAGCTGCCCGAAGACATCTCTCTCCACCTCCCAGAAATGCAGAGGCCAACGCCTGCGGACAGACCTGGGGCCACCCGGCACCGAGAGGGGATCCTCTGCCCGGCCACAGCCTTGGCCCATGGTCATACAGCTCCTCTGATCCAGAGCGCCGGGCCACAGCTGCCAGCAGGGCGAAGAATAAATGGGGGTCACGGGTGACGCCGTGAGCTGATGGGCCAGGGCTGCTTTACACCAGCTGAGGATCCAGCCCTGGCTGTGCTGAGTCAATAAGCACGTCTGAAAGCACAGATCGCTTACTGCTATTTCGCCGATGAAAAATAGCATTAAGAACAATAGGCCAGATTCGTATCTGGCATAAGAACGGCCGTAGGCAGCGGAGCTGCGGGTGGGTTCTGTCGGGTGCCAGCCCCTCTGCGGCGACAGCACGAGACCCCTGGGTCCCTGGGCCACCGGCTCGTGCTCAAGTCCGGTGTCTTCAGCACCAGAGCTACCCCAAGTTAATCCCAGGGGCAAGTCCTGGGGGTACAGCCCCCCCCGGCCTGCCCCTGCACTCTCCTCAGGAGCCCAGCCACGCTCTGCACCGGAGCTGTCACCTGCACCGGGCACCAGCGTCACCTCCGGCACCAGCTGGTGCAACGCCACCGAAACAAGAGACGCCGACGCACGAGCCAGCGGCAGTGGCGAGCTTGGCCCAAGGTGCCCTGTTTGCTGAAGGGACATGTTTGTGGCACAGCCAGCGAGAGCTGGCCACGAATCGCTCCCAGTCACAGCCGGCTGCCTGCTGCCTCCTGTTTTGTCCTCGCCGCCTCTCCCCTCCACGGGAAACAAGGCTGGGGTTTACCTCGCTGCGCTTTGCTAGCTCGTGTCCCCTGGAAACGTGCCTTTTTGTCCTCTCTCCGCTCAGAAACTTTGGGCTAGCAGCCCTCGCCACCACCACCCACCTTCTTTTTAAGGCAGCGACCCAGGCTGGCCATTGTCCCCTCCTTGCTGCCCCTATTTTCTTAGGGCGAGCTCGCGCCTCTCCCCCATGTCGGGCCAGCTGGGGCTCCGCGTTACCTCCCTTGTTCTTTGGCGCATTTTTTCACTGCGCCCCTGTGCTGCCGGGGAGGGGGAGGGAGAGGAGGAGGATGGGAGGGCAGCGTCTGGCTCCCCATCCAGCACGCCGGATGGCATGGTTTTGGAGAGGCCTGGCTTAGTGAAGTTATTCAAGCCAACGGCAGCCTGGCAACCGGGCGGCCACAATGGGAGCGCAGGAGGAGGAATGTTTCCACATGCCTGATCAATGGGAGCAAGGGAGACAGCAAAGCAAACAGAAGCTGGGAAAGAGACACAAAGAGAAAGCAGCCTTTTCTCTGCTCAGTTCCTTTCATTTGTCACAGCTCTTTGTGCAGCTGATGACAACGGAGGCCCTTCGGAGGCTAGTTTTGGGGAGTTTGGTTTTTCTAATTAAATAAAACACCGTGTCCTTTTTCTTCACTTGTCACCTTCCCACTCGCCAAAAAAACCCTAAGAGGAGCCCCATCTGCGCTCGAGCCTCCTGCTCCGTCCACCTCCCGGGAGCCCCAAGCACCTCTTTCTCCCTGGGAAGAGCAGAGAAAGGCACAACCACCTCCTTGCTTGCTCAAAAGCAGCTCCTGGGCTGGACAAGATGCCTGCCCGAGCGCCGGCAGGGCCGAGCAGCACATGCCACCCGTGCCCCCCCAGCTGCTCATTACGGGAATAAAGAGCCCAGCGAAGGACAACTTCTCTGGAGGTAGTGTGCTCCCTGCAGCAGCTGCTGACGAGACTAACGGGCAACTTTCTATGGGAACGAGGCAGCATTCAAAATAGGGTTAGAGGAGAGTTGCCTTGGAAACTTGGACCGTTTCTGCTGAGGGGCTACGATTTCCCTCGATGGGTCCCAGACAGGATTTACCTGGAAGACGACGACTGTTGGGACAGAAACTCCTGCAATCTGCAGAGCAGCTCCCCGGAGGGGGATGGAGGCGAAGGAGGGGTTTCAGGACAGAGGCACCAGCTTGCTGGTACTGGGCTGCACGGTGACAAACAGCGGCCGAATCCAGCCCTGTTGCGTAACCAGTGGTGGGAGCCCAAAGTTGTTTCCTCTAATTACTATGCAAGAGGTCACAGCAACAGGCCTCCTCTGTGCAGGAGCTTACAGGAAAGGTCCTCCCTGGTGCTAAGGCAACACCAAGCAAACCAAGAGGAGACAGAGCTTGGGGGTAAGCTTTCCTGCATTGAGGCCAGAGCAGAGATTATTCTGTCTCTCTCAAAAAAAAAAAAAAAAGTCTACCTGGATGTATGTAGCCCTGAAGAACAGAAAAACCTTCTGGCTGCTGAGGAACAGGGGACAGGACACCTGCCTCCTCCGCACCTCCACCAAAACGCAGGCTTCCCGTCTTGCAACCAACTCCATCCCCAAGCAGCCGGGGCTGCAGAAGCTCGGCTCCAGCCCCCCTGGGCATCATGAGTGCAGGAAGAGGATTAGTGATCCTGCATGTGCCTTAGGAGGAGGGAACTTTAGTTATGAACATGGCAATGTTTGGGATCTCACCAGTCTTTTCCTCACAGTAAGATTCAGGATGCAACCAAACCATGAAAGGGAGCTCTGGCAACATGAGTCAGTAAATGGCAGCATGAGCTCAAGGAAATAGAATGAAACTTGGTCCGAATCAAGGATGTAGCACTGGCTGAACAGCACAGGAAAATTCCTGCCCACTTCCAACAGCCAAAGACACAAATGGCTAAATACAGGCTTCTCAGTCCTCGTGGCCAGATGTTCCAGGCTCTCCAGGCAGACAGCGAGTTCTTCTGCTAATACCTGTTTCTACTCCCAGGACTGCCACTGAGCTCAGGGATAAACCTTTTGGCTCCTCAGTAGTCCTGTTTCTCAGTCCATCAGTGGGGCTAATATTGGACCAAACATTTTAGCAGTCAGGCTCTGAAGTGATAAGGATGCATACTCTTATCAGCTTCCGATGTCACCCCATCTGAATTGCACTTCCATTGATGCACACCATGCATCTCCACCCATCCCTCTCCTCTGAGGGCTCAGGCATACCCCTGTTGCCTGGTGAGGTTAAAGAGGATCCCATGACCCATTTTGCATGAAAGCTGAATTCCAGCAGTGTTGGAGTTTCCTCTGCCTCACTCTGGAGGCATCAAGGGGGTGACACACCGCCTCAGTTTCACTGTTTCCCCCACCTCCCAACAGGGTCACGTGTGACATTTTGCTGGGTAATGATGTTTGTGAGGTGTTCATTTAACAATGTAAGTGCCTAATAATAATAATAATAACAACAACAACAATAACAACAACAACAACAACAACTAAAGAAAAGGATTCTACCATACCCCAAGTCTCCTTAACACCAAGTTGTTTGCTCCCATATAATCAGCAAACTTGCTTTTGGGAAGCATCTCAATTTCCATATCGAGTCTATCACTGCCATCCCACAGTGCTACCTGGCTCTTCCACTGCCCCCAGACATGTGCTAAGTGCCAGCCTGCAGCTGAATGAAGATCAGGAACCTCCCCAACTTCAGAGTGAAAACTCACTCCACAGGCATTACCTACCGCTTCAAAATTATTCCAGTGCTCCATGAGCCTTCTTGTAAGGAAGGAGAAATCCGCCTTCACTTCTGCTCAAAGGATTGCTTTCATTAAGGCCTCCATAGATTTGCAATGGCAAGTATTTGACCTGCTTCAAAAATATTCATGAGACTCTCGAATGCATTCAAGTAAGTGCAGACAAGCAAAATCCTCAGCTCATGTTCTCCTGGGGTCTCAGGGTGCTGATGGCAATATACATCCTAATTACACTATATACCATATTGAGAATGAGACCTTGTCAGCTCTGGTGACGCTTTCTTTGAGTCAAAGAAACAATCTGGAAGTGATTGTGATTATTTCTCAGTAGATCAGAAAAAAGTCTAACCACGTGTGAATATCTTTAAGTAACTGCCCTTTTTCCTGGCCTCAGTGAGAAGCTTCCAAGACAGGCCACAGGGAATGTTTGAACTGTACAAGAATATTTAGACACTTCCAGAGCTTGGGTTGTGCAGACAGAAAAATGTGCTGCTCCTATACGGGGAGGGGGGGCAATCTCAGGTACGAAGACTGCCAAGACAGTCCATTATGGTATTCACTAAGCTCTGAAACAAAAAGATTGCTTTTCTTTACAAACACTGCATTTGAAGTGTCACAGGGTAATATGCATGGGACAAAACAAGCATGAAAAGCAGCATTCACTCACCACAAACAAGCACCACAGAATGCTAACCAGTTACTGCAGACTTCCAGAGATGTTGCAGAGTGGCGCAAAATGCAATGCAAGTGGTCCCTTATGAGAAAGAAAAGCAAAGCATACTCCCTTTTAACACGATCACTGCAAGGCAAAGCAGTTCTCACATAGCTAGTGCTCTTCTTTCACTCTTGCACCTGCTGCAAAGACACTGTCCTGAGAAGTAGCAGCACTCTATAGCTCCATGGTCTGCCTCTCTCAACAAGACCTTTCTGTGCTGCCTATGGATTCATCTCAAGATAACATTCTTCGGTAGAAGGACAACCTGCTGATGGACACACGCAATTAGTAGCCTGCTGACAGGCGCCCTTTCAGCCTGTCTGTGGCCTCTTTTACTCAGGTAAAGCTGGCACAGTGATCCAGCCACCCATCCTTTGTTGCAGCTATATAAAGTGGAGGAAATAATTCAAAAAGTCTTAAAGGGAACATCAGGGTGGGAAGAGAAAACGTGATAGGTATTCCATAACTGAGGGAGAAGCAGCATTTTATTACTGTTGAAACAGCTCCCACTACTGAATCAATAAGTGCTTGAGCTTTTTATGATCCTCCTTAGCACAGGTAATACCACAACAAGGCAAAGAGCTACCACGTGCAAATATATAAACAAGAAAATCTCAGAGGGGACAAGGGGTGGGGTGGAAAGAGAGCATTTCTTTCAGGAAATACTGCGTTAATCCCAACTGAAAGAGGAATACTTCCTCTAATAGCCTTCCTTTCAGTCTTCTGACAACACAACCCTGATGCAGGCAGCGCACAGATGATGCAGACAGCACACACGAGGCAACTAGGATGGTGGTACTTCCCCCCCAACCTACTGGTGTCCTGCAAGGTACAGAGCGCACACCGTACCAAGTGACCAGATCTCCAAGCAGCCTAATTACACGACCTTGCCGCAAGGGTCAACCCCCGGGGCGGGAGGAAAGGAAATCCTTTCAGGCATATCACGTCAGAGCTTCTCTTCTGAAGCTCAGAGATCCTTCCCACTTACTCACACCTCAGTCCCACTGGCACACGTGAGCCACAGCCTCGTATAGCTGTTTTCTGAACAAAACTAGAAGCAACGTGATCCCGACTCATTTTGGTATGGATCAAGCAAAACAACTTCACGTGGTTACAGGACAGACATTATAACACCCTCTTGCATCCACTGCCATAGATCCCTAATGAAAACGAGAGAAGCCCATCCCCTTGGGTACAGTTCATTCATGACCACAGCACATGTGGGGGCCAGAGACAAAGCACAGGGCAGATCCAACCATTTCCTTCACCACTTGAGACCCTGAACTTGACCATCCGCTTGGCAGAGGATGTACGCGGTGTTCAGAGATTGCTCCCCCCAGTGTTCAGGCTTTTCCCTTTGCTCACAGATACGTTACACAAAGCACAGCCCAAACGTACCACAGGTAGTACATAATTGTGAAAAACAGCCATCCCTTCTGCAAAAATCCACCAGTCTCCCCTTAGCCTGCCACAGCCCACTCAGACATTCCTACAAAACCAGGGAAAGTGGCTTTTAACCTTTTCTCATTTGCAGACCTTTTATAGGTTTTTCACTAGAAATATGGACCTCTACATAGCAAACTTCAGCCTACCGAAAATACACCATGTTTCTCTTGTCAAAGCATGTAGTAAGAATCCTTACAGGCTAGAGAAGCAGATGTTAAGCTAGGTCAGCCAGGACAACAAGAAAACATGACAACTCATTGTCTTCACCTAGGGAAGAGATGTTCCTTTGCTCCAGTGAAAAAGCTGTGACTTCCAGAGAGCTCAGGCACACTGACTTCTGCAGCCCATCCCTCATTTTGCAGTGACCAGCTAGGCTGTGCAGTACAAGGGAGAAACCTCTTCTAGCTTGCCATCTGACTTAGTGTGGGAGACCAAAGAGCAGACGTGTAAGCACTACCTATAACCTCCAACTGGAATTAAAAAGCCATTCATACAAAGCCATCAGTAACCTCCTATGCCCTGCCAAGGTCTATGACCAGGCACAGAAGTGCCCTCCTAATAGCTCTGCAAATTCCCTTTTAGAAAGGCTGCCACAGCTGATCTCTGTTACACCACTTAGCACCTGATGAGCAGCAACTGGGAAGGGGATGCATACAGGTGGCCACAGCAATGCCCTTCTCAATACTGGGGGCCTGTCAGTGGCAGAGTCCTGCACAGATCTGGGGGAAGGTGGATTTCATCACCCTGAAATTCTGTCAGTACAGCAGGTCAGCCTTCTTCTGCATCATCGCTCTGTCCTGCTGGCTACAGACAGTTGGCTCTAACTCCAGGAGCAGCAAAAGCTACTGTCTCATTTCCTCTTGTCAGCTGTATTGTCTTAGCACTAAAAGCCATATGAATCCACACAGTTAAATCCACCCATTGCTGCAATTCCAGGAGCGTATGCACCCTTCTATCATATTAAAACTGCCATACTAATGGTGCCCAGCAGCAAGTCCTCCATCCTACCTGTTGGCCGTTTGAAAATAGCTCTCAGTGGTTCTCTGTCATGCTAGAAGAGTTTGTCAGCTTGTCTCACACCCAGTTCTGGGGATACCGGTGTGGCATCTCACAGCAGCCATCACAAGAACAACCACAGGGCTGAGTACCGAAACTGGCCACGGGATGTCTGCCCATAGCTCTGAGAAGCTAATTTGAACCAGGCTGAGCTGTATGGACTCAATAATTAAGAAAGAATGTACCTGAAGCCAGTATATTAAGGGGTGAGAATGCATTTCAGGTCTAGAGAATTAAACCATTGTAATCAGAGAAGAAGAAAAAAATAATCTGAAGTAAAATCCTTGCATAGACCTTGACTATTCCCTCAGCAGGACAAACCTGATGACTAGTTGTTGTTTACAACGATAAGGTCAGAGGAAAGGCCATTTCCTCTCAACAATTGTCAGAAGGGATTAAAACCTGCATTCAGGCTTGCTTTGAACTAGCAGGTACTCCATTCCCCGATGGTATCAGGATCCATTCAGCGAGGTCTCAAGCAGCCTCCAGGGCATGTCTCCATAATGCCCCTATTGTGGAAATATGCAGGACTGCTTCCTGCATTCACTCTATCTTTATGAAGCTTCACCCTTGTGGTCTGATACCCAGGTCAGGAAGCAATCCTGCAATCACTGTTTAATTAGTCATTTCCCAGGTCTGCCTCAGTTGAGAGTTGCTGCTGCTTGTCAGCTTCTGAAGAGGGAGGTTGGGAATTGGAAACATCACTACCAGATTGGGAAAGAAAAGTTGCTCGCAGAGTTTGAGGCGCGTTTCTGCCGCAGCTCAACATGCCACATTCTCCATTTTCACTTTTTTTCCTCCTAAGTAGAAGGATTTGAGCGGATGAAAGGGCCATTGCACCTTCTGCAAGTCAAGACAAAAGCTGATTTATAACAAAAGTGGTTTTATTTTTGTTGATTTGTTGTTACGGGCTGGGCTTTGGTTGGCTTGGGTTTTGTTTTGGGTTTGTTGGTTTTTTGGTTTTTTTTTTCCGTTGAGAAATAGCGTCTTTGATACAAAGCACATACTTCAAGAGAGGTCTGTTCCAGGAATTCCAGTTGCATACTTTCCTTTGTGGAAGTCAGTCCTGAGCCTGAGAGGTTGGATACATGCAGCTTCGGCTTTTCCAAATGAGCTCACTCGAAGAGGTACTTCTTACCATGCAGGCACCAATTTGAAAAGAATGAGTTACGTAGTATTAAAATATTTGTCTAGATAATGAGTGCTTGTGTGTAGAGCAATGCTAAAGGAAAAATCTATTTGTTGAAACACAACTGTTTTGAAAAACGTGATTTTTCTGTTCAACAAAACAAATGAGGTATTTCAATAATGTCAAAAAGACCTATTTTGGCATTTTCAGTGTATTGGATATTGTTGAGAAAAGCTTTTCAAAACAAAAAAAATACAATTATATATAAAGTTACATAAAGCTACATAAAATAACTTTTTTTCAGTTTAAAGACACTGAAATCAGAGGAACTGCTCTGATCAAAACAAAACAATGTTTTCAGAGTTCCATTTTGTAAGAAAGTTTGATTTAAAATGTGATTCATTCTGGAATGGAAAAGTTTCTGAAATCTCAACATTTCCCAGTACATGAGAACTTCTGTCTTTCTCCAGTTCCAGTTTCCCTTGCTGTAACGAAATAATTGGAAAAGTGGTGTATATGATAATTTCCTTGTGACAGCAGGACAACCCTGTTTTTGATAAGTGTTTGTGAAGCAGAAAAAAAAAATTCAGAAGAAAAACCCTAACAGATCAGTAATCCCACTGAGAAATTTACATAAATTTCAAGAAACAATACTGGAATTCACAGAAGACTGTATGAGGGAAACTGACTCCAATGGGGAGTAGAACTGGTGAGGGAGTTATAACAGGAATTATTGTATCTATCATATGATAGAAATAGATAGATCCTCCCTCCCTAGATCTAGCACGTAACTTATTATAACCTTGTTCAAATCATATCTTGTAACATGCTGGATCAGTCTCTGTACTGGGCTAATACACATTGCTTCCAGCAGCTCAGAGTGCAAGCAGAAAAAATATGTATTTGCTACAAAAAACTGTGCAAGTACATCCTCAGAAGGGTTTTTTTTTCCCTCTTTCTCCCACCAAGGCTATACTAACTGTGGCAACAGCCAAATCCAGAAGACATGGGGATGAGATATCACATGAGCATCCTTTCTCCTCAGCCACTGTTTTGCCACTCGAGACAAGTGGCATCTTCTCCATGCTCCTTTCCTCTGATTTTCTGACGGTTTCCCTTTCTGCAGCAATGTATCTGGGATTACCCTATGCAGTCTTCCATTATGTGATCTTCCTCTTAAGCTGAGGTTTCTTGCAAAGTGCCAAAACGCAGTAAGAGAAATTATTTTTAAGACCCACACTGGTAAGAGAAGGATGCAGAAGAGAGCTGTGAAGAGAGCTCAGGAACACCTGTGAGGTTATCATCTCCATCCCCTCACCTGGGGGAACAAAAGCTCAGCATCCAGCATTACCATAGCACCAATAGCCATCAATAAATTGCTCCCGTAAGAAAAGAACAGATGTGACAAAGATTGTTCCAGGGTCTATAGCAGACCACAGCCAAAGCAGAAGAGTCTAAATGTGCTGGGCTGGGATGGCAAGGGAAGTCACAACTGGGTTCCATCTAGGGGGAATTATTCTTACACTCAATTCATCAATTTATGGGCAAGCGATTCCACAGGCAACATTGACTTGATTAAACAGAGCCATAATGACAGTGAGTGTAGGGAAGCATCCAGCCAAGTATGCAAACTAGCCTTCTCAGCCTAGAATAAAAGCTTTCTAACCAATAATTTCATGCTTTTATCTATACAATCATTAATACAGATACCAAACAATGCCAGCTCAACGTGGTGTCAAAGGCTCTGACAACCTCTAATTGATAATAAATAATTCAATTTCTGTCCCAATCCAAAACTGCTAAATCTTGGGACATGTTCCAAATAAATGATTAAAAAGAACTTTGAATGTAATTATATCTAACACAATTGGGGATATTGCCCAGATGAAATTTACAGCAACTATTCAGAGCTACAAAATTTCAATGACACTGGCAACACTTTATGCCTACTAGAAATGAAATGTTCTTTACTCAGGCAGTGGCACAAACTGCATTTTTTATCGACAGCTGTATGCCAGCAACTCACCCAGGCCAACCGTGCTTCCCACAGTCTTTCCCAAAAGTGCTCGAGAAAATTTGCGAACAGGGTTTTGCCACAGCCAGATCTTTATTGTTCTGTACATGCAGAACTGGATCTTCTTTCTGATACAGCTGATTCTTCTCCTCCCCCCAAACTGCTTACACTACAATTAATAAAAGTTTCTTGAGAAATTAACACCCGTAGTTCCTGGAGGAAACTAGGGCGATGTGTTTCAGCAAGGAAAGTGACTATCAGCACAATCCTGAAGTGATGAATGCAGCATCTCAGAGGCACACTGATTGTTCCCAGTAATTCCCAAACTCCAAAGCCAGAAGAACTCTGAACACTTATTAGTGAAAACACAGGACACGTATTTACAAGAGCATCCTTATATGAGATTTGACTCCTATTTTTCTCTCACTTGCGTAAATCCTTGCTGAAATCTTAGTTTTTGCATCTGTAAAACAGGGATGGTGACATTCACTTTGATTTCTTTGGATGCAAGTTGTTTTGAATGCCAATTTTTTCTTTTCTTGGGAGAACAGTGTATGTAACCGACCTGAAGAAGTGGTGACTTAAGAATCTTTTAGATCTGCAGCAGTTATCTTACTGAGCTCATACGGAAACAGTAGAAGTGCACTTGCCTCGTCGAACCTGTCCCGTGTCTTTATTCCCAGTCCCTTCTGGAAAACTCAGCATCGGCATCACTGGAATCCCCACACTCACAGGCAGGGCAGACAGCACTGCTGTGAAGATGTGCAAAGAGATCTGTATTGTCTATCTAGAACACTAATCGCTCCCTGGACCTACTTAGAGGTATTTCTCAGTCTTTACAATACAACTTGCTATTTGTGAATACAAAGTGACAGAAGAAAACAACAGCTCTTCGTCATTCACCACACGCTGTTCTGGACTTTGACACTCACCTGTATTTACCTGGTAGAGTGGTCAGAGACAGCAGCCAGCCTGAAGCAAAGAGATCACCTGCAATGTCTGCAGGATCACGAGAACATCTGAGAAAATAAAATAGCTCCATAATTTGGTGAAGTTCTCAACTACCATGATCAAGTGAGCCAGGCTTGTTTCTTCAAGAAAACAAACATAAAGGAGAGAGGGGGCAGACAAGCACTCAGAAGTGTGTTTAGTCCTGCATTATCCAGAGCTGCACTGTGTGCCCCATATCACATAGGCATTAAACACAGCTTGCTGGTCTCCAGCAGACCTGAAGGCACTGCTGTGCTCTGAACAATGCCCAGTTAGGCACCTTCATATTAGTAGTCACATGCCAGAAAGAGACATTTATACCATTAATTGCAACAGCCGGTTACATTAAATAGAAGACAAATTAACAGATTTAACAGATCTCATATCAGCAGTCTGACATCAGTAGACCACTTAAACATATACTTAGCCTGAAAGAAGGATGTAGTCCTATTGGAATCGGGGGTTTATTACACCCTGTGGGACCAGCTCACGTGCTGAGGTCAGAGCTGGAACCTTAGTTCCTGCCAGATATTCACTCTGCCTCACCTACGGAAGAAAATTCCCTTACAGGTGAGAAACCAAGCGACTCTCTATTGTACATCCTCTTACACTAGATACTTTCTCTGAAGTATCTACTACCGATCCCTGATCCCTGTAACAATGTTACATAAACCTACACTCCAATCTAGTGGTGACAAGCTAACAAGAATGGTGAAACTTTGCTAGCGTCCTTTAAAAAGGAAGAAAACTTATAAACTACTATTAAAACCTAATATTTGAAATGACTGGATCTTCCTTCACAGCAATATTCACCGTAAATTATAAGTTAAGTTATATAAAGTAAGTTATATAAAAGTAAGCATATATATATAATGTAAGTTATATAAAAAGGAGAGCAGCTAACAGAAAAATTAAATACCAGAAAATGTAAGGATGCTTTCCTTATGCAATCTCAGTTGCACGCACAAACTAGCCAAAGATGTCATGTGTCTTCAGAGCCTTGGTGAGGTTGATACTATTTTTCTAGAAACCCAGGATAACGGAATAGTGGAACCCAGGCACAAAAATACTGTAATATCAGAAATCACTCTGGAAGTTGATGAGAGAACTGGATTGAGCTCTGTGACCCTATAACATTTTCACCGCCAGGTCACAGGTAGAGAGTGTTTGTTCACAAAGTAACTTAATCATTAATACTTTGTGGTTAAGCTATGTATCTATAGGAAATGTTTTCTTAACACTTTATTATGCAAAGTTCATTAAACGGGAGTTTGCAGCAGTTCATTCAGAAATTCCACACGGCAGAGTTCTTTTTGAAAGGGGAGAAGCGAGTGGCAATAACAGAGGATTCAAGTTAATATCCTGATTTCTCACTGCATGCCTGCAGGTTGGAAAGGGCACGGGATGTTAGAACAGCTGTATGCTTCACCTCTCCAAAACACATCCCTGCTAGCAGCTCTTCTGCTGAACAGAAGGGGCAGCACTGGAAGACTTGATCTAACATCTCTAATGTTAAAAAGAACTTCTCTACTAAAAAGCCCCTACAAACAAAACAAGAAGGAAAAGCATTTCAGAGCTCCAAGAAGGGTCAGAAATGGGATAAGATAGAAGTAGAAATGCAGAAGATGTATTAAAAAGATGTCATCACCTTTTTAATGTGTTTTGTCTTGTCGGCTGCAAACATCCATAGTTGCTCCGTTTGCACTGGTACAGAAGATGGGAAAAGGCTGAGCTTGTAGCACCAGCTGTACCCTGAGCTGGCTCCAGCCTTCCTGAACAGACACAGGGTGAATGCTGCTGAGGTGAACCCAGTTTAATAGGTTGCCACTTACAGGCTTAGACTGATTTACAGGTGTTTGCCCT
The DNA here is from genome assembly GCF_026419915.1 of Harpia harpyja. Taxonomy (NCBI): domain Eukaryota; kingdom Metazoa; phylum Chordata; class Aves; order Accipitriformes; family Accipitridae; genus Harpia; species Harpia harpyja. Next base: position 43,038,474 of record NC_068948.1, on the reverse strand, counting down.
GAAATATGACCATCCATGTCATCCCTGCTAATCCTCTCCCATTTCTGAAATCCTCCCACTTCAGCAGATAGCTATTTTTGGAAGAGAAAACCACATACATACCAAAAAGCAACAACACTCTCTAAATCTCCTCCCACAGGAAGGGCAGCCTGACTATCACACACCTGACAAGTTGTCTAGTACAGCACAACACCAAACCCTCAGTTGCCTCTGTCACGGTGGGTGTCAGCCACCTGCGTGTGACAGTAATAACAGGGATGTCACAGAGAGAGTGCACACAGACCTCGCATCCTCCTCCCTTGCAGCCTGGTAGAAAACCTCCTGTTGGCAATGCAAAGCCTAAGAAGCATAGCTGGGCTGCTCCCAGCGCATCCAGGAGAGCAGTATTTTCCATCTTTCTCTGCTGAAGACTTCTCTTTTGCTTGCTCTCTCAGGCTTGTGACCTCTTTTCTGCAACTGAGTTTCCAACCAGCTTGCAACTCAGTTTTGGATCCTGACACACTGCTGGAAACCCAGCCTGACAGATCCAATGGCCAGAGCACTGTGACGCTGTGTACCTGATGAATCAGTGTCTATTCCCTGCACACACTGCTCCGGCACTGTGGTAATGATTTGCAGACACACATGAGAACAAGGTTCACAGCCTAGGTATACTAAACAAAAAAATTATCTTGGGATTCAGAGTAAATTTACAAAAGTAGATAACCTTTTTTTCCTTAAGTAACATATCATATAGGTACTGACTGCATTGCATTCATCTGTCTCTTAGCTTAGCGACTGCTGAGTACAGCTTCTAGAAATCTACCACTCGCAGCAAAATACAGCTTCTAGGAGCTCAAGGCCACACCAAGCCTCACATACTGAGCATAAGACCTGGTATTCTGGCTGCTATGCTTTGCTCCATACCCACAGAACCTGCATTTTAGCTATTTTGAAGCATAGCACCCCTCTCTCTCTGTCGCTTTGGGATTTTCATGTGGCAGATATGTTGGTTTGGCAGGTCACGGTGAGCTTCATAGCTTTGCAGGTACCTGGGCACACTGTGGGAGAGGTGGCTTACCCATGAACCACAGCTAGGAGAACTGCTGCTAGAAGGAACAGCCTAGCGTTGGGGGCCCTTTCCCATCACGTGGCCCAACACATCTACATAGTGGGAGATACACAAACCTATCGCAGAGCCTGAACGATGCCTCTGGGCATCAGGATCTCAGTCAACTCAGTGTATTCCGTAACTTAGAGAACCAGATGCATGGGCACAGGTGTCCCATTGTTAACCCTGAAAAAAGTCCAGAAAGCTCCTAGAAATTTTCACAGACTTTCCAAGCAGCCAAGCAAAAACCAAACATGAAGCCAAACTACACAAGTAAGAGACAGAGATAAAACTGGATGAAAGTCCACAGGGATTGTGAGTTTCATATCCAAAATAGCAGAGAAATCTCATCTCTCTACTGCTGTAAATAAGTCACATTGAAGCTCACAACACTGCAGGAACAATCCTGTCCAGGACTCCCCACTTCTTTTCAGTGCTACAGAACCAATACCTCCAGTAAAAGCTGACGGTGACCCTAAGTGCTGATGGTGCAGGGATCCCATTCCCTGCCGCATAGAGTACAAGGGACTCCTCACACGCTTCAGGTTTCATCTCCACCTCTCCTATTCTTGGCCTTAAAAGAACAACAATATTTTGAGATATCTGAGTGTGTGCCAACACACTGCAGACTGCCCTTCAGTTTCTGTGGATGCTACCACTCTCCAAAAGTCTTCCTTGGAATAGACAGCTGCATGTGTGTATTCTTACCCTGTTCAGTTTTCCCAATGGCTTCCTTTTTCTATCCCCTCCCAGCTTTTTCTGATACACCCTGCTTCTGTTGTTCCTCTGCTATGTGAGCAGTTCTCTGTCTATTCCTGCTTCTTTTTGCTCTAGCTCTGCACAGCAGTTACTTGTTAGTTACTCAGAATCCCAATAATTTAGGTCAAAAAGCCCGGTGAATCTGATGTGGTTTGTTTCACATAAAAAGAGTGAAATTGAAAACCACCTTATTCTTCTCAACTGAAATGCTGCATCCCTATTAATTCAGGTGTATAAATAACACTCTCTAATACTGCATCAAGGGCTCTGCTGTGTGATTAAACCTGCCTCCCTGACCTGTAATTAGAAACTTTGCCTCTGAAAGGCAGTTTGCAGAGAGAAAAGGAGAAAGAGAGAGAGAAGGAACCAGCTCTCAGACCCAACAATTTTGTTCTTAGTAAATTATTCAGAGTTTTTGAAAGTTGAGCTGGATTTCCATCTGCTAGCATTAAAGACCCAAAGGGAAGAAGAATTGAAAGATTCTCACAGTAGAACACAACAGTACAGAGCATGTGGCTGGAAACGAGAAGCCAGCTGAGAAGTTCACTGTGTCCTCTGCCTGTCCCTGCCCTGATAGCTGCTGCCTTTGCATGCCTGGACTTCCAACAGGTCTTAGAGCAATGCAGTGACCCTCCACCAGAGTCCCACTGAGCTAGAGAGTCACGTGTTTGGGATATAACATTAGAAGAAAACCCCTAAATTCCATGAATGCTTTACAAATGTCAACAGAATCGGACAATGAACATGCAAAATAGTGGCGGTCGTGAGTACACAAACAATACAGAGACAAGGTTGCATGGTCCCACACAAGTAATATATAACCTTTTCAAGACAAGTAATTTAAAGATGAATTCATTAATGATTAAACTGATCTTTTGCTCCAGGGGCAGTTAGACAGTACGGACCATTGTACTATTAAGAATGGTAGCCTCTACTAGTTGCAACCCCAAGAGTACACCTGATGTTGTAAGGTGAACTTCTCTCTTGGAAGTGCGGAGATAGTAAATACCTTTTTCTCCTGGAGTCATTGTAAGAAAAACTACTATTCCTTCAGCCAAATGTAGATTATTTTGACAAAAAAACCCACACCCCCAAAAACCCAAAAAAACCATTCCAACTTATACAATGGATGTCAGTAATCTTTCCTCTTTCCATAAATTGGGGATAGAACAAGCTTTAGAGCACCAGATAACACGAGAACCAGCACCAGGATGAGAGGTCTCTGGCCTTGGATATTTGGCAGCTGTTTCCAGAGTTCTGCTTGATTTCAGATCAGAGAGATTTTGTGATGAATTCCTCCTCTGGTTACACCTATAATCTTTGTGTTGCGGGTGTGACTGACATCATAGTTTCACTCTTCTATGTTTTCAGGCTCAACTTTGCAAGGCCTCACACCAGGGGAATAAAGAGTCTGATAATTTTCTGCGTAATTGTCTTTTCCTAGGAACTTCACAAGGTTGATCCAGGGTTTCAGGGAAGCCTTATGAATTGAGACATCAGGTTTAAGGGGACGTACATGATAGAGGAGAAAAGTAACATTTACATCTCAAGGACCCTTTGGTCAAAGTACCAGACCTCACTGAATTCTCCAATGCTTTTTCTCTTCTACTGTGTTTTTTGACATGCACAATTTTAACACAAAGAACAGGTTAAATCTACCAAAATATTAAATTGTCACTGGTGGAAATGTCTTCATTCCCGGCTGCCTAAGTTTGTAAATGTATGAGGTACACAGCCACTGGAGACCACAACCCTGGTCTGAGGGTGTGGAGTCCACGAAACAAAAGAGTCCTTTAAATTCAATAACAACAACTTTAAGTAATCTTTTGTGTTCATAATGTGGTAGAGTCCAAGTTTATCACAGAGCTGCCAGAACATAAATCTGATACAAACTACTTTGGATTAGATAGCGCAGCAGAAAGAGCTTTACTGGGGTTTTGTGACAAGTTTTATGAACTTCTTAAAGAAACAGAACTTGGAAATACTAGCAGTGTTGTTAAGTTATTGCCTTGTGCGCTTGAACACACAGCACTAAGAAGGAAAGAAGAAAAAAAAGCTAACAAATTCAGAAAATAGAGCAGTACTTGAAACTCGTATTAAGATATGTTTGTTTTTCAATCAGAATTGTAAGTCAGTTGTACTTAAAAGTTGAATCCTGTGAATCCAGCATGCTCTACCTTCCTCAGATGCAACCACTGGCTCTCCTCCCCCCGTTTTTACAAATCCTCAGATTGAATCCGATATCACTTCACTACTCTTTCCTCTGAGGGTGTCTCTCCTCTTTTAACATTGGCCTGAAAGTACATAAGCAAAAAGAGGTAAAAAGGACTAGGAATTTGCCATACATCAACTTCCAGAGACTACCTGCCTCTGCACAGTACTTTCATGCACAGGGACTGCCCAGAAGCCCCCGAGATGCACAACCTCCGCACCAGCACGGAGAGAGGCAGCCAGGCAGGCAGTTTCAGCTGTTCTGCAGGGACCAAGTTCACACTTAGCTGCTTGTGTGGCTGTGCTCAGAGCTCTGTCCAGCCCTGGACTCCACTCTAGCCTGCCTGAGTTACTAACCAGTTTCTCTGGTTTTCAGCAAGTCATACATCGGCCAGAAGCAGCCCACATGGTTTGAAACAACCCTTCCCATTTGCTGCCTTGGTCCCCCCCTCGCTCTCAGCAGCTCTGTCAGCATAGCTGCTCAGTGCGAGATGGCTGGCCTGCCCTCTATTTCTCATTTCTTGAGGGCAGTTCACTATCTACAGCCGTTCCTTTGAAGATTTTGCTCTCTCATACAGGGATTTACTCCATAAGCTGCACTCCCCCGCTGCACAAATGCCTCATATGCCACCTTTCCAAACCTCTCAGCTCCCTCTCCAACGCCTGCGGCATGTGCATGCCCCCGAGCAGGCTGTGTATGGGTTGCTGTGATCCCAACATTTTCCTCTTCAGGAATCCCTCATTCTCTCCCACAGTAGCATTTTAAAGCCCTGTCTACCTCCTTTCCCTGAGTAAATGGGTCCTCCAAATGTCACTGTCAGGGTTTCTGTGCACACCTGCACTACTGCTCTAGCAGGGTACCCTCAACTCACTCATATCAGGTTTGCTGTGTGTACCCCATCCTTTTTCCTTCTAACTTTGGACCTTCAATCTCCTCCAGTTCTGCAGAGGTTGCATACAAGCCCTGTATTTATCTGCTGACAGATCTTTCAGTGTGCTCATATGATAACTTTTCTAGAGTGATAGACAGAGATGAGATAAAGGTATTGGTATGCGAGTGCTATCACCCAGTTGCTTCATCTACAAATGCAACGGTATCTAAATTACTGCTGCTCCCCTATTTTTCCCTTTTTGTTTTCCTAGTATTTTAACAGGTTAGTGGTGTTCTCTCTCCCAGTAATAACAGGAAGTCTCTGAGATTTTTGCTATTGATCAGATGGAGCATTTAGAAGTTGTCCTGTTCCATGAAGTCAGAGAGAAATGATGTCCAGATGAGCATGCAGCCTCACAAATTTAGCCTTAAACATCATGAAAATCAAAAGGAACCTTTCGTCATTCCAACCTTGGATTGAATGAACGACAGTGGGATAACCTTCAGTTGGTCATGGGAAAAAGAGGATTTATGTAAGGTTTTCTTGGTGACATCCCAAATGACTTCCAAATCTCAGAATAAAAGGAAAGGTGGATCCAACAGTTTGCATTATTCCCAACCTCCAGACTGAAATATGGTACTATACTGAAAAATGACTCTCCAAAAAACGAACAAACAAAAAAAATTGTTCTGCATCTATTAAACTCCAGTGACTCTGAAGAACAGCTTCCCTGTTCCTCAGTACAAATATTTTTCTAGCTTTCAGAATGCAGAGAGGATTCTGAAAATCAAGCTGGGTTTCTGTGCATCAACTGAGTCAGAAGGTGCCATTTCTACACAGCAGCTTTGCAAATATGATTAAAGCCTGAAACACAATGCTGTGCTCCATGGGACATATCTGACCCACACACTGCCTTTTCAACTCTCTGCTTTTTCTAAATCATGTACATTATGAGTGAATAGGAAGAAAATGTGTAAACAAGAACAGAAAAGGTTGTTGCGAGTTCATTAATTCTGATCACTTAATAAGCTGTAAATTGAAGTGCATGAATTCCATTCTCTTGAACACCAGGATAAATTTGAAGAATCTCTATTGACTTAATTTACACTGATATGCATTAAAATAGTTTCTGGCACATTCAGAATCAAAATAATTATTACAGCAACATTCAAGACCAGAAGGCACCTAGTTCCCATTTAGATAACTGAGGGCCAGACTTACAAAAGTAAAGAATTCACCACATTAAAAAAATAAAATCTTACTTCTTTTTTAAAGGTGGTGCAGAGGCACAGCCATGGGGCCCACGCAATTTAGGGCTGCAGGACTGGCCTTAAGAAGCAGGGTGATACTTTGCACCTGACTAATGAGAACGCAGTGCTGTGCAAAAGAGTGACTACTGTCTTCCATACCTGCTTCTTACAGAAAAAAAAAGATGAACTGCATACAAGGAGGCAGAACTATTTGAATAACTTTGTCAGGCCAATATTCAGAGCGGTACTGATACATTTTGGAGCTCTTTGCTTCACAGGTCCCCTCAGAGGTCATGAGGAATCCAGGAGTACATCTTTCTATGCAAAGACAAGCATTGCTTTGGAATTCTTTACCCTGTAATTAGGATGCTGTCCATAAAAATCTTACACTAGCTTTCTTGGAAGATAAAACACTTGGCCCCTTCCAGGGACTAAAAAGAATCCCCAACATCTTCATGAACACCTTAAGTTTCTGAAAAAAACAACAGAGAAAGGCATCACAGTGGGAGAAGGAATCTGAGTAGTCTCAACAAAAATTAAAAATATATTACTGGAGCTGCTCAGTTGCAATACCACAAAGTTGTCTCTGTCGTCTGCTGCTGCTGGATTGTCTGCAAGGAAGTCCCAAGAAAGTAGATCTAAAGTGACACCCTTGAAACATGCAGCTGTGACTGTCCGAAAATGATGCAGCGAAATGTCTAGAGAGCTCCTCCTGCCGGCTGTTTTCTTGGCGGTCCGAGCTCTTGCCAATAAATCCGATTTTCGGTTTGTCTTTTCAGGAAGTTGGAAATGAAGGGAGGCAAAGCTAATGCCACATCTTTCTTATTTGCCATAGCAATAAATCAGCATGATGCCACAATGCCTCTCGTATCGCTGCTCATTTACTCTCCGACTTCTCAGACAGACGGAGATGCTGTATCTGAAAGGCCACGGTCAATGCCAGGAGCAGGGCAGTGCAGGAGCTGCAGAGGAGCTTGGGGAGCACAGCCGGGCTGACAGCCAGGCCAGCAGGACAGGACCTCACTGTAAAGCGGCACAGTGCCACAGTGACCAAGCAAGAAGAGTGGAGCAGGTCCGGTGACGGTAACCACGTTTAGACAGGAGCCCAAAGACCGTCAGAGAAGCCCATAGGGATGAGCCAGGTCTGAGGCCAAGCCAAAAAGTCAAGTCAGCAATTCGGGGTCAGGATCAGGAAGGTCCACAGCCAGGCACAGACAGCCCTACAGCCTACCCCAGACAAGGAGCGAGGACAAGGGCAGCTCTGTGCCGTGGCTCCCAAGGGAAGTGGGGAGGCCCCAGCAGACTTCCCTCAGCTCTTTGACACACAGCTCTTTTCACAGCACTCTGATCCTAGGTTACACTCCACCGTATCAGGGCAGACCTTGAAAACAGGCAGCCAAACCTGTAGGACAGGGGGAAGAAGTTGCAGAGTCAGCTGGTGCACCCAGGGCCCTGACAACACACTGCCCAGCACAGTCAGTGAAGAACATAAAAATTATTTGAAGTGCTGACAAAAGAACCTGGGTACAAACATGCCACAGGGGTTGGCAGTGTGAAAGACTGATGACAATCTGTACTTCAGCTCTTTCAGGGTCTGGTCAAGAATGACCTTTGCAGGGCACTGTATGCATGCTTTTGTTTTGCCAGTCTGTTGGGACGCATTTCTTTCTAAGCCAGAGTAAATCTAAAACTGCCACTGGGACATAAGGACAAAGCCCCTTCAAGTTTTTCACCTATAACTTAAAACAGAAAAAAACCAAATGTAAATTAATCCTGGCTTCCCATAAAAAAATCCATCCACACCACATACTCCTCTGTGATGTTTCAACTGCTCAGTTCTTTGGTCAAGCTATGCCCCGAAAGAAGAAAGCAGACGAGACATACTGGCATCCCATTTCTTACCTCCTTACTGGTGACATTTGCCACAACACTGCATTGGCTAGATCTTGCAGGTATGTGCGCCAGTCCAAACTCCCAACCTGCCTGCATGAGGAGGTAAAACATCCTGAGGTGACAAAGCTCAAGTGGCAAGTAAGAACTATCTTCAAAAAAGGAGCTTGTCAAATCAACCAGGGGAAGACTAACCCTTTGGAAAAGGGTGACCGTGATTATCTTACTGAGTTACACCAGGAAAAATCAGACAGACATAGAGGGGAAGGGAAACAATGCGAGGTGAGCATCCCAATAGTGTTCCCAGCTGGACTGATGCGCATACACTGCTTAGATAAAGCTAGTCTGCCCTGCAAAGGCTGCGTGGCCACAGCAGAGAGCAATGGTCTACTGGAAAAAGAACATCTTTTACCAATATTGATAAAAAACCCATCTCCAGATTATGTAAGCTATTCTGGAAAAAAGTCACATTCACAAGAGGCACCCATAATTTTACTGAGATGGCCAGGGATACATTTTGTCTCCTTCTGTATAAAGTCCTGAATGTATACAGGACTGTTACTAACTGTGGGTCCTCTGCCAAGCAATTGTATTCCCGTACTTTATATTTCCAGTGTGAAAACTCTAATGAAACATTTTAAACCAAAGCCGTTTCCTTGGAGCTGCCTCTGACCTTTCTTTTCCTCCTCTCTCAGCTGAATCTCCCTGCCAGGATGAATTCAGCCCTAATGTCTGCTCCTCCCACCAGGCTTTTGGATATGTGACAATATCCATGTCTCTGGGAGCTGTGCCTGCTGGTGTCCATTATCTTGTGTCCAGTTTGGGAGAGGGCTTTTAAGAAAAAGCCCAGAATTAAATTTATGAAAAGTTCAATTATTTACAGGAATGGGCAACCATGTAGCTAGTTTCTGCACACATCTATCAGCAACTTGTGAGTCCTTGGCAATTAATTCACAAGGCTCCAGCATAGGAATGGTTCAAGGCTCAAGAAAGACTTTTGAAAGTTTAAAAAAAAAAAAAAATTTGAAATGAGCGGCCGATCTCAAAACACTACAACCCTGTGCATCAGCTAGAGCTGTGGTAGGATACTGGGGGAAGTGTAGGGGGACTGCCTACCAACCTGCCATGCAGAGCCTGTTACACTCCCTAACAGAGTCCCAACAGGCACAAAAAGGGGACACACACTGACCAGAGAGGACCTGCTGGCTGTGCTTTGTGGAATGCATCGGTTCCATCGGATCAGTGACAGGCACAGCATGGATGTGCAGCCTGATCACAACCACTGCTGAGTACAGCCAGGCAACTACATCATGACAGTGAGGTCCCGGTGCAGTGAAATGAGATAACACAGGGTCTGAGAAAGGCGCTGCTTGTAATGGAGATGCTGCGTAGGGTGCACTGCCCAGGTAAAACAGGAGTGGGTCTGTGGGACAGGGGATATAGACCATCAGCCAGGTGCAAAGTGCAGCTGATGCAAGGCCCTGGATAATCCAACAATGATGCTCACAGTATGGTGGGGTACCACCAGAAGGAAAGCAAGTTATATGCCTTATTTACGACCAGTCACAATCTGTGGGGATATTATATTCCCATACCCCATAGTGTTGTCTGTGTCTCACTTTGTATGATGTCATCTATACTGCCTGCCCTATATAGTTTAGGTACATGAACAAATACACACCTTGGTAGAAAGTAAAACTGCTTTCTCTGTTAACATCTCCCATAATCACACTGCAAACAGGGTACAAAAACCTTTGCGGATATCTATCCAATTCCCACATTAAATCAGTACGTTACTTGACAAATGCTTTCATTAAAGACCAGCTACCTGCTAGGAATTCACAACCAGGCTTGAGCCCTTTGTCTAAAAACTCTTAACTTTTCTTCTTCAGTCCCCTGTCCCCCCCTTCCATCAGTGTTCTGCAATTTGCCAGCCTCCTTTATGTCTCAGTTATGTCTGCACAATGAGAGGCAGGCAGACCCATGTGCCCACAAACAGAAAAGCTCCTCCAGCTCACAATAACTCAGCAGGCTTCTGTGATTTTCAGAGACTGCATTACTGTGTGCCCATGTCTGCTGTCAAATTACTGCCTGGACACAGGCTCCATGGCTAACCTCAGCCTTACCCTAAACATGAAACTGTCCCCGAGCCCTCAGAAACATTCATCTTCTCTTGCAGCTCTTCTTACACAAAGTGGTGTAAACCTGGCTGATGCTTCTAGGAACTAAAGAACATACTTACCCTCTGAAGACATGTTATGATTTTATGTCCTCTTTCTGCAACCTACTAAGAGTGGCTGTGCTCCATATCATGCATTTAAAACACATCAAAACAGATTTGAAGGGTGGACAGTCCTCCTGAGGTTTCTAAAGGAAAATGGAGATAAAAGCCATAAAAACCAATCCTTCACACATAGCAGAGGTCGAAAAATAAAATCTAAACCTAAGCTCATTTTTCTCTTCAGTGCAAGTTCTGGCAGTCCCAGGACTGTTCTAACTTCTAGCTGCTTGTCACGGCTGTAACATCACAGCAGTGAGGAAAAACCTTGAGCACAGTTACTCTAACCTTAGCTGCCTTCCCCTTAAAACCCCCACCCTGCCCTACTCTATCTGAGGCTGTGAAAAGACAACAATAATAGGAAGCTCCTCCTAGAGCTCCTACAAGGGAAACAGTTATTTCTGTGTCCTGCCTTATTTTAAATACCTGTACATAGGAAAGATGGCATGCACAGATCACACACAAACCTCTAATTGAGGCAAGATTTTCTCAAGTCATAGATGTTATTGACTGTAATTGCTGTTGTCTGTTTCGACCTTCTCCTCGAGGTGTCTCCACCTCCCATTACAATGTCACAGCGAAAGAAGTTCCCTGGTGGTCTGCAAAGAAGCAAAAGGCAAATGGCAAGACAGAACTGACATTGTTTATATAACATAAAATTAATCCTAAATCAACAACTCAGAGAAAGTAACATTGTTGCATAAAAAGTAGACAAAAAGAGATTTCATTGACAGACGGCGCTACTAACAGCAACATTTTGCATATATAAAGTACTCTGTAGCCCAAATCCTCAGAACGTTTTAGAAAAAGGAATACATTACTATTATTCAGTGTTTTACAGAAAAAGAGAGGCATAAGGCATTCATAGGGCTTTGTCAAAGTAACTGACAATTTACCACCAGCATGAAGAATAGAATCCAGGCCTTTTAATCCCTGTTACTCAGTTATGTGCATTATTTTAAAGCAGCCCTTGGATTTACTCATTTTAGTGTAGGTTGGGTAAAAAGGAGCACTAAAGCAGAAAGAAACATGTGTTCTACATCTTAAAACAAGATTTTCCTTGTGGAATGGCAATAAGGATACCCTGCAGCCTTAGGTTTTCTATGCAGCCATAAAGGCTTCATCCTCTTGACTGTGCTGGTAGCCAGGATAACCCCCAATCCATATTCTATGCCCAGTGCATGCTGCAGGAGGCAAAGATAACAAAGGCTGTGACAGAACTCCATCAGGGAAGTCCTTTTGGGCCCCATTTCCATCAGCTTATAAAAGGCACAGCCTGGACCCACATGCTGGGCTCTGCTAAGGCTGCTCCAGGCTGCAGCTCTTCATTTGCAAAAGAAATGACCCATTCATTTCTCTCTGACCTATGCAGACACTTCAGACTGCTGACCTCATCTGCCAATGGCCCCCACCACTACTGTGAGCTTCCTCAAACAGGTGCTCCTGCACTAAAACCTCTGTCATCCCAGGCAAGCTGAACTAATGCAGCTTCAAGAACCCTGTATCAGGGTTCCCAGGGGGCTGTTTGTGCACAGGTTGGGAATGTTCAGCCCTCAAAGCATTTACTTCCTATCCAGAAAAGCAGAGGCTATATGAAAAGGAGGTGTACAGATGAGAGGCTGTAAATTTAACTGAGTCAACCGAAGTTAAAAAATATACTTGCTTGTGTGTGCGCATGCACTTGACAGATCTCTTCCTTGCAACTACTGACAGCTGCACTTTGCAGCTGCACTTTGTATTAGCGTGTGGTTGTACAAGCAGGTCCTGCGGTTCCTGTAGAGAACCGAGTGGCTTGTGGCTGGGGTATTCCTGTCTCTGCAATAGACTTCCAGACTCAGTTTTGTGTTGAGGGATGACAGGTGACAATGCTACTTCAGCAGGGGAATCCCCATGCCTGCGTTGCATTCCAGGAAAAAGATACCTCTCTTCAGACATGCGTTTACCCTAGTATTCGCAGCCTTATTACCAAGAGTATCACAATCCATATTGACTTCTGTTCTTAACAGCCCCATTCCAGAGAGAAGATTACCCCGTTTCACAGCTAAGGTCACAAAGGCATTCGGTGGCTGAACTGGGAATTCAGTGCTGGTTTTAAGTCCAAGTTCAGAGCCCTGCTCACTGGACTAATCTCTAGACAATAACATTTTGCTGCTTGGCAGAGAGGTGAGAGCTTTCAGGTCTGGAAGAATACTGAGGTCCTCAGATGGAGTCACAGATATAAGCAGCACAGACTAACATAAGTTTTCAATAAAAGTGGCATAAAAATAAAGCAAACTAGGTCAGTTCTTACATTGGCCTCCAGAGAACACCCAATTATCAGAATGAACATAACCATAATAAGTAAGCCAGTTTGGAAGCTGAACTGTTTGTTCCAAGTGCCACATAGATACCAGCTCTTGCTACTGGCAGAAGAGGCCTGTGAATCAGAGCCCGAAGTCTGATGCAAGAGAAACTTGGGCATCTCAGGCTGCTTTCCCCAGCAGAGAACAACCCTATTAGTTTGAGAAAGTCCCCTGCCTGCTTTCTCTCTGAGTAATTAAGAGTGAAATCCTCCTCTCAGTGACCCCAATGCTCTCAGCCTAGGCTGATTTACACATGAAAGGAACCCTCTGAGGGGCTTTCTCCCTTTCACATTCACAACCAGGCAGGACCTATAAATAAAACCTTTCTGAAAACAGGAGCTTTCAAAAAGGTCTGTGTATGCGCACAAATGTATATGAGAGAAAGGGAATGGATGTGTGCACTTGAGAATGCGTGTGTGTTTGCATGCATATGTGAAGAGTGGGTGAGAAGAATGTGCATTCATACACCAGTCCGCATGCAAACAAGCTTACTCAGGAAAGCATCAACATGGATGCGCGAGTGTGCACAGGTAGTGGGAGCACTTACAGGAGCGAGAGGGCATGTCCAAGGCTGGCTTCCAGCTAGCATGGTTTCAGGGGACATTTCCCAAGTCAGCTGAGTCACTCTGGAGTTACACATGAAAAAAAAGAGAGCAGATTTAGACCCAATTGTGCATGTGAGAGTATGCTTGTGATGCACTTTCCCTCTACAAAGCAGTAAAGTACTTGCAGAACAAAACACTAGTGTTTTACATTGATTTGGATATAACGTGGGAAGTAACAGAGAATCAGGTCTCATGGCATGTGTTCCTATGACTTTGACAGAAGGTGAGATTTTTAAAAGGCTGCATCTTCTCAGCTGCCCAGGAGAGACAGAGAATAGTGTTGCATTTTGCAGGGCTGTCATTGTTTGAAAGTAATTTTTAGTTTGTTGGAATGCAAAACCCCTCAAAGTTTGAAAAATAAACCATGGGACTGATGCTGTGAAAATGAAGGTCAGAAAATCAAAAGACTATCACTGCTTTTACAGTAGCTTATAAACACAAAAATGCCTAGATATGAATCTGTACTCTCCCTCCCCTGCTGTCCTGTTCACCTATGTGTCTATGCAGTCAGGCTATTTCCCCTTCCATGAGGCCTAAGAAGGACCCTACACAGCTTCCAGGAAACTGGCAGTTAGTGTGACCCTGCCCTAATATAAAACAGGTGACAGAGCTCTGAGCCAAGCCAGGACAGACTGCAGGGTTTCATAAAGCAGGTACTGGTCTGCGAGTCTTTGTCCCCGTAAGAGGAGGCTTTTTAAGACCTGGCTACAACGTGATAATTTGAGAACTGCAAACTATTTTACTCCGCCACTCCTGACCAGCTGAATTATTTGCTTACTGAAACTGCGTCCGTGCTCTATGCTAATGCCAGCAGTCAGGCTATACATGCGCTAGCACCACTGGGGCTGCACCACTGCTTGGTGGGAGACTCCAGGGTGCAAGGTGGGAAGGCAGGAGGGGTGCTACACCCTGCACCGTTCTGACTTCATCACTGATAATCGCAGCTCTTAGATCTCTCCCCTACCCAATTCTTATGCAAACATTCAGAAGAAGCAGGCAGAAAAAAAGCACAAAGCAGGAAACATAAGGAGTGCAAAGCCTCACAGAAGTGCACAAAGCACAAAACGTCTCTTCTGCCAGTTCAAAAAACTCTTCCCAGCTCCTTGCACTAGGCAGGAGTGTGTCAGCAGGGATGCAGAGCTCCCCTCCTACTGAGCTCACAGCTAAAGCCCTCCCCCAGTTCCCAGGGTCTTCAAATGAAGATTTGCATAGTACTTCCAGATCATTCCCGAGAGAAGGGACAATGGCTTTCTCAATGCCCTCTTCCCCCCTCCCTCCTTCACTTACAAAGCTGATAAAGCCCTGGTGAAAAGGGGAACAAAGGATTTACAGATGGCAGAATATTGATTTCTGCAGTTCCAGGACTACAGGGAGAAGATGAAGAACCCCCCAGAAACTCTGTGAAGTTTGAGACACAGACGCTATCTCTGCAGCACGGACTCTGCGTTTGTTAAGACAGTATCTGATGGAGGAAACAATGCTATTCGAGAGGGATGAGCAGGTCCCTGAAAACTTGAAAATGCACAGAGATGAGATTACAGTCTGAAATCCCAGTAAGCACGTTTGTTGTTCCCAAACCTCCTAAATGGAGAGGCACTTCCAGTGAAAGCAGTTTGCCACCAGGCGGGCCAGTCCGGCATTGCTTTGACAGCCTTCAGCCCCAGCTGACGGTATTGAAGGCTTTTATAAATCACAGCTCATCAGTGATTCATGCTGTTATCCATGTCCTCTCCTCCCCGATAGCCACCACCACAGCTAGGAAAAATAAGAAGAAAAAGAAAGGTGAAAGATAAGTCTTTGGAAAGTGGCCTTTGATTCTGAATTACAGTGGAACCTATCTCAGAATTCACTAACTTTTAGGGCCATTACCTGAAGGCTAAACCTTCCTGCCTCCACAAGCATCTCTGTGCTCAGTACACACAAATGCAAGCTTTCTTTTGCGCTACAAACATTGTTTTTCAGCTTAGCGAGTCAACTCCACCTCTACTGAACACCAGCTCGCTGCAATCGTTCAAATTTTGCTAAACTGAACAGTGATACGATCCAAAGTGTTCAAATCAGGTGCTGCACACCCAACAGATGTCTACTGGGTAGCCAAGTCAGATTACAGGAGTTCTGGCCTGACTTCCACTTGTCCCACCACCACCACACTGAAAACAGCTTTCTCAAAGTGACTGGCTACCAGCGCTTTATATATGTTTTGGTTTTGTTTTTTTTTCCCCCCCTTTTTCAGAGCTAACTTTGTAGCATTTCTGCACTCAGAAGGCTCCCAGGATGCTGGATCTTTCGGAAAAATGTACATGTTGAAACTTGCTCAAAATGCTGGTTTTAGGACTGGATTTTTAAAGGTGATATGCTACTTTCTAAATCAAGCTATAGGCTCTCAAATAGGTCAGCTTTGGAAAAACTCACATTAAGTCCCTTCTGCAAGACAGCAGTACATACCAGTGAGTGCAAGTGGGGGTTCCCACGCCACAGGTCAATAATCCAGACAGAGCTACTGAGCCAGTGGCAGAGTTGACTGTTCATTCACCAATATTTCCCCCACACCTTTGTGAAAACACGTGCCATCAGGATGACTGCAATCATCACAGTGACAATACCCATTACATATTGCACAGTTAAACATATTTCACACAACTGTATCAAAAGATTCTTCACAATACTTTTTAAAATATCTAGGTTTCTTCAAATACCTGTCTGTCTTATCTCAAGGACAAGTTTTTCACGTGGAATCTTTTGTGCCTTCCCACAATCACTCCCAGTTTACACCACATTTAAAGAAGAGGTGAATCAGACCCATTAGACTCCTGGCAGACCTAATAAGGAGACTAATTACAGCTGTTGGGATGATAAAGCCTAAGAAAGTTCCACTTCAAATCAGTGTAACTTGAACTGTAATGAAACTGCCACCACACTCAGGTTCAGGACAGACCCGAACCCCATTTTCAGTCCCTCTCCGCAAGTCCCCTGGAGCTCCATGGGTGGAAGTGCTCACAAGGAACTCCTTTTAACCTGGGGCAGCTGTGCTGAGTCACCACTACTATGTACCACTCTCTGTGAGCATTTTCTTCTCTAAAGAGCATTTTCAAGACTGTCAGAGGACCAAGTGTCAGGGAGAACTAGGGAGAAGCACATCTTGGCTGCTCTCACCTGCTGAACACTTGCATGTTGTGTTCTGAGGCTACTGCAGCAGCACAGCTCACATATTCTTTTTATTTTAGAGACTACCACTTTATGCTTCTTTCCTCATCCTAGACAGGTTTGCTTCTTGTTTTGCTAATCCTTTTTTGTTTTCCCTCCTTTGTAAACACTAGTGTCTGTTGCTTACGGTTCTTTTCGCTACAAACAAGAGCAGTTTTGTTTATGTAGCTCCTGCTATAAAAACAACACTGTAATTTGCCTTAGGATACAGAACTTAATCTAGGTTTCATCACTTATAACGTTATACAAAATAATTCCTTATCTTCTGTTCCCAAGAAAAGTCACATGCAAATTCCTTTTTAAAAGTCCAATATTACACATCTCATAAGCCTGAATCCAAAGGATGCAGGTGGAGAAAAGTAAGATTCACCTCCAATATGGACAAGAACTTAATGACATAACATTGCCAACCTCATTCAGCAAAGCAGATATGCGTGCACACGGTGAGCTGCAGTGGTTTTGGGTCTGTACTGTACAAAATGCATCATGTCAATGAAGATGGAAGAACACTTCTGTAGGTACACACAATGCCACCAGGCAATAACTTCTTTCAGTATGGAAGCAAGACTGTTCTTAAAATGATTTATTAAATGAAAGAACATGAAGGCAAATCACTGTAAGAGGTACTTGTGATCTAAAAAAATAAAGAGAATAACAAAGTACTTATTAACAGTTTAAACTGCAAAGATACAGTAAACAAACAACTGAGCAATATTTTTATGTCAAGGTATGTTTCACAACAGCCTTCCAAGATCCCAGCCATCTTACCATTCCTATATGCTACATAGTAAATTTGGACATGAGACCTGCTCCAAGTGAAAAAGGGAAAAGAAGTCACACTCCCCAGAAGCAAACACAGCTTCCCACCGTCTAACAACCATGTTGTAACAGCAACTCAGCCGTGCTACATGCTTTGATCTTACCAACAGAAACGTGATCAGTTTCATGGGACCAAGGTGAAATGTGAGCCCCTGGCCAGAGTAGCACTCTGTAATAACATAATCCCAAACCAAGACGGAGCTCTTGTGCTTTCCCTCAGCTCTTCATCTTTCATAGATGCCTGCTTCATATGACAGACAAACCTCCTCCTTCTCCTTCCATGAACAAACACACCTCTAGGAGGAGAATACAATTCCTTCATCATCATTTGCTCACAGACCAGACCTTACCACCACCCCTTCCTGAGCACGCCGTTTCTCTGCTTTTCCACTCTTCCAGTCTCTGCATCCACTACAGGAGTCCTCTCCTATTACTGCAGGGTGTTAAGTGTTTGAAAATGTACTCTCCATCTACATGGCTTCTACCAAAGGTCAAACAGCCAACCATCAGGCTCCAATAAAGAATTATAATAAAATAGGATCTAAATATTTGCAAACTAATTACAATGATTATTTTTTTTCTGGAGATCTTGTGCTTATTCAAGTGGTGTTATTATTTCAGCAGGATCATCCCAGGAATCCACATAATTAAAACATCAGTGGTTACAAAACTGCATTTCATTAATGACAAACATCTTTTTATTGTCATGATTGAAACAGTTTTTATATCCCAGTGATGGGATCAGTCCCTAATGTGAAAAAATCGCATTAGCAAATCTAACAGCCCTTCTCTGCTGTTGCATAAAAGAAATTCAAATACAGGTGTGCAATCCCTTCGCTGCCAGGAAATTCTGCGCAGGACACCAGGCCTGTCTCCTGGGCCACCTACACCGACCACAGCCTCTGAAACTCACTCATGGACATCCGCACTGGCAGACATCCCTCCCCAACTTTCTCTGTACGCAATGTCATAGATCAGTAGGTTTCCTTCTGCTCTGGAGAGCTGTGTCACAGGTCCCACCCAGTACCGCCCTTCCAACACCCAGTGGAAACCAGTACAAATCGCTGCCAGCCGCCACAGCCACCCCGCTGCAGACCCCCTCCTCTGTGCCCCCCCCCCCCCGCAGCCTGCTCCAGGCTCCTTCGCTCCCCTCGCGGCTGCCCCGGCTCCAGACCAGCCCCGCAGGACGAGCCCTCCCGTCCCCTCACGCCCGGGACCCTCCCCCAGCGCTCTCCCGCACCCTCCCTCTCCCCAGAGCTCCGGGGGTGCCCGCAGGGCAGCCTCCCCCCAAGCCTGGACCAGCTACGCGTCACCCCCACCCCTCAGCACCAAAATGGCGCCCGTCCCCCCCCTCATTAACGACACGCGGCGACGCCCACGTCACTAACGGTTCCTCCCGCCCCCTCCCCGCCGAGCGATGGCGCATGCGCAGCAAGGCGGCCGCAGCTCGCGGCCGCTCAAGGTCAGGCTCGCGGTGGGAGCGGAGCGCGCATGCTCGGACGCGGCGGGCGGCGGTGCGCGCAGCTGCCGTGTCCCCTGCCGGCTGCCGTCCGAGTTCCGGTTTCGGTGGGCGCCCGAGGACGCTGAAGGGATGGCGGCCCTCGGAAGGGTCTCTCGGTTGCTGCTCGGCGCCGCCGCCCCGCGCTCTCTGCCGGAGCGGAGCATGTCGGCCGCGGCCCACGAAGCCGGCGGAGGTAACGGGGCTTTTCGGGGCGAGGGCGTAGTCGGGGCCCGCGGCCGGCTGTCCTTGACAGCCGCTGCCCTTCGCGGCGAACGGGGCTGCGCCGCGGAATCGGGGCGCTCGGCAGGCGCCGGCGGTGCGAGCCCGGGTGAAGGGCGGCAGTCTCCCCCGGAGAGCTGTGAGCCCGGGATCCCCGCGAGAGAGGGGGGCTGCCTCGTCTCCCTGTTCAAAACAGGGAGGGAGACCCACGCTATGGTGAGGGACGTTGAGCGTAATTCCTCATTAATGTACTAATTGCATTTAACATGCTCTCCGGTCGCTTGGCACTAATGGAAACGGTGATTATTGTTCTAATTCATGTAACGCTTCCTACTAGCCCGCCTGTGGAAGCTCTTGAGCTTCGTGGTGGCTCTGCCCGGCGTTGGCGTTTGCATGCTGAACTGCTACTTGAAAGCACACCACGAGCGCGAGAGACCCGAGTTTGTTCCTTACGCTCACCTCCGGATCAGGACCAAGGTATGTTCGCCTGCTCTGTTTAAGGCCCTCTTTTCTTCCGTGATTGTAGAGCTTCATCTGAGATTAGTACAGTGTCACTTGCTTTCTTTGCTACGTGAGGCGCTGCGTATGTAGCCGTGATCTTAACTCACGGCTTTGTTTTGGAGGCAGCAGAAGAGTTTCTCCCAGCTCAGATGAAGTACCTGTGGTGTTCGCAGGCCTTCCCACCCCCAAGAAAACATTTCACTCCTAGAGCTGCTGTATTTACCTAAACCTAATACAGATCTAGAAGCTAACAGAGGAGATCCCAAATTCTCAAAACTGGGGTCTTCATAGCATAGTGCAGTTGATGTTTAACCAAGAACAAAGATCTTGTTGTCTAGAGAGGGCGGCTCCTAGCTAAGGGAGACTGTTTTTCCAGCTCTTGCTTCCTACAGCCTGGGAACAGATGCCAGCTTGCTTAATGCATCAGCCCATCAAGCTGTGTGATGTTTGAGTCCATATTGCTGTTGATCTCCTGTGCTGTATAGATCATTCAGTTAGCTGCCACTGGCTTATTTTCTTTCTTCCTTCAACAGCCTTTCCCCTGGGGTGACGGGAACAAAACTCTATTCCACAACCCCCACGTTAATGCTCTCCCAACCGGTTATGAAGATGAAAACTAAGATCCTGACCACAGCCAGAACTTTGGCTCTTCCCATCTTGGACCAGAATGTTGTGTGGGAACCATCATTTAAGAAACTCTACATTCCTTCTGTGTTGAAGCTGAATGTACTTGCGTACTCTGTCTGTACTTGCGTAGAGGTCCTTTAAATAAACAACTCTGAACTTGAGTTTAGGATCTGACATCTTTGTTAATCTGAATCCTTAGAAGTTCTTTAGTTCAGCGCTTGCTTAAAACATTGAGGCTTCCCACAGATACAGTGCAGAAGCAAAGGGGTTTGCCTGCCTGAATACCTGCTCTTGTATCTGATAACACTAACAACAGGAACACACTCAGCATAGGACACTACTCAATTTCGTATTCTTCACGTCTGGTTTAACTGATCCCTGTAAACCCACAGCTCGCAGCCAGACGAACAGGTGTCAGGCTAATACTGTAGATTAAAATTCAGTATCTACTGAAGCACATTCTTCGTAATCAGCTATTGCAATATTTATTAACAGTCATGAAGGCAATTTTCTCTTAGCCCCTTCTGGGGGAGGGAGTGGCAGCGAAGATGTTTAATTAAGCTCTATGTGCCTTAAAAATGTTAATCTTCAGCTCTCACATTTTCTAGTATATCAGCACATATGTTGCTCACAACTCTGCTTTTCGTAAAGCTGCAGTCTGATTGTAGAAAGTCTCCATACAGGTCTTACAAATGAAAACACAATTTTTGCTCCACTGCGTATGTCTGTATAATGTATCCTGTGTCACTCGGAAGCTTCTTAACCTAGAAGAGCTTAATTATCTTCCATAGTTGACAGTCAACTTTAAAGCTCCGAGTCTGTTCCAGTACAATATTAGTTTTGAAGTTTTTCCTCTCTGCAAGTCAACCGTTTTCCAATTCCTTCTGCAACTTCTATTTTTTTTGCATAGTATGAAAGAGCGAGCTATGTCTTAGCTGTCATTAATACTGTTTTTCCCAAAAGGAAGAATGCACCAGCTGACTTGGCATCTTGCTGCTGAAAGGAGTGATGGATGACAAGTGCAAATCTCAAAGTGGGCACTGTGGGACACCCTTCCCCATGTTGCAATGCAATTTATTTCACCCACTTACTAGTAAAATGAGTGCCAAGACAAGCTTTTCTGCGTTAAAAGCACAGAATAAAGCACTGATGAGCCCAGTTGTTTTAAAGCTAACTGACAAAAATGACACTACATTTCTTCCTAGATGAAGATCATAGAAAAGCAAACTGGTTATGTGTTATTCCTTAAGAAAAAAGCTGCATACTTGACAGTCCCCAAAATGCTATTTACGGTGCTCTTAGTAAGCTAAGGGAAAGGTCTTTCTATTTTTATTTATACCCGAGTGACCCAGCAGTTTAAGTGCTACATTTAATCCCCATACTGACATCACACTAGCTGTCTCATGCACCTGAGAACAGGAGTGTGGCTGACCCAGGCTATCTGACTGCGCTCCAGCTGCTGTGTTTAGGCCATCGCTGAAAACACAGGGAACGACAGCCCCAGTCTGCTGCAGTTCCTGATCTTCTGCATAAGCCTCACACTACTCCCGGTGTCTGGGGTCATTACTCGGGGGCTGTGGTGCAGACAAGCCAGCTATTATGTTTGAGAACTGCACCTTTTTTTTTTCTAGGTTTTTAAAAAAGTAAAAATTCTGAATGAGCCTTCAGGTAGTGCTTAAAAGCAAAGAGAGTGAAGCTCACTTTTTTCCTCACTGTAATTCTAGGAGAATTAGGAAGTTGACTTCTCTTCTGTCCCCAGGCCATAGTATTTTTTTACTCTTTCTCCTGTGTTAGTGTAATGAGAGGGGACAGCTTCTCGCCATCCCTGTATGAGGATCAATGGAAATCTCCTCACCTGCCACAGTGCTCACAGGGCCACTGGATGGGATGGATCCTGATCCCTTGCTTCTCTTCCAAACACCTTTTTTCTAGTTGCTGCAAGCATTTCTGCAGTTTACAAGCCAGCACAAATAACTTTTGTTTGCTTTCCTAGGTGTAAAGTACACACTCAGTTCAGGAGCAGCTTCATGAGCAGGTGAGATTCCCAAGCGGCAGCTGGGGCTTCTAACATTATCAGCTGTCAAGCTTCAACCCCCTGTTTCCCTCATTCAACACAGGCTTTAACTACCACAAGCAAAAGTCTAACAGTGATCATGGCCAGCCTGGTGCTTTGTGGTAGTGTGGAAAAGGACAGCCAGGGCTGTGCTGCAATTTTACTGCAGTAATGCATAATGCTAAAAGAGAGAGAATTCAAGTTCGGGATTGTTTCAGTACCTCAGAAAAGGCTGAAGAAGTACCCTCTGCATTAAAAGTGTCCTCTTCAGCTTCTGTTGCAGGCCACCTCTGTCCCTCCTAGAGGTCACACTCAGGTTCTACTGGACAGTTATTTACTTGAACAAAATATAACTTGGTTATATTTATTTTAGCTAAGTTACTGCAGGTCCAATAGAGTGCTTTTATACCATCTCTGTTGCTGATACAAAACAACGCTTTCGCCCCTCAGCATTCAGGATCATATAAAACAAACTTCTTCCACCAAAATTCAGCAGCACAGGGACAAGACAAAGTAAATCAACCTCCTTCATATTCTTTTTAAACACTTCAGGTGTTATATAAATAAGCAAGAGAAATCGGTCACAAAGCAACTACTATCTCAGCCCACTCTAAGAAGCATTCTCCATTATAGAGTACATTCAGTAGGAAGTTAGTTCAAACGGCTTTTCACGCTGTTAGATGCTGAACCACCACCACCAAAATTCACTGAAAAGGAGGCAGTAGTTACCACATGATCCAGGTTTTGGGGTTTTTTTTTGTTTGTTTTGGGTTTTTTTGTGGCTGTTTTTACAAGTAGAGAAGATTCCTCTCTTCCTAGAAAGCAGCTTAACAAAGGTCTCATCCAGCTGGTGTCTAGTTGTATGCCTGGTGATGTTGCTTAGTCCAAAGGCTCATATTAGTGACTCCATCCATACAGCTGAGGTCAAGAGGAGTTTTCAGTTTTTCCTTTGCTTGGGCCCATGAACTCCAGGCCTTCAATAGGTATGTCCTTCTCCTTGATCGCTTTCTGAAAAGAAGAAAAACAAAACCAAAAAATTAAACTCAACACTTCTTTATAGTGCCAAGTGACATAATCTTTGGTACAAAACACGATCTAGAAAAAGTAGTCTTAAAGCTGGTTTGGATAAAGCTTCAGTGTTAGAGATGCGGTCCGGATCCTGTCACATAAACGTGCTACAGCCTCTAAACCAGCAGGCTTAAGAAGTTACATGAACGAGAAAAACACAGCAAGAGACACCTGTAAAGTATTTGCACGTCATGACCGACGGACACAGGAGAAAATCCGGAGCAGCGCGGTGGGGTGCGCAGCCGCGGGCTCCTCCCGGAACTACGGTAAGAAGAGTGAAGTCCGGTGGAAGAACGCTCGGGGCGGAAAGCGAACGGGCGGGACCCGGAGCGGCGTGAGGGCCAACCCGTGTGCCGCAACGGCGGCGCGGTCGCCGGACGCACCTGCACGCAGAGCTGGTAACGCTTGAAGAGCTGCCCGCAGGGGTCCCCGGCGCTCTCGCCCTTGAGGAACTTCTCGGCGAACCAGCGGTTGAAGCACTGGTCGTACTCGCGCTTCAGCTCGGTGCAAGCCTCGCCCACGCTGTTCATCGCGGCGGCCGAGCGGCCCTTCTCACACCGCGCCGGGGCCGGCGGCTCCGCCGCTCCTGACGCGCTTCCGGCGCGGAGAGGTGACGTACCGGGGCGCCGCCGTTATCCTGCGCGATGCGGACGCTCTACCTCGGCCGGTGGCTCCGCGCGGCGCCCGGTGCGGCCCGGGAGCGGCGGCCGCTGCTGCCGCCGCCGGTGCGGGTTCCTGCTGCCCGGGCCGCGTCCCCCACGCAGGTCCCCCCGCGCCCGGCGTGGCAGCAGGGCGAGCAGCGGTCGCCCCCGCAGGTAGGGCAGCCCAGCCGGAGCGGCGGCCGGGAGGAGGACGGGAGGGACGAGTGCGGCCCCGGAGCACGGCTCCGGGCCGTTCCTCCTGCCGGCCCTCCGCTGCCCCGGGCGGAGGTACCGCAACGAGCGCCAGGTCCGGTTTGCCCTGCGCTAGGCGGGAGATCAGCAAGAGGAAAAAATAGGAGTTTGATTAAAGTTCATTTTCCAGGAAAGTACAAGAAATCAGCGTCTCCCAGCAGATGTAAACTCGGGGGTTTGCCATGTAGCGAGTTTTCAGTTAAAGAAAAGTAGCGCTGTATTAAACTTGCTCACCTTTGCCCTTTTTTGTCCGTATTTGTCTCTTTGTACAGCAAAAAGTGACGGTGGAAGTGCTGGATCACTTGGAACGCCTGGCCTTGGTTGATTTCCGCGATTCAGAGGGCGTAGAGCGGCTGCAGAAAGCAATCCAGTTTGCTGATCAGCTTCATGAAGTAAACACCGATGGCGTAGAACCGATGGATTCAGTCCTGGAGGACAGGTAATGAATCACAGCAGCCTCCTTTTAACTATTCATGTATCAAACTATTTGTTTTTGTAACTTTTTTTTTTTCCCTGGGAATCACCCTGGTTATGCATTTGGCCCCTTTGCTTACAGAAGAGTCTTACCGTGGTTTTGTGTGGAAGGAAGATGTCACTGGCACCCATGATCTTTACATGTAAGGATAGCAAAGGTGAACTCCGGTTCCTTTGTGCACCTTACTTGTCATGAATGATCTGCACGCGCTGCTCCCCAGATATCTCTTGGTGGCATTCTTAGTTGTTTCAAAATGATCCAATACTTGTCTTACTGCTTACTTAAGCCCGAAACCAGGTTTAGAAATAAGCCACACTTGCTACTTCATATTCATAGAATAGCTTAAAGACAGGCTAGTAATCTTTGTTCTTCAGGTGTCTGTATCTCAGAGAAGATGATGTTACAGAAGGCAACTGCACGAAAGAGCTGCTGAAAAATGCCAGAGAGAAAGTAGAGGAATATTTTGTAGCCCCACCAGGTACTGTCTTGCTTATAAAAACCTCTTAATCTTGCTTGAATTAAGCTGAGGAATATAACCTGCCATAGCTGCATTTACTTTCAAAAATACTAGCTAGTAATAAGGATGTACTAAAATAAATAACTGTAGCCATCTGTATAAAACAGTCTGCACTCTATTGGTCCAAAAGCAGTACCGAAGGTAATCTTACTCTAAAGTTACTGCACATGTTGAGCGATTATTGACAGGAAGTCGGACAGGACTTATTCTCCTTGCTTGCTCAGGAAATTTAAGCTGCCTGTCCATACTTAGAATAAACTGGAGAAGCACTTTTGTGCTAAGTTGTACTACCCAGAAGGTAACTTAGACCTGGTCTCACACAACTTTCTTTTTGTTTTCTATCAGGTAACATCCCTTTACCAAAGCTAGAAGAACGAGAGACTTTTCTGCAGGGCTCTTAGCGAAAGCCCAGAACCCAAATGCTGTTTTGGTATTTTATTTGGGAAAAGCAAGTTTTGTGCAGTCACAGCTAAAATACCCTGGCATGTATTTTGATCAGAAGAAGAGCACTTGCAAGACAATTTACAGAAGAAGGAACGTGTAAAAAGTTTAGTAGTGCTACTGAAATATTCCATGTTTATGAAGCTGGAAGGCAGCATGACAGATGACCCTAGTGCTTTTATTTAGCAAAGTGAATTTGATGTTACTCTTTAAGATACTGAATGGCTTAAAGACTTTAAAAGAGAACATTAAAAGGTAATGATTAAAAAACCCAGAACACTATATTTTTCCTCAACAAGTTTGTCAGGAAAACAAGAGAGGTTGGAAGGCTGTATTTGCCTATTTCACACCTTTAGCTCGACTCTGACCCTGACAGAAGTAATAGTCTGGTATGGAGGAGGAGTCCGTAACATTGCTGAGTATCTCTGTGACGTACGGACGGAACTCAGATTTTCATTATGGAAGAAAAGGCACTCCGAGAAGATGATTCAGTCAAATATTTTGTTTCTACTGAATTTTTCCATTTTATCTCTGTGCTCCATTCTGCGTGGGTTACCTTCTATTTCCCACTTCGTATTTTTATTCTCAGAAATTAAATACCTGGAGTTGTACATAATCTGAGAAAGTACTTTTCAAGCACAGAAATAGCTGCTCTAAAATAAAAAAATCTTTGCTGTAAATATTTCTGTCCACCAGACATGTATCTGCAGCAGCACTAGCAATATTTTCTGGATTAAACCATTCTTCCATTTCAAACAAAGCACTGCAGTTGTTTATTTAAAGCATCTTGTGTGGCTAAGCTTGTTGTAAATAAAGAATGTAATTACTTGTGAACTTGGCATTTTTGTTCTGTTGGCACAGTGAACTAAATATCTACTGTCACCTTCATTTTTTGTTGGAACAGGTTTTAGAAATCTAAGTACCCTGGTGCTCTTCAGTGTTGCAGGCAGACATTCCTAGCAGGAAGTTAGCAACAGCTTTATTAGAAGCAGAAGTGTGATTAGCAGATACCGCTCTGGATACGGCTTCACCTTTAATCTGTTTCCAGCTCTACTAACTCGTGCAATCATCACCTCAACAGCACCACTTTACTAGCTGTAATTTGGTTATAAGGATGCTGAACTTTTACTTTTGATCTCAGAGTTGTAGAAACCATTCCCCAGACTGTTATGATAATATCCTAGAAGTAAAATATCTTTGAGCATGCAGCTCTAGATGCTTTTCTTGCTGCTCAGTTTTGGTTTTGGCTTGGAAAGTTTCCATCTTGAGGGAAAAAAATAGACTGATTTAGCGCAGGGTTATTTCTGTTTGCAAGAGGGTGCTGAAAATTAAGAGTTAACTGTCTGGCTCAGCCTGTTACCTTCAAGTAACAGTCATGTACCAGTACCTCAAATTCTGTAAGGAAATCGCTGGGGCAAGCACCGCAGTCAACAGCTCCCAGATGGGATGTTTGTCATAGAAAGCTCAGCCACAGTAAAGAAGTGGTTGCAAAGAAGTAGCACAGCTCCAAGAACAAAATGAGCCTCCCTGTCTCTGCCTTGCTGGCTCAGAGGCCAGGAGACCATGACAGGAAGAGGTGCTGTGCTGGGCAAATCGGGGAGACTGCTCTAGCAAACAGCCTACGTTGTCACTGTCTCATCCTGGCAGAGAATGCTGAGGCTTCCTCACAGAAACTCCAACAGTCAGAGGCAAGATAAACAAAGCTCACCGAGAAAAACTAGAGACCTGCTGAAAGAAGAATACTGCAGCAAACTAGAATCAAATAGTCCAGACCATTCACTTTCAGGCCATAAAGAGTGCAGTAAAAAGCTGAAAAACAAACTTTTCTTCCTGGGTGGTGCCCTGTCCACCTACAGATTTAAGAATCTGCAATTATGTATTCCAGCCGTAACTCTATGCACTAGAAGAGATCATGACATGCTGAGCCACAGTGGAGTCTTCAGAAGTGCTAGAAAAGACCCCTGATGTTATTGTAATAGGATACTACTAATCACCAGTTCTGAGTCTGTTCTTAAAGCTCTTGAGAGCCTGATGGGAGAAGGAAAGTAGGCTCCTCTATGACCGTGCAGGTACATGCTTCCCCCGAGGGCAGAAACTTACCTCATGAGATCATAACTTGATGTCATCCAGCTTACACAGTGCATGTTCTGTATCTTTCTGCAGAGAAAAGCCATTACTCCCATTCCGTCTTTCTGTACATCTGCATAATAAACACCACCAGCTTGGTGCACGTGTCCCTTCAGGTCCTGCCAGCTGTCTGATAGAGGAAGTCCTCTCAGCATGGCCACAACAACCGATTCTTCCATGAACTGCATCTTCCACATCCCTGCAAACAGCAGATAATACAAATTAGAGACTAAAGATACATGTGCATTGTTTCTTAACATCTCAAAAGTCTACCAAGCATATTAGAAGTATCAGAATTTGAAAAACACTGAAAAAACTACTAAAGAGTTTGAATAGTACCGGTACTAGGTTCAGCCATTAGTGGCTTGCTCTTAATACTATGTGTACAAACTGCTTTGACAAGCTCTCTCTCAGGCCATTCATTATCTGCCATGTATTTAATGGAGAAGCTAGGCTGAGTGAAAAGGACTACAGCTGTCTTTCCTGGTATAAAAAAATCACAGCTACTGGGTGGGATCCACTTTCACTCACTACCCTCAAAGGCTGCACGTTTGGTAAGCTTTGAACTGCTTTTTTTTCTGGAACTGATTTTTTTTTTCATGTTTCTCTGGCAGGAAGTGAGAGCAAACACTTGTCCCACTCTTATTTGTGCAGCTACTTCATTATTTGTTTAAGCTTCCATAATATACACACATACATATACATAGATGCATACGCATAAAACATGTAATTATTATGATACTTGAATTATTTCAAGGATGTTGAATTAAAGTATCTATTTAACCCCACTAATCCAATTCTATGCAAAGCTGTAACACTGTATTAGTGCTTTAGTCTCAGGCTTTTCAAGATTCAGACCCTGCAAATACTGAAGTTTTACAAATACACAAGCTCAGCCTAAAAGTCATTTATGATGCATATATAAATCACAACAAGGAAAGACCTCAAGTCACACCATACAAGCAGCACGTTAGCAGAGAATTCCCAGTTTGAGAAATCCCTACTTGTTCTATCCATTTTGGCCGCCGCCTCTGACTGTCAGAGAGAATGGGGACAATGTTATTTACATAGAAAAAGGGAGAGGAATTTGAGAGTGAACTGCATGGCTGCAGGAGCTTCCAACCCAACATATCATCAAGTACCTATTTAAAAGCAGCAACCAAACCAACAATTTGGACAAAGATAATACCACATTCCCAGTACAGCACAGGCTAATCTTAAAACTGCCAATTCACTGCTGGTCCCTTACCCACACACTCTAGTGAGAGAACAGACTGCCTGATGCTTGTTCCCTGCAGCCCAAACTGCATTTAAAGTGGAAAACACACATTTCTTTAATGAAGGGGTTTGTTGCAACTTCACCACTAATAAGGGAATTACAGCCCTGACTCAGACACCTGCAACCAGCAAAACAGAAACCCTCGTAAAGGCCAGATGAGCTGCCTATGGGGCAGAATACGTTAGTGCCTCAGCCTGCCCTCGGTGTGTCTAATGTGGTGGGTGCTGTGCCCCACGGGATGGCGCAAAGCCCCCCTGGGCCCCGGCTGCACCCTGAGGTAGGGACAAGACACCCTTCATAGTGCCTGTTCACCCGCTTTCACCACAGGGCCTTGACATGCAAGCGGGTCTGGATCTGGGTCAGATCTTTGCAGTATTCTGCCACAACGCAGTTTATAAACCCTGGCAAGTGAATAAGTATAGTTAAGGACTCGTGTAATAAAATCACTACCTGTAAATTCCTTGTAACTGCAGTGAGGCAAATATAATGTATATGTGTGAAATAACTAATCTTTTCTCAGTGGTTAATAGATATGGCAAAAAGAAAAAAAATATCTGTTTGGTTAATAAAAAAACAACAAAAGGAGGCCAGATTCTAAGATGATGTATCTAGCTAGTTTCCCTGGAGACCATGGAGATAACTGGACTTAAACCTGCTAAGGTTTTTCCACTGCTATGTAGATCTGTAACATACAAAATTGGATTAGAAGCCCCAGCATATAAATTCCAGGTTTACAAAGAAAATTTCAAGGTGGAGATTTCTCCAGTTTTATGGAAAAAAGAAAATGGAAGTTGTTTTATTGCTAATAGTGATTATTTTATGTTTTGAGAGTAACTAGGAACCCCAGGAAAAATCTCTATTAGATGTAGGGATACGGTATACAACACAGAGCAAAAAAAGGCCTCAACCGAAAAGTGCTTGCAATCTAACCTCCATCTGCAAGAGGAATCTCATGATATGCCTTATTCATTACCCAATTTTCTTTGGCACCTCCTCTACTCCAGCTATCATCTCCTATGTGTATTTGTTCTGCCTTCCCCTGCAGCTCTGTCCTGAGGGAAACTATACTTTTATATTCTTGATTAACACGTAAGGCTCTAATGTTTCTCTTTAAAGCCGTGTATCTCAGGCTTTAATGTTTCTTGTTAACGATGTGTATCTCACCCACACTGACATTTCCTGCAGTCGTCATCACATCTGTTCCTTCAGCTAACCGTTTCTTAATAAATGCATAGAAATTTGCCTGCAGCTACCAAACACAACCACCTCCTCAGAGATTCATGGGTGTTTCTGAAGTTCCTTGTAAGCCCTGGGAAGGTTGTTAAATGGTTCGGTTCTGTCAGCACAAAACTGTCTAGTACTCAAAGAACCATTGCTAGTGCTGCAGATACTAAACACAGTTCTGTAAATTAATTGCTTACTGTGGCCCCGAGACTATGCAAAGCTTCTTCACGTTGCTAGCACACAAGGTCTCTTATGCTCTTTCTTCTGCTGGATTAAACCAGATAAATTCCCTTAATTTCATGACTTTCAGAGTTGTCCCTAACACACGCTCCTGGTGGCAAGACAGAAGGCAAAGTTGTGAATTGCATCTCTTCTAATTGGAATGCTAAAACCTGGGAGCTAAAGCCAGAAGTTACTTCTGAGATACTCTAGAGTGACAACAGTACTACATTATCCAGTTTTAATATTTTGGGGACAGTATATTCTTCTGACATCACCTCAAAGTTTGCAAAAGCAAAAGGTTGCTTCCAGTTATGCTGCTTTTGCTATGAATGACACTGAGCAGGTAACTATACTGTATGAATATGAAAAATATTTGCATTTCATGTGAGGTGGATGACTGCTTTTGAGTTTTTTGTTTCTACAAGGAAATGGCAGTCCCACCAACCAGTATTTGAAAACCTTTTTTAAGTCATCCTGTGCTGTTTGCAATAGACATGGTTCAGAGTCCTGTTATTAACAGATCACCAGGTATGGATTCAACAGCAATTTTCTAGCTGCTGACAAGAGTATAAGCAGAAAGTGCCCCGGGGAGAGTGAAACTAACCAAAGAGAGCACTAGGGATCTCCCAAAACATCTTGCTTCATTTAAACCAAAACCAAACCAAGCCAAAACACCCCCCCCCCAAAAAAAGGGGGGGGCGAGAGTTGCAGAAATAGTGAGGTCTGCAAAACATGCCTTAAATGAGACTTAAGAAGTCTGATTGATTCAGTTCACAAAAGGAACGAAGTTTAGAGCTGACTTGATCATACTCAGTAAACATGGGTAATAGATTTCTATCAGAGGTCACTTAGTCTGAAAGACAAAGACAAATTGAAAACAGACACGTGAATAGAAAAGATGATCAAGTGCCATTTATAGGCTATGTAACTCCTTCCTCGAACATGGGTGGGCTTTCCTCTCAGTAAAGGGCATCTTACTGAAAGAGCTGTTCAAAGTTCAAAGAGAAACAGGGGCCTGCTGCAGAAGTTACTGGGTTAAATTCAGCGTCTCTGAGATCTGGGTTGGGGCAAGTAACAAAATGGCCTTTGGGGCCCACGTATCAACTATGGAAAGGCGTTTTACAGAAACTGGCGGACACATTAAATGCATTGGAGACTGAGCGTACTTCAAGGAACAGGTTTGTTGCCCAGGATCGCCAGATGACGACAGAGAGGAGTACACGGGAGCCGGGGCTGGGGCCGTTCCGTACGGAGCTGAAATCTACGTTAACATCCCGCACAGCATGCGCTCTGTGGGACGTGCGGGGCGTGCTCTCCGGTACCTCGCCCGCGTCCTGCGGCGGGACCGGGGGCCGCCCCAGAGGCCGAGCCCCGCCGAGCCCGGCGCTGCGCCCACGCGGCCGCCCGTCGCTGTGGGAACGGACGCGGGCGCGAGGCATCCCGGTCTGAAAGAAAACGCAACAGTAAAATCCTACGAGAGCGTCGGGCCATGGCCAATGGGCGCTCGGCGGGGCGGTGGCGGTGACCAATAGCTGGCAGGCGGTGCGGAGGGGGCGGGGTTGGAGGCGCTCCGGTGGTGGCCGCGGCGCGCAGTGGGCAGACCGCACCGCCGCGCCGCTCCGCACAGCGCCGGTCCCGCAGCGCCCGCCGAACGGTGAGGGGGGAGGCGGGGGTGCGGGGCGAGGGCGACTCCCGAGAGAGAGACCGGGACGGGGGCCGTGCCTCAGCCGTCCCGGTGCCCGGGCACCTCGCGTCGCCCGGTGCGGTGCGTGTCCCGGCGGCTCCCCCGTGCCTGGGCCCTGGAAGAGCGGCCGCCTCCCTGGGAGCTGCGGGCGGGAGCCTTCCCTGTGGCCGCGCGGGGCTCCGAGCCCTTGGCGGGGGGTGCCGGGCTTCGTCCGCCTACCTCGGGACGGGGAGGGCGGCGGGGCCGGGCGCCGGAGCGGCTGCGCCCTCTCCCGGGGCTGCCGAGCTGGGGAGGGGCTGGGAGGGCGGCGGCGGCGGGGCTTGTGTCGCTCCGGGCCGGAGCAGCCAGCGTTCGTTCGTGCGGCTCCGAGCGCGGGCTGTGCCTGTGCCCCGACGCCCCCGGCGAAGACGCTGCAGGGCCCCGGCTGTGGGCACCGCGCCGGCCCCGAGAGCTCCTTGGGAAGGACGGTACCTGTGCGACTGCTTGGCAGGGGGATCCTGGCAGGCAGCTGCTCCTGCAGCTTCGAGTTGTCCTCTTCTTTGCTCAGAACAGGCAATCATGAGTGATCGAAAGGCAGTGATCAAGAATGCGGACATGTCTGAAGAGATGCAGCAAGACTCTGTGGAGTGTGCTACTCAGGCCTTAGAGAAGTACAACATCGAGAAGGACATTGCTGCTCACATAAAGAAGGTAAATGTTTGCTTGTAATGTCCTCATGAAATCTCTGTGCACATGAAAAATCAAGCAGGGAGAATGCTGCTAGGCAAGTAGCTCTAGAGCAACAAGTTCCAGAGACACTAGATAATCAAGTTGGACTTTCTGTGTTGGCTGGTGTCCTTATGTTCCTCTCCCCACCCTTTGCATGGACTTTTCCAGGTCCTCCTGCTTTTCTCTTGCAGTACCTTCTACTTAAGCCTCTCCTGCCACTGTCCCATTGTCCAGGTGAACAGAGAGTGGCAGCTGACTGTCCCTGTGACTGATGAGCTGGGGCTCTATGGAGCCTATATGAGAAGTGGGGGTTTGCTGACCTTGTAATAAGTGGTTTTGCTTTTGTTTCTTTTTCCCCACCACATGTAAGACAAACTGTTAATGCTAATGCAGAACAGGTGGTTCATAGCTTCCAGTTTGTCAGATTTTCTCTCTGACTCCTACTGGGAGCCTAATGGAGCTGCAAGTAGTTGAAGGGTTTGGTTGAGCAGAACACAGTCTTGCATGCTCTCACAAAAAGTCTCTTCGGCTGACGGCTGTTAAATACTGCACTACACAACCACTGACTGCATGGTTTTACTCATAGTAGATTCGTACACATAAGTTTATTTGAAAGTCATAGCAGGCTCCTGACTATAGTGTGTAGGAAGAACAAGGTGTCATGACCTGGTACCAAGGATGTGGCAGAGAATTTTTCATCAAGAGTCCTTTCAACATCCTTGTTGAAAACAGCCAATGAAGTCAAAACAATGGCTTAATCTGTAGAGATTCAGAACAAGCAGTGAAGTTCTTAAAATTACAGTTTGAGATCATGGTGTGACTTTGGGGAAAAGTTACTTCCCCAAACATATGTCTGAAGCTTATTCCTGTGCAGCTTGGAAGCACTTTTTTTTTTTTTTTTGGTCTGACTAAGCAGCAGATGAGTTAAAGTGACAGATGATCCTTGCACTTAAGAGCATATGTTGCTCCTTAATTGCCTTCTTCCAAAAGTGATACTTGTTAACAAGTGACATATTGCAAAAAAAAAACCCTGTTAGACAATATTAGTACAGTTCTCACAAAAATGCTAAATTTCTAGTTCTCTCTTCTGTAGGAATTTGACAAGAAATACAATCCCACTTGGCACTGCATCGTGGGAAGGAACTTTGGCAGCTATGTGACTCATGAGACCAAGCACTTCATCTA
This sequence comes from Harpia harpyja, assembly GCF_026419915.1. Lineage (NCBI taxonomy): Eukaryota > Metazoa > Chordata > Aves > Accipitriformes > Accipitridae > Harpia > Harpia harpyja. The sequence goes on along the minus strand of NC_068948.1, from coordinate 43,004,430 downwards.
CTTCTACCTCGGCCAAGTTGCTATTCTTCTTTTCAAGTCTGGTTAGAACCACAGACTGTTACTGAAACTTGCACCTGGTTATAGGACTGCACACTAATTCCAAACAGCCTCCTACCTTCAGCCTTCCTGAGGAGACGGACCTTGATCTTCAGGTCTTTTGTTGTATTGTTAATAGTCAGGGATTTTGCTGTAGCAGCTGGTATTTTCATTGTGGCTATAAAAAAAAAGGCAAAAATGTCTTCCTTGTATTTATTTTCTTTCAAAAGACAGCTGCTTTGCTAATAAAACTGTTGGAACAAGTTTATCCTTTAAGAGTTTTCTTTACCCTTCTGCCCTCTTAGTGCTTACATTACCCTCTTTATTCCATTGTGAATGAAGGAGGAACATCCCCACCTTTGTTTCCTCCCTGAAATCCACATCTGAAGCCTGGGCTGATCTATGAATACATCATCAGTTACTGACTGAGAACAACAGGAGATAGTTTCCCAGAGAGAAGAGAGACTGCTTTTCAGTTCTTGGTAAGTATATTTTCAGTATGCACAACCTCCAGTGCAAATTCTGGAGTTTAGATACATGGTGCTGCTTTTCTGATTTCAAGTGAATTGGTGAGTTAAAAGCAATAGTCTTTTCATCTCCCAATTTTCAGAAGAGAGAAATTTTCATACTAGTTCATTACACACCTGTCACTTCAGAATGTAATTTACCTTCTCTAGGTTTTTTTTTTTTTTAATCTAGCCCTGTATCCTGCTACAGAAGCATCTGTTCTTCAACAGTTTTGTTTAAAGAACAGAAGGAAATGCACAGTATTTTTACGTAGAGGTTATGCATCTAGCTTTGACAAAAAGATTTTGTATGGAGGTGAAAACATCCATCCCAGAATATAGGTATGTGGTCATTCTTAAAAAAAAAAATTCCTTTCTTAGAAAGGAAACCTTCTTATAAAGGTTAAAATATTAACTTAAGTGAAAAAAGTTGACACAGAGCTGTTTTATTTCACAAGCCTTCCATTTGCCTTTGAAAGATGTAAAGGAATCACAGGAAAAAAAGTCCCTTAAAGTCCACATGACAAAGATAATGACAGCTTAATAAAAATGTAATAAAGCCAAGTTACTTCTCACTGGTATGATACCCTCCCTGAAGCTTAGTAAAAAAACAGGAGGCATCTTATTCAAAGGCTACTCAGTCTATTTCTGTATCCACACCACTGGTAACTGAAGTTGCTTCATCTGTTAGCATTGCTGAGTTTTGGCCATGTCCTTTATGCTGCACTTGAAAGGAAATGCAAGTGTAAGAAACACCACAGGAGTCACTCCATCTGCAAGTTTCTTGGGGGAGAAAAGGCAGCTGATGTTCTTCTGGGTCTGACTGCACAAAGTTCTTAAAACTCCTCTTCAATCTTGATGGTGTTAAAATTCCACAGCTTTCATATTCCTCAGGAAAATTACACTTCCTGTGTTTTGCTACATAGTAGACTCACAGTTTGAAACCTGAGTGAATGGCAACAATGCCCGAGTTTAAATTCTGATAATCCACTTTAAAAAAGCCTGCATCTTCTATCATTGCCTTCAACTCCTCCTGAAAAATAATAGTTCCATAATTATAACAACCTGAAGGCCTATAAGCCAGCTGCCTGCAAGATTACACTGGGACCGTGTTGTGTGTTAGTGAATTCAGAGAAATACTGTCTTACCTGAGGGGGGAAACGTCGGATGCTCTCCACGAGATACTGGTAAGACTTCCAGTCACCAGCAATAACCTCACCCAGAACAGGGATAACCTGGAAACTGTATAGATCATAGAGCCTGCACAGACAGACAGCAAATGCAGATTAATACAAACAAGTTTAAAACCAACCCTCTCCAACACAAGTTGATCTCTGTACCACTATGCTATATGGAGTCTGTATCTGTTTTTATAAGTGCACAATGAGGTGGCCTCAAAGTGCCTCCATCTCTTATCCTGGCTGAGTATAAATAAGAAAGTCTTGTGACATTGCATGAAGTGTCACCTTGTTCCTACCTGGAAAGAAGAGGGTTGCTGACGTGACTAAATTCAAGGCAGAGGAATCTTCCTCCTGGTTTCAGCACACGATAGGCCTCCTGAAGTGCCTGAGACAAAGCAGATGAGATAAGTTTGTTGCTGTAGAACAGCACCTGCCTATGATCATGCCATATGATGGCAACTCAGTGATGAGCTGAGGGGAGTAAAGAGAATCCTGATTGGCAATCTCCAATATTTACTTGTGGAGAAGCATCCCAAAACAAGTACAAAAAAACCCCAAACACACAACAAAACCAAACCACAAACACTCTTGCTGTTACATAAATAGATTTATACCAGGCTTTATGTTGAAACTATGATGTCAGGTTTGCAATTTTTCTTGGTTTTCCCTACTCTTCGTTGATGAATGCTTGCCAGCAGAGCTCTTGTAATTACAGACCAAACCCAAAAGGGAGAAGGTGACTCAGCTACAAGAAGCGGAAAATGAAAATGAAAAGAGGGCATGATAGGTTTTGTTTTTTTTTTTTAAAGAAATAAAAAAAATATTTACTCAACTGTGAGGCACACCCAAAGCATCAAAGAAGAAATTATACTAGGTTTTGGATAAGCAATGCATAAGAACAGGGAGGAAGGAAAGGGAAGAAGAAAATCTTTCGCTACTTTGAAAATTCCATCCTATATCCAAAATAAAACACTTAAGAAGAACCACCAAGACAAAATTCTGTTTACAGCTGTATGTTTTTTTCATACAAGAGCACAGCAGAGTTGTATTCAAGAACCTCTGCAGGTTGTACATCTGCTTGGCTTCAACTGTCATGTTCCAAAGGGATAAAATATAAACAGTACACATACACAGACAGGAGCTCTATAAAAGAACTGGAGGCTTGTCTGTGTTTTGTGGCAGGTCTCCAGGGAGCTATTCTACCAGACTGCTGTATCCATGAAGGCAAAAAGCCTGTGCTTCAGAGGGGTGTAGGCGAAGCATCGTGAAAAGCCATCCACATTAAGAGATGTTCAAAGGCATACAGTTCAAGGTGGTTTGGATTCAAATGCTACACCTTCCATAGAAGGAGCATTGCCAAGTTGTAACACACTCCTCCAAAACACAGACAACTAGTCCAGCTAGACAGGTGATCTAACTTATCTTCACCCCCAAGACAGCTAGTCATTCTGGAAAGACAGATACTGTTCAGAACAAAGGGTACTACTTACCCTAATTAAAATCACACTCATTCTTCATGGGAAACTCTACTACCAACCGGTGTAAAGACACTGAGCAGAAGTGGGCTGAACAGGTTAGTTCAATGGCAGTGGTGCCAGCAGCCAGCTGGTTCCCACTCTCTGCTTTGGGAGCTCTGCTGGCTCAGCCAGGCAAACAGAATGGGGCAGGAAGCACTGGACCCACTGTGGGTGGGATATAGATCAGGTGCTTCAGGAAGATTTGAGACACACAGACTGACTGCACTGTGCATGTGTAGATCCAGTAACACCATAGGTCAGGAGAAGGTGGGGAATGACTGCAGCATTCAGCCCTCTTTGCCTTCAGAAGAGATTGTGTGGCTTGCCAAGCTGGAAGGATTGGGTGCAACTAGTATAAATCTAACTGTTTATGACAAAGGTGGGGAATTTAATTGCATTCTTCATTCAAACAAGTTGCACACTACATGCCACTTATTTAAAATGCTTCAGGAGTAGATAAAGATGTTCCTTTATCCAAAAGAATTCTTCCTTTGTTTCTTCTGCTAGAATAAAAAAATCTTAGGTGAATCGTAAGGACCCCACATCAGGATACACTATAGCAACTTACCAAATCAATACGAGTTACATTTCGGATTCCAAAGGCAATTGTGTAAACATCAAACTTATCATCATCAAAGGGCAACTCTTCAGCATTCCCAAGCACCCAGGACAAACCTGTAGTAAAAGCCAAGGATACGGTATTGAACAGACCTTATATAACTCAGACTGCTCCAGAAAGACTAGAACTTCTCTATTCCAGAAGGAAATTATTATTAATAAAGTGATATTTTAAACTAATATTTCAATTTTGCATTTTTGTTGGAGGAAAGACACCTTGGTCTATACTCAGAAGGCTTTCAAGGCCCTGTACTATACAGCTGTCTTTCAAGCAAAGTAGTTAATGTTACAGATCAGCCAAAACATTCTTCTGCATATACACACGTTGTGTTCACAGTGCCTTAGTCTGCCAAAAAGATTTCACCCAAATCTTGCATCATAGTGGAAAGCAACTGGCTTTCCAGACACTGGCTGCCATTTGTTTGTAGCAAAGTTGCAAAAAAAAGAATCTGCTCAAAGAATAACTATAAACAATGATTAAAGTCTTGCCATGCAACAAGGTGAAAACACTGAAAACATTCTGCTGGAAAGCATCCATAGATTGAGGAATATGAAAAGCCACACTCCCTCCATCAGCACTATCAGTATGTGATCCTGTTGCAGCTGTGTTGCTTCCTAAAACTCCGATGAATCAAGGCCATGTCTATCTGTGGCGCACAGATGTCCAGGTTATTTGTACCAGAAATAAGACTGCTCAATTTAGAATTAATAGTTCTTAAAGTCACTGGTTTTGGTGACTCAAACGCAAAACAAAAAAACCAACAGAAAAACCCAGGAGTCTTCTGCAACAGAGATCAGCAGTTTCAAAGAGCAGTATGCTAGAAAGTGACATGGAGGAGGACAAAACACAGCAGAAAACAACAGCTGTTGCCAGGAGACATTCACATTTCATTTTTACAAAATATATGTATTCATAGTTGTAGAAAGTATTGTATGCAAAGCAGCACATAACATTATTAAAACAGCAATTATTAGTGTTATTTAAACGTAGACAGTTTGAAAAGACACCTAAGAAGTGAGCATCAAAAGCTTTTGAGCAACAGAAAAACTGCACTTCAGAATACACTTTGGTAAAATCACAGGCCAGGAGTTTTTAAGTAGATATATAAAAGGGGCTGTGAGCATCCAACAAGAGGAACTGGGGCACGTGCAGCGCAGCCTACCACTCCTGGCTAGCCAAAATGCACAATCAGCAACTGTGTAACACGTGTTTCTTTTCGGCATGCACAGCCCCCACTGTTGGTGAATGTGTACATAGGAACACAGTAAAAGAAAACTGCCCCTTACAATTTTATGGGAAAAAAAAAAAAAAAGTAGTCCTCAGACAATCAACAGATAAGCAAGCTCAGAAATGAGATTACTACAACAAACAGAAGGTAGGACATATTAAATGGATATATGCTGAACAAGAGAGTGAAAAAGAGTAAGAAGTCAGAATTGTGGCACAGTGGGGCATAAAGCAACCCAGGCAACAATAAGACAGCTGGGCTTCTACAGCTATGATGTACAGGGAAGAACATTAGAAAATATAAATACTCATTTTGATAATTTGGTAAGTCACAAGAATACCTAAAAAGTGCAGCCAATTAAACAAAATGCTTTATTTACAGTAGCTGGCAGGCAGCATCAAGCTTTATTTCAGGTCCTAAGCTACAGTTGCAAAGCTTTTATACTTACAATGTTGATACAGTTCAGGTGTTCCTAAACTAGGATGCGTAGAAACAGCTCTGGACAGGCTGGCAAGCTGCTCAGAAAAGCACGATGCAAGCAATCTGCCAGAGCTGGAAGAACCAATGCTTTCACAATCAGTTCATTTTTTAAAGAAAAGGGAGAGGCAGGCAGGCAATGGATTGGGGTAACCCACCAGCAGGGAGCAAGAGCAGCTGAAAGAACCTATGCCAGCAGCTTCTCTTTCAGCCCCTTTGTGCTACTGAGCTGTTCCGTACGTCCTTCAGCCTACACAATTTGTAGGCAGGAAATTCACCTGTACCTGCTTGGAGGACCATTCTTGCAAGGCCCCATCTTCTCACACATACACACACCCATAGTGCCAGGAGCTGGCCGCGAGCGGTATATGCTAGATGGTTCACTGGCTGCAGCTGTGATGGGAGTCCCAACAGGGGTGTGGGAGCAGCATGCAGTGAAAGGACATGCAGATCTTGTAACACACACAGAGGCTGCCCAGGGCATTCCTAAAGGTGGTACCCAGGCAAACAAAGTTTGGGAACTTTCTGGTATACTTTACATTGCTAAAATATTTGCCAAATATCTATAAAGAGAGGATAAACAACTATCACACAGACGCTGAGCCACAAGCAGGACTTCTTTCTCTATGTCTTACTTCTTAAAATCAGGCTTTTCAATCAGGATTGGCGTAGACCCCAACAAATTCTAGATATCAGTGAATTAATCCATTGACCTGCAAACTAACATTTAATATAATTCAGTTTCTCTGAGTACTATCAGCATATGCTCTAACTGTGGAAAGTTTCATAGGTTCACAATATACTTTAGTTCTTGTATTTTTTATTTACTGCCTTGATTCTTAAAATACGCATTATAAGATCTTCAGTGTAATCATTCTAGGGCTGAGCTCTTTTGCATGATCTGCCTTAGTAAAATCAGATTCATTTGCACAGATAGAAACAGCAGGTTTAGATTATTTGACCAATTTTGATGGATAGCTGGGTATCAGACCTCATGGACATTGCCACATATATATTTCTGAAAGTTCAAATATTATTCAAGAGGATCACTGTACATCTGAACAACATACTACATATATGCTCACTGAAAAAGTAACTCAACACTGGCAAATATGCAAGCACAACTATAGTATAGACCACGGCTATATAACATATATTGTAATCCTGAAGTGGTGATTACCTGATGACTATCATAAGTCAAATTCTTGCTATCAGGCATGCTACTGAAATGGTACAATGCATGACTTACCTTCGGAGTAGCCAAGATGCTGTGCTTTCTGCTTCCCAACTTTTAACATTTCTTTGTTAATGTCACAGACCACCACTTGGGAATCCCCTAACGACTTAAATTTGTCTTCCTGGTAACTCTCAGAAATTTCCTGCCACGATAAATTCTGATGGTGCTTAAGCTTCCGCTGGAGCTGGCGTTCTCGTGCAGAGCGAACGTAATTAATAAATCGAAAGGCTATGTCACCTGCATGTTTTAAAAGATACATACATGTTTTGGAATGTTTTCTGACGCCAGGAAATTGGAACATAAGGCTATAAATATAAAACCCACACACAGTATAGAGAGACAGAGGGAATGTGTGTGCGTATATGTATCTAAAAATATATAAAGGGAACATATTAAAAACACACAGTCTATGACTTCCTACAAATGGAAACAGTTTTCCATAACATATCAGGGCAGTACTATAACAACTTTCAGAGCCTTAGAGCAAGATATTTCAAAATGCAAAGAAGTTAGCTCTCAACCCTTCTCTTTGAAAATCAAGTAGATGCTTTGCTAGTTTTAAAGACAGGGAACTGAGGGAAGGAAAAAAAAAAAAAAGCAGCTAGGCAACTTGAGTCTGAGCAGACTCAAACAGTTCAAAAACTGTGGCATTGTCATGTGGAACTCACCAAAATTATTTACCTGTTCCTCCAGCAACATCAAGAAGAAGTGTTCCAGGAGAAGGGTTCATCTTATGCAAGAGGATATCCTTCCACACTCGATGAATGCCTAAAGTCATTGAATCATTCATTACATCATATTTCTTGGCCACACTTTCAAAGACGTGATAAACTGCAAAGAAAAGACACAAGAATGAGATGCAATTTACTTAAAAATGCTCCTGTGGAAGTAAAATGTGTCTCTTATTGCCTCATAGAGGTCTGTCATGACATGGAACTGAAAAGCCACCTGAAAACTCGAAAAACTGATCGCATCCTACTGAGCCTGTCGCCTGACAAACGTCTCTTTGGAGAAACACAGCCTCTTCCCGTAACCCTTCCGGAGCCGAGAGAAAGAATCAAGCAGGCATAACACTGATACTATTCACCGAGACGCCCAGTAACGTCTCAAACCAACGGCCCAGCTCCAAACACATCCCCAGCACCCCCTCACCCCCACAGCCGATGCGCGCCGGCTGCCCCGTTAGGTTCCAGCCCGCCCTCCCCCGGGGCTCCGCCCGGCTCCCCAGCAGACCACGCCGCCGCCACCGCCCTCACTTTTCTCCCTCCTCTCCGCCTCCGTCACGGTCTGGAAGCCGAAGTGCGTCTCCGGCCCCGCGGCGAGGCCCCGCACGGAGCCGCAGAGAGCCCGCAGAGCCCCGCCGCGGCGGGCGAGCAGCGCCCGGCACGGGCAGAGCCCCGCCGCCGCCGCCATTTTGTAAGGGCACGACCTCCGCAATACCGGCGGAAGGCGCGGCCACGGCCGGCCCCGCGGGGGCGGGAGGCGGCCCGCCGGGACGGGAACGGCCCGGCCGGGGCGGGCTGAGGCCGGGCTCCGTACTCAGGTTCTGCGCCCCATAGGCGGTATTTATACCGAGGGTGTACCGGCTTCTCCATAGCCTGAGGGGGACTGTTCTGGCCAGTAAGTTCTGGCCTGAAACAGCCGCCAAACATCCCGGTGCTACTGGCTGCTTGTGTGCGCAGCTGAATCTGTCCTGGTAGAATAGACGTGACAGGGAAAAAACCCGACACGCCCCACGCAGCATATTTGAGTAATTTTGCAAATAAATTTCTCTAACCTCTTTGGATTTTTAATTTTGCAGTTTCCTGGCTAAAGTAAAACCTCACGGGGAGTAGGGAGGAGGGTTGGTTTGTAGGTTCTGATGAACTGAGGGGAGGACTGAAACATTGCCTGTTAGGAATATGAGTACAAATTAGGCACCTTTTCTGCTGTTCTGTTGCAAAAGCTGCCCCGCTTGTCACGTTATTTTGAATCATTCAGAAATTGTCAGCTTTGTAGATAAAAAGAAATTACTTAACCCTTTCTCAGGAAAGATTACATCACACTTAAAAAATCAGACCAGAGACTGCACTGCCCCAGTACGAGTTGCCCTCCCTTGCCAAGATCTTCTTTGCATGTTGAGATGTATTAGCGCCATCGTCAGACCCTACCGTGATTTTCCTATATCTTACCCGCAGAATTAAGCAAAACATAAAATTTTTTTTCCCCCCTCTATGTTCTTTGCTGCAGGATGCCTTGCAAAGCATCACATATGTTTCTGGTTTTATTTGGGGTTATTTTTTGTCTGCTTCAGCTATAGGGAGAGATGATCTTTAGCTACCAGAAAAGCGACCGGGAAAGCCTCTCTCACACTGTAGTCACAGGCTGCTGTACATGCAGCAGCAACCAGCCACGTTCAGGCAGCTCAGCCGTGAGGAAAGAAAGGGAAAGGCCGAGCAGAGGAACCAGCCCAAGCATACCCGCAAGCAGAATGCTGCGGACACGCCGTGCCCCGGGGGAGGCTCTGGGGGATCCGGGGCCGCCTCAGAGGCCTCGCTGCCGCCGAGTCCGGGTTCCACCGGCACCTGCGCGGCCGCCCGTCGCTATGGGAACGGGTGCAGGCGCGAGGCATGCCGGTCTGAAAGAAACTGCTGCGGTAAAGTGCTACGAGAGCTCCGGATGCTGGCCAATGAGCGCTCGGGGGGGTGGTGGCGGTGACCAATGGCTGGTGGCCAGTAGGGAGGGGGCGGGGCTGGGGGCGCTTGGAGGCGACGGCGGCGGGCGCGGGTCGGTTAAACCGGCGCGCCGGCGGAGCGAGTTGCGTGTCCGCGTTCCTTTGTGCCTCGCCCGCTCCGTGTCACGTAGGGCCGCTCCTGTGGCACCCGCCGAACGGTGAGGAGAGCGGCGTGAGGGCCTTGAGCGCTGCGGTGGGGCAGCTCCCAAGAGGGGTTGGGTCCGACCGGGGCACTGGGAAGGCTGAGCCTGGGCAGCCGGTGCCCGGGCACCCTGGCAGCTGCTCCGTACCCTGGAAGAGCGGCCGCCTCCCTGGGAGCTGCGGGCGGGAGCCTTCCCTGTGGCCGCGCGGGGCTCCGAGCCCTATGGCGGGGAGTGCCGGGCTTCGTCCGCCTACCTCGGGACGGGGAGGCCGGCGGGGCCGGGCGCCGGAGCGGCTGCGCCCTCTCCCGGGGCTGCCGAGCTGGGGAGGGGCTGGGAGGGCGGCGGCGGCGGGGCTTGTGTCGCTCCGGGCCGGAGCAGCCAGCGTTCGTTCGTGCGGCTCCGAGCGCGGGCTGTGCCTGTGCCCCGACGCCCCCGGCGAAGACGCTGCAGGGCCCCGGCTGTGGGCACCGCGCCGGCCCCGAGAGCTCCTTGGGAAGGACGGTACCTATGTGAATGCTTGGCAGGGGGATCCTGGCAGGCAGCTGCTCCTGCAACTTCGAGTTGTCCTCTTCTTTGCTCAGAACAGGCAATCATGAGTGATCGAAAGGCAGTGATCAAGAATGCGGACATGTCTGAAGAGATGCAGCAAGACGCTGTGGAGTGTGCTACTCAGGCCTTAGAGAAGTACAACATCGAGAAGGACATTGCTGCTCACATAAAGAAGGTAAATGTTTGCTTGTAATGTCCTCATGAAATCTCTGTGCACATGAAAAGTCAAGCAGGGAGAATGCTGCTAGGCAAGTAGCTCTAGAGCAACAAGTTCCAGAGACACTAGATAATCGAGTTGGACTTTCTGTGTTGGCTGGTGTCCTTATGTTCCTCTCCCCACCCTTTGCATGGACTTTTCCAGGTCCTCCTGCTTTTCTCTTGCAGTACCTTCTACTTAAGCCTCTCCTGCCACTGTCCCATTGTCCAGGTGAACAGAGAGTGGCAGCTGACTGTCCCTGTGACTGATGAGCTGGTATAAAACACAGGGCCTCTATTGAGCTCTCCTACAGTTTCCCTCTGAGAGAAACCCTGTTTTACATAGTCCTTGGTTTCAATTTTATTGAACTTAATCTTAAGGATCTCTTCACAGTTCTGTCCAACTGGGTCAAAAATTGCAAGGAAAGGTAGTTTTCTACAAGTCTACTGTAACGACACCTCTCCTTATGTAGTAATGAAGCAAAAATGAAAAAAAAAAACCTCAAAAAATCCTGGTGGCCCTGATAATCTGTTGTTTGCAATGTTTCTGTTGTTCTTTATGTAGGATTAACAATACTGAACATGGGAAAGATCTAGTTCTGATTATATTTCCTGCTTTGTCAACTCAGGAGAATGGAGAAATCGAAGAGCGTCAATGGAAGTTAAACTGATCTGAGTGGAAGAGCTGTTTAAAAAGTAATTCAACTAAGCAGAATGATTGCTTCCACTAGAGAAATACTGGTTTGCTATGCCCACAATACAGAAGGGTTCCCCCCCCCCCCCCAGATGTGGGAAGTATCTATGACAATGGAAAAGAGTGTTTAGTCTAATATTTTTCAGGTATTCTTTGTAGCAGCTACTGGGAATTTGTAGAGGACTTGTTCAAAACATGTAAAACAAATTCTTAGATTTGTTTATAGTACTGGTGTTACAGAGCATGTGGCAGAGAAATTTCATGAACAATAAAGTCTAAATTATGGCTTAATCTCTGTGGGTATAGAACGAGTGGTGAAGCTTTTACTTGAGGCTACAGTTTCAGATCATGGTATGAATTATGGGGGGAGAAAGACTGCTTTCCCTGAACAAAATGAATGTTATAAACTTAATGCTGCTCACATGGGAAGCACTGTGGCTTTTTTTTTTGTGCTTATTTTTTTTTGTCTGACTAAGCAGCAGGTGAACAATAAGATGTAAATAAGATAACCCTAGTGCTTAAGAGCATCTGCTCTTCCTCTAATTGCCTTGCTCAGAAAGTGAATACCTGTTTAGAAGAGTTCTTAATTTCTAGTGATCTGTTTTGCAGGAGTTTGACAAGAAATACAATCCCACTTGGCACTGCATTGTGGGAAGGAACTTTGGCAGCTACGTGACCCATGAGACCAAGCACTTCATCTACTTCTACCTCGGCCAAGTCGCTATTCTTCTTTTCAAGTCTGGTTAGAACAACAGACTGTTACTGAAACTTGCATCCGGTTACAGGACTGTGTGCTGACTCCTCTGACTAGTTACTGCAGCCTTCCTGAGGACGTAGACCTTGATCTTGAAGGGCAATGGCAGGGATTATGCTATAGCAGATGATGATGTTACATGGTGGATATATAAAGGAAAAATATCGAGAGTCTTCCTTGTATTTATTTTTTTTTTTTTAGAAGGCTGCTGCTTTGCTAGTAGAGCTTTTGGAGCAGTTTTGCCTTTGAGAGTTTTATAGCCATCTACAGTATTGCCCAATTACTGTTTGTGCTATGTAAATACTGACAGTGTTTAGTTCTTTCTGTTCCAAACCTCCCTTATTCTTCTGATTTGTTTTTTGATGACTTTTTTTTCCCCCCCCCCTCTTGTTTTGCCGGATGTACTGCCCCAAAGTCTGAGCTGTTTCTTTTTCTGCTGCTGCCTCTTGCAAAACCGCTTTGGAAAATAAAGGACAAGATCTCCCCGAGCCACCAGCTTGTAATTTCGGGTGGCGGCGGTGAGTGAGTGGGCCCGGGCGAGGCTGCTGGTCAGTCCAGCAGCCCTGTGCGGGGCTGGCCCGGGAAGGCCGCGGGCTGCCCGAGGCCTTGCTGCCACCCGGCCGGGGCTCGGTGCCGGAGTCGGGAGGGGCGGCCGGGAGCGGGCCGGTGCCGGGGGCGGTGGCTGAGGACCCGTGGGGTTCCCGCGGCGTCCCGGGGCACTACAGCTCCCGGCGTGCCCCGCGGGTCCGCCCGAAAACGGCTCCATCCGGGTGCCGGCCACTGCTGTGGGTGACTCGTCGCCATTACGGGACAGCCCTCGTCCGGCGGCACATCGTTCGTGCTGCAGCGGCGGGCCCGCGTGACCTCCGCCATGGACAAGAGCCGCCCCTGCAGCTCCGGTGCGCCCGGCAGCGAAGGACAGCAGCTGCGATCCGCCTCGGTCGCGCCCGCCGCGGGGGAGTGTGAGCCCGAAGGCGGTGAGAGCCGGGGCGGGAGGAGCGGCCGGCGGCGGGTTCTCCCGTCAGCCCGCCCGGCCGGGGCTGGGGGCGCTCTGAGGCGGCCGCGGCGCGCGCGGGTCGGTTAAACCGCCGCCGAGGGGGAGCGCGCGCCCGCTCCGCTCCACACAGGGCCGGTCCCGCGGCGCCCGCCAAGGGGTGAGGGACGGGGAGGCCGGCGGGGCCGGGCGCCGGAGCGGCTGCGCCCTCTCCCGGGGCTGCCGAGCTGGGGAGGGGCTGGGAGGGCGGCGGCGGCGGGGCTTGTGTCGCTCCGGGCCGGAGCAGCCAGCGTTCGTTCGTGCGGCTCCGAGCGCGGGCTGTGCCTGTGCCCCGACGCCCCCGGCGAAGACGCTGCAGGGCCCCGGCTGTGGGCACCGCGCCGGCCCCCAGAGCTCCTTGGGAAGGACGGTACCTGTGCGACTGCTTGGCAGGGGGATCCTGGCAGGCAGCTGCTCCTGCAACTTCGAGTTGTCCTCTTTGCTCGGAACAGGCAATCATGAGTGATCGAAAGGCAGTGATCAAGAATGCGGACATGTCTGAAGAGATGCAGCAAGGCTCTGTGGAGTGTGCCATTTTGGCCATAGGGGAATATAACGTTGAAAGAGAAACTGTTGCCCTTATGAAGAGTGTAAATGTTTGATTGTAATATCCTTTTGTTGAATGCTATCCACACCAGAAGTCAAGCAGGGTGGATTTTGCTACACTTTTGGGGAAACCAAGTTCTGTGGACACAAGATACGTTAGACTTTTCCTGTGGTCTGGTGTCCCTGTGTTCCTTTTCCCACACCTTACATGTACCTTTCCTACTTTTTGTTTTGCAAGACCTTCTATTTTTAATTGTTTTTTCACTATGCCATTGTGTAGTGGAATAGGAGAGCATCTGCTGGCTTTTACCACCATGACTGATTAGCTGGTAGAAAATACAGCCCTTTGAAGCCTGCTGTAACTTTCCTCGGGGGCAATGACTTTTTTTACCTAGTCCCTGACTTAAGTTGTGTTCAAATTAGTCTTAAGGTTCTGTTCATAGTTCTGTAATAGTTCTGAAACTCTGGCTAGCTGGTTCAAAATTTGCAGGGAAAAGTAATTTTCTGCACATCTTCTATATTCACATCCTCCTTTTATGTGCTGAACCATGCTAAAATCCCATGTCTTGGATCGCTGTTTATCTGGTGTCCACAGAATACCTGCTTTTATCTGTGCATGAAGAAGAATAACAGATGCGCAAAAGATCTAGTTCTGATGCTTTGCCATCTCAGGAGAATAAAGAAATCTAAGGGTGCCAGTGGAGGATAAATATTATACGAATCTGAGTGGGAGACCTGTTTGAAAAGTCATTTAACTAAATGGTACAATTGCTTCTGTTGGGGAGGTCTTCCTTTCCTGTCACCCTAACAGAGATATAAGCAGGTTTATTTTTTCCATTTGTAAGAACATTCTATGCTATTGGAGAGCAGAGGGTTTGAGCTCGTTGTATTTTCCTGGAGGCTCCCGATTGGAACCTGAGAAATTGTGGTGAGGAGACAATTTATCCAGGGCTGTAATAACTGATAAGAAATGCTTGCATGTTTTCATGGAAAGTTCCCTTATTTGAGAGCTATTTGGATATAACAATTTATAATGACTGACTGGAATGTTCTGCTTTTAGTAGAGCTGTATATTTTGTTTTTTGAAACATGTGGTAGGCTTCCAAGTATGATGGAAGAATATGGATAGTTCAGTGGTATAGTTTGAGAACATGGTATGACTTTAGGGGGGGAATTGCAGTCCCTGGGCTTATTCCTGCTCAGCTAGGAAATGCTGTGGGCTTTTTTTTTGGTGTCTAAGCAGCAGGTGAGGTATAAGAGGTAAGTACCACAGTCCTTAAAAGCATATCCTGCTGCTTAATTGTCTTTTCAAAAAGTGGTACTTGTTAAGAAGAGACACATTAATGACAAAAAAAATCTGTAGTCAACTTTTGGGTGAGAACTGTGGTAATACTAAGTTCGTAGTGATCTCTTCTGCAGGAGTTTGAGAAGAAATATAGTCCCACTTGGTACTGCATTGTAGGAAGGAAATTTGGCAGCTATGTGTATCATGAGACCAAGCACTTCACCTTCTTCCTCGTGCTTGGAGGAAATATTCTTCTGTTTAAAGCTGGTTAGAGCTATGGATCGTAGTTCAAAGTTGCTCACACTTACAGGACTGCACACTTAACGGCAGCAGCTTAGTGCCTTCAGCCTTCTTGAGGAGGCAGACCTTGGTCTTCAGGGGTAACGTCAGGGATTTTTCTGGAGTGGCTGGTGTTTTTGTTGTGGTGGGGGGGGGGGGGGGAAGCCTTGTATTTGTTTTCTTTCCAAAGTCGGCTTCTTTGCTAATAAAAATGGTATGTGTATTCCATCTTTAAGAGCTTTACGGCTGTTTTCTCTTTTTCCCTAACGTTGCTTGTCCTCCTCCTCATTTCCCTGTGAACAACCACCTTTCAAAGAAACCTCTTCCCGAATCCAGAGTATCTGAATGCTGAGCTAAACATGCGAGTAAGTCGGTAACCCAGAGCCGCACAGAAGAGCCCTGTGGTTAGGGGAGTAGGTAATGAAAGGAGTTACCGCAAGCCCTTGGCCTGGGTCAAAGGCAGTCCGTTTGTCCGATGGCTAGCACTGCGCTGGTAGGTGTGTGGAGCCTTGAAGGTAAGCTCAATGTGTTTTCAGTAACCAGAGTCCCTGCTGAGAGCAGCTTCCTTATCGAGAAGAGGCTCAGCAGCCGCTTCCCACTCGCAGCAATTTGTGCGGTGGGAGATAAGGGGGAGTGCTTGGCCAGTAAATCTGGTTTTACAGTAAATCCATCTGCCAGAGAGCACCGGGGGGGGCTTTTAGCCGAGGCTCCTTCCTCCTCACTTGCAGCGTCCTCAGTATTACAACAGTTTCAGAACGCGTTCGGGCTGCAGCCGCTCTCCCGCGGTGTCCCCGCTCGCTCACCGCGGGCGGGGGGGGGCGGCTCAGCCAGCGCGCCGTCCCCTCGACGGCTGCAGGCGGGAGGCACGCTGGTCTGAAAGGGAACACCACCCCCAAGCGGGGCCCGGTGCTGGCCAATGAGCGCCCGGGGCGGGCAGTAGCGGTGACCAATGGCTGGCGGGCGGTGCGGAGGGGGCGGGGTTGGGGCGCTCTGAGGTGGCCGCGGCGCGCGCGGGTCCGTTAAACCGACGCAGCGGCGGAGCGGGAGGGGAGCTGCTTCCGTGTCCGCCCGGTCCCGCGGCGCCTGCGAAACGGTGAGGGGCGGAGGCGTCGCCGGGCGCGTGAGGGGAGCTTTGTGAGGGGCGGGGGGGACCCCGTGAGGCGGCCTTGGGACAGCGCGGCTCCCGGGAGGGGCCGGGTCCCACCCAGGTACCGGGAAGGCTGAGGCCGGGCAGCCAGCGCCGCCGACAGCGGTGCGGTGCGTGTCCCGGCGGCTCCCCCATGCCCTGGAAGAGCGGCCGCCTCCCTGTGGCCGCGCGGGGCTCCGAGCCGTTGGCGGGGGGTGCCGGGCTTCGTCTGCCTACCTCGGGACGGGGAGGCCGGCGGGGCCGGGCGCCGGAGCGGCTGCGCCCTCTCCCGGGGCTGCCGAGCTGGGGAGGGGCTGGGAGGGCGGCGGCGGCGGCGGCGGGGCTTGTGTCGCTCCGGGCCGGAGCAGCCAGCGTTCGTTCGTGCGGCTCCGAGCGCGGGCTGTGCCTGTGCCCCGACGCCCCCGGCGAAGACGCTGCAGGGCCCCGGCTGTGGGCACCGCGCCGGCCCCGAGAGCTCCTTGGGAAGGACGGTACCTGTGCGACTGCTTGGCAGGGGGATCCTGGCAGGCAGCTGCTCCTGCACTTTCGAATTCTTTTCACTGTTTGATACAGACATCCCTGGGTGGTCAGACAGCCGTGGTCAAGAATGTGGACATGCCCAAAGAGATGCAACAAGATGCTGTGGAGTGTGTCATTCAGTCTCTGGAGGAACGCAATGTCGAGCATGATATTGCAGCTCATATAAAAAGGATAAGTGTTTGCTCATAATGTCTTCCTACTGAATGCTATATGGACTTCAAAAATCAAGCAAAAATGTTGGTGGGTAAGTAGTTCTAGAGAAGCCAGTTCTGTGGACACTAGATAATCGAGTTGGACTTTCTCTGCAGACTGGTGTCCTTATGTTCCTTTCTGTACCCCTTATATGCACATTTTTGGTTCTTCCCCTTCTCTTTCACAATTCCTTCTGTTTAAGTCCTTTCTTCCACTCTCCAAGGACAGCACTTGAATAGTAATACTAAGTTCCTGGTGGTTTCTTCTGCAGGAGTTTGACAGAAAATATAATCCTACCTGGCAGTGCACTGTGGGAAGGAATTTTGTGACTCAGAAGACCAGTCTTCATCCTCGTCTGCCTGGGTCCTGTTACTGTTCTCATCAAGGGTGCTTAGAGCTATGGACCATTTCTCAAACTCTCATCTCATTAGTCAGTTGTGTGCTAATGGCACAAAGCCTGGTGCCTTCAGCCTTCCTGAGGGAGCACAGCTTGGCCTTGAGGGGTAATGGCAGGGATTTTGCTGGCATGGTTGATGTTTTTTATTGTAGTTGGGGGAAAAATAGCAAAAAACAAAACCAAAAACCTTCCTTGTATTTTTCTTTCCACAGCCAGCTTCTTTGCTAATAAAAGTGTCATGTTCTGCCTTTAAAAGTTTTACGACTATGTACCCTCTCATTCTAGTATTGCTTGTGCTGTTTCATATTTCTCTGTGAATGTGGATGACTAACTTTGTTAGAAGGTTTCTTTTCCCAAATCCAAAACATCTAAACACTGTGGTAACCACCCTCATAATTTGGTCAGTAACTCTGAGAATAACAGACCTAAATAGGGAGCAAACAAGCGTTAAAAGAAGGCATTTTATGAGGCTTCTCCTAAAATATTATTTATTAGCTCTGCCCTTTTGCACTCCACCCCTACTTTTCTCGTAAGAAACCTGACAAATGTTTTTCCAGTGAACCTGCAGCTGTCATCCCTAAAATAATGGGAAAGGGATCAGCAGATAGGCTCAAGCTCTTTGAATGTTGTTTTAAGGGTTAATTAAAATGCCTCTAGAATCTCTGTTGTTACCGAAAAACCTGGTCAAAGAAACTCTCTAAGACTCAGTTTTGGAGTTTTAGAGAGCAGGCATTCTTTATTGCAACACTGGGTGCACGGTGGATTGCTCCACCTATCGTGCACACCGTTACCTACAGCATGCAAAGATTTATATTATTCCAGTCATACATATTCATATTATCATTTACATAGTGTCCACCCTTTGGTCACGCGCAGTGTGGGTTATCTCTTTCTCCTAGTTAATTGGCCTTGGCAATTTTTAATTACAAAAACTCAGCAGAACTCAAAGCTTATCATCAAGACCCAAGGCTTCTTGTCTGCTGATGCACATCAGGCCCGAGGCCTCCTGTCTGTTGGCACCTCCAACACATACCATTGACAAGGTCAAGGTTTTTCTTATCTAATTAGTACATACCAAAATTTTGAAGTTTTCAAGCAAGCAAAAGTTCGTTAGTACAGCGATACAGTAAAATGTTCCTTCTGCCTTTGTTCAAGGTATCACTGTTGCCTTGTGCTTTTTTCCCCTTTTGCTTTGAAGGAAAAGTTTAAAAGTTCACTTAAACTAGGCATTGTATTTTTATACTTTCACAGTTGTTTGCTACAGTTCAGTGGAAACGCCTTATTTTTGATATCCTCTCAGGCCCCTGTGTTGACCAGCTTAACCCCTAGTACTGTCAACTCCTACCTGCTTGGGAACTGACAGCCTTTAGTTCCTTCTGTTCCCAACCTCCCTCTTCCTCCCGATTTGTTTTTTTGACGACTTTTCTTCCTCTTTGTTTCTTTTTCCGCTCCTGCCTCTTGCAGAACCGCTTTGGAAAATAAACGACAAGATCTGCCCGAGCCCGCCAGGTCGTTATTCCGGCGGCTTTGTGCCGGGACTACAGCTCCCGGCGTGCTCCGCGGCGGCCGAGGACTACGAGTCCCGGCGTGCCCCGCGGGTCCGCCCGGGAACGGCTCCATCCGGGTCCCGGCCACTGCTGTGGGCGACTCGTCGCCATTACGGGGCAGCGGCGGCCGAGCCGGGGCCGGGGCGGCGCCGAGGAGCCGGTGGGTGCCTGGGTGGCGCCGACCACTCGGGCGGCAGGCAGCGCCGGGCCCCGCGGGGCTCCGTGAGCAGCTTCTCTCCCTCGTCGCCCGGAGCCCCGCAGAGCCCGGCCCGGCCTCCCGCGGCCCTCCCCGGTTCGAGCGGAGTCAGCGAGAAGATGTCGCCATGAAGGAGGCCGAGTCCGCGCTGCGCCGCCCCCGCCGGTCGCCCCCGCGGGCCATGAGCCTGGGCCCCCGCCGGCTGCGCCAGCGCCCGTCGTGCCCCCCCGCTCAGGGCCGCCGCTCGCCCGCCGGGGCGCCCGTTGATGCTGCAGAGCCCGCCCGGCGCGACCCCCGCCTCGTCCTCCGCCATGGACAAGAGCAGCCCCTGCGGCTCCGGTACGCCCGGCTCCTCGGCCGGCAGCAAAGGGCAGCAGCCGCGATCCGCCTCGGCCGGGCCCGCCGCGGGGGAGTCTAAGCCCAAAGGCGGTAAGTAGCCGGGCGGGGGGCGGAGGAGCGGCTGGAGGCCGCCGGGCGGTGCGGGAGCGGGAGGGGTGTCTGGCCCCGGACCGGGAGCCCCGCGGGTTTCAGGCCCCCTCGGCGGCCTCTGTGTCTCGCTGGTGGGTCCGAAGCGGTGGTAGCTCGGAGGGAGGGAGGGGGTAACCGTGAGCGAGCGAGCAGTGTGAGGCAGGGGGGGCCGGTGGCCTTGTGCCGGGGTTTGGGTTCGTGGTGAAGCTGAACTTCTCCTTGTCGGGCTGTTTGGCTCTCAGCTGGGTTTTAATAGGCTTCGGTTCAGGTCACTGCTTGTTTTTGCTTTCTTTTTCCTTCCTCTTCCGGCTTTGCTCCCTGTTCAGTGAGCTGCGGTTCCTACTCTCTTCTTCCTTTAAGGATTAATGCTTTATCTATGTTAGCATTGGAGTAATCAGCTTGAGAGCCAAAGCTCTGGGTTTATAGTAAGAACATACGTTTGCCAGTGCCTATTAAGACAACCCTTAACTTTATTCTGTACTCCACTTGAGTGTGCTTTTACCTCTTGCTCAGGGAGGTCTTGTATCGATACACAGCATCCCCCTTACCGGCTGTATTTCAGTAACCTACTTTGGAGGGGCTCAGAGTTCGTTACATACAGTTTGCTCACCTGGCATTTAAAGCGAAGTGTTACATCTGTCATTGCAAACAGCTAGTTTTGCTGACATAGCAGTTCATGAGGAGCCATTATGGTTCCTGTCATCTATCTTTTCAAGGTAAGACCTAAGCCGCCTCCAGTTCTCTAAAGCTGTTTGGTAACAGAGTGTTCCTGGCAACCTTGCATTTTTTTCTAAAACCTAGAAATGGGGCAGTAGTGATTAAAATTAGGGTTTTTAGTCCTGGAAGTACCTGTGAAGAGTGTCAACAGGTTGCTGCAACACCATCGCTGTACTAATTTCCTTCCTCCTCAGTGGTTTGTTTCAACTATATTACTTCAGATGTCTTGGAAAGCAGCAACATATTCCAGAGGGTTAACAAAACGAGTATCTTGGAGGTGTTGACTCCTTTTTGGACCTTCTAAATGCATTCAGATCCCAGGTAACCAAGTATTACCTGTTCTTCACCTGTATTAAGTGATCTTGCACAGGATAGACTGAAGTGAGTGACATGGGAGGTGGCTCACTCACAGCTCCCCAGGTTGTGGTGTAACTGTGCAATTATAGTTAAGTTTTGACTTCAAATTCAAACACATGAAAATCTTTTTAGGAAGAACTTTTTAGGCAGTCATTTCTGGAAGAACTCCTAACTGATTTGCAAAGTTTTTTGCATCAGCAATAGGATTTGATGTGAGAGTCTTACTATCCCTAGCTACTGTTGTTATTTTTCAGTCTCTTATTTCAATTTTTTTCCCCTTTAAGGAACGGACCAATGGAAGCAGGGGATGTCACGTGCTTGGTATGCAACAAGAGTTTTAGAACCAGATCTTTGGCTTCTGATGGAATAACAAAGTATATAAACTTCTCTGCGTGTATCGTGAGAGGCAGTGTGAAGGGCTAGCAGACGTGAGGTTTTCCTGTTGTGGAGAACTGGTTTCTGTCCATGTCTTGCCAAGAGATACCTCCTCACTACAGCTTCTTTTTTAGCGGTGTGTGATGCTGTATGGAGGGTTGTTCGCAGAATATAAACATTCCTCAGTAAGGCATTAAGATGGCCTGTCCCGTGGCTGGTATGCCTTCAAGTAGAAGAAACAGTATCTGTAGTGAGGAAGGAAATAAAAGGCCTGTGATTCCAGCCCAAAATGAAAGTGTTAAGTGATTTTTTGTGGAATGCCACCTTTTACAGGCTTGAAACAATGTCACTAGTAGCAGAGGAGCTGTGAGGAGAGAAATCCTGATGTACTATACTCTTCTACTCCAATGCAATAGGCAAACTTAAAAACCCCACGCTTTTCTGAAGACCTCTTTTTTTAATAAAACAGAAGAAAATTTTGGCTTGACAGAATTTTGCTTCTAAGGTACTCGTTTCTTAACTACAATGGAGGGCAAAGGGATATGGAATGAGTTGCTTCCTTTACAGTGCATTGAAGAGGCCTGGCAAAATTACAATCTCTTTTAGTAGGAGTAGATGTATATCTGCGAATATCTGAACTGGAGGGTACTGAAAACTAAAATGAGAAGAATCCCTTAGTCAG
This sequence comes from Harpia harpyja, assembly GCF_026419915.1. Lineage (NCBI taxonomy): Eukaryota > Metazoa > Chordata > Aves > Accipitriformes > Accipitridae > Harpia > Harpia harpyja. The sequence continues at coordinate 42,982,841 of NC_068948.1, read as the reverse complement.
ATTAGGGCAAAAAACCATGGGACAAACATACAGCATGCAGCTGTCTTAAATTGCGGTTGTGTTTTGGTTAGCTGTTGCGTGCAAGATGCTGGCATGTAACCATATGGGATTTTTTTTTTCTTGAGTTCCTTATCATTCCACGTGTAGCTGATGTGGTCCACCCAGTTCCTCTCCTGTTTCAGGAAAGATATAGGAGGTATTCTGAAAATCTTGTGTCTCCTTTGAAATGGAAAGTGTTCCAGATAGACCACAGACCCTCCCCAAAATGCTGACCTTTTGTTGCATAAGTGACTTGTGCACTCATGGTAACTGGATTTGAGTCTAGTCAAGCTCTTGCCATTTAGATGCTTTTCAGAGTTACCCGCTGTGATCAAGTCCAGTGGAAGAAATGAAGAAGTGGATGTTCGTGAAACCTTACGGTAGTTTCTCCTTCTGTTTGTCTTGCAGCACAGCTTGAAATGGGCTAAATAGGATACTGTAAGCTCTTGTACTTGTGGAAGTTGGGTTCCAGCTATCTTTCAAACTTGGCCTTAGAAACTAAATCAAACTCAGAAGTTTCCAACAGAAAAGTTTCTCTGGGTTACATTAGTGCACCAACAGGAGTCACATCGCATTAGGATGGAATAAAGTAGTTAAGGGAAAATAGCCTTTTTGGGTTTCTCCTTGAGTCCTGATGGACAACATTAGTTCTTGCAAATGTTCCTGGGCCTTATTATTACAGTGTGAGCATGCTTAGCTGGGGTGTGTGACTGCTCAGTCACCTCTTGCTCACTGGGATGTTTGCCTTAGCAGCAGCAATAGCTTCAGTGTGTTTTCATGAAATCACCCTGGGGCCTAGTGTGATCCACCACCCAAACCCCTTATGCAATACAGTTGGCTTCAACACGGCTCAGCTGAAAAGAAGAGGCAAACAAAGACGGAAGGAAACTGCAGTCCTCGCCCCAGTAGCAAACCAGTACTGCAGCTCCAGGACTGAAGTGGTCACCTAGAGCTGCTATTAGTCCTGTGAACTTGATCTTCTCTCTGGATCATTGGAGACAGAGGTCCTCTAACAGAACGTGGCATCCAGCAGGAGAAACCACAGATGTCAGGCCTTGCTCCAAAAGGCAAGAACAGCTTTGAGGCTAGTCTTATAAAATTATATAGACAGTATTTTTTATAAGTCTGTGTTTTCTTGGAGTGTGGATGTGTAGATATATTTATTATAGGGTAGATCTTGTGAGAATGGCAAAAGGATTAACTGAGGACCTGAGTGAAGAGTAAGTACCTCACCAGCACTGTTGCTGTTGCTCATTCCTAATTTGCCAAGAAAAGAAGGAAAAAAGAAAGTCGCAAATCCAAACCTACGCTACTTAAAACTGGCATCTAACAAGAGAGGATGGCAGTGAGAATCTTCCACTTTTCTCCCTGCATGAGTGCAGATAGCCTTGTTCTGCCCTGCTCTTCATGGGAATGCAAGGAGGGATGATACAAAGCAGAGAGCTCCCTGACACGTGGCATGCTGGAAAGGTTGGAAGGAAGAGCATTGCTTAGATTTGGGGGGGGACGGGGGGAGCAGCAGAACTTGCAATCAGTAAAATCAGGTTTGAAGCATAGTTAGACTGTCATGTAAGGTCCTTAAAAAAGGCTCAGGTGGAGAGGACTTTCCTGTAAAATGTGAGAGTCATTATAGTGACTCTCAAAGCTCTAGGAGTTGGTCTGAAAGGACCTGTAGTATGACAGGAATGTGTGTAAACCAGCTGTTTGACAAATTTGATGGTGACTAACTTGATTAAAACTATGAAATGGTAGGAAATTCTTTTGTCAGCTGCAGGTACAAGCTGTTCCTGGGCCTTGTAAAGACACACTTTAGACTGAACTTCTCCTCTTGAGTTGTTTCTTTTCCCCAGTTGGTGATTGCAGAGGAACTGCAAAGTCGCTACAGACACAATAGGCATGTGCCTCTCTAGCGTGTTCACTGAAATTGCAGATTTAAGAGGGTGGTTGAGCTCTGAAGTGGCAAGCTCTGCTCCTGAACAACTGAAATAGTTGTCCAAACCTCTTGAAAATGGCTTAATTTTTGACCAGAGACTTAGTGGTGTTGATTATAGCCTCTTTTCTACAAACACTCTCAAAAAAGGTCTATCTAAATAATCATTCAGCCAGACCTGGTCACACCCTCAGTACTTGGCTGCTTCTGGTGTGGTTTTTTCCTGATAACACTCAACCCATGTCTTTTTAGCCTGACATGCATTACAGCACTGCAGGCTATGCAAGCATGTGTTTGAGTTACACATCTGTGGTTCCAATGGAGTTGGTTTAATTCTGAATTAAAGGATCACCCTTTTGAATAGCAGACTAAATGACCAGTTCTGGTGACGAAGTTTGTCTGCAAAATAGCTCTGTCACATCATGTGAAAGTAATGATAGTGTCCTTTTACTTCTGTAGCTGTAGTAGCAGTCAAGAAACAGCAGACCACCGCAAACCCCAGTCAAGCCACTTTTATTACTTAAGTAGTCAAATCCTCAGCGATGTACAACAACACACAGACCTTTCAGCCCATTGCCTCCCTCTTTTTGGGGGTGCCAGTGGGAGAGAAAACTAAAAATAACAAAAAAAGTGAGATTTTGTGTGAATGATCCTATTCCAGCTGCTTTAAATGCTCAGGTGGATTGGAAATGGTGCTGGGGAAGGGGAAAACTGGAGGCAGTGATAAAGAAAACTACCCATATGTTTAATGCGATCTTGAATCACAGTGGCATGTTTGCCTGCCATGTAGGATTTATACTAAGGGGTGGGGAGGACTACAAAGTGGAAAAAGGGAAACTAACAGACTTTTATAAAATGGATCTAGATACTGTATGAGGTGTTACTGTTTGTGTAATGCTTACTGAGTATCCGGAGTGACTTTGGGGCTGGCTGGTGTGGATAGATGTCTTGCTGGGCCTGTGGGGTTTTGCTTCCAAGCTTATCAACATAACTTCTACAAATAAAACTTTGGGCAGTTGGTGGAAATGCTAGGTTAAGTGACCGCTAAGCAGTCTGTCGTGTCCTTGGGGCAGCTCCGATCTTCTCTTAAGACTGCTAGAAATACCTTCATAGTATTAATTTTCTGTTCTAGCAGTCTAACGAAGCAGCTGTTTAGACAGAGGAAACCCCTTTCAAGAGCCTGACTGATTTTTTCTGCTCTTGTGAGCTTTTTTTTCTGCAGTATTTTGCTTTGTACTTTCACCACTGTGTCCTGCGTTAGGGTCAGTGGTACACTCGGCATGCTTTCGGGCAAACAGTTCTTGTTGCATAGGTTGGTGGACTTAGTACTTAGATATGAGGTTTGTGCTTCAAGATCGATAAGCATTTGTCTGCCTTGTGAAAGAAAAGGGTGTTTTAGAACAGAATTAGATCTGTTGGGGTCTTTTAAGCATAGGGGCAGAACTGAGTGAAAACAGGCAATGGGGTCTTGCAAAGTGGGAAACCTTGAGACAAATGCAGGCAGCAGTATATTTATATAAGGGAACAATGTATGATAAATTGTGTGTTTTCAGAAAATGGAATGAAAAAATGAACTAGTTGTTGTCAATTTTTGTAATGGGGTATGAAGATGTGATGTTGGTGTTTATCACTTAATGTACTAGGCAACACGCTAACATCTGGTGACGGAAATTCCAGATCTGGATAAAGAAAATTCAGCCATTCTAAGAAAAGATAAAGCAAGCAAATACATCCTTCTTTTATGCTCTTTGACCAATTCTTTGGGCAGTGATAGGAATGAAATGGTTTGGGTTGCTGGGGGGATTTGATGTCCTGATAAACACCAGCCTTTTAACCAGGGCCCGAGGCAGTGGCTGAGGTGAAGACAGTGCTGTCTCTGAGGCAAAGCTGGCTGAGGTGGAGTACGGGTGGACAACTCCAAGGCTGCTGATCTGAATCTTGGTTTTTTTTTTCTTTCAGATGGAAAGAATGCAGGTGGATCCAAACAGCGTTATAATCGTAAAAGAGAAACTTCATATTCAAAAAATGAGAACTTTTCCAGTCAGTCCCGTCGCTCCAATTCACAGAAAAGCAAAGCTTTTAACAAGATGCCCCCTCAAAGGGGAGGTAGCGGCGGAAGTGGCAAACTTTTTAGCTCTTGTAATGGTGGAAGACGAGATGAGGTGAGAATTGTAATGCCATGCCTCCAAGGCCTTCTTTCTTGGGACGAGAGGACCACTGACCTGCCTAGATAGGTCTTCTGTATTCAGCTCCTGGGCTGGGAAGGGAAAGAGCGATAAGAGGTGCTAACATCGTTGAGATGCCAGAGTGAGTGTGAGCAGAACAACTTTGCAACAACAGAAGAAGAGTGCTCTCTGCTCTGAGAGACTTGCATTAAAAAATACCATCTGAGGAATGGGTACCTAGACAGGCCAAATACATGTCATGAAACAGAGGTCCTTCATGAAAATATCTAGTGATATAATTTCTAGCTTTTAAGTCTGAGGTGATTGTGTCTAACTGCTTCAGTGTACAAATCTGTGTGTGATAGTGGTATTGGTAATCATATTATTAGCCTTGGTGACATCAAGAGGGAGTAAAACCAGACTGAGGCTTTTATGCTGATATAGGTCTAAATTCTCTAGATTATCGGTGGATTTTCATTGATACAGACTCATTTTTCAGTTTTAGTGGATGAGCAACACTGCTCACCTAAATTGCTGACTCTGTCAAATCTTACCTGCCGTCTCTGTTGAATTCTCATTCTTTGCTTCGTTATATGAAAACTAACCAAAACAAGTACAACCTGTGCAAATAGTAATCAGACTTGTATTACTGGCTGTCTAAAAAAATACTGTCAGGTTTCAAACAACTGTCTTTCTGTTATTAACCTTGACTACTAGGTTTTGCCAGCTTTTACTTGTCCTTATGTGGGTTGTTTTTGTGCTCTCCTCCTTTTGATCAGTGCGGGGTAAGACTGCTGAGTTCTAACTTTCAGGTTCTCATGCACTTCTAATGCTGCACTACTTGATTTGCAGAACTGGCATAGGAGAAGGTGAGTGAGTGGATGCTGCGTATTCTGTACGTAATCACTGGTGGGGCCTGGGTATCAACTTGTACTGATGCTTTTGCAGTAAATTCTAGCAAGTTCTAACAAATGCCGTTGTCTCTTAGGTAGCAGAGGCTCAGCGGGCAGAGTTCAGCCCTGCCCAATTCTCTGGTCCCAAGAAGATTAATCTGAACCACTTACTGAACTTCACTTTTGAACCCCGTGGCCAAACAGGCCATTTTGATGGGAATGGACATGGCAACTGGGGGAAAAGGAACAAGTGGGGACATAAGCCTTTCAACAAGGAGCTCTTCCTGCAGGCCAAGTGAGTGGAAGACCAGCAGGGCTCTTAGACTTCTACAGAGAGAGACACTGAGTTGTAAGGGACGATCAGCCAGGAAACTGTGTTTGACCTTGACTACTTGTGTAGACTTTTCTAGGGTAAAGTTACCTCTCTGTAGTATTTTTAGTGGTAACGACTACACTTGAAAGGGATAAAAATATATCAAGTTGTCGTCTTTACCTATTTACAAGGTATCTGATGGTGTGAGTCCTTTAAATACAAACCAATTAGTCTTCTGCTCTAATTTTCCAGCATCACTTGTGGAATATGACATTCCACTTGGGAAGACCTATGTAGCTCCCTTACAGAAGATGATTGTTTTTTCCAAAAAAATAATATGTTGAGGTGGTAGGGGTAGCAGTTGCTTGGATCAAAGCTAATCTGAATTTATAAGTCCCAGAAGCAATTACTTGTATGGGTCTTAATTCTTAAACTGCTGATTATTTCACAGGCCCCTAGGTGTGTAGTATAACCCAAATGATGATCAGTGTAGTAATCCAGTAGCAGAATTGCTTTTGACTGGAAATAATGGTCGCTTTCACTGGAATTTGAAGCATGTTCAGGACTTCCTTTATCTGACCATGTTAAAGATAATAAAAACTATTTTCAGCATTGATGCTTCTGATTTTTCCCTATTGTTCTGTGGCTTATTGTAGTGAAGTCTATCTGCAGGAACCCCAGTAGTTCTGGTTTTCGTGAGCATATTTTTTCCACTTGTGGATTCCCTGTTTTTTAATAGATCCCCGAAGGAGCTGGCTGTTTTTTACATGTTTCTGGAAAAACAGTCTGCCTGGCTCATTCTGTAGTTAGTATGTGATACTGTGTCAAACTGAAGTGAGACACACCTATATTCTGGAAATTTGGTTGTGAATTGAATTCTTTTGGGTTTTGTCGGTATAAGTTACTGACTGCATCCAGCAGTTTTCTGCTGGACAAAGAAGAAGCTCAGAGAATCCTGTAGGTTAGTGCTCAAAGAATTTTTAGAAACAACTGAGTGGATCATCTGTCTCTTTGCCTTTCCCCAGCTGCCAGTTTGTTGTCTCTGAAGAACAGGACTACACAGTCCACTTTGCTGATCCAGATACCTTGGTCAACTGGGACTTTGTGGAGCAAGTGGTCAGTTGTGATGGGCTAGATTTTTTTTTTTTTTTCCTTCTTCTTAAGAAGCTCAACCTGTCTTTAACTGCCTCTTTATCTCTGTGATGTTACGTAAAACTCAGCTGTTTTTGAGTTGAGTCCTCTTCTGTCACTCCCACAATACTGGGAAAGATCTGTCATGGAATATATTATGAAATACTTTCATGACAGGAAAAGAGAAGTGCTAAAATCTATTAGGAAAATTAGCAGCTTCTTCTTGCTTTCGCAGATGGGAGCTCATCAAAAATAGTATCTGACATTCTGTAGACAGAGTCCTTGTGATCAAGATATTAACAGAAAACTTGGGCATGAGTCCATGGAAGAGGACTAGAGTGTAGAATTTTGAAGAATTATTCTGTGCATAGGTGGCCCATCTTGCCTAGCAACAAAATGGAAAATCTCTTGAGAACTGTGGTCAGAACTTTGGGTTGCCTCAAGTAGAAACTTGTTATCTGCTAAGGCTAGTCATGGTGCATGGTGTAGCTGGAGAGGAGGTAGGCTTACTGTTACCTGACGCTATGAGAGCGCTGAAAAATCTAGGTGCTCGCTTGGCAGTTATGTCTGTATGCAACATACAGATGCTAACAAAGTGTCTGACTAAACTAGAATGTTCATGGAAATAGGTAAGTTCAGTCTCTCAGTTACAGGACTGCACAAGTCTGCTTGTGTAAGTGGGGTGACAGGGCTCATTTGCTGTCTTCTCAGTGTCTGAATTCGGATGATGAAGATGCTGCTAACTCTTAGAGATGATGAATACATGAGGGGAAACATGAGAAGAGTCACTTTTTTAATGTCACTAGAGTAGAAATACCAGATGGGTGGCTTTGAAGGTTATTCCATGTGCAGTCTGAAGGTGCTACTTAGTTCACAGTGTACTTAATTTCTTTGTAAATAAGCAGAGCCTAAAAAGCTGGAAGATTAATATGTTAGAGTAGATATTACAGGTGGCTTATTCTGTAGCACAGGAACTGTTTTCCAAGTCTAAAACTTGTACTATTCTTCTCATGTGCTATTTCAGCGAATTTGTAGCCATGAAGTGCCCTCCTGCCCAATATGTCTGTACCCACCAACCGCGGCAAAGATCACCCGTTGTGGGCATATCTTTTGTTGGGCATGTATCCTTCACTATCTCTCCTTGAGTGAAAAGACCTGGAGTAAATGTCCTATTTGTTATGGCTCTGTTCACAAGAAGGATCTCAAGAGGTGAGACTTGATATTTATTAAATGATGCCTCTCTGAAATATTTTTACCATACTAACCTCCTCCTAACATTGCAGTGTTGTTGCTATGGAAACACGTCAATATGCAATTGGTGATATCATTACGATGCAACTTATGAGAAGAGAGAAAGGTGTTCTGATAGCACTGCCCAAATCTCAGTGGATGAATGTGGTGCAGCCTGTTTACATCGGAGGTGAGTGTATCTGAGTACTGGCGATTGGCATCCTGCTCCTAACTGTGACTAGGGCTTGTGTAGAGAGGATTTACCATAGCAATGCCATACTGTCACCTTAAAACAGACCAGACTACAACACATGGGTTTTAGCAGCTGAAAACCTTAACGACCACATCTTAATAATAAGCTTTCTACCCCCACTTTATTTTTTGCAAGGCTCTAAGTTGTGTGCTCTTTCCGTTCAAGTTGCTCTGCAGACTCCTGCCTTCTCAATCATTAGCTTGACGTGTGTTTTGTATCGTACAGTCATTGGTGTGACTCTTGCTGCTTTTCTTGGCTCTTCAGTGTCCTTAACTTTTTCTTTTTCCCCCTCCTGGCTCCTCGTTATACAGCTTAGCAAAAATAACTGTCTTTGTGTCTAAGCTATTTCAAGGATGTAATCTTCAATAAGGTTTTAATCTTCTTCACTTATCAGCTAAGATCTGTGAATGATATGGGAAAATAATCAAAATTATTGCAAACGGATTCCAAACATCTGTTGCCTGACTTCTTCAGTTTTCTCCAGTCAAGTAATGTGACTAACACATCATCATCTTATCTGTTAGTATCACGAAAATTTTGTGACTAAAGAAATAGTTTTACTTAACATTGCTGTTTTGTGGGCTGTCTTGGCTCACTTCATTTTGCAGTCACATTTGAGAAAGGCTGCTTGCTTTTAAGCTCTCTGTAAAAAGTCAAGTCTCCCAGCACATGATGGGTATCCAGCAGGCAGGGTGTGTGCTTACATGTTCCTCAGTATTTGAAAGTAAAGGACTTTAAATCCTTCCATAAAACAAACAAAAGAACAAATACGGGATTTGAGATCGTTCTAAACCCAGGAAATTCAGCATTAACTTGTTCTGTAGACAAGGTTGGACCCTTCGGGAGCAGTGAATATATTGACTGTACTAGTATGTGATGCTATGGTTGCTGTAGACTTTATAGCTAAGAGAAGCTCTCTGGTAACAAAGACGACTACCTTCTGCTAAATTTGCAATTCTTTAGTTTACTGTTTCTGCTGTGCTTTTTGTAAAAAAACCCTCGTATTTTGAATACGTACGGGTTAATAAACTGGTTTGAGCCAAAACAGAGGTCGCTTGCAGAACTTTCCAGTTGCAGTATTTTTGAGTGTATAGAGAAGAAGCAGCGGCTGCAGACTGCATTGTTTCAGGAAGTTTTGACCACCCAAGGCTTCTCAAAGGCGATACTTCCACAGCAAAGAAGTTTGGACTTAATTTTTTTTTGTTGTTGTTATGTGTAGCAGCTGAGCAGTGAAGTGGCAGGTTGAAAGTGGCAAACTGCTGTGTGTGTGGGATGTGTGTAGCAGAGCAGGTATGTGGCACCAGCTTGTGTCATCAATGATATAATGGTAATATGTGGAGTCTGTATCAAACCCCTGCTAAATATTGTCTGCTCTGGAGCGGATTAACTCACAAAATTGAGAAGTAACAAAACTTCAGAAGAAACAGCAGTTCAAACTGGTGCCTCTACATGCAGATATTAATGATTTGGTGCTCCTTCTGTTCAGATGACCAGCACAGTCAGTATTCAAAGCTGCTTCTGGCATCCAGGGAGCAGGTCTTGCAGCTGGTGATTCTGGAGGAGAAAGCAGCATTACTAAAACAGTATGAGGAAGAAAAACACACCCCAGAGGCTTGCTTTATTGAGGCAGCTATCCAGGAACTGAAGGTGAGAACCTCTTTGGAGGCTTTTAGTAACTTTATTTTTAACGGTATACTGAGTGCTGAGCATCTATGTTCTGCTGCGTAAGTGGTTGTTTGTGATTATTCTGGTCTCCGTGACATACATACTAGCAAGGTGGTTTTGCTGCTAGAGTAGCATTATAAATCTTGGAGGAGACTATAGCCTTTGGACCCTAGGTATCTGGCGTGATGTTCAAGATAACAGAACAGAATACTTTTTACTGAATGGTATTCCTTCCATAAATGTAACAGAGTTCTGCTTTCAAAAGAAGATGTGTTTCCCTTTCAGGTCCAACAATTTCTGGGATAACTTTTATCAGGCAGACATGAGCAAACCTGTAGAATATTCCTTTTCAAAGCCTTTAGGTGTTCTACAATGGGTGTGCTTTCCAGTAACAAGAAGGAGCAGACCTCTCTTCAAGGGTCACTCTTTGTCACAGATGAATTATAGATCTGTGAAAACGTGAAATACAGGACAAGGCTAAAAATATCTATGGTGATAGTCTGCTGGCTTAAATAGGAAATTGCAACTTGTTTTCTTTGGATGACCTGTAGGAACGAGAAACAGCACTGTCTGCTGACCAGGATAAAAACAATGGCATTGCTGGAATCAGTGCAGCTGTGGAAGAATTGGTCCTAGAAAGCTCCAAGGCTGTGGAGCCTGCAGTTTCGCAAGAGAAAAAGGTGGGTGACAGCTCCTCTCTGGCAGATCTTGTTAGTACTTAATTCTGCCACTTTAAACTGCAGTGTATGGTGAACTGGTGCCAAAGATTTTTGCAGAGATTATAATCTTTCGAAGAAGGTGATGTGGTACTAACTGTATGCTCTCCACTGTGATAGTGTGGTGTGGAATATCTCTCTGCATTTGATGAGGAGCTTGTGGAGCCTTGCTCTGATCTGGCAAGTTCCTTTTTGCCTCCTGTGGAAGCAGAAGAGGCAGTGCTGGATGAAGAGGAAGTACCTGAGGTGGACACTGTAGGGGCACCTGATACGAACACTACAGAAGAACCAAATCCAGCTGAAACAAGCTACCAAGAATCTAAAGACACAAATAGCAGTGGACATCTTGGCAACTCTCCTTTCTACTATTTCTATCAAGGTCAGTGCAATGAAATCCTGGAATCGTGGGGGCAGAGGTGCCTCCTTTGGGATCCTTCTTGAGGAAGATGTTTGTCACTTCATTAGATGCAGCAAACCCCTGTGAAATAAAGCTCCCACAGAAACTCAGAAAGGAGCTCTAATTTTATTACTGGAGAATGTACTGAGGTGGGGAAAAAGCTATTGAAAATTAACAGGCAAAGAACAAGCGATGGTATCTTATCTTACAGCGGAGGATGGACAGTGTATGTATCTTCACCCTGTGAATGTTCGATGTCTTGTTCGTGAATATGGCAGCTTGGAGAAGAGTCCAGAGAAGATAACTGCAGCTGTAGTGGAGCTAACTGGCTACTCAATGACGGAGGTAGTTATTTTATCTTCTTATTAATTAAGGGCCCTTGTTTTTAGCAGATTGATCATGGTGGCTGACAGGTGAGACTTGTTTCTCTTCAGTAATGAGAAATAATAACCATGAATGGGTAGGCATGCTAATCTGTGAAGGGCATCTGTGTAAGTTGCAGTACCTTAAGTTGCTTTTGATTAGTAGGCTGCGGTCTAGCTTTAATTTTTTTTTTCTAGAAGGTAGGAAGTTCTAGGCGTGAGAGAATTGCAAGTTAAGATTGGTTTGTTGTTAAAGCTGTCTTAAAAAAAGTAAATTATTTTTTCATATAAGACAGTAGCTTGAACTTGATCTTCATCTATCATTCATCTATCATATTCATCTTGAACAAGATCTATCATCTTTCTCAACCTGAAGAAGTGTTCTGCCTCTATCATGGACAAACAGTTGTTTCTGAGCATCAAGGGTAGAGGTGGGACGTTGTGAAAATAAAGAGGATGGAAAGAAACATCAGTGCTTGAGATAGAGGGAGTGAAAGTGCTTAAGACACTGAAGTTCTGGAAGAGGGGATGGGTCTTGAATTCCTTTATCTCAAATAAAGACAACTTAATGGCATGTGCAGTAACAACTACACATAATTCTTAAATCGTCTTTAAGAAAGGATGTGCTCAAGTAAGAATGGATGCAGAGGTAGTAGGGAATTGTCTTCAAGTTTTCCATCTCCGAGAGGAAAAGTACAAAATTCAGCATGTTTCAGTCTAGCTAAGTGGTGGTTGTTGGTCCAAATAATTTGTTAAAGGCAAATTTGGTCCAGTGCAAAAATAAACACATTGGAAGACTGGTATTGTAGAATTTTATTCCAGTTGACGTGCGGAAACAGACTCCACAATCAGTGAGATTGTGAAGTAGGTATGTTCATTCAGCGCTGGGCAGCACGGGGGGTAGTCCCACCAAAGTCGTGCGCACCCAACTCGGCAGTTTGTCTCAAGTTTATACAGTCAAGTGTTACGTATTCACAATACGCCTATACATATGCATGACCTATTCCCGCTTCATATTAAAATTAGCTCCGAGAGGTCATTTCCATAGTCTCCTCTCAACTGCGCTTGCGCAGTGCCTCTTTATGGTGGTTGTCTGGTGGTTGCAGAGATGAAGATAGATGACTCCTCTTCGTCACCGCTAGTAACCTTTTTTTTTGCGCAGGCTCAGTGGTTTCTTGGTATTCACCCAAGCCGCAAGACCAGTCTTAGCTGGCTCTTGGGGCCTGCTCCTGCTTCTTATCAGGAACTCTCTCTACCTCATTGGCTGGTCGTTGGGACCAGCTTTTCTTATCAAAGACTGTCTCTGCCTCAGCTAATTTCAACAATGTAAGCGCTAAACATCATCTCTCATCCCCCTTTATTATGTCTACTGAGATTCTTTTGACTCCCCTTGTCTCACAGTGATGTGAGTGAAAAGGGAGGAATAACAAGAAAATCAGTAACCGAGCTGGAGTAACTGCATCCAAATCTGATTATGATTTAGCTGGTGGAGATCATGGAGCATTTGGTTCTGACCCAGTGCATCCTTCATGTGTTTGTAGTTTATAAAGTGATTATTGTGTCACTGCTGCTATTTTTTTCCATTTGATTTGATCAATGGTGGGCATTCTATCTCCATAAGCTATTCATCACTATGGCAGCCTCTAGACCTTGCTGTGATGACACGTCTACTCTTTTTTTTATCAGGATATAAGACAGCGTCATCGCTACCTTTGTCACTTGCCCCTCACCTGTGAGTTCAGCATTTGTGAACTGGCTCTGAAGCCACCCATCATTTCTAAGGAGACTTTAGAGTTGTTTTCAGGTTGGTACTACCTTTCTAGTAGGCTCTGTCATGTATCTGTGAGGGTGAAGGGGAAGTCGTTCTTATCCCTTAATGGTGGAAAAAAAGAACATACATAGCAGCTTTACTCCTCTTGCACCAACTGTCTGATGACTACTTGACAGAACAACCCCAATTAGCTGTTTTACAGACAACAATTATACAAAGAATAAAAAAGCCTGACTGCTTGGAAGAGCATATTTTGTTTGTAAGCATATTTTGTTACTAATGTGTTATAACTGAATATGTTATTCTCAAAGCTGGAGAAAACATTGCCAAAGTATTGGTGTGGGGTTTTTGACATCCAATGCTGTGCATTGTTCCTAGATGACATTGAAAAGAGGAAACGTCTTCGGCAGAAGAAAGCTCGTGATGAACGACGACGTGAACGCAGAATTGAAATAGAAGAAAACAAGAAACAAGGCAAATGTAAGTCGTGATTGAGCATACCTGGTGGATTTCCAGTCATCTTTAGTTGCTGAGATGATTTCTTGAGCTACAGGGTGAACTCTAAGGTCTTTAGTTTGTAGTGTGTACTTAGAACAAGATTATAATGTTTTAGAAACAATATCTGTAAAGTGAAAAATATAAGCTGTTTTAGTCAGGATGTTAAATGTTGTTATGCACTTGCTCTATACTTGCACATTATGGGATAGACAGAGGGCATTTGAGGGTGTAGCTATCTCCATGTTGTATATAGCTTTCAGGATTCTTAGTTTCTGTTTTTATAGTAATCACGATATAGAGTGAAAAGTGAAGGAGGAAAAAAAAATGCCTAGGAACTGCTTCCATCCAGCAGCAGGGCTTGTACTGGTCTCTAAAATAGAGGGTGGAAAGAAAATTGAGTTGGCACCTCCTAGACTCCTGAAACAGCCTGCATATTGACAGTCCTCCCCCACATTGTGTAGTGCTTTAATTTAAAACCTCTTTCTAGATCCAGAGGTCCATATTGCTTTAGAGAATCTGCAGCAGTTCCCTGCTTTTACCTCTTGCCCCGGAGAAACTACCAGCATTGATCATCAGAGCTTCTGTCTGTCTCCTCTTGGCAGAAGCCCTGTGTTTCAGACAGGTGAGCATCTGGAAAAACACATCACGTCTAGCTTTTGAACATTCTTTTGGGATCTACTGCTCAGGTCATCATGCTAAACTTTCTTGATACTGATCAAAGACTGCTTCTTTCCTAGATTGCCTATGAGATCATACACAAAAGGCTGACACGGCTAAGAAACATTCTGGTCCTTTCTCTGCTTTTTACTACCTGTACTTCAGTGACAATATGAGATCTGCACTGTAGTTACCCCATCTTTTAAAGCTTTGCTGAGGCAGAAGAAAAGAAAGGAAAAAAAATACCCCAAAAGGGAAGAAAAGTGTGTATGCTAGGAAAACACTACTGGCATTTTTTCTTTCTACTCTCCATCTTCCCCCACCACGTTATACTAAAATAAAACGTACTTAATGAGCACTCAGTTAGGTTGTTGTCCAGTAATGCTTTACCAGATGTTTTATCTTGCAGTTCATAAAAAATATTAAGTAGAAACTATTCTTAAATGTTTTTCTTAAAAAAGAAACAAACCCAAACCACAAAAAAACACCAACTAAAAAACAAAACCCACACAGCACTCCAAAATAAGCAAACAAAAACCTCAGAGCAGCAACAACAAACTTAAATCTCCTTTCAATAAAAAGATTGAGGAAATTTGAGAGGTCTCACTGTGTGACTAATGGATGGAACTGATGAGATAAAAATTGTTAATTACATAAGATAATAAAACTTTATTTCTGTTTCATCCTGATAAGCAGCATAATGAGTGCATTTGCCAAATAAAACTGGCTTTAATTATCTGCTGCTTTCTCTGTAGAGTCTATTCCAACTCCACTGTCACCTGCTGCCAGCCAGGTCAGCCCATTCCTCTGTGGGAGTTTAGAAGAAGAGTCTCCCTTCCCTTCTTTTGCCCAGGTAAGCCACGTAGCAGAGTAAATCTTGTCAGAATTACTTGTATCTTAGTTGGGGATTAGTCTGAGAACGCAATAGCTTCCCCCACAAAAGCAATGGGGGATAAATCTTAGGGAGACAACATGGGGTTTGAGTGCTTGAAGGGGTTCCTAGATTTTCTTGCCACTTAGGGGATATACAAGATTGTTCTAATACATGGGATTTAATCATATCTTACAACTTTTTTGACAGATGTTGAGAGTTGGAAAGGCAAAACCAGAAACGTGGCCCAAACCTGCCCCAAAGACAAGAGGTAAGAAAATTTGGTATTACTACTTCAGGTTCTTTACCATGCATCTAAATCTAAGAAATCTTGTAACTTCACAAGAAACATCTGGAGAGTGGAGGGGCATTTACACTGTGAAAGTTTTATACAGCCTTCTGCCTCTCAAGGCTCTTTCCTTCTTTCAGATGAGAACACTCTGGCACTCCCTGTGCCAGTGGATAGTGATGGAGAAAGTGACAGCTCTGACCGCATACCTGTGCCCAGCTTCCAGAATTCCTTCAGCCAAGCTATTGAGGCAGCCCTCCTGAAACTGGACAAACCGTCCACAGCTGATCATTTTTCAGGTAAAAGGCAGGGGGGAAGGCATGAAAAATTTCTGAAGAGAAAAAATTGAATATTTCCCCTTCTTCCTCTGGGAGAAGCGAGAGCAGCAATTTTGGGGACCAAAAATTGGCCGCAGAACAGTTCTGAATATCGTCAGGTTGTGGTTTCTGAACAGCTTGACTAGGGCTTCTGTTAGCTTAAAGTGGCTCTCTTAGTGAGAGCTGAGAAGATCTCCAGCTAGCAAAGAATCCTGTTAGGACAAAGATGGCTTTTTGACTATCATGTTTGCTATGTCTCTACTGGAGCTTAATTTAAGCTTTATCTCAAGGAAGTTCAAGTTATGCACTCTTAAACTAAAAATACGTGAGCTGCTGAACTACCAATGAAGTTTGATCAAAATGTCAAGGTAACTGCTAGCTGAAATTTCAAATTAGGGAGTCTGAAACAAATTGAGATTAACTTAAACCTCCAAGCCTGCCGATGGCTGATAAAATTAATTTATAATGCTCAGTTCTGATGTTCAGCTTTGGCTTCTGTTTGGAGACTGTGCTGAGTGATGGAGAGAGATTGGGCCTGGGAGTTTCAATGAAATTGAGTATCAGCTCCAGTTGGTAGTTTTTTGGACATGGATGAAAGCGATACTTGGCAAACTGCTGCACGCTTGCAGTCTTAGGATCTGCTGTTGCAACAGCAACTTTAGAATCAGTTAGGCATGTTTATAGGTGTGTTTTAGGTATCTGCAGTAATTTTATTGTTAAAATTAAACTAGTTGGTGCTCAGTAAGTTGATAGGAAGTGTCACAGACCTGTGGAAGTCATTTAGGCTAGAAAAGACAATTTATCATTTCTGTGTGATGTTCCTGTTCCATGAGAAGAATGACGGTATCATTTTAATTCTTCACAGAGGAAAAGGGAGGCAAGAAAAGAAAGAAACAGAAGCAGAAGCTATTGTTCAGCACCTCTGTTGTTCACACAAAGTGATTCTGCTATTCAAGAGAAGTTTCCTCTCCTGGTTTTCTTTTCATTTTGCTTTGTTTTGCTGCTATAGTTTAAGTATTTAAATTTGAACAGACTAAACTTGTGTTTCCAGGGCTTCTAGGGGGTTCAGGAGGAAACCATTACAGTATATGTTGAAGTAAGATCCTTTGATTTCAACTGTTTAATCAGTTTATACTGAAACAAAGTTTTGAAAGAAACAACCCAGAGACAAATCGGCCAAGGCTTCTAGTGTGTGCCAAGTCAGTTCTTTTGGCCTAATAAGCAGTATGAAAATTTTTACAGCTGTGTGGCACTGCCAGAATACTGCAATATTACCTAAGTGAAGAGGCAGAGAGCCTTTATTTCCCTAGAAGTATTCATGGGCAGAAGTCCATCTGACTGTGACAGTAGTGCTGTTTCAGTAAAGCTGTCAAACTGCTCTCTTGAGAAACTGGTTTCCGCTGCACTGGAAACGGGCAAAAGAGCTTCCTGGCTTTAGAGTGTTAGCTGCTGTATCTGTTCTTTTTCTAAAGAGTAAGAATTCCTCCTGTTCTCCTGGCTTGGACAGATTTAAAGCTGAGGTGAGCGTAAAGCAGAACTTGGCTACTTGGTTTTGAAGTGATGAATTTGTGTATTTCAAAATGCATACTGGCACTAGTGGTAGAAGGAACCTCCTGGCTTCTCAGTTGTTCAACTCTGTTTTAATGTGGGTGAGTGAGGCTGCTAATTTTTACTTTTTTTTTTTTTTTTTTGCTAACCATGGGCTACACATTCTTTGTAACCTGATCATCTAGAATAAACACTCCACCCTAGGGTTCTTGGTAACTACCTGAATGTTTTGACACTGGCTGCTCTTGAATTGGAAGAACAACTGATAGCTGGGGTCTGTAGACAACTTTTATCCCCTGGCAAGAAACTGGGGTCTCTTGTACTGGGATAAGGGCCTGTATCTGCTTGGTTCTGGGATGTGAGTTGATCTGTACTAAGCACTTCGGGCTATAAACATGCCTTTTCTGGACCCCTCCCTGCTTTTTCTTTGGGTGGTCATATTCTGCACTGCTTGTGGTTTGATTTGAGCTAATGAGTTAAGTGGTGTGGATTTTGTTGAATAAAATGAACTATAGGTGTAATGTACCAGTCAAGGCCAACAGTTGCAATAAATCATATGCACACGCACTTACAGTACTGCACAATTCTGAGCTGTAACTGAATTGTCATATCAACATGGAGCACAATACCACTTAGTTGCACCGATTCACATCTTACCTTCCTACTGACAGAATTCATGCCAGGGAGCTGGCACTAACTTACAGTGTGAGACTGACAGGTGTCTTCTGTTATCTTCAGCCCCACTTGCACCACTGGTCTGCCTGCATTTGCACAGGCTTTAAAAAGTTGATGTGCCCTCTCCCTTTGACCCTGTGACTGATATGAGCAAGGAAGCATGTGTTTGAGACTCCTGGAGTCAGGTTTTCTAACACCACTGGTAAAGTCATTGGTTGTGTCCCTATTTAAAAAGTTTCTGTCAATACATGGATGCTTGATTTCAAAGCAATAGGCTCCATGTTATAGCAGTGCTTTCCTGAGGCACTTAAGCGTGTGCGCATGAGAAGCTAGTACCAAAGAGTATACTTCACAAAACTGTATGCAGCTGTAAACCAGAAAGAAGGGGGAGAGAGGAGAGGTAAAGAATACTTCCAACTGCTACAGGAGGATAGAGGAAACACCTGCAAAACATTCTTTGAAAGCAGCTTGACTTCACGCTTGGTCACAATTAACTACAGTGGAGGGAAAGACAGTTCAAGAGAGTGCAAAGAAACTAAGACAAGATGCCTGAAAGCAGTAACACATCTTGCTGTTAATGCTTTACGTGCACATTGGAAAATTATTGGTGAGGGCAGAGAAAGCAACTAAGTAAGAAAGATTCAAGTATGCAGTTAACTGTTCACAGTACTATTGTTTCCTATTTGTAATAGTCATTTTAAGCCATGGAACAGGAGTAACTACTTAGTGTCTAATCAGTATCTGTTGTGTTCTATTATCTCTACACATTTATGGTCAACTTTTCTTTGCATTGGGAAGAGAGACAATAGCTGGAGCGGGTGTAACTCACCTCCACATCTCACAGGCACTAGAACAAGAGAAGTGATGCGGGCAAGGAAGACTGTCCCTTCTGCAGGGGCAGTCTCCACAGGATAGCATCTTTAAGTTGTTTTCCTATGGATTTAAGAGATAATACCAGCAATGCTACTTTCCTGTAACTGATTGGTGTAAACTTAATAAATATCTAAGCAGTACTTGTACCTATGAGTTTTATAATGGGTTGGATGAAGTTGAGCCTTACAGCTCTACCTTGCATTCCCTGTAATCTCTGCTCCTGTGTACACAAATGGTGCTTTTGTGACTCAAAACAATGGACAGCCCTATGGGTAACGGGTACACTTAAAGCTAAGGTTAAAAGCAGTTAAGATGTTAATGCTTTTTCTGTATTGAAGGAGAATAACTACATTCCTTGTCCATGCCAACTGCCTAAAGTTCACTTCTACCTCAGCATGAACATCACATCAAGCTGTTACACTCCTTAGGAGTGCAGGTGGTTTTGACTCCTGGAGTTGAAACAGGCAAGTAACCTACTTAAGTAAAACTGTTTTATTTATTTAAGAACATGTGGAATGGGGTAATGAAGTCTAAATATGAACAGATGCTTTTTCTGCCTCCCCCCCCCCCCCCCCCCCGCTTTGCTTAACACTGAAGATAACTGGTAACACCTTGATTACACAAGCACAGGACAGAGGTGAACAGTAACAACATTCAGTCTGTCTCTGTGCCATCATCATCTTCCTCATCTCCACTTTGAGACTGCTCTTCTGTAAGGGAACAGCTCAACAAGGACTTCTGTATACACCGTCTTTCCTCTGCAATAAAGAGAGCAACAGAGGGTCATTATTTGATCTCTTCACATACATGGAAATATCCTCAACTTCTAAGGAAAGGACGATATCTCAGTTCAAGAATTCAGAAGTAGCCCAGCATATCCTACAAAACCCCCAGGAAGTGAGGCCGCGTTTTAGGAAAGCAGCTGGAGGAACTCACCTTCATTTGTACAGTTTTGCAACAACATCAGCAGCTGTCTTCTGTTATACTGAATTAGAAATTTCTGACATGTTCTTATAGTACCTGTAGGAGTCACAAGAACAATATGTAACAATCTACAAAACCACGTGGTTCAGAGCTGCTAGTTTATTTTCTGAAGATCACTGTATCAAGTGACAAATGCCCCAGGCAACAACTTTATTAATGCAAGTGCGAAGAAGTGGCTGTAGACTTCTTTTCTGCACTGCTGAGGTCGAGGGGTGGAATAATAATTTCTAACATGTAGTGCCCATTATTTGCCCCAAAGTGGTTAATTTTCAGGATGTGGACAATACTATACTTTAAAATATATTTTCGAAAAGAAAATAATGTAATATAGTATTCGCTGCTCCATGTTAAATGTAATGACGATTCAAGCAGAATTAATGAGGGTTTCAACAAAGAACTGGTGGTGCCTGTTTCTTATTTGGATCTGCTAGGAGCTGCTAAGTTAGCGACACGGAGGACGTTGTCTGTCGCACCCGCTGGCAGCAAGACGGGCTTCTTCCATTTTAGCGGGCCTTCCAGGTACGATTAAGCTCCGCGGCCTCCCTCCCCCGCCTCCCAGGCACCAGAGACTCCGCACCCAGCACCGGGGCAGCTCAGGCAGCGGCTGACCTCCGACGTGCAGGGTGTTGAGGAAGCAGGGGTACCGCTGGTTCCGGCTCTCCAGCTGCCTCACGAAGGGGAGCGCGGAGCAGAGCAGTCTGTAGGAGTCCTTGCGGCACCGCAGGAGCACGGTCCCGGTGTAGGCGTTCAGGTACTTCACTGCGGGGAGGGGAGGGGGGCACAAACGCACCGGTGAGCCCCGCGCCCCGGCCCTTCCCCGAGGAGAGCCCACTCATCCCCTCCCCGAGGGCCCGGGGCGGCGGGGGCACCTGTGAAGGAGATGGAGCAGCAGGCCAGGCCGTAGTCCCCGTGCACCCGCCCGATGGCGTCCCTGACGGCGAGGCCCACGGCGCGGTCCTCGATGCACTGCCGGCACCGCGGGTCCTCCGAAACCACCTCGCACAGCACATACCTGAGGGACAGCGCGGCGTCAGCGGGACCGGGACCGAGCCGGAGCCGGAGCCGGGGCCGGGGCCGGGGCCGGCCCGGCGGCGGCGCCTCCTGCCTCACCTGTTCTTGAAGCGAACCATGGCGGCGGCGGCGCCCGAGCCGGACGGACGCTGCGGCTCGCCAATGGACGAGGCGCTTCCGCGCACTGCAGCCAATCGTCGTCGGGCAGGGGCGGGGACAGAAGAAAGCCAGCCCGGCCCCAGCCGCCCCTGTGGTCCCGCCTTCCTTCTGCGGGCGGCTGCGGAGAGCGCATGCGCGCTGCTTCCCCCGCCGGCCGACGGGCCGGCCGCTGGGTCGGTCGCTCTGTCGGGGCGGCCCGAGCAGCCACCCCGCCGCGTGCCCGCACCCTCCGCGCGGGGGCGCGCGCGGCTCGCGGCTGCGCGGGCTCGGCGTGAGGTGAGGGGCTGAGGGGGGGCGGCGAGCCCTCGGCTCCCTTGAGTTTGCGGAAGGGTAATTCGTTTGGCTTTAGCCCTTTTCGCTGCGTCGCTTCGATCCACCTCGGCTAAGACGGCTTTGTCCGGTGCCAACGAGTCGGAATGAGGCAGACGGGACGTCCCGCCCTCACACCCCTGCTTCGTCTGACCGGAGCCGCGGGAAGGCCCCGGGGAGATGGGCGAGGACAGTCCCGGTGCTGCAGTCACCCTCCGGCTGTGGCAAGTGGTGGGGCCGCCGTCTGCCCTCCGGGGCTGAGGGCTTTAGCAGAGTGTCCAGGGCCACCGCTGTGCTCCTGGAAGGGCTCTCCACCTTCGCTACCCCACAACACTCTACTCCAGTATTTGTAACTCCTCTGGCTCTGGGTACGGGCTGTTTTTGGATATGTACTAACTGTCTAACAAATGAAAACAGCTGAGGAAAATGTGGAACAAAGCTACTTATTATTTCTGTAGTGGTTTTCGAAGCTGTCATCGGTGACAGATGATCTGAGGAAGCAGGGAGCGCTCTTTGGAAAGATCTGGTACAAGAAGAAACTGGGGAGAGGGGAAGGTGGGGAGTAAGGGAAAAGAGGAAATATGGGCACCTGAGTGTGAGGTGGGAGAAAGAGCTAGTTAGGGCGGCGTATAATTCACGGGAGAAACGCTTTCACCAAGGTCCCTGGAGCCAAATCACATGGGAGCGCTGAGGCACTATAAATTAAGTGGGAACTCATTGCTAATTCAGAGTGGAAACATCTTCTTTAATGACCTTAATTCTAGACAAAGAAAACAATGATAAACCCAGTGGAAATCCTGTCCTGGGTGATAAACTTCTGCCCTCTGAAATAGATGCCTGTTATGCTGCTCTCCCCCTTTCTCTATTAACTCCTCTCTCCTTCACCTCTAATCACATTTTTGAGTCATGTTTTTTTGAGAACTGCAGAATATGAATTGCCTGGGGAGAAAAAAGCACAAAATCCAGTATGGACTTTCCAAGAGGCCTTTTCTTTTGGGCCATGATCAAAGGCACTGGGGGAAGTTTGTCAGTTTCTGAAGCTGATGCAGATAGAAGCATTTTCTTGATGAGAGAGGCTGCATTGCATTGATCTTTGCCATATTGCTTTGCATTTTAGTATCCAAACTGAGATCTAGCTGTCATCTGTTCCACTTGTCAATACAGCGAGCTCCTAGGTGATAAGCTATTCTCACATTTTTGAACAGTATCAAAGTCCATGAAGATTGCCATGTATTTTCTTTGTGGAGCAAGGTCCCAGCTTAGCCTTCCAGCATGCGTGCTGAGGTACATTTGCCTGCTGCCCCCGTCTTTCTGGTGGCATCCCCCAACCCTGCCTTCTGACCGGGCTGGGGTTGTTCTGGGCGGCTCAGGTTGCTCTCATTCATGCCCTCCCTCATTTCCTTCTTTTTGCAGAGGCACGGCTGGGTCTCTGACAAGCAGACCATGTGAGTGCACTCTGCCCTGTAATCCAATAGGACATGTGCACTGTGCATGTTACAGGCTGGGCCCTATGTATAGCAAAGGCCTCTGTTTTCGGTCCAGAAGGCTGATTAGGAGAGACATGGTGCAAAGAGAGAGCAGTGTTGTGAGAGAGCCCTGTCCTGCTTCATTTCATGTACAATACTGCCTTTAGTTCCCTGTTGTTGGTTTGGAGGATGCACAGAGCAGCCCTGAGCCACCACAGCTCCCTGTACAGTCACTGCCTGTGTTAGTACAAGCCATGTGAGTCCAGTCAGGCGTCACGGTGTGCTGAGCTGACAGCACAGGACTAAAAGGTTACAACATCTTCACATTTGTTTTCCCACCTCCTCACTCCCATCCTCTGCCAGCTTTGCTGTATTGATTCCAGAGTCAGTGATTCAAAAACTGTCGCGAGTGATGGTGAGTTATACAGTCAAGGTGGAAAAGAACTGTCTCCTAAGAAAAGATCTGAGAGAGAAAAAATCAGAAAATGCTATTTAAATTGAAGAGTGGGTCAAGAGACCTGCCAAGAGAGAGGATGGATGTCTCCTGCAGACTTGGAGAGACAATGTAGCCTCGGGATAGCTTATCAAATAGAAATTATGGAGGACAGAGTATACGAGGACAGGGGGAAATAACGTGCACTGCCTATACACATTAGAGACAATTGGTAAAGCAGTTTGAGAACTTTGGATAGAAGATTCTTTATCAGCGTAAGTGTTCATCTATGATTGTCCAATAAAGCGGTGATGCTAGGGAGGTGCAGGAGGAATACTGAGGTCTCATTTTCCCAGCTCGTGTTTGTTATGTGTGGTAGTGTGCATGTGGAGGGGTTATTCCCAATCAGCCTGGGTTGGTTTTATTACCATTTGAGTTCGTGATTTGACATTTTACTACAGGCTTGAAGATCTAGACCCTCATTTTGGATTTATATGGTGTTCGTAATCTACAGGTTGCAGGTTAGATTGCAATTGTATTATATGGAATGAATTGTTCTAATAAGCTGCAATAGACATCGTGACTAATGCATATGTTTTATTGTATGCAGCCAGCTCTTAGAGTTTGTATTTATTTGCTCTAATTAAAATTACCAGCAAATGTCTTCACTGAAAAAACATGTATCAGTTAGTGAATCCTTGCGCTCTTTTTAGGTAGGATGTTTTCATTGTGCAGATGAGGAAACTGAGGTACAGGGGGATTAAACAATTTGTTCATAGTAAATAGCTGTCAGTCCAGAGATAGAGAGCAAGGACATAATGTGAGTAGAGGGAACCAGCATATTAGTGCATATTGTGTTGGAGTATAGGTCTTGGTTGTTGCTCATGCATAAGGTAGCCAAGTAATTACATTCTGGAGTAAAATTAGGATGCACTGGTACTCCATCCTTGTGATACCACAACTTGATCTTCCTTGTGTAGCCAAGACCATGATTTTTGCTTTCCCCTGGAAGCACAGAACTGAATTTGCCATCAGGTGTGGTATCAGAGTTGCGGGTGCCAACTACATTTTGTTCCACTGTATGCACATTGCATCCCCACATAACCCCGCAGTCAAAAATACAAAACAATCTGGCTAAAATTAAAACTGCATCTTAAATCCTCTCTGATGTTGCCTGAAGCTTTTTGTTCAGTTTATCTTCACAAGGTCACTGAGACAGAAGAGTGCATTCTCTGAGCATGTTGGCCTGGAGCCTTTCATGCAGATGCTTTCATTTAACATTTGGGACGTTCTCCTTCTCCCTTGGTCCCTTCCTTTTTACTCCCCCATTTTATAGATCTCTCTACTCCCCCCTTTTGAGCTCAAGATCCCTCAGATCAATACACATAGGAATAAAAGCTATGCTTTTTTATCACTTTAACATGTAATCACTAATCGTAAGCTTTCTGGGCACCCAAGCTGTCAGGGGCCAGAGACTGCTGGTCTGTCTGCCAGAGCTGCCACGTATGCTGCCTGCAGCACTGCCCTCGTCTTTGCTGTCATCCTGCCACGTGGAATATTTGTCTTGCAAAACCATGTGTTTGAAGCAAATTCTATTTCTGCCTCTTTCAGTGGCTTGCAGTGTGATCTTGGACTACTCACTTAAGATCAAAATAATAAATTCATGTTTCTTTGATTATTTTTTTTTTAATAGTCAAGAACAGGAAATTTCAGTTCAGGTTAATAATGACTGCATGCTCTGAGAGACATCCGAAGTCCTGTAAGATGAGCTTCCATTAAGATATCAAAAATTGGAAGCCACTTTGGAAGACTGAAGCCAAAGTTTAAGATCTGATAAAGGGCATAAGTGT
This sequence comes from Harpia harpyja, assembly GCF_026419915.1. Classification (NCBI taxonomy): domain Eukaryota; kingdom Metazoa; phylum Chordata; class Aves; order Accipitriformes; family Accipitridae; genus Harpia; species Harpia harpyja. Next base: position 42,958,036 of record NC_068948.1, on the reverse strand, counting down.
CTATGAGTCTGGTACATGCTGTCTAGAATGTACACAGAATCGGAAGTCTTGTCCTCCTGTGCAGCAAAAACCAGTGTGAGAGAAGAGCAGTGCAAAAAGGCTTTGTGTCAAGTGAGAAGCTGGCCCTAAACTTCCAGGTCTCATTTTCTCCAGCTCTGCAGTGGGAATAATTGCAAATACTTTACTCATATATACGTGTTAAAAATTAGTAAAATGTCCACTTGAATGTTCTTAATTAGCAAATATATAGCAAATACATATGAGAGATTTGAGACATATATATGAGAGATTTGTAGGCAGCACACTTTTAATTTGCAGCAAGCTGCTGCAAGAAGAAAACAGCTGTTTCCAAAATAGTTAATTAAATTAAGGCAAAAACTAGAATGTTAGTTCAGATAGTTCAGGATTCTCTTTCTCTTTCCATTCCGCATTAGGCAACACAGACTGAACAGTAGGCCACATGAGTTACTGTGTAATCTGCTGTGTAAAAAACCCATATTTAATACCTCCTTAATGGGGATGTTAAGATGGATTAATTGTTCTTTGTTCTGGTCTCTGAAGATAAAGGGTAATGACTATTAATTATGTGTAATTGAAAAATTGCTCTTTCACAAAGAATCCAATAGCATTAGTGGGATTTTAACTTCTTGCCACCTATAGGGAGGCGTACAACATTCCATAATGTTATGGCAAAGACTGCCATAAACTTAAGAATGGCCTCTTACTCAGAGAGACTTACTCACCTGCCAGCCCGCACTTGAGACCAGTATTTTCAAGATAACAGATCTCAGAGCATGCTGGTGAGACAGGACTCAGTGTTTTGTTCTGTGCTGAATGGCACTTAAACAGAAGATGCAATTTGTAAGGCTGGTTGTCATTGGTGATGCTGCAAGACTTTTCCTCCGTAAAGTTGCAGAAACCTGTGGAACAACCAAAGGTAAACCAAAGGGAAAGTATTAGGAACAAACAAACAACAATAATGACAACAACAACAAAACAAACCCTTGAGCTTGCCTCTCTGGGAAGGAAGCTTTTGAAAAAAAGAAAAAACAACCCATGACTCTCTAGTAACCAGTACTTCACCTGTGGGTAAGCACAGACAGTAGAGGTGTCTGATAAAGAGTGGAGACTATGTTGAGATATTTATGTTAAGGTGAAAAAGAAAAGAATGTTATGATTTTTACAAGGGTAGAGCATGTTCAATTATGTAAGATTAGTAGATTGGTTAGCCTGAGACCTGAAATTCCTAACTGCCCCACTGATTTCTGGTGTTAATTAGAACTCCTCAAAATATTTAGGTGCATAACTTCCTTTGATTTCACTGGGAGTTGGGCACCTTCATATGCATAAAAGTCTGGCCCTTAAGCTCTCTAGGCCTCAGTTTCACATAGGCAAAATGAGGATAACATTCTTCTACTTCAAGGGGTGCTACAAATAAATTATTGAGTTATTATGCACTTAAGTAATATAATAATTGAGATAATAGAAGCTCTTATGGTATAAACATAGCCTACCCTGAGCCAACTTCTTCACATATGAGTTGGTGTAGTGGCTACTCTGAAATAAGAATGATGAGTCTAGTGTTGCTTGTCTTGCAGATCTTTGCTCTCTGCTTTTTCTTTCCATTGAATTCCCATGTGCAGATTAAGCCAGGGTCCTATTTTACAGTAAGGTGTATCTGCTTATGTTGCCATATACTGAACAATCCTTTCTCTATGTGGCTTTATGTTTAACGCCAGCAGCCTAGAGCAGCACCGAATCAGAGATGTCTTCCGCAGAGCACTTGTCTCCCTAATGAGGGAGGCAATGAAAAACATTTTCCAGTGCATCCATCACTCAGCAGCTGTGGTGCTGAGGCGAGAGGACAGGCATCCTAGAGCAACCTTATATAATCCATGCCTGCTGCCTGGCTCCGGCAGGGCAGTAGCAATGCGTGCTGGCGAGGCGGGGGGCTGCGGTGGAGCTGCTCAGTGGGGGTACGGCCGGGGCTCCCCTTGGCAGCTGCAGGGTCTTGGCTTGTACTGGTGTCAGCTTGGTGCAAGAAGTATGTCAGTCACTGCCTAGTTGGGGCACACAGGTCTCAACTCTTTGCCTGACCCACTCCGACAGAGACCTCCCCACCTGTCTGTTCTTGCCTAGATCCAATTTTAGCTGCAGCATCCCACTGCCCAGCACAGTAAGTGAAAGCCCCTCAAAAGCAGAGCAGGGTGCAGTGTATGAGTGCAGATTTGGGTGGGGAGAATCGGCAGTGACTCTTTTTATGTCTGCTGTGCTGACTGGGGGTGCTCGCAAGGACTAGTAAGTGCAAAGAGATTTCCAGAGGCAGTGGTTGTTATAAATTGAAGACGACAAAAAGCACTGGAAGCATCTGACCTATTTTGGGAAGCTTGCTGGGGCCTTTTGCTTTTCTTTTTTTTCTTTTTTTTTTTTTTTCCTAAACGTGTCACCTGAGTCAAAGAGACTGTAAATATTTGTCACTTTTCCTAACTGTGTGCACCATGAAGACAGAAGCAAACTCAAAAATATCTTGCTGCATTTGCTAGGCTGATTCCACCAGTTGCCCTGAGGGCATAGGGTTTGAGCTGGCACTTGAGATGACTTCTGCCTGCTGCTGGTTGGTCCCAAGCTAAAGCTCCTGGTGATGCACATAGCAACCTTCTTGCAGTGCTTGATGGCATCTGCCACAGTGAGATGATTTGGGGGCAGTTGACCCAGGGCATGTCCCTCAGGCCACCTCAGTAAAATTCCGTAGTGCTCATGCTGGAACTCAAGCAGTTGTTGCTATGTGACCTTCTCTGTCCCTGTTTCATACCTGTGATGCTTAAAAGATCACGTTTATCCTGCTGTAACATTAGTGACTTAATTAGAGCTGAATTTGGTCCTACTGCCTCTGAACATGAGCAGCTTCCATCAAGTCATCTAAAGGATCAGATCTGGTTTCTTCTCTCTGTCAGTACTGGTGGCATCTGGTTTCATTTTCCATCTTTCCTAAGGGAGCTCACTTTTCCCCACATTTCAGCATATGCCTGTTGTATGTCAGCACCCCGGGCTGCCTGTGTCTCTGTGCCAAGCCAAGTACCACTCTTGCAGCCAGCAAAGGTAGAGAAGATGGTGTAGAGACAGAACGTGAGACACATCAAGAATTGGTGTTGTGGACTGTGTGTAGCTTAAAACTAGTACCTGCTTATGGGTCAAGAAACCAAGCTGGAGCCAGTTAAGTGTGGTGGTTCTTTTTCCGCTGTGTAGGATGTGTAGAGGTAGCAAGATCTTCATCCTGTAGTGTCACAGGAGCCAGTGTTTTTGCACAGCATGGCTCCTCTTTGTTGATACCATAATGGGTGCCTAAGGGACTTCTCAGGGTAAATAGCAGGGTGGGGCACTGCTGATGAAACAGCAGGGCTAGCAGAGGACACGGTACTCCCAGCATCATAACTTAATGTCCAGCACTGTCTGCATGACATCCCCATTTATTTCTAAATATGCTGATGTGGGAGATTTTCTACATGTGATGGTTTGTTGCCAGGAGTTGCATTGATTCTTTTAGCTTGTTCCATCTCTTCTCCTTCCCTGTCCCCACCCCAACCACTTGGCCAAAACAAAACTCCCTCAGCTTTCTTTGTGGCACACAGAGGGACAGCTATTTAAGCAGTAATTATGAAGTTCTTTTTTGTAAGATGTAGTATTTTAAAACAGCGTAAGATTATGATTTTGAGTATTTATTAGATTCCCCTAAAACATACATTGAGCTTCAGCTCTCAACATTTTTATGTATATTGCTGCATAGATAAACCTATTGCTTGAAAAAGCATACAAGCTCTCCATTATTTCTCTATTATTATGTTACTCAGTAAGAACAACATCTGTGAGTCAGATCACAGACATTAACAAAATAATTTAAAAATAATTTTATTTAATTAATTTACTTAAATTATACATACTGAGCTCTTTTATTTTGGAGACTTGCACGGTGCAGGTGTTTCTCTGTAAGCACGGGGGCAAGCAACTTCATTAGTCTTTTAATAGTCTCTTAGTAGCAGAGGCTGATGGTGTCACCTTATATTGAAGCTCATTTTTCAATAAAAATGAAGCAGTTTATAACATGGATACAGAGCTCCTGCTCCCATTCACATTCCCTCCTACTCTACCCCGTATTCTGTAACAGAAGGATACCACAGTGACAAACACAGAAAATTGAAAGACACATACTAAATCTCAAGTTCAGTTCTTCAGCGTCTTTCACACATTATAGCTTTATAGAGGAAGGTGACGTTTAGAGGACAGGGTATAAGTAACTTTAGATTAAGTAGTGGACGTAAGGACTTCATATCCAAGCAGACTGTCTTTCTGGCTGTCAGTGCCGTGTAACCATGTCACCGATATCCAGTCTGATGTTTTCTTTATTATTATTCATAAGCTCCCATGCTGAACAGCAATCAGACTCTTCAGGCTGTGCCATCTTGGGAATTATCACACTTGCAGGGCGGTTGAAGTCACTTCGCCTCAAGTCTTCTGTGTCTGAAAAGTGCCCAAGGCTAATCACTGTGAAATGTGATGCCTGTCATGTCTTCTTGTTCAAGTATGTGCGGCAGGCCTGTCATTCACTAAAAGCCTTAACATCTGTTATTACATGGTAATCCTCACGCATCAGGCTTCCAAATAAGAAACTGGTGGAGCCCAGCAAGGTATGGCTCAGCTTTAGTTTGCATAATTCCCAGAATGCAAGGCAACTTGCTCTCCCTTCTGAAATCATTAATAAGCAATAAGAATATTATATAAGCTGGCATCTTTTTTTAAACCATGATAATTTCAAATGCTATTATAATTAGGACGAAGATGAGAGTTTGAGCTGGGGGAGGGAACAGACAAAGGATTAAGCTGATCTCCACCATGACGTTAGAAGGTGGCTTTGTCTGTTATATCCTAGTTTGGACAATAATGGATACACTTTAGGCACATGAAGAGGCAAATAGACAATTAATTTAAAAGTATTAATCCTTTTCATCCTGAAATGTTATCTCTTGGCATAAATAGGATCACAGCTTTCCAGTCCACTTATATTCTGACTAACTGACCCTGTAGAAAAAGCCTGAAAAGCAATACATGTTTGTGTTTTATCCTGATGACTATCCACTCCATAGTGGGTCAGATAAAGTGGACAAAAATATTATGTTGCTGAGAATATCTTTGTTTAAGCCAGAGTGACTGCTAGCTGATTGCGACTACAGCGCTATCACATCGTAAGAGATGTGGCCTCTCGGGTAGCGGGTCCCAAGCCCTGACAGATCAGATGTGATATTTTCATGAAGAAAAGTTTAGTGTCTGGATCGAGCAGGCAGGATTTGCTGGAGAAGGAAAACCAGGTGAAAGTATGGTTTATAGATGTAACTAATAGGGCCGCTTTCTTTGGAAAAGGGAAGATTTAAAAAGTCACTTGTCAAAATCATTTTCCCTCTAACGCTGCAGCAGCCCTCAGATCTGAGCATGTTCCTGATGTTCCCCCTCACTCACATGCACGAACACGGGGAGGCAGGCGGGAGGAGGCAGCTGCACTGACACACTATGGGGTTTGCAAGAACACGATAGCAATTTAGCAGAATGATTAAAAGATTGCAAACATTTATTAATAGCTTTGCTGCTGCAGCAGCTCTGCTGGAGAAGCCTTGCTTCCTCAGGGATGCTCTTACCTCCTGCCCGTTCCCTTCCAGAGCTCTAGAAATGGAAAAGTCAGGTTTGGACTCCGTTTCAGTTTAAAGCCACAGCTACACACAGTACTGCAGACCACTTTATCCCACTACCTGGGCAAGAGGACAGGGGGGAACTTCAGTGTGAGAAAGAAACAAGAGAAGGTACGCAGAGCAAAAAGAAAGAATTTTTTCTTTTCAGCTATTGCTTGGCCTTTCTTTTCTTCCCTGTGTTCCTCTCCCTTTCTCTCATTGCTCATCTTTACCCGCTGCTTCTCCTCTCCCTTGGGACAGAGCAACTTTTGTTCAGTGCATTGGCACTAGATTCAGATGTGGGTCTACAGTGTCTTTTTGATACTGTATAAGAAAATCAGTGAAGGACAAGTACAAAAGCAGTATTGGAGAAGATCTGCTGAAAGTTCTGCAGAGCAAATTGCCTAACACGAGCACAATCAGTTCTTTTGCAATTCTCATGACTCTGTCGTCGTCTCCTCAGATTTTTTACCTTTAACATTGGGGAAAGGGAGGAGGTGAAGGTTCAATACCAAAAAAAAAAAAAAAAGAAAAAGAAAAAGAAAGGAAAGGGCAGTTGGCTGAACAAGAAATCACCTTATACTTCATGGCCGATCCTGCTGAACAGCAGTAAACACAGTAAATGAGATGGGCAATTCTGATGTTTGAGTGCACAGTATCCGAGACATTTTTATCCCATAGACCAGATGACGGTGACTGACTGATATAAGTTTGCAACAGGAGGATATTTATCCGACACATACGGTGACCTCCTCCATATTCCTATCCACAGTGGAATAATAACTTCTTTCACCTTTTTTTTAAACTGGGTCCTAAGAGAAACTAAAATGTCTGGACAGCCTAAAAGGAATAAATTTTTTCTGCTAAGCAATGATGACAGCAGATATGACTACTTGTGTCCCCGTCATTATCTAAAATCCTGCTTGTAGCTGGGTAGGATAACAGTGCACCTCAACCATGGCTTTCCCCATACAGCATAGCCAAGTGACTGGATGTGCCATTGGGCATCAGCAGCTGACTACCTGTGCTTGACTTTTTAGTTCCATCAGGAGAATTTTTCTTCTATTCATACACACAATTTAATCATGCCACTTGGCAATTTAAGAAAAACCTCATTGCATAATCACTACATCTCTGCTTAATGCAGTAGAATAGGCAGAAGGGAAAGTGAGATGGATCCAGTGGATCAGAAAGGAGAAAAAATATGGTGGTGCAAGGATGCAGGAAAGAAAATAGATTTGAACTGAGTCCTACATTATTCTGACCTGAATCTGCTTTGGGTTGATTTGGCTTTTTTTGAACTGTTTCCCCTATTCCTTGAAGTTTTTGGTCAAAATATTTCCTTTGTCAGTTCTCAAGTGCAGTGTCCAATTTGGAACTTGACTAGCATGAATTTTTGTCTCTTGCAAGGGGATGTTGCTTATGAAAAACATCTGATTATCTCTGTTCACTTCTGTACACCATGCTTTTCTTAGGATGACCTGGGAAACTACACAACCTGAGAGATAAGTGTAAGCCCCACAGAAAACTTCCTCCCTTGGGATGTTTAAGGAAGGTCTGTATAAATTTCTGGAGAGCTTGGCAGGCAGCCTCTAGGGCCTTAAAAAGGCCTGCTTTTCTAGGGAATGAGTATAATACTTTGAATAATCCTAGTATAAAAGACAAAGAACCCACATGCAATTGTAGTTGATACCATGAATGCATTTGGGCTAATTGCTTCTTCACTTTTTGTCTTTAGGAGCTGGAATTCCCTGTGCTCAGAGTAGCTGAAGAATGCCGTAGATGAGGATGAAACAGACCTGGACATTGGAGAGGTACCTGGTCTCAGGTGAGAAAGGATGTAGACAGGATCTTGCAAACACCAGTTCAACAGAAGGAACTACTTTCAGAGATACTTTGTGTCTCTCATTTCTTGTCTGATGACTGCAAATGGCAGGCCTTTCCAGGCAGTAGCAGCTATATAGCTTCAGCTGCTCTGTCAAAGTTCTCATCCTTTCCTGGCAGTAGCTATTTCATTTGCATTGGTTTCAGTATCTTTAATTTCCAAGTTTGCTGTGTGCGATAACAAGAGGATGCCTTACAGTCTTGGGACAATTAGGAAACCTGTTGGTGGAATTGTTTTGTTGTTTTTTTTTTTCTCATTGTGGTGGTTTAACCCCAGCCAGCAACTAAGCGCCACGCAGCTGCTCACTCACTTCCCCCCCCTCCACCCAGTACAATGGGGGAGAAAATCAGGAAAAGAAGTAAAACTCGTGGGTTGAGATAAGAACAGTTTAATAGAACAGAAAAGAAGAAACTAATAATGATAATGATAACACTAATAAAATGACAACAGTAATAATAAAAGGATTGGAATGTACAAATGATGCGCAGTGCAATTGCTCACCGCCCGCCGACTGACGCCCAGTTAGTCCCCGAGCGGTGATCCCCCCACTCCCCCTCCCCCCAGTTTATATACTAGATGTGACATCACATGGTATGGAATACCCCGTTGGCCACTTTGGGTCAGCTGTCCTGGCTGTGTCCCCTCCCAACTTCTTGTGCCTTTCCAGCCTTCTTGCGCCCTTCTAGCCTTCTTGCTGGCTGGGCATCAGAAGCTGAAAAATCCTTGACTTTAGACTAAAGTTGACTTATCAACAACTGAAAACATCAGTGTTATCAACATTCTTCTTATACCTAGCTCAAAAACATAGCACTATACCAGCTACTAGGAAGACAATTAACTCTATCCCAAGTGAAACCAGGACACTCATGTCCTGAAAGGCTGTTTTGGGATGTGTTGGCCTTTACAAATATTTAAAGCAAGAAATTGTATTTTTTCAGTATTTCCCCTGCTCCCATCAGAACCTCAACCCTCACTAAGGCTCCTGCCTCCCATATACCTCATTGTCTTTCTACTAGCTATTTTCTTGCTCATTAATAAAAATTATAATGTACTTCTTAAGTATGGGAACCACCATCCTCTGACTACACCATTAGCATTCCCTCCCATTGTTAGGACAGATGCTCCCTCTGGGTAGGCTGGGCATATCTCTTGAAGTAATTGGAATTGTATCTTTGCAAATGAGCAAAGAATTTGCTTTCTTAAGTATTGAGCTATCTCTCTATGTCATATATCTTGTAGTGGCTGCTATGTCTGTATCCAAGTGGCAAGTAACAGGACTACAGCTATGGTTAAAATAACCTGCATTGAGATTCAAATACAACAAAGGACCAAAGTGTTAAGTTTCTCAGTTGATAAATGCATTTATTAGTGAGAGTAAAAAATCCTAGACTGCTAAGAAATTGATGAAATTCCAGGAGTTCACCTATTCTATCCTTCTCCCATCATTAAAGGAAGATAGAGGTTTGACATTGTTACCAAGGGGTTGACCTTTGCAATTTTCTTTCTTAGCCTCGTACAATACAGGAGCTGGTGACAGCACTCAGGTACAGCCCAGATACATCCTTGAGACACAATTAGTCTGCGGTTGTACAAACTTTGTAAAGCTTGGATTCCACAGGGAGGCTAAGAAATATACGGATCAATAGCAATGTGGCTAGATCTTTTCTAATGGCAAAATTTAGAGATGAGAGAAAAGATGGTGATGAGCCTGTCCCTTCTGCACAGTGAAAAGTAAGGAGGTGAGGATCTTCTGTTGTTACTTACTGATAGGGGAACATCACAAGAGAAAACTGATATTCTTCTTTGTATCCTTGTTAGGAGACAGAGAAGAGGTAACAATGAGGAAAGGGAGGAGAGGTTAGAGGTGATAGCAGAAAGGAGAATTGTCCTTTTATGGGTGCCAGGTACTAGTAAATAACTTCCTAAGTGCTGAGAAGAAGGTACAAAACAGGACAGGGGTCTTTTCAAGGTTTAGGTTCTTCTATGGAGTAAGTCCCTTCTGTTTAGAAAAAAAAAATCATCAAGGATAAAATACTCCTAGACAACATGAATATAGAAATGATGAAGCTGCACATGATGAACTTATAAAATTCTGAAGTAGGTCGGTTTTAAAACTCTACCAGAACAAAGTCATTAACTTTTAACAGAATGTACTTTGTTGGTTTGATGATGAATTAAAAACTGGAGGGAAAATGAAAAGGCAGCTCATGTAAAACTGCATCATCCTCTGCCTCCATTGAGACAATACTGTATCACCTCTGCTGGTAGCAAAAAATTTGCCAGGCTTTGTCATCATTTTGCATCACAGCATGACCCGAAAGCAAACATACCCTCTGCCGTCACACGGTACACTGCCAGGGAACACTTGCAGAACTACAGTGGCCTTATAGCTGGGGAATGTTGCTCTTGTCAGCACTACTGAATGCTGACAAACCAAGGGAATTGAAATATATTGCTCTATTTATTCTGTTTGTGTGGATCTTCATCAGCCTTACCAGTTTTCAGTTTTCAGTTCCAGTAACAGCTATGTGAATTTTATTTTTCAAGATTCTACTTGCAAAGATTTAGCTGCAACTGAACTGTAAGATATTCCTGATTGCCTGTCCTGTTGTCCAGAGCTTCCTTTCTCACACAATGCTTGAGTGAGCCATGGGTCACAGCCATTAAACTTAGTTTATGGAAAACATACCAGAATCACTTTGATCACATTATCTTAAGCTCTCCATTTGAAAGAAATGTAGCACTAGGAGATTTCCTCACTTCCTATCTCCAAATCTTGCTTTTTTTTATAACAGTAATACTGGCTTCCAGACCCTGCTTGTCTTCGTCTTCAGCACTGACTTTGTATTTCCTTCCCTACCTGATACTCTTTTCCTTCCTTTTAACCCAGTATTGGTTTAAATTATTTCCCGCACCGTAAGTACTCACTCCCAACCCCTCCAATCTCTGCTAATCACAGCAAATTGGTATGTTTATCTTGGCTAGGACTTGCACTTTACTTACTTACATAGGTGTTTATCCAGAAGTTCAAGAAGCATCTATCTTTATTGCCTTAGGCTTGAGAAAGGCCATGTTTCAGGAGAGCTCCATTTGCCTCTGAATAAAGCCTACATGAACAAAACAAATAATCGCTAGAATTTCTTTACTCTGGTCACCTGACGTCCTATGCAAGTTCAGGAAATCACACTGGGGAACACTGCTTTCCTGCAACAGGACTAGAAGAGATACAGCTGTCTATCAGCTCCATGCATTGTCTTGTTTAGAAGAGGATGTGGGTCCTGGGTGAATTGCTCTCACAATGGAATAAGCAAATCTGTCTGACTTTTCTTATTAAAATTCTCATGTTCTTTCCTCATAGGAAATACAGAGGTGTGCCTAGTAGCACCCCTCACCTAGTGGTGAGGGTTTGTCAGCTCACCTACTTGTTGCTGTGTCCATCCACTAAACAATGTCACCAAATCTTGGTAAGGAGAAGTTCTTTGTAAGTAGAATGAGAGGTTCACTTTTAGAGATCTGCTCAATCATTTCCATAACAAACCAATTAATGGGTTAGAAGCTCCTGTTGAAAACCAGGGTGGCATGGATAATGATGTGGACAGAGGGGGCTGAAGTGCCAGTGTTGGTTTCTAAGCACTCTGATGGATTTTACATTATTCTTATCCACAAAGTGATGTGGCTTTCGGGTGCTGATGAGTAATGAGTAGAGCTAGTTTGTTTAGTGTCCCTGTCCCCCAAGGCCACTGCCCTTTGAGAGAGAACAGTGTGTACCACTGCGTTTGGCAGCCACGCTCCCAACCTGACGCAGTTGATTTGGGGGGGCCATGGAGCCAGCAGAGATGACTCATTCCGCCTCAGTGGCTCATTGAGGAGCTGCAGGGAGAAGCTATTTATAACCAGACCTTTCAGGTTCAGTGCAGCAGCATCTTCAGTGGCGGGGGGGGACAGGAATGGGGATGGCACATACAACTTCTCAGATGCAGATCAACTGCCACTCCAACATTGTCCCTAGAGCCACATAGCCACCAGCTGACTTCAGCCAGTCCTTTTTCCCAAGCCTTTTGCTCAGCTGTCTGGGTGCTCTCGTCCTGGTGTAAGATTCTGCTGATAACTCATCAGCTCCTCAAAGAGCAGGGAGACAACTGTGAATGTCATCAGTGTGAACAAAACACAAACTCCTTCTACTGTAGCTGCTAAGCTGACTCTTGCCGATTCTTTCTGACCCATGGCCATAGAATTATCATCTTATCTTTTCTTTGTCTCTGTCCCTGTTTATCCCTGGCTTGCCATTAAGATGAGCTTTTTTCATGGGCGTTTTCAAACAGTCTTTTTGCTGCCAGCAAATCCCATTTAAACCTCCTGGGGTTTCTCTTATATACAAGCTAACACTATAATTTATAAAACTGTAGTTGTTTTTCCCATCTTGCCATGGACTCATTTCATCTTCAGGTGCTTCCATGACTCCGTATGTGAAACAGAGATAATGATACCCCCTGGGTTAAGCACAGTGTGATCTACAGCTATGAAACACCACCTAAGTGGTAGTATTATTACCAGAGAGAGTCACAGAACAATAGGAAAGCATATTACACAACAGTAGAGGACAGCATGTGTTAAAGAAAATATTTACTATGAACACATACATCTTTGTATCTAGGTAACTGTGGCCTTTATCTTGAAGCATATTAGCATACATTAAAATTATTGAATTTTATGTTAAACTAAACTTCTTCAAGTTGTCTGTTCTCTTAACTGGCTTTTGAATTCAAAGCCACATGGCACCAGGGATCCTGTTGTGTGAATGCTTACCTTGTTCTCATTCTACCTCTGCCCTATTCTTAAACCAATTTGTGTGTCTGGAACTGGGCTGTGGTTAGATGGCTCCTTGGCTCCTGTCATTCTGTTCATTCTTCCTGTAGCTTAAATGCTGCCTGTTTGGCTCTTCATCTTCTCTTTTCTTGTCTCTACTTATTTCTTCCTAACGCTTCTTCACTAAGTAGACAATTGGCTCTGCAGTATATGACTGGTGTACTGTTCGATGAGTATAAAGTCTCAGCACATTGTTAAGGCCATTTGGTAGATCTGTAGGTTTCTCTGGTGTTCTCTCTTTTGGCTCTCCTGCATCACTGTGCTGTGGACCCAGAGGCATACTGGCCTTTTTTACAGTGGGTTGTATTTATTATCTTCATACAGAAGCTGTACTATAAATAATTCTTGCCTTCAGTTTTGGCAGCCAACTAAAGGGGAAGTCTACCCTGCATAAACCAAACAGTGCTGTGATGATAATTTCTTTCTTGAAGCCCCATTATGAGGCTGCAGAGATTTGTGAATGTGAGACATACATACCTTATATGCTTCAGCTCATAATCTGGGCTGGAGGTGGCCTCTGCACAGTAGCCCCAACTCTCCCTAGCTGCCACATTATTTTCCTGAATCTCAGTTTCGTTTTGGAAAAAGTAGGCCTCTGGCTCTTATGGTTGCAAATAAGCCTCTGAAACATCAACAAAATGTAGCTGGTGCAGAGATATTTGTATTGGTATTGAGAGAAACAGACCATATTTCAGGGACATGGAGTGTCGTGTTTATTTTTTTGAGTGGTAAACTAAGATGTGCAGTGATTATAACTATGTCAGCTTTGCTCCTTGTCTCTTTCTTCAGCAAATTTTACACAGTAGATAAAATGGTTCTTAGAGCTGTTGGTTTATCCTTTCAGCAGCTGCCTTGTCTTCCCTTTGGCACCTTGGCCACCCGTGAGCACAGTGTATGTAGTGCGGCTGGTTCCCCTGCGTGTCTTACCACCTCCCCTTTGCTTGAGGCTTGTGACATTCTTGAGCAGACCCCTGGAAAGGGATCCCAAGGACGGGTGCTATGGCCAGAGAGCGCACAAGGAGGTGTGTCCAGGTTTGGCTCCAGGAACCCAGAACTAAGAGGGCCAGGAGGGGAAACCAAGAGTATGCATACATGTCAGAGACTGAAAGGATTTACCTCCCTGCATTTCCAATTGCTTGTTTTCTATCTGGGGAAAATCCCTTTTGACAGCCCAGGCGGTGAGCTTCTAATTCCTGTCTCAGGCTCATTTTTCACTTCAATCCCTCAGCGAACGGATTTTAATGCTTGATGGATTCAAACAAAATTATTTCCGTTCCTGTGGCTTTGCAAAAGCCTCTAGGGGGGGGGTGTGTGTGTGTGCACGCAGGGGAGGAGGGATGGGGCTTGTTTTCTTTACACTCCAGTAAGCCTCCTCTCCAAGGGAAACATATTTCATTTATTCATTTAGGGCTTTCTTGCTGATGATTCCTCCCATGCTGTCCTCCTGGCTCTTGGGTCACAGGAGGACCTGTAAAAGATTTGCTGTTCCAAGGGGTACAGGATGCAATGTTCCAGATCAGCATTTCTGCTGCAAGTGGGGATTCAAATAATGTGACCAGACTGTGCTTCCAGGAATAGCACTGGATTGGGGGGAATAACTGTGGGAAAACTTTCATATTCCCCAGCTCTAGCTGCGAGTGAGACAACACCACAAGCTGAGAGATGGGGTTAGCGATTGAAGCGTTGTCTGGGTAATCGGCAGTCTTTAGCATTGACATCTTGTTTGAACATGTGTACAATTCACCATGCTGCTATTGTAATGGACAACTATTGCTTTTTATTACAATTTCCAGCCTCTCCTGCCAGCGGAAATCACTGTAGGGAACTGTGCAAGGGCTCTGCTTGCATAACCTTCAGTAATCAGTCAGAATTTCAGTTGCTCAGCCACCATGTGTTTCTGCCGGGCTTCTTCCACAGAATTCCTGTGCCTGGGAGGCTAAACTACTTAACTGCTCAATATCTCTCACCCTTCTATCCAAGCCAAATCATCATCATAACAAAAATTAACAAAGAAATCATTGTATGATACGTGGCGCTAATAATTACTTATAACCAGCATGCTAAAGATCCTCATTATTCTCTGAAGGATTTAGAATGTAGCATGAAGTTGATGATGTCTCTTGATGTATAAAACTACTGTTGTTAGGGTGTGCTAAGCCCACTTGGTGATACCATATCTAGATTAAGTTGTTTCAACTTATTATAATTGCTACCAAGCTGTCACTTGCTCAGGCAAGGAAAAAATATTGTTCCTGGAGTTGGAAATGTGTTGTGTGTTCCTCTTCAGCATATGCTTGTCTTCTAGGACAACCTCCTATGTCCACAGCCTCCTGTGAATATTTGTTTAGAGCAATTGATTTTCATCATAAATGTGTATTGTGTCATGCTTATAAAGCTGGTGGATCCAGGGACTATCAGGTGTAGCCTGCGAGTTTGTTCTGTTTTATCTATCTCTTCATATTATTTCAAAACACCAGTTCCTCTAACTTCAGCTTTTTTCAGTATAAGTATTCTAATTCTCATTTTTTGTTTTGTTAAATACATTGTCTACAGGTGAGAAGCCTTATTTTATTAGTGTGGTTTTCTAATATGTTGCATCAGACACTATTAGCTTGCATTATAAATACTCAAAATTATACATAAAGCATACCTTGAAGTTTTAGTTGTAAATACAGTAATAGCATTTCAGGAATTATTTACTTTATCTAGTTAATATATTCTTGCTTGTAATCGTATATTTATTTCAACCTTGTCAATAATCCCCAAGCTTTTGAGCCACGGACAGTAAATTGAAGTGTTAATGAACTTTGGATCTTCATTAATAAAATCATGCTAAGTCTGTTATGTAGAAGAGGCCGCTAATTTATGAACCAGTAGATACTGACTAACCTGAAAGCTTCAGCTAATTGTTACAGCAATGGTATAGGCAAGTCCCCTTTTACATGTCTTTAGATTGTAAAAAATAAATAAATCTAATTGACATTTGCCAAAGGATCAATAAGAAATTGAATTAAATGTGAGTAAAGAGGGAGTTCTTAAATTTCTATCTTGTCTTTCTGATGGAAAATGTGGAGATTTTACTGCAGAAGTAACTGATTCATTAACCTTGTGCTTTGTCACCACAGAAAGGAAGTAGACAAATATTTGGAAAATGTGTGTTTTAAATACTCTCTTGTTTCAGCCAACGTTCTGGATTGCTTGTGTGGTATTAATAATGTTTATTAATATTTTGGTTTAACATTTTCCTGTCACCAGTGTTCCTTTTGCCAAAGGCATGAGTTGTGAATCCAGCTGGATACCCGGGGATTGGATTTACTTGCTGCAGATCAAATTATCTAATATTAAATACATATTAGCATCTGACTGCACCAGTTTTATCAACAGCATTTGCCAATAACTGATAACTTATTTTAATACTTGTTTCTACCACATTGTTGGACTGAGGATAATGGAAATGAGCATTTATCTATAGTGACAGAATACTGTGTCAGTGCCACTGAGAAAGCATCATGTTGGGTTTTTTCTTTCATTTGTTGTCTCTTTTACTTAGTTGGCAACTCTGAGACCAATAAGCCTTTCCTGCATTGGAAAGTCTTAAGAGATACGGGTGGCATCTTTCAGCTGGAAAATCAGTATCAAGCTTTTCTTTGCATTCCATGTTGTACCAACTTTCCTATGCGTGCTGCCATTTGCTCAAGTCTAGGGCTTGCTGTGCCTTTGCACAGTGAAAATACTCTTAGGCACAACCCTTAAATGTTTTTCAGTCTCCTATTTACTTATATATCCAGTCTCTATAATCCTTTAATGGTGACAGGCTTATCAGTGTAATCTCTGAATTTTACCTGAATATCCCTTGCTCTCTCTGTTGTGTTTTTTTTTTATTGCACATAAGACTGCTTCTAGCATTGTACTCACTTGTGTGCCATTGTCCAATTTAATAAATGTTTCATTTCCTTTCAAGCTCATAGCATATTCATTTATCACCGCAACACTGAGGTTTTCTTCTATGAACAGTTTACCTGAGGTAGCAATGCATGATCTTGTCTGTGTCGTGCAAGCTCTGCTGCTGCTTGCAGGATTTGCGAAGCTGATCTGTGACATTTCTTGCATCTTCTCCCATATGCCAAATATTTTCTCAGTCCATCCTGGTTGTCATAGTATGTATGTGATTCTACATGATTTTATCTTTGAGCTTAATACGCTTTTCTCTCTCAGATCTCTTGCATGGTGTATTTTGTGTTTTCATTATGTTTAGATCTGACTTGCACTTAATTCTGGACTGGATGATTGCCATAGGTTGGTTCTTTGACCTTCTATCAGTCTTGAAAATTTTGAGGGAAAACCAATTCCCTAATATGAGGACAGAGCATAATTTGAATTTTTAGCAAAAATCTCAGGAGACACACCCCTGAGTAATCTTTGAAAAGGTAAGAATCAGCCAGGCACGTGCATTTCTTCAGTTCCGCTTTCCTTTTTTATATTTGCCCCCAAAATTTAATGTAGAGATTTTTTTTATGTGAAGTGCAATATCTCACAATGTATACAGATTTCTAAGGGGTTTTCACTGCCAGAATTGACTGGAACCTCTTAAACATTTCAAATGCATCAAAATTGAGTATTAAGAAAAATAAAGCTTCTGACTGTCTTCCTTTTTACTGGCATACATGGCTTTTAGATAAACATGGATTTCTAGCACATACACATGCAATTTAGTATTTTCCCAATTGCCTTCTGTATTTCCAGACTTTCAGCTCTTCTGGGCATCTTGGTAGCTGCTTCTTTTCCATTCAAGTTACACTCTTTGGCATCTTTTTACTCCTGATACCATATGGCATTCCTTAATCCCTCTGCACCCAAACTGCTTTAAAAGTTATTCCTTATTAATGACATATTTCCAGCTGTCTCTACTTAACAGAATGAAGGCTTTTGCCATGTCCCTGTTCCTGAGCCTGGGCAACTGAACCACTTACAGTTACAATTGCCAGGGCTATGGCTTGGGAGGGAACACGCTCCAGGCACAGTCCCTGCAGCAGAAGGCATGGTGTGGGAATGGTACATTGGCAGAGAGGGTCAGTCCCTATGTTTTTCCAAAAGGAGGCTACCTCATAAGTAAGAAGTATATTCAATACTATTTGCCTGATTACAGTGTATTACAAAATGATATTTCTGTAGAATCAGAGTAATTGTTCCCACAAGAATTACAGGGAAATGGCCTGGGCTCTTAAAGGAAACACCCTTTAGGGCACCTCCTTGAAGAGATTGTTTTTGAAAAAAAGAATCAATCTCCAGAAAAGAACTCTAATAAAACCCAGTTTGTTTACGTAGCATTGAGCCCTGTTAGCTTTCTTGCTCATTCCTCTTGGCCAGCGCACAGGTGTAAGGAGCTGATGTCGCTGCTGAATGACAAATGCACCAAGTGTGAATTCTGTTCTCACATGCTCTTCCCAGGAAAGCCAGTATAGCCGCAGGGGTGTAAACGAGCAGATGCTTTTCCCCTCTTGTAGGGACACCTGCTGTCAGAGTGCACATTGCTGAGCAAGAGAAGCTCTAGGCCACACACCTAGTTTCTTGCCTTTTGCTGCTGTGGATTGCAATCTCTGCACGAGTTGTCATTGCTGCTATTATTATTATTATTATTTATTATTATGTGACGCTGCAGATCTATTCCCCTCCCTCCAAGATGCTGTTTCTGCCAGAGCCTTTTCTGCCTTTGATCACACCAAGAAGATGGCTTTGACATTGTACGTATTTGCCTAGCCCACTGCAAAGTCCTAATCCTTCTAATAGCTGGAGGTTTTCAGTTTAAGTCTTTTATTAATATTCCATCTTAATTGTAAAGCACTTCAGTGATATCCAAAAGCCTGTCTTACATAACAGCCTTATCCACACTTGAGTCCTTCAGAGCTGGAATGTCAGAAAAAACCTCTGTTTGATCTGCGTAGCCTGTCATTAGTCCTCATGCCTTTAATGCACAAACCCATTAGAAATTAACAATACCTTTCAAATGTCTAAGCTCAGTCAATGTCTATTTTTAAATATTTGATATTAGAAAGAGTATGACTTACTGTCGTGTACAGATTTAAGTGACGTAGTTAGCAAAGTCTCCATAAAGTCTTCTAGGAGCCTTGTTTGCAGCTCTAAATCATCTGGAAAGTGAAAGAAGCTATAGGAAATTGAGATAATTAAGACATTTCATAAAGTGCCAGCGTTGATAAAATCCTACTATGCATTAGGTTTTTCTCAGCTGGGTAAATACATGAGAGCACTTGGAAACTGGGAACTACTTGTTTCCTCACTCTGGATATCCCAGAAAGTCACTGAAAAGGAAGGAAGGAGAGGCATTTTTGCTAATCAATAATAAGCCTTTTTGAAGTATGGTTCTTAAGATTTTAATTCATTGCAGATGATCATCCCCTTTCCTCATACACTGCTTCAGCTATTTCAGGCAATTGCCAGCTTTTCCCAACGTTTATATATTTTAGTAAAGACTAGGAGTGAGCCTTGAAACTAACAAACTGGCATGTTTAGAAAATGAACCTTCGTGTTTACTTGTCTTAAGGAGATTTTCTTCAGGAGATTGATTCAGCTCAGACACATATTGTTCAGACTGAATAAAGCCCAAAGAGTAAACAGAGAGCCTTCCTGGTAAACTAATGCAGGAAACAAACAGTTTTAATAGAGTTTGATGTTATTAATAAGCAGATAAAGGAGAGATGGGAACTTGAGCTTCAAACAGCAGACATGAACCTCTCCTTAAATCCCACTTCAAAAGATAAAGAACATACCAGCACATGTCCGCAGTTTGCATTTAGAAGTCACCTCCAGAAGAAGATTTCTGTTTTCTTCAGATTCCGTACATGCTGCGTTAAATGATTTTTAAAAGCCTGCAACACTTTCTACTTTGTTTCTGAGCAGAAATTCTTAAATCCAGAGACCTGAGAACACTTTTGGAAAGCAGGCATTCCTGCCTGCGCTTCACATGGAAAGAAACTAATGCATAGAGCAATAAAGCTCATATCCCTGTAGGTACTCTTCACTGTGGGGGAAGATGTCAGAATTTAGCATTCAGCGATTCAAACAAACCACAGGCAGGCAGAGTGGTCATTAGCTCTCTTTTTGACACCCAGCTCCCTGCTTATACACTAGCGTATGCTGCCTGCCTGAAAACTGCAACGCTGATTTTTGCCACTGCACAAGATAAAACTACTCATTCTGTATGAGTTAATCTGATCCTTTAATAACTATGAAATAGAAATGCTTCCCTAGATGTTTAACAAGATTTGTTGGAAATTACTAAAAACCTGCATTATTCAATATAACTTGATAATTGTACTAACAAGGTGGTGTTAGATCAACTACCAAAACATAGCACCCCTCTGAAATGAGGCAGAAAAAGGATTTTGCAACTAACTTATTTGTAGCATTGACAATTACTTTATCTGAAATTGAAGGGTAATTTAGGTGGAATGTAACTAGCTAAGCTGTAATTTGCTCAGGACATCAGGTCTTTTATTAAATTCCTAGAAAAAATATAATTTAGATCTCCAAGATTAGAAATCCTCAGTGCCTTTGTTTAGTTCCTTGTGCCAATGACACTGGTAGCAGCATCTTTCCCCTCTCCCTCTGCTACCCTGCTGACTCAGCAGGGAGGTGGGCATGCTTGCACAGGAGTTCTGAGCAGCTCTGCTACTGAAACAAGGTGTCTTTCCTCCACTGGCCACATGTTCCTGACCCTCTTCTCATGTGTCAGTACTACGGCTGTAATTTTTCATCTGAAAGGGACTACTGGCTGCTAATAGAAACCTGACCATATTTTGCAACTCATAAAACTTCCTTTCTGGTTACAAGCCAGATGTGCCAAACCCTGTCTCTCCCTGGAGCTATCTTCTGCCAGAACTGTGCTGGTTATATTGAAAAGTAACCCTCTCCCAAAATAAACACAAGAGGTTTTCTTTGCCAGGAGAATGGCCAGAGATCAGGCTGCCAGGCAATGAGCAAGCAATAGCAATTTATTCAGCCCTGTCCCCAGACTACTTCCAACCCAGACTACAAGTATCTGGCCTTCAGTGCTGCTCTCTTTCCCTCCCATTCCCTGAACTAATTCTTTAGGCAGTTGATAAATAACCTTTTTTTTTTTTTTTAAACTGGCAAAGATTAAATGTTCCTAGTCAGAAAAAAAATGTGGGCTTTTTACCTGATAATCAGGGATCCTTTTTAATGCAGCTGAAGAGTCCAACTGTCTCTCTGAAAAGCAGCCATAATCCCGTGGTCCACATCATATTTCAGAAAGAGATTGCTCCATCACACATTAGTTTACTGTGGCTGTAAAACATCTGCATGGGCTTGTGAAAAGCTTTGCTCTTACCTAGAAAAGCTCAGGTCATCTGAAATTGGAAAATTATGAAGTGATTTAATTTTTTCCTTCCTATATTAATTGCTGCTCTCAATGCAAGCCAAAGACAAGCCAACCAACTGAGGATTCCTTAGCTGTCTACTGTTTGGCACATTATCATTTTATGCCTTAAGACTGTGGCAAACAGAGAGAGGGGCCACTGTCACTGTTAAAACCATGTCAGTTTTGCTTCAGTGATTTTCAGAGTTGGTTTTTTTCCTAGAACCTGTACTCAGATCTTCACTTTAATGTGCTTCCTGCCTGCCTTGTGGTTCACCTCCACTTGCACAGCAGTGCCTTCTACCTAGATGTGACTGTGAAGTTGATTGTAGTTTGGCAACAGAGATGTCTGATACAAAAGAGGTGACATTTGCCAGCCGTGGGCAATAAAACTGCAAAGCTGAGCCAGCTATATCAGCTTAATTAATTGCATTCCTAGCTGTGTGAACTGGAAGACTGAGACTCAAAAAGGGTGTGTGGGAAGGAGGTAGAGTGAGGAGTAATTCCAGGAAAATTATTTACTTTTGTTACACACCTGGAGTAGGGAAGTTTGCAGCTCTTCTCAGGAGCCTGGCTAAAGTTAGGCCACACATGCTAGCTCAGGGAACTCAGCCATATCTGGCCCATTGAGCAGCAGAGTTTCCCTTGCATCTTTTTTCATGTTATTTGGTTTAACAAGCTAAGAAAGGGTTGGGCATCATCCTTGTGTGAAGTGTGGTCTCCTGCTCTGACTGGCCTCTCACGTGCCAACAACATGGAGCTGTAGAGTTAAGCCGAGGTCTGTGCCCTCACAGAGCATCGTAGTGAAAAGGTTTGTTGCTTCCCTTTGGGAACACTTCCCCTCTTGCACACTGATGATTGCTCTTACCTGTTTTTCCCACTGCCAGCTCCGTGGGCATGGCCTGGCCCTCTGGTAAGCCTTGTGTATTTACATTATAATGTATAGGGAGCTTGACCTTTGTCCCTACACATTTCTTCTCCGCCTTATCTCTCTGTCATCTTGCTTTCCTCCAACTGTGTTTTTCCTGTGGTTCATCTGTTTCTCTTGTGGACTGTTATTTTTGTTCCATTGCCCTTCATCCTCCTTTCCCATTCCTGTAGGTTTATTGCAGGATCACACTGCGGCCTTTCCCCCCTTCAACGCTATTTGACTATAGAAAACAGTGACTTCCAATCCATCTGCCAATCTCGTCCTGACAAATACAAAGGGAAGTTCTCTGTTTGCAATCAGGATGCAAGTAACCAGGGTGGATTTGAGCACAGGGATTACAGCCAGAACAATAATGCCTTTGTAATGCTGTCAGGATTATTCCTCTCCCGTGGAGTAAAACTTGAAGAGCAATACCAAGTCTTCAAGCAAACAGAATCTCCAGCTGTCAGTGCTTTTGCTTCCTCTGGAGGCAGACGCATGCCTGTCCAAATACAATATGCCAGAAGACTGATACTTGGCATCTCTATGACTATTGAAGCATGACATGTGTCTGAAACCTTTTAAAAGCGATGGAGGTATAGTAAAGGGAAAGGAAAGGCCGTAAGTGAGGACTAGACAGTTCATCTTCTCTTGCAGGAGAGATTCCTGATTAGTATCCAGATTGTCAGCCCAGTCCAGCTTAGATTTTACTGTGCTTTGGCAAATTGTTTGTATGATATCATACTTACCCTAGACAATTATGTTCTTGCAAATGCAGGTGAGAGAAATAATAAAGACTAAGAAACTAGTACCAAGAGAACTGCTGCAAAACATCACAGACATTTGTGCCTTCCTGTCAACAGCTTGCTGGAGACTTTTTTCGTGGACATTGCTCACTCATTTCACTCTCAAAGTCCTTTTCTAGGCTATGGTCTTTAACTGAAATTAAAATACACTCTTCTGAGTTCAGGTCAGGCAATGCAGCCCCTGTTTGTTTGAACAGTATTCTCTTTTTTTCCCAAAATTTTCTCTACACAAGTGAAGCCAAAAAGAATTGACTGAACCCTTCCCCCAAAAATGCCTATGCATTTGCTCTTGTGCATACTTTTTGATAGCACTTTTAAGGAAAGACAGGATTTTACACTTGCAGGCAGTGCCGTATTTGCTATTGCATGCTGGAAGTGGATCCACCTTCCCCCAGTGGCCCCAGGCTACTCACTTGCTCCAGAATCCCCCTGGTTTGGGGAGGGAAGCGCAGCTCCGCTCTGGCTTGGCCTCTGACTGAATCACATGGATAGTTTTGACTTAGCTCCATCTCCGGAAGCAGCGAGCATGCACACTACATAATATAATCTTCATGTCTTCAGGATTCAGGCCTGTCCTCTTTTGTGCTGCCAGATGGAAGAGGAGCCACGCTCTCTCTGGAGAGATGTCCCTGCACATCTCGCCGCTCAGCCGTGCTGGAATTATGTGCTTCTCCCTGCAGCCGGGCACTGTTGTTCCCTGGCATTTGGCTCCAGAATAGCTAGCTTTTTAGTATGCAGCGGATGCTACGCAGCCACTGTGGGCCCAAGATTAATTTGTCTAGAAAAGGAGATACATGAAGAACCTCCGAAATGAATTTGTGAGGAGGATGTACTCCAGATTCTCTGAACAGGCGGGGTTTGTTCCCAGCTGAAACTCAAACACAGGTGTTGTGGACAGCCAGGTTTCTTGTTTGTGCTCTCACTCTGTCCCATTTCATATTTTTTTCAGCTGCTGCTGTTTTGTTGCTCGGTTCTGTAACATGGCCCCTGCCTGCATTGTGATTGCCTGTTAGTCAAGCCGTTTCATGCCCTGATCCCTGAAGTGCTCTCCAAAGTGATGAATCACACCTGCACTAGTGAGTCCCTTCTCACTAATGAGGCATCTGCTCCAAATTCTGCAGTGCTCGGTTGATTCAGGCAAGAAGCTACAACCCACCTGTAGACAGCAGTGTCACTACAGTCCTCAGGAATAGCTCAAAAGACCCCAAGGAGGGCAAGAGCAGTGTTAGTCAGGCTAGACAGGAATCTTATCTGTGTAAACTTCCTCACAGCAATGCCTCATCAGCACCAGCTGCAACTCCAGAAATGGCAGCTTCTCTAGAAGCAATGTTACATCCCGATAGAATTAGCGTCCCCAGGACAAAGAGGTATTGAGAAATGTTCCTTCCAGCCTCCTGCTACCTCTGAGCTTCCTGGCAGAAGGACCCCTGTAGCAGCCACAGCTCCAGCAATGCAGCTGCAGTAGGGAAAGCCAGAGCTTGCGTTCTTCCAGCCATGAGTAGTAGTTCTGCACTGCTGATATCAAAGAGGAGCAGCCTGTTCTGAAAAAAAAAAAACAACAACCCCAAAAAGGTACCTTGGCTATAATTAGGAGCTGAAACGACACTGCAGGTATGAATGGGAAATTGTTGCTTGATAAACATCCCTACCACAAACCCCTTCAACAGCCCATTCAGCCACCCCGACAGCTGCTGCCAAGCATCCAAAGCAGGAAAGGGGCAGAGGGACCAGCCTCTTCTCCTCTCTGCCATCCTGAGGATGGACGGAGGGCACCTTGTGCGGGAATCGTGCTTGGCTGCTACGCATCTGGTGCTGATAGCACAGCTGAGGGGACAGCAGAGCACACTGAGCCTGGGCCACAGCGTAATTCTCTTTCCGTGGCAGCTTTTCACTGACCAGCACCCGTGACTGTAGTGGTGGGGGCACAGCAGCACAGGCTGCAGTGGGACCCCAGGCTGCCTCGAGAAGTTGCACTTGGGTTGTTGCAGAGAAGACTGTGTCATCATATAGTAACTGCTGTGCATGTGCCAGCAAGAGCAGAGCTAGCATGAGTAAGCTTATTATGCGATAATCACACCTTCATCTTTCTGGGTACACAAACTGCTGAGGTATCCAAGTCTGGCGGTGAGGCACAATCACTGTCTGAAGATGAGCGAGAAGGAACTGGGTCCTTTCCTCATTGGGAACATATGTCTGATTTGACACCATTATCTTTTACTGTTTTTAAACAGAACATCATTATTGAACCACCTGTTGCCACTTAATTACCTGTGTTTGATTACAAAGATGTTAAGTAATCGGCTTTTTAGGTACAAACTCCTTCATTTTTATATCCTTCTGTGATGCGCACTGACAAAGCCTCTATGTCCATTTTGCAAAGCTGGATCAAAACTTCCCCCGTGGGCTATGTCAGCCAGGCAGCGGCTGAGCTCCCAGCCTCCCCCTCGCGAACTCTGGGAAATCTGGAATTTGGATCAAGACTTTGAATCCTCTCAGTTACAGCGACAGGACCTGTAGGTGCTGACCTATAGAGCCGGTATCCACCGTGGTCCCGTTTCGGTAGGGGGAGCGCTCAGGTGGGCCCCGGCCCCCACAGCGTGCTGGCTCCCGGTACCGGAGCGGAGGCGCCTTCCGAAGGGCACGCGTGGGGGCAGGTGGGTCACCCCGCGGGGCAGAGGTGCTCGCCTTCCCGGCCCTGCCCTCAGAGGCACTAAGCTCTTTCCCGGAGAGACGCGGGAGCCTCGGGGTCCAGGCCTCCCCCGCCGCCCCCGTCCGCGCCGCCGCGGGCGATGCTCCCGCCGCGCCGGGGCGGGGGGGGGGGTATGTGTGTGTGTGCGCGCTGCGGCCTTACGGTCCCCCTCCCCGCCGGGCCCGGGGCCGCCGGGCCCTGCCCGCCACGCTGCGGGAGCGCCGCCCGCCGCCGCCCGCACCCCCTCGGCGGCGGCGCCGCTTCGCCTGCCGGCGCGCCCCGGCCTGAGCCGGCCCCCGGCGGGGGGGAGGCCCCGGCTCACCTGGAGAGGAGGAGGCGGCGGCGCGGCGGGGGGGGGGGACGACGAACGACGACGGTGCCCGCCAGCCCCCCGCCGGAGCGCCCCTTGCCGCGGCCTTTGTCTGCGCTGTCACATGGGCCGCGGTGCGGGATTTAAGCGGGTCTCCGCAGGACATGCCGTGAGCGGCGCGCCGCAGCCCTGCCCGCAGCGGCAGCGCTCCGCCCGGCCGGGGATGCGGCTCTAGCGGCCCCGCGATGAGCGGCTCCTCCATGGCGAAGAGCGAGTCCCGCACTTCGCTGCTGAAGGCGGCGGGGAGCCGGAGGGCGGCGGGCGGCCAGCCCCAGCCCCGCGGCAGCCGCGCCCGGGACGGCAGAGGACAAGGCGGGCAGGCGGGGAGGGAGCAGAGCCAGGAGCCGCTCCCCGGGGAGCCCAGTGCCCGCAGGCCCCTCTGCCACCCGGGCGCCCGGGAGGACGGAGCGAGGGGCGCGGGGAAGCTGTCACATGGACGGGGGGAGAGCCAGCCGGAGCCGGCGGAAGGAGGTCCAAGGAGAGGCAGCGGCAAGGAACCGGTGCGGACATCCAGGCACCAGCACCACCACCTCCCGCCGCACGCCAGCCACGGTCACCCCCAGGACCAGCATCAGCTCTCAGACAGGGATGGGGAGGAGGCAGAGGAGGACTTTTTCTTCAGTCACAGGCAGAGGTCCAGCAGAGAGTCCCTAAAGCTCTCGGAAGGCGCTTCACCTCTGTCCAAATCCAGCAGCAAGTACTCCACCAAGTCCAGCGGCAGCGATCGGTCGGTGGAAGCGGACCCCCTCTTCCACCAGCTGCACCCCATGCTCAGCTCGGTCTTTGGCCAGGTAAGGGGCAAAGCGCCTCTCGCCCCCTCCCTCCCTGCCTGCCCCCCCCGCGCCCCCTCCTCCTCCTGCCCGCTCACGGACCTTCGGCTCCTCGTCCCGGAGCCCCCCGCGCCTCCGGGCTCAGCCCGCAGCTGTAAATGCACTGCTTCCTGGCCGCCCCTGCCGAACTTCTCCCGGCGCTGCGGCACCGCCGGGGCGCTGCGGGACCGGCACCGGCACCGGCACCGAGGAGGGCTCCGCGGCGGGGAGGGGGGCGCGGGTCGGAGCCGCCCGCAGCCCCCGGCCGCCCCGCCGGGCGCCGCGGAGGGCGCTCTCGGTGGTGCTGGCGGGGGAAGTGCCGGTGCTTTCCCTGTCGCCGGGGGAAGTTGTGGCTCTGCCTGCTGAGGGTGAGAGTCGGAGAAGCGGATTTAAAAAATGTATTTACTTATTAGATTTCCATCTCTCTGGCTCCCCGCCTTGCTTTGCTGTATTTGTTTACATCTCCTTATGGTACATTTCTGTACAATCGGCATATGAATCATTTCTGATGGCAGAAGCTGTCAGGAGAAGGTAGCGGGGAGGACGACAAAAAAAAATCCTGACCCAATTCCGAAGCCTTCCCAGTCACTATGTTAGGATGGAACAGATGCTTTCGGTGTTTGCAAGCTCTTTCAGTACAAAGCTGTCGCTTTTAGCTGCTTCTGGTAGTGAAATTACCCAACAGGGTTACCCTCTAAAAATGAAAAGGCAGAGGGAGACTAGCTCGAAATTTTCTTTTAGAGCCATTTAGGGATGTTACTGGGAGATGTAATCTCCAGGAAGATTAATGTAACTGCAATCTCCCAGAAGCACAATTATAGGTATAAGCCAGTAGCCTGGGCAGCCGGCTAAGTTCCAGCCCTGGAAGTGATCGATTAAACCAGAATTATGATTTATGGGGTTTGTTGTCATTGGGTCTTTTTTTTTTTTTTTTTTTTTTTTAAAGTGGGTTTGGGAGGCTTCGCGGGGTGCCCATTCAAATTAAGATTATGGAGAGAACGAGAAGAATTTTTGTAATTGGGCGGAAGGAGGTGATACACCCGTATCTGTTTAATCTGGTGTCAGAAAGTGTTGTCTACTTCTGTTCATCTTGACTTCTCCAGAGAAAAATCAAAGCACGTCTGCTCTCCTCAACAATTTTGCTTCCTCACTGACAGTCTGCTATTTACGAATGTTACGGCTGTGTTTAACTCAGAACGAGTATTATCCTCCCTGTGCCAATGGAGTACCAGAAGTCTAGATTAAAATTTTGTAGTAGCAATAAGAAAGGGCCTGGTGAGCGGCTTGGTGCTCAACCTGGTTACAAAAAGCGATGTTCCAGCACCAGGCTTTGAAATCCGTGGGCTCAGCTCTGACTTGTGCTGTACCTGTAGTTGTGAGGAAAGTGAAGATGTATGTGAGAACTTATTTTAAGTCTCTGGAGCTGTATGTCCCCAAAGTGTCAGAAATACAAACAAATCCATGCCAGGGCTCCCACTCACAGAAACCTCTCTGGTTTTGAACTCAATCCTTACCGGAACAGCATCTTTATTTTACCTGCTCTGCTGCTTGCATTTCAGTGTCGTGAGACGCTTCCAAAAGCCATAAACTTAGCAAAATTTAATTGCAGTGTTGAACAATGCCCCTTACAGAAGAGAGACAGATACAATTCTAGTTTTCACCTTTTCACTGGGTACATTGCACCAGTGCTCATAAACAAATGCCAACATCGTTATTTTAGAGCATAATATTATTTATTCTCATTTCTCTCTGTAGACATCTCTCTCTTGCTTTGTTTGAAGTAACTATGAGAGAACAACCATCTAGTGGAGATTTTAGGACTGGCTTTCAGGAGTGGGCTGTAGTGGGGCTGTACAGGGGATTTGTGGATATAAGAAGGGGAGCTATAATGTAGGATACACAAAGAGCTGGTTGCAGGAAGAGATATGTGAAGATTTTTTGTAGTGATATCAAAAACCTGGGATGAATAAAGGCCCAAGGATAAATTCTGTCATGGAACGGAATGATGGAAATTTTGTTTCTGTGAGTGAAGAAACAAATGCTAAGCGTTATGTAAAAACGTGAGTGATGTTTTGAGGCGGGCAAGGTCTTAAACCTGCAGGAGCCCAAGTTGCAGCCTGGGCTGAGGCAGGGTCGTAGGCGCAGAAGTGTCCAGGATTGCAGTCTAAGGCTGCAGGTGCTGTAACACCAGTCTGCTCCACATTGTAATTAGAAGAGAGCAACAGCTCAGCAGACAATTTATTTAACACAAGAACTTCTCTCCAGCCCACACAGCCTACTGTGAAACAGTTAAAACAGTAAATTTGCAGTACATAGGAGGAGAGGAGCACAGTGATGCATATCTGCAGCAGCAGAGCACTGTGGTCCAGCAGCACCAGTATATCTTGTCCCAGCTCTACAGATGTGGAACATCATCATCACCCTGTTGTTCCACAGTGGTGCAGTGATGTGGTCGCAGATGCAGACACTCCAGTGGTACAATCGGATACGCAGAAAAGATTGCAGGGATGACTTCACGGAGGATGTCATTATTGCAGTAACAGCAAAAAGGAGCAGCCCAGGACTACAGGGTTGTGTCTGAGGGAGACAGATTTGTAGCTGTGCAGAAAAAAAGACGGAGTGAAGGCAGAAGTGCCGTGTTTATATAACCAGCACAGCAATATAGTGCACTGTGGGTGTGTACTCCAGGAGAATGCTAAGATACTGCCAGGATACAGGATGCAGTGATATTTTATTAATTAGGCTTATGCTATATTGGTGCAGTGATGTTCTAATATAATAAAGCAATAATACTCTTTTGGGGCACTTTACCATTTTGTAATTGAGTGGTACATGAATTAACAAATGTAGGGTAGTGTAATGATCTATTAGTATAAGCCAGGATGTCATCTTGGTCTAATGACATGTTTGCACACTAGATCGGCGAGGCAGCTGCGGAAAAGCACTCTGCTGTGGAGTTTATACCGGGTTAGCATGCAGTGCTGCACAGCACTGAGTGCCTGGAGAACACAGCACTGACAATGCGGTGGTGTGGTAACGCAATCCTGTGGCAGAACAGAGATGTGATACTGGTGCCATGTGGTAGGAGTTTGGCAGTGCACGGGTGTGATAATTGTGTAGTGTTGTAGCCTGACAGAAGAGTTTAGCAGTCCAATGATGTAGTAATACAATATTCCAGATGGGAGCTATTCTATACAGCAGTGATTACTTCTGGTGTGATATTAGCAAAGGGCTGCACTGATCTGACAGCACCATCCCGTTGTACCAGAAGGCAGCGAGTGAGGTGTTACCACCATGCCGCAGTTTTGGATGCACAGCTGTGAGTTAGCATGAGGGCAACGCCACAGACTTACCTGGTGACAGAAATGCAGTGTGGTGTGAGTACGGGCTGGTTATATGATGCATGTGATAGCGGGACAGCAGTGTTTTAAAGTGGCCCTGCAGCGGTAGCTCAGTGCCCAGTAGCTCAGTGCAGTGTGAGAGCAGTGGAGTGACTCACGGGTGTAGTTGGCAGGGGATGCATGTGTGATAATGCAGCAAAGTAGGAAAGTGGCGAGAAAAGGGAGTGTGGGGAGGATGTTTCATATAATTTTGGCCTGGTAGCAGGATAGGGTTGGAGTGGCCAAGTGGTAAAGGAGTGTCGTGGAGCAAAAAGGAGCATGCTATCACCCCTGCAGAGCAGAACAGCATGACGGTCCTATAGTGCCTATAGTGTGGCTACAGGACACAGTTTAGCAACAGCGCGGTATCGAGCAGTCGCACGTCCATAACATCAGAGGAGGAGTGATCCCTCGGCAGCCGGGATGGTGGTGAGATGGCAGCCTGGCAGCAGGACACAGTTTATTAATGTGACAACAGTAGCAACAGCAGCACAGAGACTGGGACAGCAGTGCGGTGGCAGCAGGGACTGCGATGCAACAGTTTTATGGCAGCAGGATTCCTGGGGCAGTGGTGATGCGGCAGCAGCACCTGCGGTACAGCGGCAGCTTGGCATCGGGCTCACGGCACAGCGCTGTATGGGTACTGCGGCACAGAAACCCACTGGTTCTTGTCGCTTCATTCCTCCTCTGCCACAGTGTTGGCCTAGCTGGCACCTTTAAGAAGAGCTCTTTCCGTGCCTTTGCTATGCAATATTAATTTGCAAGCGATCCTGCCATGTGAGACCTGACCGTTTTCAGAGCCGTTTAGCTTTCACACCCTGCCTGACTGTTAAATTTTTCAGTGAAGTGATTCCCCAACAGTTTTCTGTCAATTGCCTCTGGTAGCATGGGGATCAGAGGGGTCAAACAATGCTGTAGGGACTCATTAAGTATTTACAGGCTTCTGCTGTTAGCACTGTGGCCAAAGGGGCTTTTGTATTTCTATTTGTACGGGGAGTTAAGAGCCTCTCCTATCTGTGCTGTCTCCCATTCCTGCTTTTATGTCAGTGTCCGCATTACCATTAAAATAGGGAAAGCATCTTTCTGCATTTGCTG
This sequence comes from Harpia harpyja, assembly GCF_026419915.1. NCBI lineage: Eukaryota > Metazoa > Chordata > Aves > Accipitriformes > Accipitridae > Harpia > Harpia harpyja. The sequence goes on along the minus strand of NC_068948.1, from coordinate 42,927,120 downwards.
TATAATTTTCCTTCTCTTGTCCTGCTCCATCTTCCTTTACTCATGGGCTTTAGTTGTTCTTAACAGGTCTTAATGGACCTTACAGCAAACAGGGATGACAGAAGTGGCCCCATTTTGGGGCAGGATGTATCCTCTGGCTGCCTGTGTGGGAAGCCAAGAACATTCCCCTCTAAACTAGCCAGGAGCAGGTAGGGAAAAAGTGCCATGTCCAGCCTCTCATCCTTCTGGTCTCATCTGCAGGTTGACCTTGTTCCCTTAATGGCTTTGGCTTCAGCTGATTCTAACAGGAGTTTTGCCCAAGAGCGGTTGCTGCATCAGGACCACGCTTGGAGCTCCGCCAGCGGAAAGCCAGGGAGCTCGGGCCAGCTCAGCTGAGGCAGAGTGGTTAACGGCTCAGTAATGGAAGTTTTCAGTTGCCCCGTGTATTGGTGAGGGAGGCTGCGGCGCATTGGGCTGCGCTGGAGCGGTGATGCCAGCGATGGAAACTGTCAGGTGTCGCACTGTGGGATGGCAAAGGTGAAGGTGAAAGGTCTGGGTTTGCAGGTGCTCGCGTGCTGTGTTGTACCGTGCTGTAAGGCAGGTAAAGCAGCAGCGTGTCAGGGCTCGTGGCAAACTGAGGACAGTCTCTAACAGCTACTCATTTACAGCGTTAAATCGGCACAGTAATTTGGGGTGAACAGACTTCTTCCGGCTCAAAATGACCAACCGCTGTAGTGATGCTGACCCCATTGCACAGACTTAGCTCGCTGGTAGTGATGCTGACCCCATTGCACAGACTTAGCTCGCTGGTACGGAGCGTGGCCGCACAGGTTAGGAGGCAAAAAAACCCAGAAGAAACACCGTACCCTCCCCTGACTTTCCCCCCTCTTTTTACGGCACCTCTGAAGCCTTGTTCCGGCCCCAAAAGGGTCCTCAAAGGGCGCGGAGAAGAGGCAAGAGCGTCCCCGGGGCCGCAGGGGACACTCCTGCAGCCGGCGGTACGCCCCGAGCCGCTGCCGTGCCTGGCCGGGTGCTGGGCCGGCCGTGCCCGCCGGGGCTCCCCGGGGCGGCAGCGGCTCCGCCGGCTGCTCCCCCGGCCCGGCCCGGCCCGGCCCGGCCCGGCCCGGCCCGGCGCGCTCGGCGGCCCCAGGGCGCCCCCTGCTGCGGGCGGCGCGGCCCGGCCCGGCCGGCTCCTGCCGCGGGGCCACTTCCCCGGCGGGCGGGTCCGCCTGGGCACACAGCCGGGGCCTGCCCGTGCACCCCGGGGCTCGGGCCTCTGCCCGGTCCCCGGCCGCCCGGTGAGTGTGTCGGAGCCGGGGAGAGCCCCCTGGTTCCCGTGATGTAGGCGGGAGTCGGTCCCGGTGACCCGCGGATCGCCAGGCGCGTATTCGCAGGGGGCCGGGTACCCGCGTGCGGTTCCTACGGTCTCCGTGCTTCCATCCCTGCATGCGTTGCCACAGCCCACGTCCATGCATGCAGCCTGACATTAAGAGCCTTCACATACCTGTCTTGTCTGTATACACGCAGCCTGCACGCGTGCAGCCTCTGCTAAATCTTCTGCGTGGCTATGCAACCACCTCTGTACGTGCATATGCGTTCCTGTGCTTAAAACGATTGGCGTATGCGTACATCCCTGCCTGCTGACACCCACCATACCTTCCAAGGTACGTCTCGTGTTTTCTATATGTAACGGACACAGACACGGAAAAACATTGTTCCGCTTGAGCACATCCACTCAGCTCCCCCCTTGCTCGGCTTGGAGAAAAATTTATCACATTTATTGCTTGTAAAGAGTTTGAGGGATGTGAGCCAGACGTACAGAATCACTGAGGGGCAATGGATAAGCTTCCTGCCTGCAGTGGGTCTGCCAGCAAACGTTAATCTTTGTCAGTGATTTACTTTTTAAACAAATCTGTTTTAAAAGGATATAGAAAGACATCAAAATAAAACCAAGCTAAAAGAACATTCATTAAATATTCCGTTCATGAAATATACAACAGCATGATCTAATGCACTGAAATACACAAACCTTCTGGTTAGATTCAGCTTATCTTTTGAGAGAAGAAAATCTTTCAATAATAAATTAATCATCATTTAAATTAGTCCACTGTGCATTCCATCAACCTCTACCGCCTTGATTTTTGTTTCATGCAATATTGGGTCTGAACAAAGTGTCAGGGAAGAGTTTAGCTTTAGATGTAGTGGCTGGGCTGCAGGTTTGTCAGCTGAATTAGCTGTGGTTCTTTGTAGCATCACAGCTTCAGTAACTGTTTTTCCCTGATGAGTCCATGAGTGGTATTGATTTCCAATAACAAGCAGCTATATGGTGTGCATCCAGTAAAAGATGCCTAGCTAACTTTGGGCTCCCTTTCAATAATCCTCTGACATTCCTGTGACCTTAGAGAGCACAGCAGTGCCCATGAACTTGAGTAATCCTCCAATTTCAATCAAATGCCCTGCTTAGAAATAAAGACAAACAGCTGTCATAGCTTGTATGGTCATATTTAGTTTTTGAGTAGCTTTCTGCACCAGTATAAGACCATGAACTCAATACTATCTATGAATGAAGTAATTAGCAATATTCTAATATCCGCCCATTCCTCCCCTAGAGTACTTTGCACCTTGCATCCATCTTTGGAAAGAATATACAGCATTGCTTCATCCCACACAGCTGAAATACATTCTCTGCTCTTGGAAGGAAACAGGCAACCGTGTAACATTGTGAGGCATCATGTCACAAGGGTTGAAGGCAGGAAGTAGAAACCTGCCAGCAACCCCCCTGAGCTGTGCTGAAATACTGCAAAAAGGGTTTAGGTAGCTTGTGACCAGCTGTGTTGAGATATAGCCAGAGATCTCGTACTGGGATATGCAGTTTGATCCTTTTAAAGGTGCTGTCAGATCTTTACTCAAAATAGAAGTGAGGCAGACCTCGGTTTTGTGGTGGTCTATCTCATGTAGTGCTGCAGGGTTTTGGTTAGGATTGGTTCCCAGGCCTTGCTCATCTAATAATCAGCCACGCTTTCTGTAGCGCCTCAGTGTGCCAGCCAAATACTGACCCCCTGTCCCTTTCATTTGGAAAGAGGTGAGGGAGCCAGGGCAGAGAGAATTAGCTGCTTTTGCAGTAGTGCAATATGGACAGAGTGATTTACAGTTCTCATATTCCTGAGCAAAGAGAAGGGACCATGTAAGGTTTGTTTTAAACAATCTTTGTACTGCGTATACATGGCAAATTGTCACAGCAGCTTCTGAGCTGTCAAGTTTGTACTTGTCTTTTTTGTAGCCCATTGATGATCTTGAAAGCAGAAAATATCCACAAAACATTGTGCTCTGGCCAACACATCTCCTGTGCCGGGACTTGGAAGTTGGGCTAGTGCAAAATACGTGGACCAGATCGGCATGGAAGGTGTCAGGAGATGGCACGTTCCCATCTCTTTTCATCTAATGCAGAATAAAGCTAGCTAATTACAGACAAAGCTGTTCTAAACAGAAGTTGACGGTCCAGGCTTTGTTACCTTGAGAGGGATGGAAAATATCCTTGGTCTTTTTAATAACCTTTCTGTTGTTTGTGATTGAATATGATCCAATTGCTCTAATGGAGGAGAATATTATGCACAGCATGAGTCAGCAACGCTTTCTTCCTGGAACAGCTGACAGCAAAGAAAGTTCCCAAACTCTCTGCAGAAATATTCCTCCCCCTAGATGAGGATTTGGACTGCATCCACCAATACCTGCGGGTGCCTCCCCTTGAGATGGACCTGTACTTGTCTGACTGGAATATGGAACCATCCAAGGTTCATTCGAGGTTAGAAGATGCAACTTGATGTGCAGCAAAAGCACTTGAGAGCCTGACACAGAAGAGAGGGAAGCCAGTCGCAGAAGTTCAGAGTGCCAGTGCATGTTCCAGCAGTCGGGAGCTTTGAAATGAGGCCCTTGACAGAACTGGCAATGGGAGGATGTTAACAATTCCAAAAGCTTAGGCTCGTCTCAGGTCATCCAGCAAACAAGACTGGGTTGTTTCTTGTAAAATACATATCTATAGCCACCGGCCAAAGGGTGGTTGGGAGCAGATTTGAAAGCTACTAATCGATATGTGCCCTCTCCGCTCTGTGATAGGAAAAAATAGACCGGAAATTCTTGAACTATTAGGATAAATTAAATAAGGTGGCATATTTTAAAATACTAAATCTTCGAAGCATGCAATGGGCTTTTAGGTAAAACTATGGACTTCAGTGAAAAGATGCTAGGAATGAGTTTTCCCTGCTTTACTATATACTCCCCTCAGACATTAACGCCGGTACCTCCTGACTTTGCCTGTTGCAGTGTTTGTGTTGTGTTGAGAACAACCATCTGATACAATGCTCTAGCAAGTGAAAGACCAGGCACTGAAACGGGCCTGGCATCTGAACAGTCTCCCTGTACAAATCCATACTTCCACTGGAAATTTTTGCCAAGCAAAGCTACAGTCTGATAAGCAATCCCAAGTTTTGGATTGACTTTTGTTCTTTCTGTTGTGGCTGTTGGATTGTTTGATGCCACTGGATAAAGTTTCTGGCAGCTACCAAGTGATTAGCTATGGTGGGATCCAACATTTTCCTATGAAATGAGAATTTCTGCCAAAGGTGCCAGCCCGAAGCACAGCACTGCTGCTTTTTAAAGAATCCAGACATATTAAACCACCTAAATCACTCCCTGTTCAATGCCAAGTCGCCCAGCCTCCTCCCTGCTCTGTGCTCAGGTCAGTCAACGTGCCAAACGCTTCTTTCCTGTGAGCCGAGACCTCGCTCTGTGCCAAACCACATCCACCAAGGTCTCTGCTCTCCACCCTGGACCTCAGGGGAGAGGAAGGGATGCGGGCACATAGGCAAGACTCACATTTCACAAAGTTCCTACCAATTTTTAGAAAGTTTACAACAGAGCCCCAGACCTTAAAAGAACAGTGTGATTGCCACAAAGAACAGTGTGGGAAAACCAGTATACATGCATGTGCAGCCCTCCCACACGCATACTGACTACCCCAGATATAGGCATACCCACAGATCAGCACCTACACACAAATGTTTTTGACACACTTATTCTGAGCACCCTGTTCTCTTACAGCAGCCTCAGTTGGAGGAAGGGAGAAAATATGTTCCTTCTAACCTAATCTTCTAATGACCTTTCTGCCAACTCCACTTTCCTGCCTATCTCTAAGCTGCCCGTAGTGGTGATGGGAACAAGATCCCAATGTAGAGAGTGATTTTCCTCCTCAGACGTCAGCAGGGTCTGTCTGCTAGATTGTGATGTGCTGCCCAATTGCTCTTAAGAGATTCAGTGTGAACAAGGAGATAAGAAAATTGTTTATGATCGTGTCTCTTAGGCCCCTTGCAGCTCTGCCAGAGTTCTTGCAGAGTTGAAGGACTGTGACTGTGTTGCAAACCTGGTGCAAGTGGGCTCCCATCGCCTCTTCCCTTCCTGGATTGCGAACTCCCTGCCAAGCCTGGCAGCAAGTCTCAGCCTTCTCACTCTGCCCTGCACGTTTCCTACAACTGCCTGCAACTGCAGGAAAGAAAAGCAGGAGAGCAGGCAAACACGGCTGCCTGCCATGGTGGCTGGCTCTGAATGCTCCGGTACAAGCTAATATTTAGAGGGTGACCACCTCAACTTTTGTTGAGAGGCTTTTAGAGGTCTGTAAGACATGCTCAACGGCTGCCTTCCAAAGCTGTCCCGTGGCAGTCTGGGGGCTGTGATGAATTCTCCTGGCAGGAGACAGTCCCCGTCTCTGGGAGGATGTGGGAGATGGGCACTTCTCAATTGCAAGGCGTTCCTGGCCTCCACGCTGCCTGTCAGGGGGAGATTCATTAGCAGCAAGGAGGCGATTCTCTCTCCTCTCTGCTCTGGAATTGAAGTCGTTTGTCTCGGGAAGGAGCCCAGGCGCCTCAGCTCGCTGTGTGGCAGCTTCTGCTCAAGGGAGACAAGCACTTCGTCAGTAAACAAGGAGCCTGGGGAATGGCTCCAGCTGACAGAGGACGTTATTAATGACCAGCACTTTGGCTGAGGGTAGATGAGCCTCCCATTAGCTGCTTTAAGAGGGGAAAGAGAAATAGAGCTGAAGGTGGCAGCCTTGAGAGGAGCTGGGAGTTTTGGCATCCTCCTGCAAAGTCCCCTGCTGCGAGGCCCAGGGCTAGCACAGCCCCCAAGGAGTGACCGTATATTTCCCTAGTGCCAGGGGTCTTCAGACTGTGACAGCAGGAGACAGGCCCATCTCAGGAACAGTTTCGCTTCCCAGCTCATCATGGGTGGGCTCTGCTATGGAGGTCTTCCAGACCAGAGTTTCCTCATCCCCTCTGTCCCTTCCTCAGTCTGCCCTGGGTACAAGGGGTGTCTTTCAGTATCTACTACTGTAGCTTCTTGCTTTGGAGGGCCTGTGGACCTTTGCGCAGCTCTTTCCCAGGCCATGCAGTGAAGAAGGCATTGAGGGCATCTGAGGGGAGGCTGTTCCACTGCCTTCGCTCTTGGGAAGTGGTTAGTACAAGGAAGAGCAAGAAACAGCACCCCCCATGACCGTGCACTTCTGGCTGCGACTGGAACTGGAGAAGCTGTTGACTCTTGTCATGGTTGGACTCCTAAACTCATTTCCTCAGATGGAAGAAGCCTCTAAGCGCTAAAGCAACTGTTGATTCACCTTGCAATCATGCTTAATTTGCCACAGCACCATCAGGGTGGAAGCAGAGAAATCCCTGCTTTGTTGTGACATGAGTAGTTCATCCTTCTCTGTCCTATAGCCCTAGAGGTGCCAGGAGAGTGAGTCCTTGGCTCCTGCACAAAAAAAACGTGTTGTGCAAGCACTCAGCCCATGGGTTAGGTCTTGTAGAGCCTTTTGTTTGGAACTACACGTGCAAAGAAAGTTGTAAAATCTTTCAGCTGAACACCTGAGTGCCCAACCAGCCTGCTGCGCAGACAGGGTGTAGGATCGGTGTCATTTTGGTCTTCACAGTTCTTGAAGGAGGTAGCTTTTCATGCCGTGGCTTCTTATCACTATGGAGCTGCAGCTGTGGTAGCTTCACAGCTAAGGGTGCATTCGCTATCGGGTTCAGATCTTGTTGCCTGGGTGTGATGGTGAGTTTTTTATGCAATTGAAATCTTTTTTCAGACTGAATGCTCTTATGCTCAGCCTGAGATCAGAGGAAAATGTATTGGGGACTCAGCCCTTTTCTTTCAGAGTTTATTCTGTTACCACACCACACCTAAAGTCCAGAGCTCAGAGCTGGCTCTAGGTTTAGGAGCCTCTTATTTATTCCAGGACTTGGGTGCTTGGAAATGGAATGGATGGATCTGACATCCGAATTCTTTGCTTCACGTTATCTAGCCTGGGGCTGTTCAGATTTAGATTCAGGTGTGAGCCCACCTTTGGCAGACTAGTGCAGGTAAACCGCCAGTTGATTTCTACTTGCAGAAAGCTGGAAAAACTTTACCGCAAGGCTGGCTCAAGGTCTCTCCCTTGTGGTTAAAAATTACTATCCTGGGGCTGAGAGTGTTGTAGGGTCCCTGGACCACTGCCTCCAGGTTTGCTTCCACCGTGGCAGGAAAAGAATGAGGGACTTTTATGTCTGCTGGTATTTATAAGCTGAAACAGGTCCCACCCAGATAAATGGTCCATTTCTGCTCCGAAACGAGCTCTGGACTCTGCTCCAAACCCCTAAGTGGATTGCCTTCTGGCCAGCCTAGCTCTCTGGTGATTGAAAAGCCGAGAGGACTTAGAAGGGGGGTGGGTAGGGATGCGATGTTCAGAGGCTGTGTGGACCCAAACTAGCTGGATTCACTGAACTCATCACTGAAATCACTTCTTGCGGTGCCTCTCTGTTCTAATTCTCCCTGAATCAGCCCTCTCTCATGAGTGAAACAATCTTGCCTGCAGATTGAGGGGGGTGGGAGGGATTTGAACATTAATCTGATGTAGATTATACATCCGCCTCCCTCTCTCTCCCCTTCTCACTCTCTCTCTCTCCCTCTCTTTCTGTCTGTTTCTCTCCCCTCCCTCTCCTTCCTGCTTCATCTCTTCAAGAAAGTGAACATAAAGTAAAAACACGGAGAGAGAGAGGCAGAGAGAGAAAAAGCTCCCTGAAGAGGGAAGCCCCAGCAGCCAGTAGCTGTTTGGATTTGCCTGGCACTGCCTTTCTTGCTTTGCTCCCAAGGAATACCTTTAATGGGATCAATTGCTTCAGTTCCTTTATAACCAAGTCCACCGGAAAGGCAGACTCAACATATTATGGGCAACTGTGTGAAGTCTCCACTGAGAAACCTCTCAAAAAAGGTATGTTCCCTGAATCAAAGTGCATTGTGCGTTTCCAGCCCTGCTTCTTGGGATGGGTGACGTCGTGGGCAGATGGGAATGGGAGGTGGGAGAAACACAGAGGTGTGTATGAAGGGTTCAACTCTCTTCACCAGAGTTTTTTTGTAAGAGCTGCTCATGCAAGTGCAGCTGTTAGAGCCCGGGATGCTGAGAGCCGTAACGTGTGTGTAAATAAATGTGTGCATATGCATGCACATGAGTAGGCTTGTGTCCTGCTCTGTGTGTGTGTGTATAGCTGTCCTCTGGGTACGTGCAAGCTTGTGCTTGTCAATGTGCACAGTATGCTGGTACACATCTTCTGTACAGGCATCTTAATGTATGTGTATATGTCTGAGATTGTGTGTGTGTGCGTGTGCATGTGCTTCATTTGAGAGGTATCTGCATGAGTCCAGTCATGTGGGTCATTTCTGTAGGGACATATATTCATGGACATGTGAATGGGCATGCGTCTGTACGTATTCCTGTTGGTGTGTAAGAATATGCACACCTAATGAGTCCATCTGAAGCATGTGTGTGTCCTTAGCTCTTTATGTCTCTATGTACACATCCTGAGGTGTGTGAGCAGGCATGCAATGTTTGTTATGAGTGTATAGGGGGGGAATTTGTGTGTGTCACACACGTATCCCTGCTTGTATGGTGCTCTGTGTGTGTATACCTGCTAGTGGATGTCCTCACAGGAGTCTGTATGTAGACATGTGTGTTTTCATGTATATCCATCCTTGTGTATGCACATATCTAGTTTTGTTGGTATGTGTTTGGGTACAAAAGCATGTTTTTCTCTGTAATCTGTTTATCCATGCCTCTGTCTGTGAGTGGATACACTGGGGCCCAGCTGCGTGTTCATGCATCATGTTGCACGTCAGCACGGCCCATGTGTCTACATGCTTGGGCCCAGCTGGACGTCATCTGCAAGCTGCCATGTGTATCTGTTAGGCTTCAACCCGCGGTCTGCTCTGTGCTGAGGTGTTACAGTGATCCCAGGACGAATTAGATTCAGGAACAATTCTGCTGTTAGGGACTAGATTGAAATGGGAATGATGTGCCCCAGAAATATTTCTTGTTTGACTGAGGAAGGTCTTGCAGCACTGTGTACCTGTCAGCTGCACAGTTCTCACTTAGCATCGCTGCAAATCTAATAACTCAGCAAAAAGCTGTGCAATTCACTCCTTGTAAATGAAAAAGTTATGCTAAGCATCCGAATTATTGCAGTGAGGAGCTACCTCTGTGGAGACCTTGCTGACAGTGAAATGCCACTGCCATCAGGATGCTCCACCCACGACACTTTGCCACCAGGGAAGGCTCTTCTGGGAGGGAGCTGTTGCGGAGAGGACCTACCTAGCAGGGAGTTTCTTCTCACAGGAGATTTGCCTCTTCTGCATAGAAGCACAGTTTGCTTCTTATCTCGGCTGCTGTAAACAAAGCCAGGAATGGCACAGTGCTGCTGTGGGGGAGCTGGGATAGACGAGGAGGGGATTCATCACCAAGCAGTTAGGCAGTGCTGAGACCAGTCCCTAGGTCAGGGTGACCTCCAGGGAGAGGCAGAAGTGCTTGAGGTTCACCAAAATGTTGCACATATGAAAAAACAACTTGGTTGCTTGTAGGTCGCCTCCAACTTGCAATAAAAGGAGTTGGCTGCAGCTGTGCTCAACATGATCAAGGCGATTGCAATTAAAGTCTGACGTGTGGCCAGGCTGCTTGAATCAAAATGGATTCAAGAACTTATAAGCTCTGTGTCGTCAGTCTTTTAGGTAATTTATGCTTTCATTCCTAAAAGCTGCTTCGAATAATGCACTTTGTGCCTAGTTAGAAGGCCTGGGATGGCAGGACTAAAGAGAGAAAGCTGAATTAGAGAATTTCTCAGACGTTGCTCCAGCTAGCCATGAATTAAGGCCTCAGGCACTCATCCTGACAGGTCCTGGGGCTCTGCTGTTCTTTCGATCACGATACACATGATTATAGTGGAGACTTTGCAGGTCAGTCTTAACATTGCACAACTTCACTTGGCTGTTTTATGATCCCAGTCTTTTTTCTCAGATTTACCTTGGGCAAACTCATTTTGCTGAAATGGTAAAGAGGAGGGACTCTAGAAAAGCTGTGTGAAAGCTGCTCTTGGGTGACACACTGATCTCTTGAATACATTATTTCAACCTGAAATTTGGGAGTCACTCCCAGCCACCGTCTGGCTTGGTCTGGGACTGGCTGACATGGGGCTACCTTGCCTGTTCAGGTGGCAGTGCTCAGGCTTTTTCTCTGCAACATCTGTTGTTGGCAGCTTCACTTCCCACTGTCACAGTGTCCCCCCGGTGATCCCAGTGGCCAGCCTGGCCGCCTTTCCCTCTGAGAGGCACTACTGTTGGGATGAAGAGGCCCCTCTGGGCTTGCCGTTCTGCAAAGTCCCTCTGACACGCAGGCAGGTAAATGAAGTGAATCCTGTTGTGCTTCTGCTGTGCAGAAAGGAAGAGCTTTGGCATCCAGGTCCCTCGCTTTGCCACCCTCCACCGTCACTACGGCTGTCTCTAAATCAGCCTGGTCTCTTCTCTCTCCACAATCTGCTGGTCTGACAGAGCCAAGGGCCGGACTCAGCCAGGAAGCGTAGTGGTCCTTTGCTTGGGGAAGGGACAGGAGAAGCCGGAGCTCCCCAGTCCTGTCCTTGCATTTTCCTTGTCATGTATGCTGCCGTTTCCCCTGTAACAGGCGGCTGATGTTGCTTTGCCCCGTACTCATATCACAGCTCCCTTCCCAGCTCTGCTGGGAGGTAGGAGGAACGTGGTGGAGGGAACTTGTGGGGATACTTGCAGAGAAACCTGCGGGGCTGCTGGCAGAGGGAGTGTCGAATGCCATAAATCCTGCCTGCAGCAGCAGAGAGGGGCAGAGAGCCCCTGTCAGGGTATCAGTAAGCCGTGCACTTTGTCCTGGCACTGCGGCGGGTTGTCTGGTCAGGATCCTCGGTGGCTCTTGGCAACTGTTTCATCAGACTGGCAATCTCTATCCGCACAGGAAAATAATGGGATGACCGTTCTGTGGTACTGCTCTGTGGTTTGGTAATAAACTCTATTGACTGGAAGGGTCAGCAAACAAGGATTAGGGGCTGTGGGGCCTTCGATCTTTCACTTGGCTTCACTGGAATTAAACACAGAACCAATGTGGGCTATTTTAAGTGATTCATATTATTTGGTATATTAAACTGAAAAATGTGCCAGGAAATAAAGCTGATAATTTTGAAAATACATAGCACTGATATCACGAAGCTGTGCAGTTCAACACAGATGCCTTGACATTTAGCTGAGCTAGTAATATACCATTTGTGGACGGATGCTCATCTTTCAGGTTTTTAAGGACAAATATCTTTCAGGTTTTTAAGGGCAAATGTCCTATGTGTCAGATTTAATCAGAGACAAATTCCTTCCTCATCCATGACTGCAACAAAAATGCTTTTCTGCTTCATTATGTTCTTTCTCCATGGCTTGCTTTTTGGGTTGTTTTTGTTTTGATGCTTGATATTCACATGACATTATACTTGAGCAGATTGGTGTAAGACTGTGTACAAAAAGGCAAACTACAAACCATGTGTGCAATATAATAGCACATGGCAGACACATCAAGTAGGTACAATAGACTCGGACAAGTGTGAATGGGCCGTGTGTGTGTATCTGGTCTTTTAGGCTGAAAAAGCACATCAGGCTTTAAGGAAAGGGTTAATAGAGACAATGACAATTGACAGAGCTTCTCTGATCACCCCTGGGAACACCGGCTGTAAAAGTAGAATCATTCCTGAAGAGGAATCTGATGCATGATTAATGTTTATTCTATAAAACCAAGGGTCCTGTGGGTTGTGCTGGCTTTTTATAGCTGCATGGGAATCTCAGGATAAGAGTTTTCTTGCAGAGCCAGGGAAATGCATTTCTATAAAAGGAAAGCAGTGCCTCCTTATAAAATCCAGTGCTGGATTCTGTTCTGGAGCCCTAGCTTAGCAGGACGTGTGCACTTAGGAAAATGTGCAAATGCAAACAGACAAAAATGTTGTGCCCGTGCCTGATCTCCACTTTGGGACTGTCAGTGATTAGAAGAGGCCAGTTGCAGTAACTACCTCAGACCCTGAGGATGTAACTAATTAGAAGTGGCATGGGGAGTGTGAGCCTGCAGTTGGCAGAGCCACCTGATGCTGTAAACGGCCTTCTAATAATATTATAAAGCGTGTGATGCTATGTTGCTGAAATGTAATGTGGAGCCTAGTGCAGTGCCTTTGTGCAGGCTCTGCCTGGTCTCCTGGGGATGCCCTGGATGATGTGGCCCTGCCAGCAGCTTTGCCCTGGGCACAGGCTGGCACACGTACTGTTAGGTTGGGGCGTGCTTGTCCTTTGCAGCTCATTCAAGGGATTAACTCCGGGGCCGATAGTAGGAGCATGGCCCTTTGGGCTGTGTCTGGGTAGATGTGAGCAGAGCTGAGAGTTTGATGTCGTTTCAAAGCGAAATTCTCCTGGTTGGTTGTACTTCTATCAGCTTTTGAAAGTGAACTCCTGGACTTACTGCTTCTGTACAAATCCTAATATACCGGTGGGGGGGACGCAGTGCGGACCAGATGAAGGAAATTTAGCAATAATGTCTCTGCGAGGCGGTTCAGTAAAACTTCAGAGGAATGGCTGGGCGAGACGGGGAGGTAACATCCTCTGTTGTGTTGTTTGCTTGCTGCTGGTTGGCTGGGAAGATCCGCCATGAGGAGAAGACGTGCTATAAGGCTGTCCAGACGAGTGAAGAGGGGCCGTCGGCTTGCGAGTACCAGGGTCCGCTCATGGTGCTGGCCCAGAACTGCGCCGTCATGCACAACCTGCTGGGGCCAGCATGCATCTTCCTGAGGAAGGGCTTCGCAGAAAACAGGCAGCCTGTACGTAAGTTACACCCAGCCGGGCGAGACATGCGCAAAGCCACATGGACGTGAGCCGGGGATGCGGAGCTGCCCGCATGCTCCACCTGTGCGGTGCATCCTGGCTCCAGCTCCAAGTGCAAATACAATCACAGGCAAATGTCTAACCTGAAGGGTGTGCAGAGATATCCCTGTGCCTAAACACCAAGAAAGGAGGATTCTAAAAATGCAGCTATGGAAGATAGATCCAAGTCTACACTCAAGTAGGCATAATCATATGGACTCAGGAGAAGGACTTAGGACTTCAGGACTTATATAATCATATGGATTTAGGAGGAGTCCCGTCTTCAAAGCTGTTATTCCAGCAAGACATCCACATCTCATTCCCAGAGGCTCAGATTAGCATTTAAGGCCTAAATAGCCACTTAAATGCAAATCAGGGCATCTGCACTGGGAACAAGCTGTCCCACAGAGATGCCCATATTTGATACTGTTCCTATCAGCTCACAGTGACCACACGAGTACCAGCAGAAATAAGCATGTATCTGCCTCCTCACAGATACCCAAATGCAATCTTTTATACACTATCATACCCAGCCTGACACTGCAGCAGTCCTAGCCAAATAAACCAAAAAACATCAGTCTGTCCTCATATTTGCAAATAGTGCCAGACTACCAAATGCTATTACCCACACACGTGCAGAGATAAATAACAAAACGACATCTATCCACTCAGGCACACCTGTTTGTAACTACGTGCTCATATGCATCTAATGTATGCATTTATATACAAACAAAAATATGTGTTTGTATGTAAATTAACATGTAGATACCTGGACATGTTAAATATACATAAATATGCACCCCAATATTGTATCTTTACAAGAAGTAAACCATATTTTTGCACATAAACATTCGCTTCCTACAATAACATTAATTTAAAGACATACACAAACATATGATTAACACAATTTTTATGGACATATATGAGTGAATATGCGCATTGTCAGATATTCACCCAGTGCGTTCCATATTCTTGTGGTGAAACAAAGCTCACCCCAGTTACCTGAGAGTCAGAGCTTTCTTGCCTCTGTGAGAAATCTCTGTGTTACTCGTGCGTTGATATGGTTATCTACAGCTGTAGGAGACACCTAGATCTTTATATCTGAAACCTCTTCTTCAACCAACAATGCCAAAAAGATTCATTATTTGTCATTATTGATCAAAGGGCTTTTGTTCTTCTTAACCTTCAGCCACTAAGTGATCACATGTTCCTTGTGCCAGTTCACTAAAACACAAACTGTAATACTCTCACCCAAGCACACTTGCTGGCATGCACAGAGCTACCTGTCATAGGAGATAGGTCCAGCTCCCTAGTGGAAGGCTCACAGCTGGACAAGTATCCATCCTGCTTAGGCCGTGGAAACTCACAGTACCCTAAGAAGTATCCAAAACAGGATTAGTGATGTCTATAACTACCCTGATGTAGAATAAGTGCATCTGATAAACAGCTTTACTTTTACTGACTCTCTAGACTAACAGGATTTATTGTGCATAGAATAGAAATAAATGAGGGTAAGAACATTAGAAATAATGGACTCTCTGAGGGTCACCTCTGTTCATATCTAGGATCTAAACTCTCTGAACATTTTTATTCCTCTTTCCATATGTTCTCCAAAAGCTTTAGAGTGATTCAGACCATTTTTTCCCAAGCAATTTTCCTCCTTTATCATTTTAGGGGATCTTCTTTCAAATTTAAAACAGAAAACCTCTTCATGATGTTAGTTATTGCTTGAGTCAGATTTTTGGAGGGACGTAAACCCTCCCCCACCTTTTGCATTTGCAGTCTGTGGCTCTCTGATGGTAGAATCTGCATGTGCAAAGATATGCTCAGAGCCCTGCAAACGCAAATGCCTTGCTGTGCAAAATTAGAGCCGGTGCTGAAGCCCCCGTTTCTGACATGTGTCAGTCATGTCGGTTGCAACACGGTCTTCAGTGCGCGAGGAGGAGGATGGTCTTGTGACGACTGCACTGGAGGAAGGCCGGGGTCCTACCCCAGCCACTCTCACAAGACGGCAGTTACCGCGGGTGAGTCACGGCACCCTTCGCACCGTGGCGGTGGTGATCATGCCCCTGCATCTGCTGCCACGCTGAGCCGGCTGTCGGCACACAGCAGTATCTCCAGGGATTAATGTTTGCGAACTCCGGAATGAGGTGCACAAGGTGTTGGTACTGATCACGGGTGGTTTTCATCTGCTGTTTTATCTAAGGCAGGGGGGCAGTAATGCCTCCTGCGTCCGGTCTAAGGAGTTTGAATTGTTTTATTATTTGGTGTTGATGAAAGCAGAACAAATGGGATGACATGTTTGAAAATACCAGGTCTGTGAAGGATGAAACGGCAGAGCCAGTGCACTCTGACAGTTCCATCCAGCACAGAGATGCCTCTGGGAAGGTTATGAGTGGCAAGCTGGTCATTTCTCTGGCACAGCCCACTTTTGCACAGACGTAAACCAGTGTGTGTCCTAGTTTGCTATGCACTCTGAGCAGCTGCCATTAGAGTTTCCAGAGGAGCCTGTGGTTAAATAGCAAAGGATCATCCTTCTCAAACTGATCAAGGGCACCGTCTCCAGGGACGTGTGGTGAGGCTGGAGGACACCTGGAAGGCAAGGAGAAACTCCCCACGGTTGAGGGGAAAAGCCGAGAGTGAGACGACAAAAGAGATCGCATTTCTGTGTTTCCAAATTCTCAGATGTTTTGGATTTGCCTGGGAGCCATGAGAGGAATTAGAAAGGGCATTTAAACCAGAAAGCAGTGCATTTCCATGCTCATCTCTTCTTCCTGGTGCAGTGTTGGAATTTTCCTATACTCTTTTGTATCCTCCCCCTTCTTCCAAGAAATTCAAATTGGATGTTTGAAGTTGCAGTGTTTCCTGAACATGGTGAATCCTTGTCCTGTTTTGTTTGTAGATGACCTTGGTGATGTATATGTTGTGTGTCTGCCTTCATGCCTGGTTTCAAAATGCTTGTATATGGAGTTGAGGCTGGGGGGAACGGGGAAGTTCCTACCTTTTTGTGGGGACTGACTGTAGGAGATGGCACTGGGATGTTGGCTGTAAGAGAGCTCGTGGCTGTCGCTGTCCTGCCAGAAGGACAGGGATCAAGCAGTGATCCAAGCAGATGATGGTATAGACCTGCTGGTTACAGGGACTGCTTCCAGCTGTTTTGATCTGGCTGTGTCAGCGGAGCTGCAATAGGAGATACAATCAGAGCTCTAGAGATGATCATAACTGCTGCAGGGACAGTCTCTGCTCCAGGACTTGGTGCTGGGGAGTGATGTAGGAGCTTCATGAAGGTGCTCATAGTACCATCAGGTGGGGAGGCCGCACATATTGCTGTGCTGGCCCAGGTCTCTTCTATTTCGGGGGAGCACCTTTCATCCCCCTGTCCAGCAGATGAGAGGGAGAGGGGCTTCCACAGAAAAGTGTGCAGGCTAACACCCCTCCCGTTGGTGGGGAGAGCTGGGAAGCCTTGCTAGGTGGATGGTATTAAACATGTCATCACCTTCTTGTTTCTTCTCTCACTTTCTGGCTTGTCCCAGAACTGCTTGCACCAAGAAGTGCTATTCTGAAACTGTTTGTGGCAAGCAAACGGCTTTAACATATTATGTTCTGTTTTTGCAGGATAGAGAACTGCGTCCGGAAGAAATTGAAGGTAAAATTTGTCGCTCCTTCTGTGTCACCTTTCTCCCTGCCCAGTGAAAACCTACTGGCTGGCCCTTCCAGGTTGGCCCCCATGGGGTAAAATAATCTGGGGCAAATCAAGGGAGATGATTAGTGGAGTAATTCCTGGAAACCCCAGCAGAAGAAATAATATGTAAAACTGCAAGAGTGCTGACTGTGAAGGAATTTGCATCCATTCCAGCTTCTTCCAGGGTGGGAGGATAAGTAAAGTAATGAAATATTGGCTGTCAGGGAACTGCTGTTCACCCCAGCTCCCACAGAAAGTGTTGTAGAGCATGATACAATAGTATGGCTCCAGGGAAGCTATTTTACCTACTAATCCCTACAGTGAGGGTTATTTAATATAGTGCAGGGGTGAAAGTTGGGAAAACTTAGTAGTTGCAGTCTCTTCAGGGAGTGCAGTTTAGCAATGATCCGTTTGTGATGCTTGTAGTCCAAGCAAGCTTTCCTGTAAGGAATGGGTCAGCAGTGCTGCTGATAGAAGAGCTTAACATTGCTTCAGTCATTGCCTCTTTGCAGGGAGATGTGGGAAAATACGGAGTATCTTAGGGAGTCTGGCCTCATAAAGTGCTGCTGATTCTGGGGAGGTTTCTTGGAAAAGGTATTTCAAGCTGTAACTGACAATATTGTTCTTTTTGGATCCACTCCCACAGAATTAAGAGAAGCCTTTAAAGAGTTTGATAAAGACAAGGATGGGTTTATTAACTGCAGGGACCTGGGGAACTGCATGCGAACCATGGGATACATGCCTACTGAGATGGAGCTAATAGAGCTCTCCCAGCAGATCAACATGAACCGTGAGTAATATCCACCTAGCCGTACCTCCTTGTTGCTGCTGTGCCCTGCATCATTGCCTTGGGCTCTCTCAGTCTCCTGCTGTCTCTTTTCTTTTGGATTCCCCCCGCCCTCTTCTTTTCATTCTCATTTTCACTCCCTATCATCTTTCCTGTTTGTGGTCCCTAGGAGTTGATGTCTGTCTTTCTTGCTTATCAAAGCGACTGTGTGGACTGTGGTGTATGGCAACAGTGAGTGGAAGGGTTGTCCTTCATGCTCATGGTGTCAGGCATAAAACTGCCCTTGACGTGGGTGGTTAGGCATTGGTGCACAGATTGTGGGTGTTGTCATATTGAAGCTGTTGTCAGATGGGTCAGGCTGAAGAAAGAGCCTGGGAAGATGGAGATGCTTTGGTCAGATGGGTGATGGATGGGCTGTTCGCTCTGCGGTGGTTGTTTGTGGATCTGCTGTGTGACAGGGGATGGGCTGCGAGTGAGCTGTGCTGGCAATGTCAGATGGGGGCATCTGCTGGAGTCATGGAAAAATGTGACAAACGCGTCCAATTCATTGTAACTGTGTTTGTGCCCCTTGTCTTTCACCATTATTCTTTGTCGCCTCTTGTCTGTGGCAGTGCAAGGTATTACCCTCAGCCAGGTGGGAAAAAGGATATTTAGTGCATGTTATTTCTGACACATGATGATGTAAAAAGGACAAGTTACTTGGTCAAGGGAGGGAAAACAGTTGTGACATACGCAACCAGTCACACACAAAAGCAGCTGATAAGCCTGGCACACAAGTGCTTAGGAATTTGAGAGTGTTACTGCCAGCTTTCAGATAGGGGACAAACAAGAAAAAGGACTATATATGACGAATAAACAGTTGGACATACATTAGCCACTGCTAATGGAGCAAGACTCCACCACTGATGCAGGGCACTGCCCAGGCCATGCAGGAACATCATGCTGTGCCCTTGCTGTACCCTTTGGCACAGGCACAGCAGAGGGTTGCTATAAGCACTAGAATGATCAAGCCTCTAATATGTAGTACGTGATGCCATAAGGATGTGACAGTCCATGGCAGCCTAGGATGGAATAGCTTGGGCTCATTCCGCCTAGCCCACAATCCAGAAAATACAAAGACAGGTGAAAACTCCCTCTGCTTTTCCTTCCACTGTCCTGCACCTTCTGTGCTTTGCTTCCTGGTGAACCAAGCTATCTCTGGGGCACACAGAAGTGCAAAGTGAGTGCTGGGCTTGGCTAACGTATGGAGTTCTTACACACGATCTTTCATCTTGTCCCAAGTGGGTGGCCATGTGGATTTTGAAGATTTTGTTGAGCTGATGGGACCAAAGCTGCTAGCAGAAACTGCAGACATGATTGGTGTAAAAGAGCTCCGTGATGCCTTCAGAGAGGTGAGTGCTCCCTACCGCGTGCCCCCCAGAGAGGTGAGCAACAGGAGACAGGAAAGAGAGGAGACCCACTGGGGAAGAGAAGAGGAGGAGAGAGCAGCACAGTGGAAGACAGAGAAAGAGCCAAGCCAGGCATGAAACAAGGGAGGAGCAGAGAAAGTCACTAAGATAAGGGAACCCTTGAGGCAAGGAAGAGGAAAGCTGGTGCAGACACAGCAGTTACAAGGGGTTTCTGAGGAGAAAAAACAGACTGGATCCAAAAGGCACCTGAAGGAGGAAAAGGAGGGACACAAAAGGAATGCAGGAAAAATAGGTCGCTCAGGAGCAGGACAATACAAAATCCAACCCAGAGCAAGATCCATTTCCATTAACTGTATTTCCCCTGCTGGTATTTTTCATGTACTTACAGTTTGACACCAATGGTGATGGGGAGATCAGCACCAGTGAGCTACGAGAAGCCATGAAGAAGCTTCTAGGGCAGCAAGTGGGCCATCGGGATATTGAAGAGATCATCCGGGACGTGGATCTGAACGGAGATGGGCGTGTTGATTTTGAAGGTGAGAAGGGATGAACGCTCCCTGTCCATCCGCTCTCACGTGAGTTCAGAGTTTCAGCTCAGAGGCGGAAGTGGAAGGGAAGATTTGCATGCTTAGGGCCCAGGTATCTGAAGTGTGGAGAAAAAGTCAAACAAGATTTTTTTTTTTCCTAGTCAGCTGAGGAAAATGGAGAACATTGGCCCACACAGGGAGTTCCTCAGGTGAAGCGTTCATTTGTGTATCATCTCTTGCTGCATCTCAGTTTGAATTGGGTCTCCATAATTCTAGCATGGTAAGGGATATGCCCTGTTACAGAGAAGCAGATTCTGGTGCACACAGCCGCCTTTTTATGGGGCATTTTCCTTTCTGTTAAAACTATTGCAAGAGCTGTGACGAGGGTGGATTGGTTTGGAGAATGCATTGCACCTTCCATTTCCTCTGGCTCACCTCGTTATCTGGGTTTATAGAGAATTTGTTTCTGTGCCTTTATGCCAGAAGATGGTCACGTGCCAGATGTGTTCAGTAGGACTGCAGATATCTGATCTAGAGGTGTCATGTTAAATCCTAGAGATAATTCATTTCTTCACCCACTTTTCATGCCAGAAGGACTTCGAAAAATAAGAGTGGTTAGGCTACTATCCTAGCCATTAGCTATGGCAGGAGCATATTAACAGAGCTCAGGGTTTCTGGCAAGGGAAGCAGTTGATATCAGACAGCTAAGCAGATATAAGAGCTGGAAGGCTGCTTGTTTTCCTAGTGAAGCACAGGAACTACAGAATTAAAATAAAATTGATGTAATTTTTTTGGCTCAGAGGCATTCCTAGGTCTCCTACATGGCAAGGAGTCTCAGTCCTCAGGATTACTGAAGCTTCTGAGGGCTTTGAAAATGCTAAAAAACTAGAAGTGTCTCCTTAGAAAGTATCTGGTAGCTGCAGTTGTTCTAATGCACTGGCTGATTACATGCCAGTAGCTTTCCTTGTTTCCCACAGCTAAATTACGTTAGACAGCTAAAATACATGAAATGCTATCCCAGTATCATTTTCTCTGTGAGTTACTGCTTTAGTTGTCAAAGGACAGCTCCATCAATGGAAAAGGAGAAGTCAAAGGGGTAATTTCCACTGCCGCCCTCCTTGCAGAGTCATTAGTTCCTCAGCAGTTCAAGTGCAGAATGAAAACACATTTATATTTGATGGTATTTACACTCAATTTGAACAATTGTAATTGACTTCACAAGCTGCAGGGTGGTGAAGAAATAGATCCAGGGTATCCTTACAGTTAACCTGTATCTTTAAAAACAAGAAGTCCATCCAAGTGAACTTTTCTCTACAAAAATGCTGGTACCTACCAAAACACCAGTGCTTTCCCACACTGGTGTCTCTGTGAAGTGGCAAGCTTACTAAGAAATCATACTGTGTTCCCAAGACTATAAATCAAGGTTCCCTGAAGTTACAGTGAAGGTGACAACACTTGCCGTAGTGGCTCACAAGGAGTTGCTTGTGCAAACAAGACTGTACACTGGCTGGGAAGGAGTCCGAGGCAATGAAATGACCTGCTAGTGGGATCATATCACCATATCTAATGCAAGGATTAAAGCCCATTTTGTGTGAGCTCTCCAGGGCGTGTCATGGAGCAGCACAGACCTCCTGGCAGTGTGTGGACTCTCGGTTTCACCCTGGCTGCACGCTATCTCCAGGGAATGAGAGCTGAGTTGGGGACCATGGATGCCTTCTGCTTCAGGGCTGTCTTTTCTTGTTGGTTGCAGAGTTTGTTCGCATGATGTCCCGTTGAAGACTATTCTCAGCTAAAGAAGAATCAGCACCTTAGAGAGGGCAGAAGAGGACCTAGATGGAACATCTAGCCCGGATGTTCCCACATGAAGGTTTATCGGCTGGCTGCAATTGGGACATTGCAAGATGACCTGCTGCTCCTCCCTCATGGTGGTCCCCATGCCCCTCCACCCTTTCACACTGTGAAAGACTTGCAACTTCCTACAACTGGAACCATTCCTCGGAGATGATTGCAGGAAACTGCAGAGCCAGGACTTACCATGATGCTTTCATGGAATATTTGCAACTTTAGACTCCTCCTCCCCAGCTTTATTCTCCCACCAGCTGCTGCAAAGCAAGAGCAGGAGAAATCCTCTTGGCTTGGTGGATGAGAACAAAGCCATTGGGACTGGTGGCAGCCTCAGGGCGTGCTCTGCACTTCTTGGTTTCCCTTGGTGAACCGTGTCTGTGTTTGCTGTCTGTGTGTGTGTGTCTATCTGTGTGGAGTTATTTATGCTTCCCCAGCACATACTCGCATCTCCTGTGGTTATGTTTACCAAGAGTAAATTCAAATACATGTCTTGCGGGGGGAAAGCGATAAATATGCACGCTGAAATGATGTGGAGCCTGGATGTCCCTGTGAGAGGTGGTGGCTGGGCTGGGGGAGAAGGGCTTCAGCAGATGCACACACCAGCATCTGCACCAGGGTCTGGAGGTGAGTCCTCGCCTCAGGAAGGGGAGTCACTGCCAGCCACTAAGCCTGTGGCAGGGCTCTGCTCTCCCTCCCGCTGTCCCCACATCCAAGGGGCCTGGAGGTGCCTCATGGTGAGGGCAGTGCGGAGGGTCCCCATCCCTGCATCCCCTCCTCTTGCAAGGGGGCAGGTGAGAGCCCCTGGGGCGCCGCGGCAAGGAGCGATGGGAGAAAGGGCACAGAGGGGAGCTGGGTGGGAGGGGGATAGGCAGCAATAGCCAACCCCCCCATTTTGAGACCATTTCAAACACAACTGTGAGCGTATGCACTGTGGGGGCTGTGCTGCGGGAGCTGGGCTGTAACACTGTTGGTGCCGGGGATTGCCTGGGAGCCTCCTTGTGTGGCAGTGCCCTGCTCTCCACCTTGTTCACACTCAAAAATGCTGCACGTGTCTGCAGCAGTGACCACGACAGCAGCCTCCGGGCCCTACCAGCTTCTTCCAGACACGTCAGATGCTCATCCTCCTTCCCCTTTCCCCAAGATGCTCCCGACTTCCCACTCCCTTCCTCTACCCTGCCAGACCTACGCATGTCCCCTTTCTCTATGCAGAGGCTCAATCACAAGTTGCCGGGACTAATGTCTGCTTGGTTTCGAAAGGCATCATCATTGCTGTGTATTTCTCGGTGTGACTGGGAGCTGTTTTCCTCTCAGTTGCCCCCTTACTCCAGCTGGGAGGTTAAGGACCAATATCATCCTGCTTCCTCCATCTCAAATCTTTCACTTCCCAGATTCCCTTTCAAATTCTTGGGGTCCACAAATCTGTGTCCCAAAGGAGGGTTTTCTCTTCTGCTTTCCTCTTGCTGTGCCAACCAGCATAGCTTCAGCGATGGCTGATACCCCAGCAATGGGAAAACTGTGTTTCTCCTCATATTTGTGTGTGTGTGTGTGTGTGTGTGTACTCATGTTTGCATAGGTGTGTGCACTGGGAAGGGTTTGCGTGTGTGCATGCAAAAGCAGGAAGTGCAGATAGGTACCTGGGAGTGCAGCAGTAGAAGAGTTTGTTTGCAAGTGGGTGTATGCAAACTATGTGTGTGTAGCTATGGAGCTGGTCCAGTGTTAGAAATGTGGGTGTGAGCCAAGATATTGGAAAATGGGTATTTACAGATCTCCATATTTACGGGTGCAGTAGCTGTATTGTGCTTAGGAGATGGGGGTGATAAACTGAACAGAGTCCAGAGTCCTGGTAAGTTATATATGTACTTAGGATAATAATGGGGAGGGAGAGACCTGTGCAGGCTTGTGTCTGCCATAGGGAGTGTTGATACACAAATGTGCTTCACTTACAGTGGAGCCCGTTGAGGAAGAAGCATGCTTGTGTATGCAGAGCAAGAGGACGGCTGTGCTGCTTGCCTGTGTGCAGCAGAGTGACTGTGGGGGCCGGTGAGACGACTCAGGGCACATGCCTTGTGCCGTAGCCAGCATGCACAAGCCCAAATGACAGTCAGTGGCAACAAGCATGGTGGCTGCCTCTGCCTGCTCCTTCCCGGGTCCTGCACCGAGCAGACCCATCTTTTGCCCACAGCAGCAGATGGCAGGACACAGTCTTAATTTATTTAAAATTGTAAACCCATTTCTAGAGGCTGCACTGATCCACAATGCAGCATCACGGTGGCTGGGGATGGGATGTTCTCTGTGAACTACTGCCATTTTCACTTAGGCAGGTCTCTGTGTGTGTTCCATGGCAGAGCTGTGTTTTTCTTCCCAAGAAACACAGGGACACCGGTGCTAGGGGAAGGGTGGCTGCAGGACACCTTTGTGGCACTGCAGAGGCAGTCCTGGAGCCACAGCTACTTCTGAGGAAAGCTGGGTCTCTGCCAAATCATCTGTAGCTCATTTCTGCCAGGTCTCACCATGATACAGTGAACAGGTCAGACAGGGCAGGTTTCCAAAGCATTCATTTTTTTTCCTTCCAGCAGAAGCTCTTGCTGCAAGCCTGGTTTTACTTGCACAACAAACCCCAAATAATCTCAGGGAGTTTTACTATTTTCTTGTGCAGACAGGGTCAGAGATTAAAGCTCCAATCTAAATAATCTAATTCCAGAGATAATCCTTTTGCTCTCATCTCCAATACAGTACCAGGGAGGCTTCCAAATAGCTCCACATGGCAGGGCAGAGCCATTCCCCTCTGGGCACCTGAGACCCGTAGCCCCATGTGGTTCAGGAGCTGGCCCAGGCAGTGAGGCTGGCTCACGTTGACTTCTTCGATGTCTCGTTAGCCATAAGGTCTGCTTCTGACCCACACGTCTCTGTTGCTCTTTTTGGACATCCCAAATCCCGATCCCTTTTTCCTGTAGGAAATGGCTAATACCCAAAACACGTGCCCCACACCACTTGTGAATGATCGGGGTTGTAGGTAGACCAGGCAGGACTGATTCAAGACTGAGACACATCTTGGCACAGCTGCCAGGGGACAAGGAGAGATCAAGGGATTGAGAAGACAACCCTGAGCCTTTCACTTGTAGGTTACTGGTGTAAATCCAGCCTGCATCAAGGGACTGATGGCTCAGTGGATTAGTAACAGCACACAGAGCCTTTGACATCTGGGGCACAAGCTGGCATCAAGTTGCTGGTGACCGCAAGTAACAATTCAGGGGCGGCAGGGTAGGACATTGCAGCACGTCCGCCGTTCTCTGCCAGCAGCCATGGCCAGACTGTGAGCCAGGGCGAGTGCTCCTCCTGCACTCGGATGAGCACAGCCACTGTTCCTTCCTCACTCGCTGCTGCTCAGTTAATCCTTCTTGCTCCACGATGGGCTGCTGATTCTTGGGAAATAATCATCCAGGCTAGTTATTAGAAGATTCTCTGATGGGGGAGGCAGAGGAGGTATTGCAATGCTCAGTGCCTTGCCCTCTAAAAAGGCTGAGTCCTCGGATGGAGGGGAAAGAGAGGGTTTTTCCCCTCTGTTCAAGGAGGAGAACTCTTCCTTTTCAGGGAAACTCTTCTCTTTTCAAGGAGGAGTTGCTGATATTTCACTGTGAGATGTGCAGGAGCCCTGGGAGCCCTTGACAGGGACCCAAGGCTTGGCACAGCCACAAAAGCCCCTGGTGACACTCCCAAGGCAGGGGATGAGCTGGGTTAGCTTCCAGCTGCCCTTGTACGTGTCTGCGGCCAAAGAGGCCCCTTCAGCTGAGGGACCTGTCTTGGTCATACCTAAATGTTAGCTAGTAAATCCCTTCATGTCTGAATTCCTGCTCATGAGCACATTTGGTCTGGGCTGAGCAGTTTGATGCTGTGTTTGTGGTGAAGCCCCAGTCACCGGCTGCACGGCCCCTGCGCCCACCGAGGCAGCGAAGGTCCTGCCGCAAGACTCACGCTCCCCAGCTCACTGAAAAGCACAACAGGGTTTCAGCCAGGCTCTGCCCAGCCGACGCTGCCATTCTGTGTGTGTGCGTGACCTGCGAAAGCCCTGCTGTGCCAGCTGCCTCAGCCCACCTGGGCCACGCAAGGGGCTGTGTGTGCCCTCGGCGGGACCTTTGCTGCTCTGGTGGGTCTCAGGACTGGAAATATGAGGATTCGCACCCATGGACATTGCTGTTTGTAACCTCAGCCCCAGCTGTCTCCTTGGCCTGCTGATGATTCACAACGTCCCTCTTCCCACTTCACTTTTGCAGCTCATGGCAGTAACCTGGTGACACACCAAGTGTTTACGTGCTTTGAAGTTGTGCTCCTGACCCAAGAGCATCGCAGTTTAAGCTGAGAAATCTGGAGAGATTAGGGAGGATTGTCTGTAATCAGTACAAATGAGCTCTAACGAGGCCTCCCTCGGCCTCACCAACTGGACAGCATTGTTCTGGCCACGGCTGCTTGCACTCCTTTGCTAACCAAATGTGGGGGACACCTAACAGGTCACAAACACAGCAGGGAAACGGGAGATTAGCCTGGATTTGATCAGATGCTGCCAGGGCTGGGGTCTGTAAAGCTGAGATGATTTGCCAGGAACCAGCATGAGGTGGCTTAATCTGGAGAGGTGTGAAGTGTGTGTGTTTCACACTTCTTTTCTGGATATGGTTTGCTAAGCCACCTTGCAGTTTCAGGAAGCCTTTCCTGGCAGCAGTGCTGGCATGGGAAGACAGCAGTGCCATGTCTGCCCTGCCCCAGTTATACCACGAGCCCGAGAGCCGATGTGACAGCAGCAAGGATGCAGTCTGGGCCCACTCCGACGTGGGCAGAGCAGGTTAGGGAACAGGAGGTGGGTGGTTACACCCCCCACCAAACTGAGCTCACTTCTCCGAGGCTGTGTCCTGTTAAGAGGCCTCATAAGCGCATTACAAAAGCAACAAACCCGTCTAATTCTCAATCTGCAGTGCTAAGTCTTTATTGCTAAAAGCAAACGCTTTGTGGAAGTCTCAAATTAATAAAGTGTCATTGGGACTTAGGAGCAGCCGCTGCTAATGCAGTTGGCAACTGGAACACAGACACGAGGCCTGGCTGGTGTCTGAAGCTTTGAGGAACACCGGGATCAGACAGAAGGACAAACACGGAGGCAAACATTAAGTTATTTGCTCCCCCACTGCGTAGCGAGCGAGTCTCATCCAGTCTCCATCTGTGATGTCTCACTCCAGCCCTCCCAAGACCTCGCCAAGGTCCTCCAGAAAAAAACCCCAGGATCTTACATTCTCCTGTAAAATGCAACACAGGGAGAAAAGTCACGGGCAATGTAACGGTTAGCTCTCCCCCCCGGCCTCTTTTATTGGCTGTTTTACTTTTCAAGCAGATTATTGTGGTCCAAAGTGGTTGCGCACCACCCAGCTGTCTCGCTCCTTACCTGGTAGGCCGGTAGCTGCCTTT
Organism: Harpia harpyja; assembly: GCF_026419915.1. Classification (NCBI taxonomy): domain Eukaryota; kingdom Metazoa; phylum Chordata; class Aves; order Accipitriformes; family Accipitridae; genus Harpia; species Harpia harpyja. Next base: position 42,900,189 of record NC_068948.1, on the reverse strand, counting down.
TCCCATGCTCCACGGCAGGGTCGAACGGGGGAACCAGCGTGTTTTGCCGAGGCAGACAATCGGTACCGGGAGTTGCTGTTCAGAGTACAGCGGACACCAAACTACCGGGATGTAACGAGGAGTCGCCCCCGACGGCAGCGGAGCTCCCGCTCCCCCAACTCCGCTCCCAGCCGCTTCCCCAAGCGCGCCACGGCCCCCCTCCGCCTCCCTCCCTCCCTCCCTCTGGCTGCCCGTCGGTCGCGGCCCGGTCCCGGTCCGGTCCCGGTCCGCTCCGTCCTGCCGCAACGCCGCCCGCCGCCTCGGCAACCCAGCAGCCTCCCCGCTTCCCGCCGCCGTCCCACAGTGCTTTGCGTTCCGGCCGCGCTGGAGCTCCCTGATTGGAGGGGCGGAGGGGGCGGGGCTCTTCCCTCAGGCGTCCGGCGCTGAGGGGGAGCTCGCCGGGTTGCGTCCCCGCTCCGGACACGCCGCTGGGAAGCCTCGTCCCTCCCCGCCGCTCCTTCCTGGGGGAGCCGGTTCTACCCTCGCTCCCCTCCCCGAGCGGGCGGTACCGGCCCTGGGCACTCCCGGCTCGCAGGGACCGACTCCCCGCTCCGGGCCGGCCCGCTCCCGCCGGGCACGCCTCCCGCCGCAGCGCGCCGCCGTCCCCTCGCCTCTCAACCAAGCCTGCTGCGCCCGCTCCCGCCGCCTATTGGGCCGGCGCCTTATGAATATGCAGACGAAGGCCGCCGGCCGCCTAATGGCAGGAGGGCAGAAAATGAATATTCGCGTTCCGGCGCGCGGATTGGCCGGCGAGCTCTCCGCCCCGGCAGCGGGGTAGGCTGCCCCCTGGCGGCGGACAGGAAGGGGCGGGCGGCGGGCGCGGCGCCGGGAGCCCGAGATGGTGGGCGCCGGGGCGCGCGGGGCGCCGCTGCTGCTGCCGCCCTTGCTGCTGCTGCTGCTGCTGCCGCCGCCGCTGCTGCTGCTGCTGCTGCCGCGGGGCGCGGCGGGCGGCCTCGCCGACAGCGTCGTCTGGGCCGTCAATGCGGGCGGCGATGCCCATGTGGACGTGAACGGCATCCACTTCCGCAAGGACCCGCTCGAGGGCCGCGTGGGCCGAGGTGAGGGCCGGGCCGGGGCGCCGGTACCGCGAGGGTAGCCCGACGCGGGGGGGGCGGGGTGTTGTGTGGGGCCGCCCTCGGGTCACCCGCCCCCCCCACCTCAGCTCCGGTCCGCCGGGGGCGGCGAGGCCCGCCTGTGTCGGCGGCGTGGGGTGGGGGTCCGGGACTCGCGTCCCGGCGCCGTCCCGCCTCCCCCGGCCCCGCCGACGGAGGGTCGGTGTGTCTCCCCGCAGGGCTGCGGTGGCCCGGGCAGGCCCGCAGGCCGGGTCTCCCCTCCCTCAGCCGCCCGGGGGGGACACAGCGAGGGCCCGCGGGCAGCGCCGGCCCAGTCCCCGCACGGCACTTGTCACCCGCCGGGACCGCGCTGGGGGCTGCACACACCCCCCCCCCCCGTCACCCCCGCGGCGGAGCGGGCCCTGGGCCCCGGTAGCGGCGGGATGAGCCCTGCGGGCTTCGGGCTGGTTTTCCCGGCCTCGGGCTGCGGGGTTGTGTAATGCCGGAGGGGAAGTCGCTCCGCGCGGGCTGGAGTGGAATTTCGGCTGGAAAGGCGACGGGAGCGGTCAGGCTGCCAAACCGGCCGCATGCAGCCGCCTGCTTTTTTTTTTTTTTTTTTTCCCATTTTCCACTGAAAGACCCCAGTTTCCACAGCAAGATCTGCCAGTTTGAAGCCCAGCCTGCAGCGCTTGCAGTAAAGCGAGAACACGCATTGCCTGCTCTGCGCAGCCGAATCGCTCACGGTGCGGGGCGATGCCTGCCGCCAGTAGACTGGTCCCAACGGGGAGGAGGGCAGGTTGCTTGCTGGAGCCTCGGTGCTGGGGCCGGGCAGGAGAAAGGTGCAGCTGGCTGGTCTGCTCTACTGCTCCAGTCCTGGCAGGGTGTTCAAGAGCAGGGCAGGGACAGAAGCAGAAGTAGAGGCAGATGGGATATGATCAGCTGCTCTAACTACTGAATCAGTAAAATTTCCTATCTACCAGTAAGGACAGGATGGAGAACTAATATTGCATTTGGGTTACCTTTTCCTACCCCCCCTTGAAACCGGTCCGGTTGTACGAATTTTGCATGTTTCTGGTAATTGGTGCACCAAAACTTAGTTGATTCACAAACGTCTTGAAAAGTTACCTGTGCTGAGCAGCTCCTGCTGTCAGTTGCAGGTGAGTGGTGGAGTGCAGAGGAGATGAGCTATCTGTTGACTTTTAAGTCTAACCTTCGCTGCTTCCATGTAGGATGGTGAGGATTGCCCTGTGCTATACAGCTAGGACTGCCATTGCTTACCATCCCAGAGAACTGTTTGGGCACGATGGATACAGGGGAGGTCACATTTAAATACTAACACAGTTTGTGAGGAGATTTTCACCCCCGGTGGGAGCTGGCCGCCCCAGTCACACAAGGTGCCCTGATTGCTGTAGGTCAGCTTCCCTTCACAGACCTCTCATGTGTGACTTGAAGGAGAATGTCCTTGTGGACTTGAACAATTTATTTTTGAGTTGAGGAGAAAAAAAGAGTCTTTTTCAAGCACATTGTGACATGCTCTTCCTTTGGGGAAAGCCTCTGGTGTCTCCTCTGAACAGCAGGCCGTTACAGTAATCCCGCTTCAGCTAGCGGTGCCAGGCACAGCGGAGGCTTTACCCTTTGAGCTCTCAGCTGCTTTTCCCTCAATGGCTTTTTATTGCACCATTGTTCAGTTTACTCTGGACTCCTCTCTGTGTTGATAGGCATGTAATGGCTACAGCAGAAATAGGTGGCTGACTGGGAGGAAACGACCTAGGGATAGTGTTTCTAGGCTGTACTGCCTCTGGGCAAATTAAAACCATTTTTTTCACGCCTCGGTTCAGATGCTGTGCCCTAAAGGACAAAATGTGCTGATGGCAATTACAGAATAGCCAGGTGCCAAACATAGTTGAGTCGCAGCTTAATGGGTACTGCTCGTCTCTCGGTGAGCTACCTCTCAGCGCACCAAGCGCGCTGTAAAATCAGGCTCGCTTCCACAGCTATGTCAACAGACCTCTGATACGCAGGTGACAGGTCTTCCTCTCCAGTTACCTTCTTGGATATTAAAGGACTTTCTTCTTATGCAGGCTTTCCTCTAACAGGAGCTGACTTCTGTGGAGTCCCTGGTTCGCTATCACTGTAATCTGTAGCTGGCCAGAAATATCAGTGTGGGAGGACAGGCTAAACTTTTTCACCCTCTGTATTTCTGGTGATTAGAGTCTTCAGCCTTTGCGCCTGGGTTCAAGTGGTAAAGAGAAGTAGAAGATTGCCTGAGTAGCTCTGTGTGAAACAGGAGACTAAGAACTGGCATTAAGTTCCTCTTGCTCGTTTGCATTGGCTCCATCTTTGGCAATGTGCACTGGGTTAGTAGTTCTTGCTTTGTCTTGGCCAATGCAGTGTCTGTTCCCGTGGAAATGGGGGTGGAAGTGGCAAGTGTCAGCAGAGAACTTTGTCTGGATCAACTTCTCCTGCCTGAAGTGCCAGTGGGCAGATGGTGTCCACAGTCTTCCCTCCTGCCCCTGCTTCACCAGGGAATTATTTGATTCTGAGCTCTTGAGGTGTGCATCAGTTTGCATTCGTACAGTAACCCTGACACAATAAAATGTCAAGTTGGGTTAAGGTCTTTTGAGGGCTGCTCTAGAGGTGGTGAAATAATGAATGAGAAGAAGCAAATTTTATGATTTCTGTTATTTTCTCAGTTACTGTCCCATTTGGGAATGTTGTTTGGGCCTTTCTCAGGGGGCTCTTCAGATGCCTGCAGACAGTGCCCGTTTCAGCTGGATGGCTGTAAGAACAGCAGCTGATGGAGCTGCTGGTGCTCTTGAAACCTTTGTGTGTCTTTCTTGCTTCCTTCTTCCTGTCTTCAAGCTGGCAGGTATTGCGTGGCTGTGGTGAGAAGAAAGGGTTTCGTAAGATGTCTAATGCTTTTCACCCTTCTGCAGTTCCCCAGGTTTTCACTTGAGGAGGATGAGTCTCTAAACCTGATGCCGTCGACCGCTGACTTCAAATCCGTTGAATGAATGAGTCAAGTCAGTCCTATGCTGACTGTTTCATTTTTGTACACAGAGTTTGTAATCTGAAATTGTTGTAAAAATATTCTAGGTGTTTTTCCTCTTTGAAGCAGGAGTCAATGGCCAAGTCCTTTGGCTCTGTGCCCTGTTCGTGAAACAGACTCTTCTTTCTGAAACGGTGCGAGTGAGTTTACAGTGTCTTAAACTGCAGCACATCCAGGCCTGTTTTTCTACAGGGCCTGGGTTCTAGGACTTCGGCTACCTCTGCTTCTGCTCCAGTAGTGCCTCCTCCTGGTCAGAGCAAGGAGGGGAGACAGGTCTGACAAGGGCATAAGTGCTATTGCCGCTTAGGAAGTTAAGCACTTCAAGAGTATATGAAGTGTCTCGTCCGTGTGCCTCAGAAATTAACCCTTCCTCTCACTGTTTTGTGCGTGAAACCCAGCTTCTGACTATGGTATGAAGCTGCCAATCTTGCGGTCCAACGCAGAAGATCAGATTCTGTACCAGACTGAGCGTTACAATGAGGAAACCTTTGGCTATGAAGTTCCCATCAAAGAAGAGGGTGACTATGTGCTGGTGTTGAAGTTTGCGGAAGTCTATTTTGCACAATCTCAACAGAAGGTAAGCAACAGCTCCGTGCTTGTCTCTTTGATGCGAGTTCCTGGCTAAGACCGTGTGTGTGCAGGTTGCCTCTGCTGCTTTACGTGCTGGAGAAGGGAGAGAAGTAAGGTGCTAATGGTTAACTTAGTTCCTAGAGCTGTCGTGGGCTCTGAAACTTTGAGCTCTCTTCCACGCTCCAGATATACAGTTGGCTTGGAAAATTGCATTACAAAATATTCAAACATGTGCAGCTAAACTTAACTAGCACTAGAGTTTTATGATCTGTTTAGGCTGTGCTGGCTTTGAGAAGTGTTTTTGCCTTTTCCCTGAACACTTGTTCCTGACCTGACAGCATGCTTGTGCTGGAGAAAGTATTGCAGAGATTGAATCAGGGAAGTGATCTGAGTTAAATAACCTACTCACAACGATTTTTAAGAATGTAGTAAGACTTGATAGGTGTTCAAACTGATCCTGAAAGCAGAGAGTTAAATTCAACCCTCTTTATTGCTCTTTAGAGAAGAATAATCCTTGTCCACTTTTGAAATCCCTCATGTACAGGCGTGGAAGCAGAAGCACAAAGAACTCAAAGCCCTGTGATAAATTGGGACAGAAGTGGTCTGTGGTTTAGTCTGGCTTTCCCCCGACTCTATCAGCTTCTTTAAAGCCCCGCTCCTTAAGCACTGTGCTGCCTTCCTGCCAGAGAAGTATTTCAGGGAACAGAACTGGTGGGGCTGGCTTACAGAATGGATGCAAAAAGCAGCCTCAGATTAAAGTGAAGGGCTGAGGCATCTTTGGTTCCTCTTCCTTCATGTGGTTCTGCTGGGATTCCCCAGGTGCTGAGTGAAGTTTGAGTCATTACAGCCCTGAGGAGGACTTTCACTCTGAATTCACAGATGTGGTTAGCAGTTCAACATTTTACCTCCTTCAAACCCTGTATCCTTCACCAGCTTGTTTCCTCTTCTCTACTCTGCTGCAGACTGTTAGTTAGAAACGGCTTAACTCCCTAGGGCGTGGTGTGCCGCAGCCACCCTGAGGTGGTAGGGGCAGGTCCTCAGCCAGTAGGTGGAAAGGAAGCTGTGAAAGAAAAGTATGAATAAACCAGAATAAAATTGTGCTCTCCTCAGTTCTGAACAGCATACGTGGGGGTTATTTTAAAAGGAGGAGGCAGGTTTCAGGGTATTTGAAAGCAATGTTAATGCTTCAGTGTCTTCACCTGGCTGCTTTTGGGCTCTGAATCCGTCCCAAGGGAGTGGAGCATGTGTGGTGGGACAGTGCATGCTGCAATGCTTTCTAGTCTTGAGTGCATAACGAGCAGAGACCTTTCCTGTTCTGTTCCCCTTTCAACTGTCACATGCCTGAATCCATTCTGACACTCTGTCCTTTCTTCCAACCTGAAGGTATTTGATGTTCGCTTGAATGGCCACGTGGTGGTGAAGGACTTGGACATTTTTGACAGGGTTGGACACAGCACAGCTCACGATGAGATCATTCCCATGAGTATCAAAAAGGGGAAACTGAGTGTCCAGGGAGAGGTTTCCACGTTCACGGGGAAGCTCCACATTGAGTTTGTAAAGGTAATAAGCTTTCCTGGGCAGAGCCCTGATCTTCCTTTTCCCCTTCTTCCCCAGCCATGTGATACAGCTGTGTGCTGGAGGAGGAGAGGTGATGGTAGGTGGGAAGAATATTTCTTGCCTTACAGCTGCAGCATTGACTTCCTTCTTTGCTTTCTCTAGGGCTACTATGACAATCCGAAAATCTGTGCCCTATACATCCTGCAAGGAACAGTGGAAGGTAAGCACAGTTTTTGAGCCAGAAGGCTCTTCCCCCTTGGAGAGCAGCCTGTTGCTTCTCAGACCATGAGATCATAGTTCTTGCTGACCCACCTCTGCCAAAACTGTTTCTCTCTCAGCAAGTTCCCACAGAGTGCAGTTGCAGAGTGAAATAGACGTGTAGTGTCCCCCTACTCCTTCAAGTACACAAAGCTGTGTCATTTTTTGAATAAGAAAAATCAACTTGGCTCAGGACTTCCTGCATATGGGGTGGAGGAGAAGGCAACACATCTGGTCAGTCTTAGCTTATAGCTACAGATAAATTCCCTCTGGCCTTGGATGTCAGCAGCAGCCCTGCAGACAAGTAATTTACAGAGATGTTTTAGCTAGTAGTTAAGTGTTTCTTACCTGGAGCTTTGTGTTACCTTCTCAGCTTGAGGACAAGGCAGTGTTTTTTTTCCCAGATATCAGTTCCTGTGGATAGCAGTGGGGAGTGCTAGTAAAGTCCTTGCTCTTTCATCACCCTCTTTGTAAGTCTGTGCTGGAGTTAGAGCCCCTCCAGCTCCTGAACAGGGGAGGTTTAGGACCCCTCTCTGACCAAAGCATCAAGCTGAAGATTTGGTGTGTAACCTTGTGGCCAGGTGGCACCTTGCTGTGTGTGGGACCTGCAATTCAGGCTCCAGGCTCAGAGGACTGGATTTGAGTGGGGTTGGGCCATGCTGCTCTGATAGGTCTGGGGCTGGGGGGGTGCAGTGATGTGAGGTAGGACCATTTGCGGAAAGAGTTGTTCCCGTTCATGTTTGCACCTGTATCTGCTGGTTCCGCAGCCAGCAGGTGCTTGTTTTTGACTAGGTCTCACTGAGCAGCTGCAGTATCTGACTCTGTAGGCTTTAAGTGTGCTTTTGTGCTGTAACTTCTCCTGTGTGACACGTAGATGGGGTGGAGGGATGTAATTTTCTTTGCAGACTGGGTCTTTAGATGCTCTTGCATCATGGAGGAAAGAAATAGCGGTGTGAGCCTCTGTGAAGGATGCTCCTATTTCCTGGGGTGCTCTGGCCGTGGTGTTGATGTGGTGTCATGTGCCCTGTTGCCCATGTTCATGCTGGATTGGGGAGAGGCAAAGGGAGTGACTCGGGTGATTTCCCAGATTACATCCTGTCTCCTTGCAACCTTTTGTCTTGCCCAACAGATGTTCCAAAGCTGCAGCCACACCCAGGTCTGGAGAAAAAAGAGGAAGATGATGATGAAGATGAATATGATGATGGCTCCAGTGTTAAAAAACAGGCAAATAAGAACCGGGTTCAGTCAGGCCCACGCACACCAAACCCATATGCCTCGGACAACAGCAGCCTCATGTTTCCTATATTGGTGGCCTTTGGTGTCTTCATTCCTACCCTCTTCTGCCTCTGCCGATTGTGAGAGCAAGCCCCACAGAGCATCAGCCAAGGGGCTGGGAGGGAAGGAGTTGGACCAAACACAGTTGCTTTCAATTTCTCCATATTGTTCATAATTTAAGGAAAAAAAAAAAAAAAAGATTCATTTGGAATGAATAGCAGGTCCAGGTAAGAGGGAGCTTACCTTCCCCCTGCCAGCAAGCAGCGAGGCCCTCGCCTTCCCCTTCGCACCATGTGCAGCCTCCGATCCTCCCTGGGGCATCCAAGAGTAAACTGAGTCCTGGCTGCCTGTGTATTGGGCTGTTGAAAGCTGATGCTACCGGTCCTGGGCCACGTCCCACACTGAGAGAAAGCCATGTGCTGCAGGATCTCTGCCTTTGCTGGGTGGAATACGGTTCCTGAAGCGGGGAAGCAGCTCTTAAAACGAGGCCTGGGTACACGTTTTGTCTGGGAGCGTGGAAGTGTTGTGGTGCTGTTGGGTGACTAACGACTATGGAGGACAGAGCCTGGCTCAGCATCTCCCTGAATGTGTGCAACACTATGTATGGTACTTGCCCGCATAAAGCTACCAAGACTCCAGCTAGCTGCTCAGCCTCTGTGGAGACGTTCTCCTCCTAGGACTGCAAGCTGTGCCAGGAGCAGAGGGATTTATCTGGCCTGATTTGCTGCACCAGTCGGGAGAGACTTTTCTAGTTTGGCAATTGTAACGTTAGATCCATTGCAGAGGGATTCTGCTGTAGCCTGCGAGAGGCTGATGTTGTTAGCGTCTGATCAGATGCACTTGTTTTCTGTATTGATTATGGCTTTTGTTTCTTTTAATATCTTTTTCTTTTCAAAGGTTTCATTTTAAGCCCGGTTCCTTGTTTTGCCCTTTCTGGCCAGTGACCTCTCCTTTGGAAGAAGTAGAGAATCAGATGGCCTAGAAAGGAGGTTCTGGACTTGTTCCTTGACTTTCCTAACGGTTAGATCCCTGCCCCATGACTGTGAACAACCTGTGCCGTAGGACAGAGTGGAGCAACCTCGCGGATGCTCCCTGTGAGCTCTTGTTCCCTGTCATAGGGACCAGGCCTGCCTGCAGTGGTGAGAAGTGCAGTGGAGTTGGTTAGTGTCTTCAGTTAGCTTGGCCTGTTGCGTATCAAGGCACTGTAGTGAAGGGGCAGATGTCCAACATTTCAGTACTGTAGAGCAAGGTGGTCTGTTGCCGTCCAGAGATCTGGAAGTGAGCAGAACACTGGAGACAAGGTCACCCGCTTACCCCAGGGATATTTCTGCAAGAGGCTTCTAGACAGAGGCTGAGCAGAGCGAAAGCCCTCACTGCGCCTGCTGATCCAGAGCTGCAGGCCCCAAGGAGCTGCCTTCCCACTGTCTTGGCCTCTGACATGTTGAGCACTTCTGGCTGGCGGGAGGGAGATGTTCTGTGTGCTGGAGCAGGATCTGTCCCAGGCAGGGTTGGGTCATTGTGGGTCAGCTTCAGTGCTGGTGAGCTCTGGGCTCACAGAAGACTTTAATTCATGCTATCTCTGTTGTTCTCAGAAGTGCTGTCTCTACCTGGAGCGCTGGCACTGAGCGGTGTCCTCCTTGCTGCTGCTCCTCCCTGGGCCTGAGTTTTCCTAGTGGTTGTTCTTGGGTTTGACCCCCTGCAATGGCTCAGCCTTTCTTTGAGCTGAGAAGGGTCAGCAGAATTCCCTCATTTCTGGAAGGGAAACCAGAGGAGCAGCCTTTCTGCTCTGCTGGGCCCAAGCAGCTGAAGCCTTGGCTTCCTTCTAACCCTCAAGCTTTGATATGAGCTGCCAGCTCAGTAGCTCCAGAACGGGAGCTGGGGGAGGTGTCAAAGCACTGCTCTCTGCAGCAGTGACACTGAACCTTGCCTTTCTGATTGCATACATCACTGCTATAGGCCTGACCCTGGTTCTGTGTCTGTGAGCTAAAAAGCAAGCAAGGACCTTAATTACCTTCTCTCCAATTGCACAAGTGGTAACAGCCAGTCTGGGAGAAGCACGAGCGTCCCTGCCATGGTTGAAGGAGAAGACGGGCTTTTTACAGAGAGCAGATCTTAAGAACAAACCTTAGGATGAAAAGGTGGTAAGCTTGAAGTTGTCTGCTTTGCCTTCTAGCTGCTGTTAAAGTCCTAGTACTTATAAAACTCTTATAAATATGAGCTCTGTTTTGTTTGGTGATGGTGCCTGCAGAGATTCTCCAGCGTTTTTGGGATTGCTCTAACTGGAGCACAGAGACCTTTAGATCTTTATCAGTTTTGAGAAGCATGGACTGCGCTGATTTGTTAAGCAAAGAACCTGGGCTTGAAAGCAAGCTTCTCTGTTCTCCTCCAGGCCTTTTAGGTTGCATTTTATTTGAGCATCCTTGAAGCAAGGAATCACTCAGCTTCTTGTGGCTCACCCAGTAATCTCTGCACCTTGCCTAACATGAGAAAAGGGGTGTGCATTTAGGTGTGCAAAAGTCAGAGACAAATCTTCTAGGATAGCTTATCCCTGCCTCTCCTGGCAGCCGGGGCACCCATTTGGTGCCATCAGCCGCCCTAAGGCAAAGCTGTGCAGAGTGTGATCTGTTGTGTTCTAGTTGCTCAGTTCAAATGACTTTGTCTTATTTGAATAAGAAAAGGGAGGAGGAATAGTTCATCCTTCATGGCTTCAATTTAGTTGTTTTCACTCTGGTTTTGTGCATCTTTGTCACTGCAAAGCTGGTGGTTGGGGAGTTCCTGACCCTGTTGTGGTGCTGTGAACAGTTTTTCTTGTTGGTCCATCCCCTCCAGACAGGTTTGCCTCAGAAGGAGCCTTCAAACAAAGCATGTGGGAACATGGGAGGATGGTAGGGGATAACCAGTCAGCACCTCGCTGGGAATGGCATACTCAGGCTGGCTCCCCTTGCCATCTCTGTCTGGCACCTGCAAGCCAGAGAGATGTGTGTAATGAGGTACCCGGTCCTGACCAGGGAAAGAAAAAGTTTGGATTGGCTGTAGCTTTCCAGCACGGGTGTTTGAGAGAATATCCAAGACGTTGTTTAACTGAGACTGGTTAGAGATAAGCCTGTTTGTGCTTTGTTGCCTCCAGCTGGCAGCAGGCAGGTGAAGCACGTGTCCCTGTGCAGCAGTGTGGGGAGCTGGGTCAGAACAGACCCTGGCTTGGTTCTTGCAGCAGTTGTGTAGAGAGGGGCAGATAAGGCAATTTTAATAAAGCTTCCAATTCATAAAGGGGAGATGACACTGTCAATCATGTTTTGGGCCTGAATCCAGCCTCAGGGTAGTGGTTCCAAAGCCTATTTTAATTATCCCCTCATCAGTCCCTCCTTTTATACCTTTAAGCCAGGCCATTTGCCTCTTCTGTGTGTGTGACTAAAACAACAGCTCTGCCCCTTTTGAGTATCCCATGTGGCAGTGAGCAGAAAGCCAAATGAATTTCCTTCTCTTTTTGGTGCCTTTGTATCAGGCTTTGAATAAAAGTCTATTTGAAGAAGAAGCTTTTTTTTTTTTTTTTTTTTTTTTTTTAGGAGCTTCTGAGCTGTTTTTTCTTTTTCCCCTAAGGGACAGGCATTCCCTGCCCTTGTGATCAGGTGGGGATTGTCTCAGTATCTCTGGATGCCCGCTCTGGAGGTCACAGCTGAAGCAGAGGACTGTGAGCAAGTATTTTTGGTTCCAGCCCTCAAGGTCAATGGAAAAAAAGCCTAGCAGGGGACAGAACAACTGGAAGAGCTCTTTCAGGTCTGGTCTCCCCCAGAAATCTCCCGAAGGCAGGATGGAGAACTTCCAGACAGTCTGGTGCCTGCGTGTCTGTGCAGTTCAAAGCTGAGTGAGTCATGGCTAGGTCCTGGTAGTTGTATGGTGCTTACAGCTTCTGGGTGCAGAGTGTGACTTGGAGGGTCCTGCCCCCCAAACTCACTTGCTGAGGGCTTGCACTGCACTGTTCGGGTTTGAACAGGGAGCAGAGACCTGTGCTTTTTCTCTTGGCCTTTCTTTAAGTTGAAAAGGGGTTGCAACAGCCAGGGAAATGTCTTGATATGGGAAGTCTGGGCTGAACAGACCTGTCTTTGATAGAAAACAGCAGGAGGAGGGAGAGGACCAGCAAGAGCAGCTTCAGCCCTTGATGTGAGACAGATTCTGAGCAGCTGCGAAGTACCAAGTGTTTCAGGCTCTGTTTGGTGCTCAAATGTGGGAGAGATCCGTCTGCTGCTTGCACTTATGTGGCAGGGAAGGAAATATCCTTGCTGAGAATCCAAGGGAAATGGGAGCTGAGCCAGCACTGAGCTAATTTACCTACTGGCGCTTCTGCATCTCCACAACAAATGCCAAAGTCTAATACAATTCAAGGATGCTTTTTTTAACGTCAGCCTGGTTCCACCAGTCTGTCTTCACTGGCTAGTCCCAAATAGGCTCAGACAAGTATTCTCAACGGCACAAACACAACACCAGGCTGGAGCTGTGAAGGCTTGTGAAACGTGATTACACGACTAGGCCTCCTGTGCTGCACCCCTGCTTTGTGCGCTGCCCAGCAGGGCTGGGGCACGTGCGTTTCACCTTGGATCCGAACGGATTTGTCCCAGGAGTATAGTAGCAGCCGCATTGAAATGGTGCTAGGCTGGATGGGAGAGGTGAAAGCAGGTCCATGTCTTCCGGGACTCTGGCTTGCTCAGAGTTTATTGCTGTATATTAAATACTATTTTTGGAGATTGGGGGGAAGATGGGGGAGGGGGAGGGATGGGGTGGCACTGTCCCCAGTCTGATCAGTGGGACGCTACTGCAGGTTATTGATAGGTTTTGATTTCTTTTTTTCCCAAGAAGTGCTTTATTTAAAAAAAAAAAAAAAAAGAAAAATAATCAACAAAACAGAAGTGCTTTCCTCCTTCCTAGAAACAGTGCTGGCTGAGTAGAAAATGTGAATAATCTTTTGCAAACATCGGAGGTCTCTGCTAAAGAGTTTGTGTGATGGAGATTTGAAGGCAAGGGGCAAAGTACAGCTTGAACCAGTTTGACTGGGGAGAGTGTGACTCTAGGAAACGCAGGATCTCTGCCCTGGAGTTGTTGCCAGTCACGTGTAGTGGGGATGTGCTTGCCTGTGCTACCATGGCTGTTCTGTCACACTATAACAGTTCCTGAGCTAGGGCGCTGGATTGAAGCAGTATCTGGAAACTTGCTGGCAAGTGGGGGCTTGAATTTTTCACAGTTTCTACGGGGGCTGCGTGTGTTCACGGCTTTCCCACTCAAGAAGCAGCCAGGTTGGTAAAGCAGCCCTGGAGACCATGAGAGCAGAGGCAGGATTTGTGCTTTGTGCCAGGAGGCAGTAGCCAGGACTGCGAGATGCTGGGCAGGTGACAGCGATGTTTGGGTCCCATCGTTGTAGCAGCTTTTAGCGTTGGCAGGTGGTCCCACTGCTCCATAGTGCCCGGCTGCGTAGGCTGGGACACGTGGAAGTGACCCGTGCCGTTGGCATTAAGGACACATCACAAACTACTTGAAGCTGCAGGTCTAAGTTGTCTGTAAAGGCTAAAGCAGTGTGGGGAGAGATCTTCATGTGTACTTGTCACCAGCACAAAGGGTTTTGAAGGAGGATTTTTTATTTTACTGTCCATTGCTTTGTGTTATAACAACTTGCAGTGACATTTTTTTTTAGTTTGTTTTGCAGCAAGCTTGGGCCCTGGGTGAAAAGCACAGATGTCTATTTCTGATTGCATTGGCTTTGCAGGGACTAGTTTGGGGGAAAAGACGGGTGTGGGGGTGGGTTATTTTATTTTTGGTACATGGTAGCGGTTTTATTTTTTAATTTCCCCAGGATGTTTGGTTGAGGGAATGTTCTGAAATCTACTGTCTGGCAGTTTTAACCAGCAGTGTGTTAAAGGAAAATAAACAAAATTATATTGTCACTTGGATGAGGTGGTCCCTCTTTTCTAACGGTGGGGGCGGAGGAGCCCCCTCTGCTTTACGGCTCGTGGTGCGGGAGGCCGAGACTGACTGCACTGCGGAGGGGACTGCAGGCTCTGCCGAGATGCAGTTTAATATCCCACCACTGCTGCAGCCCAGAGCCTCTCCCTGCCACTGCCTGCCTCCGGTACAGCTCCGGCATTCTCTTGCGGGTTGTTTTGGGCGATTAAGTGCAAGTTGAATGGTATAACATACTCTTAAAAAGTGCTGATGTGGACCTTGTTGCTTCCTGCTCAGATCAGGAACACCAGATATGTAATCTACCTTCTCGGGTTTTGCAAGCTGCCCCGATTTCAGCTTGAAGCTGCGTCAGAGGCGGTCAGAAGGGGCTGTAGCTGGAGCAGACAGAAAGCAGCACCTTCCTCCTCCAGGTGCCTGCTCTCGGGCGACAAGGGACCCTGGCCCCACGCAGAGCAGCCGCTCTTCCAGACAGCCTGGGTCTTTGGTCTGTCCTTCCTAGGGCACGGGGTGGAGGGACCAAACCCGACGCAGTGAGGAGGATTTGGGAGCACCGGCATGGGCAGGCTTGTTTGAAATAGCATTTGGTTGGCGGTAGCAGGCGCGTGCTGCTTACGAGCAGCAGCAAACGTCACTAACCACTGCTCTAAATCTGTTTGCGGTCATCTTGAGCGTGTTGAGCGTTGGTTGAAGCCTGAAAAGAGGACGTGGATGTTTCTTGTTCTTGCCCCAGTTCCCTGAAGGGCTGGAGGTGACTCCTGGCAGCTCTTCAGTGCCTACCGCAGGCTGGTGGGTAGCTCCTCTTTTGGGGAAGAAATGCATCGCTTCCTTGGTGTGATGCTCCTGCGGGACCTCCCCAGTCCCTCCCGCCAGGCTCGGGACACTGGTCCGGTATCTGCTCCCTGGGGACAGCAGCCGGGGGGTCCCCCGGCCAGGGCAGCAGTGGGGTGCGCACTCCATGGCCTCCCCGTGCCGACACCGCGCCGGCTCACGGCTGCTTCCCCAAAAGTGCTTGCCACCGTTCCCTAAAAAGACCAGGGCTCCCAGGGGGACACCCGGGGTGCAGCGGGAGGGGTTTTTGTTTGGTTTTTTGTTTTTGTTTTTGTTTTGTTTTTTTTTTTTTTTTTGGCGTTTCTTTTCCTCAGGTAACTCCCAGCTTTTCCACCCGGCGTGTCCCGCTGCCATCCGCCCCGCTGTGCACAGCCCCGGGAGGGAGGTGCTGCCGCCCCGGGCCGGGGACGCCCGCCAGGTGGGTGCTCGGTGTCGGGGCTCCACGGGCGACGGGTCGCGACGCGGGTCGCGACTCGGGTGGCCGGGTCTCCCCTCCGGCCACGGCCGCGGCGGGCCCTGCTTAGCTTCGCGGGGCCCCTCTCGTTGCTAGGCAGCGCCCGCGCCCTCTGACCCGCCGCGGCCCCGCCCCTCGCTCCCATAGCTACCGAGGGAGGCGGCGGCCATCTTGGCGGCGGCGGGGCGATGAGCGGCTCGAAGGCGAGGGCGGCGGCGGCGGCGGCGGGGCCGGAGAAGAAGCCGCCGCCAGGGACCGGGGGGCCGCTCAGCCGCCTGAGGGGGCGGCGCGGCTCGACCGACGCGGCGCCGCGGCCGCCGTGGACCGAGTCCGAGTTGCTGGCGCTGGAGACCGTCCGGCCCGAGCACGTCCTGGGGCTGTGCCGGGTGACGGAGAGTATGTGCGGGCCGGGGAGCGCTTTTTTTTGTTTGGTTGGTTGGTTTGGGGTTTTTGTTTTTCCTCTGAGCTGCCGATCTCTGCTTTTCTGTCCCGATCCCTTCCCTTTCTTGCTCTGCTACCTGGCACCTAGTGTGCCTTTGTTTCTTCTAGCCTCAGTTTTGTCCCGCTTTCCTGACGCTTCTGCAAAACAACTTGCAGTATGTATCTTAACGGGCTGGGGTTGGTTAAAAAAAAAAAAAAAGAAAAAAGAAAAAAAAAAAGAAATTCCTTTGGTAATTGCTCAGAGATCTTTTGAAATGCTACTATATGTTTTCTTTCTTTTCTAGATTATTTATGCAAACCTGAAGACAACATTTACAACATCGACTTCACCAGGTTTAAGATCCGGGACCTTGAAACTGGAACAGTGCTGTTTGAAATTGCAAAGCCATCTGCTTCAGGTATGTCACGCTAACATTGCAGGGAGGGTAGAGAGGCTTGCCAAGCTGAGAAGTTGCAACGCAGAACCCACGCAAACCAAGCAGAAAGGTCCTTCGATATGTCCTGGTGACTAAATTCCTCTCCTTTAAGCATAGGACTGAGTTTACTTCTGCTAAGAAACTTGTTGTCATAAAAACGTGAAGTGATTTTTGTAACATGGGGGAGTACTATCAACTGCAAATCTTCCGTTGTTGGCTGATTGTGGTACAAAGTGTCTTTCATGTGCTTTAGCACTTGTGAGGGGGGATATCCTGTGAGGTTAAGGGTAGTTTCAGCTCTGGAGCCACCAAGGCTGCACCAGCTGTCATAGCAGATCTTTTCTTTATTACTTAGTGCCAGTATGAACTCAGACTAATTATTAGACACCTTTAGGTTCAGTGCCTAAGTAATAGCCAGCTCGTCCTGATATACCCGCTAGCCAGTATTACCTTACATGTATGCTATTAGCAGAATAACTCTGAGCTGGTGTGTTTTCTAGAGCAAGATGATGAGGATGACGATGACAACAGTGAACTGGACGCTAGTGCAGGCCGCTTTGTTCGTTACCAGTTCACCCCAGCATTTCTCCGTCTTCGGACTGTTGGCGCAACGTGAGTATGAGTCCATAGAAAGGAGGGAGAATCAGATGTTTACAAAGTGTCACTTGACAGTTTATAACAAAACTGAGTCAAAGCCTAGAGAGAACTCATCTTACACTACAAATATCGAAGTCTTTCTTTCTGGAATGATCTGTTGGATTCTTGGGTAGTCTTGGGTCCAAGGCTCTGTTCTTCCCAATAGGAAGAGAGGTACGTCGTCTTAGCTGTTTTTTCCTACTTTTTGCATACAGAGTGGAATTCACAGTGGGAGAAAAGCCAGTGTCAAACTTTCGAATGATTGAGAGACATTACTTCCGAGATCGCTTGCTGAAGAACTTTGACTTTGATTTTGGCTTCTGCATCCCCAGTAGCAGGAACACATGTGAACACATTTATGAATTCCCTCAGCTCTCAGAAGACCTTAGTAAGTATCTCCTTTCCCACACTGAATTGTGTTTTGTTTGTGTCTGTGCATATGCTCATTTTCTCCCTCTCTACTTGTGAAAGAAGTTGTGATGGGGATGGGGGTGACACAAAGAAATAGATACAGGTTCCTGGTTTAAGCTGTGTGTAATCTTGATTGAATTACAGATTTGTGCTGCAAATTCTCCTTTGAAAATGAAAGCCCAAGACAACCTGTGTTGTCAAGTCACGGGCTGCAAGAACTGATCAGAGTCACGGGGCTGACATGTCTGATGCCTAACAGTGTAGCCCAGAAGATAACAGAACCCTGAAAAAGGGTTCTCTTCATAGCCATGCATCTGTTTTCAGCACTTGCTTGTTAGGGCTTGAGCCTCCTGCTTTGGAACAGAACTGGCTCTTCTCTGAGAGGTGTGTTTTTGAGCCTACCAAGATCTCTGCAAATATACATTGCGCAGGGTATGTTTGACCTCAGGAGGTGGATAGAGCAGGAGCACGTGGGCCCTTCTGTAGCTGCCTAGGTGTGGGGGGAGGCGCGGAGTTTGTACCCTGCCTTTGTATGTGTCAGGAGTGCCACCGTTTTTTTGTTTGCGGATTGCTACCTCTCTGCTCACAGATGTGATTGCTGCTCTGCTCTAGTGGTGGCTCTGACAGTTTCTAAGGTCGTCTTGTGTGAGATTACTCGATCCCCCTTTGTTTGCTTTTGACAGCACTTGTCCTGTGAATAGGAAGAATAGGAAGGGGCAGGCCAGAGCTTTTGAAGCATGCTCAGCGGAGCAGTTTGCTTCTCTTACTTGGGTAGGGCAGAGCATCAGCCTGGTAAATCCAGCGGAGTGGCAGTCCTTTTTGTACTCTGACTTCGTGCTGTCCAGTGGAGTGTGGCAGGCTTTTGAATGTAATTGAGCTTTCTCTTTCGCAGTCCGTCTGATGGTTGAAAATCCGTACGAGACCCGCTCAGACAGCTTTTACTTTGTGGACAACAAGTTGATTATGCACAACAAGGCCGACTATGCTTACAATGGAGGACAGTAATGATTCTAAGTCCGCTGGATGCTGTGATGCTGTTAACCGTTCCAGATGTCCAGGAGTGGACTGGAGTTGCTGCCTCGTGCAAAAAGGCTTCTTGCCAAACCTTTTCTCCTTGCGTGAGGCTGAAAACATGAAGCAAAGATGACAGCTCATGGAAGTAAAGGAAATCTCCCTGCAACACTTCTCTATCTGACATTCAACGTATCCTGCCTCTCGTTCTCTTATTTCTGGTTACCTTCTGGTACCTTGGTTAGGTCATGGATCAGAGGCACTGTTAGAAAATTCTTGCTGTTACAGTCTTTATAGTTAGGTTGCACCTTTAGTGCTCTGATATTTCACCTGCTGGGTGACTACCCTCTTTCAAGAGGTCAGATTGTTCGGGTAAGCTATTTCTTAGCAGGAAAATTTTACCCCTTCAAGTAGCCAGTGATGTCTAAAGAGCAGATCTTTTCTTCGGGTGGACAGATCGTCTCTTTAGTGCACAGTGGTTTAGTTTGTAGCACGGCTGACGTTGCTTTTTAGGGCGCATCCCAATATTCTCCAGTGGGAAAGATAAGAGACTAATTCAGCTTCTAAGCAGTGCAAGAATCTTCCTTCTGCCTCCAGGGGCCTGAGCTGCCCCTGAGAACAGTTTAATCTGTGTCTTGCCAGAGATTTCACTAGAGATACGAGATAGGGGGGAAAAAAGGGGCTTTATCCAGGTTGGTCATCGAGTCAGTCTGATAGCATTTCTGTTTGAGCTCTTGTGAGCAAATTGTTGCATTTTGGAGCTCAGGGGTCAACCTTAGAGCTGAAGTTAATCTCATTATATTTACCATTTCTCCTTCTTCCCTTTGTGTAGGAATTTTGGCTCTTGCTACAGAGTGTATTGCTTTTTAGATCGACGGCACATTGTCAGTCTAGCTGGGGTGGAGGGGAGGTGTCAGTCTAGTGGGGCTTAAAGGAAAAAGGGAGAATGTGGGAAAATGCCTTGAAAAATGTGTAGGAAGCAGAGCTTCCTGGGCTTCAATCTCTCTAATTTTAAAACTGAATGATCTGTCAGAGGTGCTGGAAGGAGAGATGGTGGTGTTATGAACTCATTTGCTTTGTTTCATTTGAGGTATTAGTAGCTAACAGCTTCCTGGGTCAGATCACTCAGTGTTACGGAGTGAGATTCTTACAAAGCGAGAATTTACATGATTCTCTTTTTTAGTAGTTTGAGCTCCCATCACTGCTTTGCCTACTTAGCTGCCTATTTATTGTTTAGGAAGTTCTTCTGCCAAGGTAGTTACCACCAGACCAGAGGGTGTATTTTACAGCTGTGTTTGGGGTCTGGCAATAGGAAGTATCAAGATGCAGTGGGAGAAGGAGACCCGTGTCTTCCCAGCAGCCATGCAAACCCTTTTCTGCTTATTTTGCTGTCTCTCAAGACTGGCATTTTTCCTGTGTCCTCGCTGGACTGGTCAGTTGTGTCTCTTGTACATGGCAGTTAGGTTGTGTCTAGACTAGAGATGTTTGCTAGTATTAGTTCTATTTGTTCCTTGAGACAATTGAAACCTAACTCCTTGGTGGACACAGTTGGTTACCTATTGTGTTAAGTAAGATTCAGTGTAGTTTATGTTTCAGCAGGATTAAGTGGGGTGGGCATCACACCCTGGAGCCTGTTAACGCGTAGACAGCAATAGGAAGCCGCTGCCTTTATCTCGCAGATTAACGATACTGACTTCGGCGTAGAAGATCAGCTGGCATCAGGGTAAGCAGTGAGAGTATGTGGGGTGGCAGCCATGAAAGAATCTCCAGCTCTTGGGAAGATATTTAATTATGATTAACCACAACAAATGACCTGTTCTGGGTGGAGCATTAATTATGAGCAACCACAACAAATGTCTTGGGAATGCAGAGGGGCAAGGTCTACGTGGTTGAAAGATGAAGAACAGTTCTGCTACCATCAATCCCCTCCAGCATCTCTACAGGCACTTAGGCAATCTTGTTTAGATATTTCAGAATTAGTTAAAGCTGCTTGTAAGGTGGAGCTTGAGATGCCTCTTGCAGCGATTGTCTTCAGAAGGCCTCGTGTCATGCCAGGGAAGGTGGGAAACATTTGTTTTGCTGGAAGTTACTTGTGACAAGGCAGAACTGCCTGGAAGTGTGCTTTTCATCCTGAAGAGTTCTGAGATGCTCAGGATAGCGTCTGAAGAGCCTGCTAGTTATTCCCTGGGAAATTTGAGCATATTGAGCTGAATTTGTATGTAGTATAAATCCAGGTGCCTTTAAATGTTACTTTTATTGCATTTTCTGCATGAAGCAACCTCTTGCTTTTCTTATCAGTGTGATGATTCCCATCTGTTTTCTATGTCACTGTGTAAAGGTTCTTAAAAGGAAGATAGACTGTTGCCAGAGCGAGCAGCAGAAATCACTGTACGGGCAAATGACGATTTGTGTGAGCCGTTAGTAGTAGTCAGCGTGCAGCTCTGCACGGTCGGGCTATTTGTAGGGAGTGTGGGTGCCATCTAGCCGCTGCTTTGCAGAATGCGACTGGCAGCAGGAGAGCACTCTGCCAAATGTCAGTGAGGCATTTGATGCCAGTAGTGATGAGAAAAAAGCACTGAAGCAGTTGCTTTCCCATTGGTGAATGTATCAGCTATTTAGCAATAAGAAAAGGAAAACTGGAGGAAAATGGGAAGACCTGCAGGCAGCAGTAGCACCCCTCAGTTTCTAGCCGAATGTGTTTGCTTTGCCAAATTAGAAAGTCTTTGCCCAAAAAGCATGCTGCAGGAAAAAAAAGTCCCTACAAGAGGGCAACCCAGCACTGAAAAAGTTGATTGTAATCCAAAAAGTCAGGGATTTCAAAACTCCTGTCCCCACTTTGGCCACTTCCCTAAGGTTACTTTTTCTCTTAGGTGTTTTCTATGAAGTGTCTTCTCTTTGTGGCAGGGATGATGTCTTTGGTAAACATGGTTTAACAGAGCATCTTCCTTCTGGATTGTGTGCTCTGATGCTTTAATGATGGGCCAAAGCTCCTCATGCCAGTGAGCTAGGAAGAAATTCCAATGGGATCTCATCCTTTCAGGGGGATGGTCTGTCCTAGCCAGGTGCTGAACGCAAGGGAGATGCTGTCAGTGTCGGTTGAAGTTTGAGCAAGGGAAAAGGTATCTGTGCAGACAGCTTCTCTCAGGTTGTGTGCTGAGTTGGAAAGAGGAAAGAGTTGGGATCATACTGTGTTCTGCTCTAACAAAAAAAGGGACCAAACCCACAAACTCATGCTAAGTCTTTCCAGTATTTGTCGTCTTAGCACCAGGACCTCTTTTTCACATTGAGGCGAGTGCTTTGGATCCATGCAACCAGTTTTCTTGGACAGCTATTTTCACGATTGACTGACATATTGCACCTTGTGAAGGAAGGTCGTCTCTTGTTGTATGGACTGGGTACTGCTGTCCTTGTCCTCCATTTTTGGTAGGAAGTATCTTTCTTTGTGTGTTTTCCTTAGGATTTTCAATGTCTCTTGCTGCAGAGAAGCAGCAGCCTCCTCTCTGGTGCTTGAGGATGTTTATTCCACTTATCCGAGGGTTCAGGAAGAATAAAACAAGCATTTAGAAGTGAGAAATGAATGAGGAAGGTGGTGGTGAAGCAGTAAGGTCCAAACGTGGTAACTCTACTTCTCAGCTCTGTCTTTCATTACGTCCTCTTCAGCTGTTTCCCAGTGTTTGTCTTCTGCCCTGCTGTCCTGTCGCATCAAGCTACCGAGCCTTGTGCTACCCCAGAGCGTGGCCCGGTATCGGGTGTAATCCTTGGACTCGAACACTGCCATCTCCCTGTAGTTTTATGATGAAGAGGAGGCTAAGGGACGGCGGCCTGGTGGAGTCATCGCCTCTTCCTCTGCAGCAAAGGGAAACAACGAACACCAGCAACCACCCTCTCCCTCTGCCCGGATCTCAGTGCTGTTACAGGACACGTATTTGTATCTCTCACAGCGTGGCCTTTGGGCTGCTGGCGCGTCGACCTCCTCCGTGCTGTCCCCTCCGGGCGCTCCCGTGGCCCTTCTGGGCTGAGGCCAGCCGTGCTGGCCGTGCCCCTTCAGTCCCGGTGTTGCTGGCTCCCTCTCTGGGTCCCAGCACGGTGCCGGCGGCCCCCCCCGCCCTCCGACCATGTATTTGTATAAATGTTATTTTGTCACCAGCAATAGTAATAAAGAATTGCCCTTTTCGCACAGGTGGTGCCCAGTCTTGTGGGCGGGGCCGGAGCGGGGGGGCGGGGCCGCTGCGCCAATGCGGGGAGCCGCCCTGGCGGCTCGCGCGTGCGCTGTCTCCTCGCTCCTCGCGCTCGCCTGAGGCGACGGGCGGCGGGAATGGCGGCCGCGTTGGCGTTGCTGGCCCGCGGCGGTGGGCCGACCAGGGGTGAGGGCGCCGGGCTCGGGCCCCGGCACCGCCGCGGCTGCTCGGGAGGCTGCGGGGCAAGCGAAGGGGGTGGGAAGGGGCCGTGGCCTGCGCGGGAGGCGGCGTCCCGGTGCCCTTCAGGGCCTGAGGCGGGTTCCCTCAGCCCGCGGCGGGGCGGTGCCGCCCTTCAAGCCGAGCCCCGGCTGCGGTCCCGGATCCCGCGGCCTGGGTGCCGGGGGAAGAGTCTCCCTCCGGGGAGGCCCCCAGCCGCGTTGCGTGAGACCCTCCTGGGTCGGTTTCAGCCCCCTCCCCCGGGCGTGAAGGGAAACAACGGCGCTCAATTCCTTTCCTTCCTTTCAGCCCTGCCCTTTGGGTGCCTCCGCCGACTGCACACGGTGTACCAGTCAGCGGAGCTGCCAGAAACACACCAGATGCTGCGTCAGACGTGTCGGGACTTCGCAGAAAAGGAGCTGATGCCTCTCGCACCTCAGCTGGATAAGGAGCACCGCTTCCCGGCCGAGCAGGTGCGTGCTGCTCCCCCCGGGAGGTGGGCACGACAGAGGCGGACTGGCTCGTTCAGAGCCTGACTTCCCTCTGCTGCTGGGGCGGGGCCGCTTGGGCCTGAAGCAAAAAGTACATTAAGCTCTGGCTTAGTAGAAAATTGAGGTTTAGATCAACTTCTGTCAGAGTTCGTTGAGTGTGGACGTTGTAATGCCCACAGGACATTTTGAGCTCTTTACTTGCGTTTCTCTGTGTCTGACTTTAGCACCATTGAATTTTCAGTTCTCTTACTGTCTTACCTGTGGGCTATAATACAACTGACTTACAAAACCAATGAAATACTTTCATAGACTGCAGATAACTGTAAAAATGATTTATAGTGAGGAAGTGTGGGTGACCCAAGTTCATTTCAGATGGTGAAAAGAAGTGATCAGGAGATAGGAGGTGCATGTGAGTCATCCTCTGGGGCTGTGAAGAAATTGAGATGCTAATCAAACCTGTGATTTCTCCTGTGGAAAGCAGTACAGACACAGCAGTACATTCTGTGCCGTGTTGAGCAGACTAACTCACCTGTTTCATTGCAGTGAAGTACTAAGCTCCAGAAAAATATATACTGTTAGGTTAGCTAAAAGGCTCCAAGTAAGAACAGTCAGAGGCATGTGAGTTTTGTCATACGTCCCTCTTTCTGTTAAGGATTAAGGAAGGATTAAGCCAGGAAAGTCATATTCACTCTAAGGAAGAAACTACTTTCCACTTTACTTCACTGTTCTTATCTGAGAATTTTACATTTTATTTTTGAGTCTTTTCACTTGAATGTGTAGGGGAAAATTCAAAATGTAAACAGTGTTTATTAAGACAAAGCAACATACATAGAACTAGTTGCTGTCTTTTGTTCATCCTCTGGATTTGATGTGAAGGACTAGTGTTTTGGGTGCCCATACAGGAGGGAAAATATTTGTTTAAAAATTCCCTTGGTTGCTCTTAAAGCAAGCGGAGGCTGGTGATGCAGTTATTTCCGCAACACCAAAAGCTTGACATCTTAAATGTAAAAACAGAGGAAAGGTGGTTTTTTCTCTTGTATGTTGCCAAACATTAACAAGAGACCTAGAGTGAGACAGTCAGTGCTCTGAAGAGCTTACAGTTAAGAAAGCAGGGGTCCAGCTGAGGAACTTGGGGTGGAATAATGTGGCATGTAACCAACAATTAATGGGAAAGAAAAAATCACCTTCTTGCAAACTGTTCTATGGGTCATTCATTCTGTAAAATTCTTTCCTTGTGCAGTCCTAGGCTGAAGTTCAGCAGACTCAAAGGTAAAGTTCTAATGATTTTTATCAGCTAGATTTCCCATTGAGAGCTTCCTACTGATAGGAGACATGCAAGGGGGAAAGCTTTGGTGGGAGGCTGAGGAAATGCTGGTGGGGTTGTATCTGCCTATTTCAGAAGGCTCCCTCCTTCCCGGTACTGAAGAGAGCTCTTTAAATAAGCAAGAGCCTCGTCATAGGCAGCAGTGACTGCGTGCAGCTCTTGCCTCTTGTTGAAGTCATCGGGACCTGGGGACACTTACCAGTTGGTACAGTCAGATTCCCATTTCATCAGGAGTTGTGCACATCTTTTCCTCTGTGTGTAGCCCTGCTATGACCGGTCTTTATTGCCATGTGTCTATGTGTATTTGCTGGTACACTGGTGGCACAGAGGATCTCACTTCTCCATTCCCTATGTGCAGGTAAAGAAGATGGGTGGCTTAGGGCTGCTGGCTATGGATGTGCCGGAGGAGTACAAAGGAGCGGGCCTCGACTACCTGGCCTATTCCATTGCTGTGGAGGAGATCAGCAGGGGCTGCGCGTCCACTGGTGTCATCATCAGTGTCAATAATGTAAGTGTCTCGGGTTGTGTGCGAGGGACAGGTGTGGAACTGAGGCTGGCATCGGGGGGTTATTGGAGAGGGGTTTGTGGGAGAAATGAGGTCTGTTCCTGTGGAGGGTTCCGGTGTATTGGAGAGCACTTAGAAATTAGGGAGTTACTGGATTGCTTGTACCTTCAAGAGGCACTAACTCAACGCTCAATTCTTAAAGTCTCTGTATTTAGGGCCAATACTCAAGTTTGGCTCCGAAGAACAGAAGCACAAGTGGATTGCTCCCTTCACCGGTGGAGAGAAAATCGGATGTTTTGCCCTTAGTGAACCAGGTGATGTGACTGTTACTGTTCCTGTTGCAGAGAATGTAGGGTAGCTTCTTTCCTTAGGCTTATGATGGACTTTAGGTCTGTGAAATTGTAGCAGTTTGTAGAAAGGTGGTTTATAGCCATTCTGTGTAAACGAAGCCCCAGTGCCCAAGGTATTAACTGCCATCCCCACGGTCCATGCTGAAAATTTTCATCCGCTCTGTGTGAGCAGAGCTCTGGAGAGGGACACATCTTAGACAGATGGGCCTTTCCCCTTCCTGTGTGGGTCCTGTGGGAGGGACAGTGGTGACGCTACTGCAGTTAAAAGAGGTGCCGTGAGAGGGGGTGCGGGCGGGGGGTGGGTTTGCACCCCAGGCTGCTACCGATTGCCTGAGTTTTGTTTGCTGGTTCCTTGCTCAGGAAATGGCAGTGACGCGGGTGCGGCGTCCACGGTGGCACGCCTGGATGGCGATGAGTGGGTTCTGAATGGCACCAAGGCCTGGATCACCAATGCCTGGGACGCCTCAGCCACTGTGGTATTTGCTACTACGGATAAATCCCTGAAGCACAAGGTGTGTTCATTTGGGTCAGTCAGGAAAAAGGGGTGGGCGTAAAGGAGTTGTGCAGGAGAAGCACTTTGAAGAGGCTCTGGGGACTCTGCTTAGAGCCGTGCAGGCATTGAGCAGAGGAGGGGCTGATGTGCGCTGGCTCTGTTCTGTCTCGGCTCTCCCCTCCCTTCTCCTGGTTACCTAGTGTTGTGGTTTAAGCCCAGCTGGCAGCAAAGCACCACAAGGCCGCTCGCTCACTCCTGTCCGGTGGGATGGGGAGGAGAAAATACAAAGAAAAGCTTGTGGGTCGAGACAAGGACAGGGAGGGATCACTCGCCACTTATGGTCACGGGTGAAAAACAGACTCAACTTGGGGAAAAAAACAAAATCAATTTAATTTACTACCAATCAAATCAAAACAGGATAATGGGAAGTAAAACCAAATCTTAAAACAGCTTCCCCCCACCCCGCCCTGCCTCCTCCCGGCAAGAGGTGAGGGGGCTGTGCAGTAGGGGTTGGGGTCAGTTCATCACACCTCCTTTCTGCCACTCCTTCCTTCTCAGGGGGAGGACTCCTCACTCTTCCCCTGATCCAGTGGGGGTCCCTCCCACAGGAGACAGTTCTCCATGAACTTCTCCGATGTGAGTCCTTCCCATGGGCTGCAGTTCTTCATGAGCTGCTCCAATATGGTCCTTTCTGCGGGCTGATTTTCAGTCACAGACTGCTCCAGCGCGGGCTTTCCCGTGGAGTCATGGTCATCTTTGGGGGCATCACCCTGCTCCGGCGTGGGCTCCTCCATGGGCTGCAGGTGGGCATCTGCTCTTCTGCTCCCCTCCATGAGCTGCAGGGGGACAGCCTGCCGCCTCACCACGGGCTGCAGGGGCATCCCCTCCTCTGGTGCACCTTCTCCCCCTCTTTCTTCACTGACCTTGGTATCTGCATTGAGGTTTCTCTCACGTCCCACTCCCCTCTCTGCTGCAGATTTCCCCTTCTTAAATATGTTATCGCAGAGGTGCTACCACTGTTGCTGATTGGGTCAGCCTTGGCCAGAGGCGGGTCTGACTTGGAGCCGTGGAAGCTTCTAGCAGCTTCTCACAGGAGCCATCCCTGTAGCTCCTCCCCCACTACCAAAACCCTGCCACACAACCCCAAAACACCTAGACATGTGGCTTCTATGAAAAATGTTTGGAGGAAGCCTGTTGACAGCCAGGTAAGTGGGAAGTTGGCAACACTCCCTAAGAGTTTTGGGTCTCCTTGCAGGGCATTAGCGCGTTCCTGGTTCCCATGCCAACTGCTGGGCTGTCACTGGGGAAGAAAGAAGACAAGCTGGGAATTCGAGCCTCTTCCACTGCCAACCTGATATTTGAGGACTGTCGGATACCCAAGGCCAACCTACTGGGGCAGCTGGGAATGGGCTTCAAAATTGCCATGGTAAGAGATGGATTGGGGTGCAGCTGTGGTTGTGTAAAGCTGTAGTTCCCAAGCTTACCATTTTCAAAACCATTTTCAGACTTACGATCACTTTGGTGAGGACCACTCACATAAGCTGTTCTGTGTGACATTAAGCAGTTGACCCCTCTTGCTAACGTGGGAGAAATCATTCACAGAGCTTGATGAATCATTAATTTACCGTAGATCCTTGACAGCACTTTATTGTAGACTCAATGTGGTGGTTCTCAGATGAAGGAATGGTGATGCTGCTGAGGTGGTATGTCAGCAGGGGTGGTGTATTTTAATTTTTGTCCTTTCCCAACCCTCTATTCCTTCAGTTTGTACCTGCAGATAAAGGGAGAACATGGCATTTTCCCTAAATACTGTGGCAGAGGAAAGGTGTCCTGGAGGCCCAGGACAACCTCTGGATAGTGTTTAAAGGTGGATGAAATCCGAGTTATGGCATGTGTGCGACTTCTGAGGAGGAGCCAGGCAGCTGCGGAACAGCGTATTCCTTGCAGTGACGCACTACCCCTTGGAAGTGTTCATTGCTCTCTCTGTAGGGGCAAAACACCATTTGTTGGCCTGACTTTTTGAAAAAGGCTGAGCTCCCTGGAGAACAGCCCATTCCATTATGTCCAAAACTAAATGAACCCGCCAGTCACCAACCACTTTTTTAAGATGCTCAGCCCAGGACTTGGAAGATGAAGCCTTTTCTCACTGTGCTGTAAATTCTTCCTGTGCATAGTGAGGCAGGGAAGCAGTTAAAAGCAAAATGGGCAGGTATTTGAGGTAAGTCAGGTTACTGACTCAATTCACTAGTCATTTTGAAAAATGCTTGCTTCAGTGTGTGTACTGATAAGGGCAAAGAGGAAAACTGACCAGATTTCCTTTTTTTTTTTTGTCACTTAAAGTAAAATCAGCTGCACAGTGAGCCAGGGGTCTAGCTGAAGGGTTCTTTTCAGCCCCTTCCAGAGCAGATGCTCCTCGTTGTGCTGTTTCCCTTATTTTGTACCCCTGGCTTCTCTCTGCAGTGCCCAGTACATTTTAAAGCTCTCTATTCCTGCATAACCAGGAATATTCTGAATCAAGGAAGTCTCTGACCACAGGATACTAAGGCTACAGCAGCTCCCCAGCAAGATCAGAAATGTGAGTGTACTATTTTTGATCAAGCATGACTTGACTTAACACATATATTTTGTGTGTTTCTCAGCAAACTCTGGATGCAGGAAGAATTGGTATTGCCTCACAGGCTCTGGGAATAGCACAGGCAGCTCTAGACTGTGCTGTGGATTATGCTGAAAAGAGAATGGCCTTTGGGTCGCCCATCACAAAGCTACAGGCAGTGCAGGTACAAACCAGGCGGACGAGGCAGCTCCAAACATCGCTGGTGCAAAGTTCATATGCGCTCTCAGGCGTGGCTTCTGGCACACAGTGCACTTTGCACTGTTTGGCCTAACAGGGTAATAATTTCTGTTCTCCAATGCTTAAAACTGATTGTTGGGATGGAGGCGCTCCTTTTCTAGCAATACTGGCCTCAGGGGTGGGAGACTTCTGCTGTATGTTCTTGCGCAGGCAGAGGCCGGCACCTGGAACAAAGGCAGCGTTTGTCGTTGCAGTTTAAGCTAGCAGATATGGCTGTGGCGTTGGAGGGTGCGCGCTTGCTGACCTGGAGAGCCGCTATGCTGAAAGACAATGGGAAGCCCTTCACAAAGGTATTTCCAACCTTGCATTTGTCTAACAGTGACAACACAGGGCACAGGCTCAAGGCAAGGAAACCGCACTATGTACAGCATTGCTGCATTCAGCGCTTGCCCAGCCAGCGCTGTTGGTGTTTAACCCACCAGTAGATACTGGACTCTGCTGTCAATCCTCAGGCAGCCTGCTGAGCTGAGTCCTGGTTTTAGCCAAGGGGAGGGAGGTGGCCACTGTCAGCTGGCACCAATGATCAGGCCTGCCTCTGCACAGCTGGTCTGTGGGTGTTCAAGCTCCTAGTGCAAGTGACCTGTTCCTTTTTGTGATAGCTGCACCCTCAGTGATGTTTTCCTTCTCCAAAGGAAGCAGCGATGGCCAAACTGGCTGCATCAGAAGCTGCAACAGCCATCGCTCACCAGGTAACTACTTCAACTGACATCTCTGATACACAGCATGCTGAAAGGGAGTTTGTGTTGTTGCACAAGTGCTTGGGGAAGGTGGCATGGAATTTACTAGGTTTTTTTTGTTTTTTGTTTTGTTTTTTTTTAAAAACCAAACCAACCCATATGGCTGAAGCTGGTTAGTACAGCCATCCTCCTGGATTGTGGGGGGTGTGGGTAGGGATTTCTGCTGGCCTGTAGCAGCTGTATTATTAAAGTCTTCTGTGCCTGTTGCTGTCCAGGGCAGTGTCAAAATTTTGTGTGGGATTAGCAATGGGGGAGAGAACATGGGTGCACCAGTCAGGACTACTAGTAAGTTTGCAACATAGTGAGCAAATGGAGCAGGACTTCTGGTGTCTGCATTTATTTTCCCGTCCTTAACAGTGTCTTAGCCAAACATGGATAACTAACAACTACCTCTGAAGCAATTCATTCTCTGTCTGGGACATCAGTATTGCTCTTACCCAGTTAAAATCCTGTTTATTCCTCTGACTGCAAATGGGCTGCAGTCACCCCCATGTGTTCCCTCCAGTTATGCTTGCAGTGGGCTTAGCTCCTTTGAAGGTGGCTGTATTCTGTAGAAAACAAATTCCTTGACCCTGCTTCCTTTCTAACCTGCTACCTTTGTTTCAGGCCATCCAGATCTTGGGCGGGATGGGCTACGTGACAGAGATGCCAGCAGAACGCCATTACCGTGACGCTCGTATCACTGAGATCTATGAGGGGACCAGTGAGATCCAAAGACTGGTGATAGCAGGTCAATTGCTGAAGGCCTACCGTAGCTGAAGAAGCCGACTAGAGCAAGACACTGCCCCAGAGTGCCTCGTAACAGTGCGCAACAGCGATCAAGTCTTGGCCGTCTTCAACAAGGCTAATGATGGAAGTTTTCCTCACCAATGAGTAACTGACCCTCTTGTTAAAATGTGCTGATTCTTCTTTGGACAAAGTATGGTGCACGGAAGGCCCTATCTAGGTTTGTAAGTGATGGCTGCGGGTGCAGGAGGGAGGAGGCAACCTGTCCTTCTATGGGAGCGCAGATCTTTTCCTAAACTGGAGCACTGTGTTGGTTTGGTAGTGGCAAAATGACTTTGCTGTTCAGTAAAGTCAGCAGCTCTCCTTGTGTGCTTCCCAGCTGCTGCCTGTTTTCCAAAAATTTGTCACTATGTGATACTGGATAACCAGTGCCAAAGTTAGAGGCACTCAGACAGGACCCCTGTGCCCTGTTCCAGGCTGGGGTTACACAGCCTCTTCTGATCAGGCTTTGATGAATTTCAGGTGTGGCACACAGCTATGTGTGAGCTCCTAATTGGATACAGTGTGTGTTGAGGTAATCATTGCAGCAGAGCACTCTTCCCTACTTTCAGCAGGAGAGGATCCAGATGAGAGGACACAGGTACTACCTACGCACAAAGGGCTCTTTGTACAGGCTGGGGTTGCTTCTATGTAGATGTAAAAACAAAGGTCAGAAAAAAACCCTTGGATCTTGGCCAGCAGAGCCCAGGAGCCTGCTCACTCAGCCACTTATGGATGTAGGTATAAAAGCAAAGGACAGAAAAGCTGCACTACCTGAGACTGTTCTGTTGGTTTTTTTTTTTAAAAAAAAAAAACACCAAAAAACCTCTGCTCCCAAAGCTGCTTTTACTATACCAACAACTACCCAACAGGAAAGGAAGTACACGAAGTAGCAGCAACAGCCTTTAATCTCTACATGTTTTGGGCAACAAGGAGGAAATGAACAGATGACACAGAAAACCTTACCAGGAAGCTTTAGCAGTAGCACATATCCTCAATCAGTTATCTTTGGCAAGAAATTAACTTTTAGAAGATTCAACAGCCAAAAGAAAAGCTCTAAACTCAGGAAAAGATGGAGACTATTAAGACTACAGCCTGTATGGTCCACCTCGTTGTCCAAATGATGAGTAAACTAGAGGTAAATGGTTATTTTCCTGTGGTGCCATTTATTTAGATTTGTGTGGAAAGAAAAACAGCAGGATTCTATTACATACAGAGAGCAGAGAAGACAAATAAAACCTGATTTTTAAAGGAGCACCAGTCCCCACTTTCTTTTTTTAATGCAAATGTGAATTCATTTAGAGTATTTTCTTCCAGTCACAAGACACAGGAGCATAAACCACCTGGGCCTGCACACACCAGTTAGACACTGCTTTGAAGTGCAGTGGGTGTTTACTAGTGCAGACATCCCAGAAATATAAATAAACCCTTTACAGGTCACTAGAGGGCAACTGCATGTTGGGGCAAAGTCTTCAAGTCTTGAATTTCTCCTTGCTGCTCTCGCAAACCTAAGGATTAACAGAAACTGAGCCAAGCAGGGCATTCAACAGGGGAATTTCTACCGGAAAACCATTCTAAAGACTGTGAATGTCTTGTAAATTATGGAGGGCTTCTAGGAGCGAGACACACTTTTCTAGCTTGATTTCAGCCCGTACCACTGCTTGGATGATTGCTGAAGGCTCGTATCTATGATTGTGTAGGAGAAAGTGATATTATTTTATACTTATTTCTCCTTGCAGCCACTCAGCCAGAACAGGAGCTGTAGGGCTGCTCGCCACAAGGAAGTGAGGATTGCAGGAATGCAGTTACTGTTCAGTGCTTGTCTTCACTGACCTCGTGTGCTGAGGTCCAGCTGAAACCCCAGTGACCCAGAGCAGTCACACTTACTTAGACCATGCCTGCTGCACTGTTTCCTCTCTTTTTAGCTGGCTGCTTCTCTTAGAGCTGCTTTACTGTACCATCAGCGCTTTCAGACTGCTCCTCTTCAACATCACGCCTCCTTCATTTACCAACTCTAAATGACTGCAGCTTCTCCAGAGCAGAGTGAAATTGTCTCTGTACACACATCATGGCTGACCTAAGGGGGAGAATAGTGATGAACACCACAGCTGACTGAGAACACACCTGAAGAACCTACAAACTAGATGTACCAGATCCCTTGTGGACCTTCTGCAGAGAAGATGGGGGGCAGCTCCTGCAGAAGCCCTGCTGCTGCGCCTGTGACCAGAACCTGCTTTTGGGAATGCATGGATCATGCACTACACGCCTCCTTAACAAGCTTCTTGCTAGCTCTGACATCAGTACAACAGCTGACCTGGCTAACAACTGCATACTTGATGCTAAGTTGCTGAGTGCTGCACCTCTGCCATAGTCTGTATCAAATTACACTGCACATCATCAAATAACAAAAAGGGTGAAGCTGGTTAAAAATCGCTGGTCTAGGTACAGCATGCCAGTCAGGTTCCTGAGCCTAGGAATATCTTAAGATACTCTATTAGAATTCCCTTTGTTATTACCTAAAAACATGCTTTAAAGGCACAAAGGCTTTCCAGTACCTTCCCTGCTGCCTAAGTCCAGAGAAGAATCAGTAACCTGTCACACAGCACTGTTGACAGCAGTGCTTTGGGGTAAACAGCATGCTTATGCACAAAGGCTGCCCCAGAGCTCTGAGAGCAAAGAAAGAACTGGGTTTTCTCAGAGCAAGATACTAAGAGCTTACTCCTCGCCGCTGCTGGCTGAGACAATTTTGGCTGTAATACATGTGAGTCTGCTCCTCGGGGCTGTTGTTACAGAAGAGAACTGCTGAAAGTGCAAAACACAAACAAGTTTTGCAGCATTAAATAGGGAGCTCTTGCTGAGAGCCACCCCCAGACAGCACTAACCTGGCTAGGTATAGGGTAGGGCCAGGCTTTGAGAAAAGGATCTAGTTACAAGTAAAGCGAGCAGTTTTTATCAATTTACAAACTCAGCCAACATTGCAAAGTTGGAGCACTGAGATGGGAAAAATCGGGTCATACCTAAATAAGAAAGAGGTGGGGGAGGAGGTAAGCCACAGCTACAGTTTTCAAGGACATTATGTTTTCTACCCCACAATGCTCTTAAGTGTACATGAAACTGGTTACGAGGCAGACTACTGGGAATGAAGCAGGGGGAGCCCTAACTAGTAGATTTGATATATTTTATATCATATCTAAAGCTCACAGTCTCTTCATGTCAGTTGCCACCAGACTAAAGGAAGAGAGGAGCTGTTCTGGGCTGTCACAATTAAATACACACAGGTGAGAAATACTTAACTCTTCCTGGGGCACACAGATGTGAGCCATATCCTTCTTGGCCTGTCCCCCACCAAGAATGAGGAGCTGCTTGGAGACTGGATCCCTTCTGAAGCATCTGACTTCCTTGGCGCACAGCAGGACGGGGCTCACCTCTCAATTTCACACAATTTTGAAAAAAAACAAGCATTGTCTCAACCTTCCAAGTTTAAGCAGTGTATACAGTGTTTTACAAGACTCAGCTGAAATTGCTGTAGTATTGCTTTCACATTAGACTAGTCTCCTCTACTAGTCTTTTCTGACACTGTTAATCTATAAGAAAAATAGTACAAATTCTTTTGACTTTATATCAAAATTTTGTTTTGCCTAACTAGAGAGCCCTCATTATACCCACAGACCTGGCAACAGCCATACATTCAGGTTATGCTGGGGATCTTGGAAAGCATGAAAAATACCAAATTTGAAAGACATCCTGAAGTAAAAAAGCAAAATACCTACAAGAATAACAGGAAGAAGAAATGGAGCAGAGGTAAGAAAACATGACAGCGTTGTAACTTGAATGAAAAATGCAGTTTACTACTGTTAAGCTAAAAATTAATTTCAAATTCCACTCCATCACTACTTGTATAAAAAGAAAAATACTTGGAAACCTTCCCTCCGCTTCCACCTCCAAGGAGGTCAAGACTAAGCTGGGGAAGCCACCCAACCGCCAGTATGTATTTCCTAATTGCCTCAGTGACGACTTCTCTCACAGAACATGCTGTACTTCCACGTACAAGACAGGAAATGTTCATCTCAGCAAAACACTTCTGAATGTCCCACGATTAAAAGTGCAGCGCTGGCCACCCTGGTGTGCTCCTGAGCCTCTGCAGGCAGCGCAGTACAGCCCCGCAGCCGGGCTGGGCACCAATTTGACAACTCCCTGGGTCGCTCCCAACAGGCCAATACAGACACAGAATGACCAGCTTGTGTTTCTAATACACGTCACCCATACTGGCTGGCCAGACAACCCCAGGTCATTTCTGAGCTCAATATTTGCAAGATTAAGTGTGACCTTAGGGAAATTTCAAAGCACAAACAGTAAAATTTCTAAGCTGACTATTCCCAAAGACAAAGCAGAAAACCAACTCTAGAACTGTTAACAGGTTTGTACGTTACAATGCTTTGCTATAAACACGCTCTTGTCTATCACTTTTTGGCCAGTATCCTTTTACCTTCCCACAAGAAGGCTTATGTTAGTCAAACAATCACTAATATATTTTTTTCTGACAACTTTTCAGAAGAAAGGGCAGGTGGTTTGGCGATCTCACTGCAGGACTTGGTGTCAAGTAATTTATTAAGGAGTTCAACAGAATGTTAAATCAAGAAGGTATCAACCACCGTAGCAGCCATAACAGGGACAGGGAGCCCTAGGCCCTACATGGCCTCCAGAAATCCAGAGGACCCAAAGCAGCTTGTACAGTTTCATCCTCAAGCTGAGAAGAGATGTAGTCGGCCAGACTGAAGAAACAAGAACAAAAGGTGTGTCTGCGCAGAGAGGGCCCAGCAGCTGAGTAGCGAGGTAGGAATCTGCTTCTAATCCCCCTGAATGCTGAGGTTGTTCTAGATGGGAGAGCTGTGGGACAAAGCTTTACAGCTTTACCTTACTCAAAAAACCTAGGAGAATGCTTTGCCCTCTGCAAGTGTAATAGCTTTGTATTTAGAACAGTTATGCTTCAGTTAACCTCTGCAAAGCACTGAAATCCTTTTCCCGCAGGTGGCAGCTACTGTTGCACACTGAAGGGGCAGCAAACACTTTTCAGTCCAGTTTTTGCTCACCTGGCAGGTCCAAGCTTCCGCCGGGGAAGCTGGGCAGTCCACTCAGTGCAGGAGGCTCTACCTGTGGGTTCAGAAACCAAGTGTCACAGTTACAGCTCAGTCTCTTGGTGCAAGTCAGAAGGTCGCAGTGTGCGGGAGGGCAGTACAGCTTAAAAAGGCAGGCCAAGATTTTTCTGGAAAGCTAAATTAATTCTCATTAAGCATTTGTCAATTAGTACTCTCAGAACTTCTTCCAGAAACCTTTTTAAGTGTAGACAATCATTCGTAGGCATGCTTTCCTGGCAGGGACTAAAAAATGCCACTTGTAAAACAGAGAAAGACCTTTTATTTTAATTCCAAAGGCAGGAGGGAACTCCTGTGCGTTGCTATCAGGTGGGTGGAAGGGCTGGGAAGATAAAGCAGTACCGAACAGGATCTAAAGATTTTATTCCACCGGTTGGAACCTCTGGGAAAAAAAAACAACCAAAAAAGTGTCTTTTTTTATCTCTCTGAACATCCTCATCAATATTTTATTCACCTTAAGTTTGAGGTATGTAGCTGAAAACTGATGCCTTTCTTTTGTCCCAAGCTGACTGCAAGTCTGGGACCTGACACCTGCTATGAACAGTAAAAGCAGATTTTTAATTAAAAACTATTTATTTCATTAAAAAGCGACAGTTACCTGACAATGAGCATTGCAGGCACATGCTAGAAGAAATGCTTTCAACTAAGTGAAAGAGATGAACTGGGGGGGGGGGGGGGGGGGGGGGGGGATAAAAAATAAAAAACAGAATAAAGTCACAATGCCCACCCACACTTGCTAAATCTTGGAGCCCTCCATGCCCCCCGAAGGGCTGTGCTGCTGCTTACTGTTTCTTCAGATGTTTCACCTGTCTCAGAGATCTGTTACAGCCAGCGCAGAGGCCGTCGGCCCCGTCAGCCCCTCTGACTGTGAGCAGTGGCAGACTTCCCTGAGAACAGAGGAAGACATTAATTAATGACAGTACACACGTGGCTGGACAAAATTTTCTACCATGCTAAATATGCTCTTCTTGTAACATCTGGCAGAGCAGAAAGGATCAGACATTTCACTGAAGCTTCCTTACCTGTTGTAACAAAACTGTACCCCAAAGTAATGTTACTGTTCCGTCAGATTCATTCTTAAACATTCCTGTTTTCCTTCCAGTCAACTAACAGTTACCAGCATCTATCAAACTAACAAGAGCTATGAGCTTTTGGGAGAGCTCCCCAAATCCAATTTGGCAGAGTATTTTAAAGGAAAAAATTTCTAGTTAGCTAGGGAAGCCTTTCAGTGAAAAAAACAACAGAACTGGAACTGCTGGTTTAAAATAAATAAATAAAAATCCACATTTTAACAGGCTAAAGGTACAAAGCAGTCAACACGCAAACTCCAACCAGTCACAACAGTAAAGGACAGTTTTCTTTTTCTTTTTTCCTTTTTTTTTTTTTTTTCTTTAAGGGGCAGGGGCATGGAAAAAATACAGCACACTAATGAAACAAAATGCAAAAAATACAAAAAAATAGAAAATAGAAAAAATGTATTTACAAGTGATACATTACTATGATCAGAAAGCACAAAGACAGTTGCTGCTATAATACATGCACTGGGTCAAGAAGGAACTACTAAAAACCTGCAAGGGAGCTGTTTGTAAAAAAAGAAAATTAAAAAAAAAAAGAAAAAAAAAAAAGACACCCCCACTCCCTCCCCCCTCAAACGAACAGGGTTGGGTTTGAATTTTTTTCTTCCCTAGTTTGCTACATTGATCAAAATCAAATATCCCCTAAAGTCCATGAGTACAATCAGTACAAATACTACACTTGTTTTTAAACTGCAGGTTCCGTTGTAGGAGGGGGGGAAAAAAACAGCAGCTCATCGTAGATCCATACACAAGAAAGCCATAGTAAACTGCTCTACATGCTAAAAATTACAGCAAGCCCCTGTCTGCTACATAGCATGATCTTAGCAGGTTTTCCTTTTTATTTATTCATATATATATCTATATGTGTGTATATATATGTATAAAAATCGTGCCCTTTTTCACTGCAACATGACATCTGGGTGGAAATGTAACTTGTTACAACAAATTTTTATATGTATACTGCAAGAAGTCACTCAATGTCTGTGGATTTAATAAGTAACCTCACACCACAGGAAATATTTAATAAATCAAAAAAACCCAATATTGTGACAGAAGACCTTCTGTCTCAGTTCTTTTCAAAACCGAAGTCCAGCAGGAAACTGGTCCCAATGTCCATGAGGGGTTCTCTGAAGAAGCTTCAGTTTGCTTAACCGTTATTTCTTTTAGTGTTCACAAGTTTCTGAACGACTTCAAGCCGTTTTCAGTTTCAAGTCTGTCTCTTCCTCTCTCACAAAGGTAATAGTCTGGTGCTAATCCATCCGAGTGAGGAAAAGAGGAAAGTGGCTGCAGTTGCACAAAGGGTCCCCAGTTCCACATCTGCAGGGAGATACGGAGTCACACGGAGCTCCAGGATCTTAGCTTTTTTTTCTTTTCCTCCTTTTAATACAAAGTCCTTTCATACAAGTCCCGTAGTTGGTACCTTCCCAAGTACCAGCCAGTCCAGCTTTAGGAGATGACAAAGCCACAAGTTAAAGTGAAAAGGACCAAGGCAGAAGTTCAGGTCACTTTCTATCTGTTCCATCATACTTCCAGGAAACGGGAGCTGCTGGACTTGGAGTGGAAAGGCTCAGACCACATGCGACGTAGATCGCCCTAGGCAGGAAAACAGAAGGACCATGCCTTCAGAAACTTTAAAGTCCACTTAGAACTCAGATTTTAAAATGCATATATAATTTCAAGCATGTCTTAATGTTTTAAAGCAAATTTATTCTTCACCTGTTTTGCAAATTACAATAAAGACAGTGAAAAATAAATCCTTTCCCTGTCAGGCCAGAATGTCTTATTTTGATGGCAGATCTACCCAAAATGGCTTTGTGATGGGAAGCAAATATTTATGCAGGTGGAAAATTCTGTTCTTTCTTAGGCTCTGCTCTGCAGAGTGCTAGAAGTGTGTTTCAACAACAGCTCTGTAACAGGAAAGGCTACGTTTTAAAATTTCCGTTCAGAGCAGGTGACTGGAAGGTGGTAAACAAGGATCTGCCTCTGCAATCTCTGTTCGACCTTTGTGCACACATTCTTTCATGACCAGCTGGGCGAGGACAAATTCACTTATTTAATTAAAACAGCATTTAATACTTCAGAATGTAGTTAGTTTATAATTACTGGCACTTTATGTACATAAATTATCTTCTGTTTCAGCGACTCATCTCTCGGTTACTCAGTCCTCAAAAATGAAGATTCACCCCAAAAGCACCAATACCTTAGTTCTGGGCCAGGGCTGTTAAGGACACGCATCATCCTCACGAGAACTGCTGCCCAGTGCAAGAACACTGACCCTGCTTCCAGCTGACCCCCAGAGCTTCCTGCTGTGAATATATAATCCTGTCTTACCTTTAAATAGGCCATGGTGAGGAGCGGCAATAAAGTAAATGGTACCAAATAGAGTAGGGCAGGCTGGGCTGCCCGGTGAATACGAGAAGCTACTGTTGCAGTTAATAGACCTGTAAAAGAAAAAAGTGACTATAAATATCTTTAGGTTGCATATGGATGTTGTCACTAAATTCATCCACACATGGCTCCCTTCCCCACCATTTTAAGAGACAGGCTGTGGAAAAGTTACTTACCTGTGCTTTGCTTTCCCTGAATACAATTGAAACAAACAAAACAGCGAAAAATTATTCTATTTTAATATTAGGCCGTGTTGAGCCACTTGCTCCAGTTTTGAATCTCAAAGACTCAGCTAAGAATAACTCAAACAAAACGCAACAAAAGGCGAAGGGGAGGAAGCTGAATGCACCACAGTGAAGTGCTACTCCAGTGCTGGTACCTCTTGAGACTGTCAGTCTGAGGCCCCTAGCCTGAGAAACGGCGGGCTGAGAGGAAGGATTGTACACACCAGGAATGATTTTCCTGGATACCTGCCGAAAGGGAATGTAGGGGGAAAGATGGGGCAGGTGGGGAAGGCTATTGGTAGGAAATGATCTTTCCTTTTCATCCTCAGGAGGACTGCAGGAGGTCAGGATATGCACACACATGTCCTTCTGAAAAACGTATTTTATGCTGGGGAGGAGAGGATGGCTACATCAAATTATAAACAGCATTCCAGTTGTGACTTTTTACCATTTGCTGTATGTACTACAACGTCACAGGATCATAAGCATTAACAGTAGAATACAAAAATGCAAGAATTATCTAGATTAATTACCTAGATGTACTCTTGCACAGCATAGTCCATCTAGAAACTCCCGTATTTTCCCCAGAACCCAGATACAAGCTATGACACCTTCTATGCTAGTAAAGCAAAGTATAAGAAGTTGCTAACAAAAATACACTGATAGTCTCTTTCATCCTCTAAATAAAAACAACAACAAAAAAAATCTTAAAAAGACGACTGTAGAAGGATTTTTCTCCCTAGACCATGCCAATGAAACCCAAAGAGAAGAGGATTAAAAAAACGATAACCAACCGTTCTCTCAAAGCCTCTTTACACTTGTTTTCATCATCTTTTAAACCTACTACAACAATCCCACTTCTGCTCACTAAGCAGCTATCCGTATTAAACTAATTACTCACCTACAAAATATCCAATAAGTGTGCAGTGAAAGTAAGAGACCTTCTGCATACGTCCAGAGATGTTCCCTGGTCCTGGGGCACCACAGGAATCACTGTTGGCTTGCTTTTTGTAGTTATCGTAACGCAGGACAAAGCAGAGCAGAAGACCTGGCATCACAATATCTCCAATCCCCAGCATAGAGAAGTGGCTGCCTGTGGAACTAGAGAGCAACTGAAATTGGGTTCATGCCCAAAACACAGGGTGACAAGCTCTAGACTCCTCCACTTTGGTTTTGAGCTTCATTTTGCATATCCCTTCTTTCTACCTGCAAACTTTTATTTATGTAGTAGAAGCTAAATGCTGGCTACTGAGTATTTTTTCCTCAATGATTACACCACCACCTCAGCTCATTTTAAACATACCCATTTTGACAGTAATGACATGTTGCTCCAAACCAGTTTATTTGTGCCAGCAGTGTTTAAGCTGCTTTTGCTCTTAACTCACTCAGTGAAACAGATCCATCAACTCAGTATTTCAATCATCTCTCTTCTAAGTGTTGATGGGAGGTACCAGCTGACCATTTTATCAAACTGTTTAACACTGACAGACACCGCACCTTCATTCCCGTGTACATAGATTGCCTCTAATACAAGGCAGTAAATCAATTTATGGACTTCTTAGATCTTTGGCCTCATTCAGACAAAACACATAGAAAACTATAGTCTCACCAGATTCCTAGAAAAGAGCCAATTGTTGAGTAGATTAAGAACTAAAATTGCCCATGATCTTAAATGCAAGGTATTTTTCATGAAAATGAAGCCAAATTAAGTTATCACAAAGTTGACAAAATGAACAATTACAGTTTTACCATTGCAGACAATCAACTCTTAATCTCTGTAATTTCAGCATCCCAACATCTAAAGAAACAAGAATAGAGTAAATATGCCAACGT
The DNA here is from genome assembly GCF_026419915.1 of Harpia harpyja. Classification (NCBI taxonomy): domain Eukaryota; kingdom Metazoa; phylum Chordata; class Aves; order Accipitriformes; family Accipitridae; genus Harpia; species Harpia harpyja. Next base: position 42,859,659 of record NC_068948.1, on the reverse strand, counting down.
AACCTACTGCATAACTGCTGATGCATTGGAGCTTACTGCCCAATCAGGCCTATGCATATCTGGTTAAAAATCTGAGACATCAAGGAACCCCTGCAGTAGAGAGATGTGGAATAATCTCCCTCCAACACAGCACTTACCTGGTAAGCTGTCCTTGCTGAGATCAGTTTCCAACTCCCTTCCCAATCACTTGCAATTATGCAGTAATCAAGACTATTTTGATGTTTTAATAAACCTCAGGTCTTTTGCTTTTAAGCATTAGGTCGTAAATCTTACCATAGCAGTCATTAAACGGTAGAACTCACACATATGTTGAAAAGCGTATCCTGTTCTCGACAGGCCACCTTTTAACCTAATTGGGACCATTTCTGCATGCTATGAGTCAGCAAATGCAAAGTGTCCAACCCTCACTACTTGTTATATACCTTCTTATCATGAAGAGGGAGTCACTAAACGGGGAACTAAGTTGATATTTTCCAATAGAATTAGTACTACTAAAGTGTACGGGGAGGGAAAATTTTTTTATATAGTACAGTAAAAGAACTGCTGATTTTACCTTGGAAATACAAGTTTACCAGGCAGCGACAGACGGGGAACATCTCTACCCACGTTTGGTCCCAGGTGAAGTTTCCGGGATAAAACATCAAGGGGATTATCAGCTGGTTGTGTGGCCACTTTCACCATAACATTGCTGTTAAAGATGTAGGCAGAAAAAAAGACCTACAGAGCAAGGAAATAATCAGAAATTACAAACTGCAACTATAGAGCAACTCAAAGCTGCGTGTATTTTTGCTTTGCTTATTCAAGAAAAGAGAGGATGTTGTCCAAGTTTTCCATACACATACATTGTATATATGATGATAAAAGGCAAAATGTATTTCAAAAATTCAGATAAAGTTTTTTACACCATTAATCCTCAAGAATAACTGGAGTGTACTTTCTGGTATCAAGATATTGATCAATATCTTGAGATCCTTTGGCAAAGGACCTGTCTGAGCTACAAGTAGTAGTCCAGGACTACAAAGGCCGGTAAGAGGATACTGAAAATAGGAGAAAGCTTGAAAGCAGAGAAGAGGTAAGTGCGGTGCTCACTCAAAGGGAATGATGCCACACTTGTTTCAAACAGGCTCTTACACTATAGCTCATCACACTGGGAAACTGACTGACTGCCAGAGCTGTCAGCAAGTGCTTCCCTGGATCAGTACTCAGTGTTATGCAAAGGTTAAAAAAAAAAATAAATTAATCCTTTCAGTATTACAAAATATATTCTGTCAGGTTTCTTGTAAAAGCGTGGTAAGACTTTATGCCAACCTTACTGGCTATAAATCAGCTTGCATTCCTGTTTTGAGGATTTCACTACTAATCAGAAGTTGGCATGTGCCTACTGTGCAAGTGTGCATAAGGTTTTGTGTTTACTTGGAAATGCTGTTTTGATCTTCAGCCAGGCTTTCAAAATTTGAGGTCCAATTTCTTTTTTTAAATAATATGCCAAAGTTGAAATAGTCTAATCATGTTTCTGTTTTTGTCAACTAATTAGTGAGGAAATCATTCTGCATCCTGCTGCAGACTTTTAATGTCTCAGAATGGAGCAATGAAGCTGATCTTCTGGCTTTGCCAGATTTCATCAACTTCATACTAGTACAATTCATGTAAAAATGGCCCAAGGCCAATTACAAATCCAAAGGATAAAACAGTTTTAGCAAAACCAAACAAAACACTTACCCAAAAGACATCATAAATTAGTAACCCAGAGAGTAGCAAGCAGGAAACCTTCAGGCTCGGCAGCCGAACAAAGGCTATCATTGCAACACACAGGCCCATAGCCAGAGCTACAAAATGCAAGCACATAATTAGTTCATTAAAAATAGCAAAACAAACAAACAAAAAACCCCCCAACCCCAAGCCAATACCTCCCCCACAAAAAAACACCCCAAAGAAGCCTCTGTTTGCACCTGTACAGCACCGCGTGCGCTAGATGACTGTCCACTATTTCCAGATAGTGAAATTCTTGCCAGAGTTAAGAAAAGTCAAAATACATTCAATGGCCAACTGCGAACATGTTCCCATGGAAGCAGAAATGCCTCTGCAGGCACAACTGCCCATTCCACTCAGCTTCCACTACCCACCACAAAGACCTGTTTTCATGTCTTGTGTCCTAGAGACTCTGTCTCCCCGTAAAACACTGACTACCCAGCTAAAAACAGAAGCAACAAAACAACTTGGAGCTCTTTGTCCCCCAAATGTAAACCTCTACTTTTACACAGTTCAGAGGTTTTCTAGTAAATGCGTAAAATAAATAAAATCCTTGACTCAATTCAGAAATAGCATGGTTACGTGGCGTGTTAGAACATGATACGACAAAAACCCACTCAAACCAATCTTCTGCTTGGGCAAGATTGTGTAAGACTGCCTGAACACAAACTATGAAATATTATCATTTAGATATACAGGGATTTCCCAGTAACAAAAATCTATGTGAAAGCCTACCTACCAACAGGGAAAAAAATTTCTTTTCTTAACCCTTCTCCCAAGGGTGAGTTTTCAGCCAGATCAACGAGCTGAACGACAGCCGCAGCTCAGATGTTAGTTCTGTTCGAAGGGGAATTTTGTCAGGGTAGAAAACTAAGATGTTACACTAAAAAAAAAAAAAAAAAAAAAAAAAAAAAAAATTCCCAGTCTTCACATTTGTGTGGTTTCCTGCTTCTTTAAGCCTAGCCTTAGCTACCACAGATACTCAACTGATAATCAAATATATTTCAACTGGTTCCAAGCAAATCCCTAAAGAGATACTTAAAATTAAAAAAAACCCAAAACAACAAACCCTTAAAAAGTAAATCAACTTTCATCTATGATATCAGTATATTTACAAGGAATAATGGAGCCCTGTTGGGACCAGATTACACTTAAGTATGCAGAGACTTGTAAATGACATAGAATTTGTAAAAAGTTATAATCTTATTTTGACCAACTGAAACCACAGGGAAAATTGATTCATTACATATATGTCCACCAGCGCGATAACTTGACTAGGCCAAAATTTACAAGTTAACCATTGGATTCTCACGCTATAATTATGCAACTGTGAAATGACCTCATGCTTACATTTCACCTGAAAGATGTGGAGTTCTTCCATCACATTTCCGTACAGATTCAAGGGAAAAAAGTGCCAGCAGACGCCTGCCAGTGTGGCTGCTTGCAGTGCCCAGGGGTTGCATCCCGGCAATGACTTTGCCAAACCCACCTTATCTTCTGAGAACTGACCAGCTTAGCACAACACGAAGTGTCACGGCTGCCAGTTGTAACGAAGTAATGGGATTACTCAGATAAAAATGTACCCCAAATCAGGCTGCATAACTAACTAGCTATAAAATGTAAGCAAATTATCGAGGTGTAAAGAATTTGACACAGCAAAGCAGTGAGAAAAAGAACTGCATTCAGTAATTCCATATAGCCTTCAGTTACAGACTTCCTCTGGCAGGAGAGCAAATACAAGGGAACAGTCTGTCTTAAATCAAAGAAGTTTCTCTAAAGCCAGTGTTAATAATAGCTCAAGCAAGCCTATATTTAGGAGAGGATTTCCAGGTTATAATTAACTAGAAGTGGAAATATTTTAACCAGCGTGAAGTTCTATCTATTGTTCACACGCTCTATTTCTCTATCACTGAAACGAATGCAGGCACATGTGCACGACACTTTTATCAAACTAAGCAAATACCAGGTAGAGAAGGAGATGGACAAAAAGTCCTTTAGAAGACAGTGAAATACACATGCTAGTAATTATGCAGTTTTGCAACTGCTTTAAGAAATATTGGTAAATTTAAAAAACAGAAGGGAAGCAAGAATGCCCGAGAGCAAGTACGAGTAATATAGGCCAAAGTGCAGTCAAACCACCAACAGGCTTCTCTAAATGGAAGCCAGCTTCCTTTTCCAATTAAAAGGTCCAGAAATCATACAAGAAACAGTCATCCATATCCAAGCTCATGGATGGTGTTGACAAAGTATATAAGGCAGATCTCCATTGAAGTATACTCCAAATCATTTAAATAAAAAAAAAAAAAAAAAAGAAAAAAGGAGAGGGAAAGAGAGAAAGAAATGTAAAATAGCCACATGAGCAGTAGCACTGGGTTGGAAGTGCTGGGCAACGGGTTAACGAAGCTGAATAAGAAAAAACTGACTGAGTTAACCTTCAATGAACAGAACGAACTACAGAATCCCTGCAAGCACACTCCTTATGGAATAAGGATATTCTGAGGATTAAGAATATTCTTGCATATGTGATTAGACTCTCCAGATACAGCATATTTTTCAGCTTTACTGCACTACTGCACCCAGAACAGATGAAACCACTGAGATGCTGGTGCTGTGGTGTCTGGTTTACAAAGCATTATGCAAGCTGGCGAGGCTTGAACTTCCCCCACAAGCCACCAGTTGACTTTTGAAAGAAACAGGTACGGAAGTTCTGATCTAATCATGTTTCTATAAAACTCTCCAAGTGTGTTTTAGAGTGGGAATAAGAACACATGTCACGAAGTAGCCTCCGCCCGACTGCCGCAGCAGTGAAGGTCTGCAGCAGTTCCCAGGGTATCCATGACCGTTCAGTTCACTCTGTAGCTATAGATAGACACCGCATACATCCACAGCATTCCCATTGTACTCTCCAGCTATGTCCACTATTTAGGAAAGCTTTTAACCAGGCTTTACCAGGGGACAGTGACCATCCTTGATGATTCTGTCATCAAACAATCCGCTCTGAGAAATAAGCATTTCTAGACCTATAAATGTACATCACCACGTGCCAGAACAAGCCCCTGGAGACAGTATCTGCTCATTCTATCCTGTAAAATGTCCCTGGCTTTAGAAACAGTTCAACCAACTACTGTGCAGACAGGGGAATTGCAGTACTTGAGAAATGAAGACTGTTCTGGTGGGAACTGCCATACCCCAATTTTGTAAGGACTGGAAATTACCATGAATTATTTCCCCTCCTTGTTACTTAGCTCTAAAGTAGAAATACTCATGTCTCATAAGGAGAATCAACTGCACAACAACAAACTATACACACAAAAATCAAGGTGTACTGTTCAGAAGAAATGCCTGCCCCACTTCTCCCTCCAGCTGCCGGCCCAAGCGATGTGAAGCACGTTCACAACATCTGTTTCATTTTCTGCCGGCAGCGAAACAGAAGATCATCCCTGTGCAAGCGGGGAGGAGGAGCTAGATCACAGCACACCCAGCAGCTGGCAGGCAACAGCTTAAAGTCGAGCAAGTGCTCCACTTGCATATATTATCGAGCAGTACTTATTGCCCACATTTCCCTCCAAACAAGATTAATTGCGGTCTCAAGTATTCGCTTACAGAGAAGCAAAGGGTACAGGCAGAGATGGTGTGATCCCACTTGCAGCAGTATAGTATGAGGAATAAAACTGCAGAGTCTGTTTCCCTGACGAAGGCCAATAAAAGCTGTTCCCTGTTCAATGTCACTGACAAATGTTGATCTAATTGGATTTGAACAAACGACAAGAGGCTTACCTATACAGTACAAACTCCCTTAATATAAACTACATAAAATACTCCAAAGCTAGATGGTATCAACACAATTCAGTAAATCATAAACAACTACCAAGAGAAATAAAACCCAGAAACCTCACTGCACCAGCAGTTCAGTACTCTGCAGATTAATTACCTGAAAGCCCACTATTTCACACTGAAGCACCTACAAAAATTGCTGTTTTTAAATAAATGCTTCTGTCGATATCTCAGTGTAGACAAGTCTTTTCATATTTTACCAAAATCCACAGTTGACACTCCATTTAGCTTTGTAGCTACTGCAGATCAAAAATCACCCTTGATTTCATGGTGGGCTACTCTCCTTAACACAAAACAAACATTGCATTTTTCATTTAGTATCTGGGTACTTTAAAAGTTATTCCCTAACAAGTGGAGCTTTTAAAGCAGCAAAAAGCATGAATGAAACACAACACCTATACACAGAAGAAATAATCAAGGTGCCATAAGAGGTTTCAGTGCTAAGGACTTTCTGCTGCTGCTATCTTTTAGGAGGAGCTGGAAAGCTGATGGGATCTATGTTTTCTATTGCAACAAAATTTCACAGGCAGGTGATGTCCCAGCTATTTTTCCTCAAGCAATCACAACCTCAGGGTGCCATTTCATGAGATGTCCTAAGCCAATTTAGCTGCCTGACACTACCGAGAAGCAGAGGTCCTGCTCCTGGCTACCCCTTCATGCCTTTGCTATCATATCCACTCCATCCTCTCAGATCCCATCATGCTGCCACTTACCTTTTGCCAAATTTAGCACATACCTGACTGCACAATAATCCAATTCATCTCACTGCAGCAGCAGAAAAATAGCCTGGCAAAAAAAAGTACGCTGCCATTCTAGTGAGCTGAATCAGTTTACCATGTGATTAAATGAGTGCCAGAGCTAGCACAAGAGATCTGGAAGGCAGGAGGGGAGAAGGAAAGCTCCTTTTTGGAACAGTAAGCTGTGAATTCAGTTCAACCAGCATTAAAAAAAAAAAAAAAAAAAAAAAAAAATCACACCTTCAAGCCAACTGGATGCCTGCCAGCTTCACCCATCTCACCATCCATGGCAAGCATCAAAGAGATCAAAGACAACCAGCTACTGTGAACTGTCTCACAACAAATTATTTGATCATCTGAACCAATAAACAGCAAGACGCACAGCAGAAATTAACCAGATTGTTAAGATCAAGTTATGTTTCATAAACAACCACTGTCTCCACACACCTTTAACTAAAACTGGTGATTCACCCTACACCACACAGGTGCAGAATACCTTTCATGAGTGTTCTGGCACTTCCTTGGAAGCTTTTACAAACCAGAAAAACAGGTGTCCCAAACACTACCCTTGCATGTTCCTGACAGCGGTTGTTTTCAGGGAGTCTACCACACAATATTACAACTCAGCAAGCCATTAATATTAGCAAATTTCACCAATCATCACCAGGTGACTGGATGTGTCAGAACAGGCACAAACCAGTAGTAAAATCCCTCAATTCACATACTCACCATCCATAAGGAGCCAGTGGCCAGTTAGGACCCAGATAAGGACAAGCATCACAGACAGAGAAAATGAGAGCAACTCAGCAGCAGTGAAACGCCCGCAGCAGCCAAAGGAAATCCTAGGAACAACATATAAACATGAGCTAGAAGACTTTATGTTTCCATTTAAAGAACAGAAAATGGACGCTGTTGGAACGAGGCTCAACTGCTGGTGAAAGATGCCAAGAACAACTGAAGGGAAGTTCCTTTGCCACAAATAGGTACCAAAAGAGCAACAAAATAAAAGCTTTCCTCGCATTCAAATCATGTGCGTAAAGCCTGAACTACAGAGATGGAAAAAACCCTGTAAATCCTGGCACCTCTCTTGAAATTGTTACCACGAATGCTATTTTCTGTTTCCATCTTATAAGATAGTGCTTTTTGCAACATGAACTCAAGTTCATGGTAAAAGTCACAAGGTAAAAAAAAAAACCAAAACCTAGTTTCAAAACACGACATTAACAACTGTAATTTTCACCAGTGTAACTACAGTCTCTGAAAGAGCCAGCATTAAAATCCATAGTCCAACGTTAACAAACATTAAAATCCAATACCAAATCCCAAACTCTAAAATCCCAGCCAAAATAAGCCAAACTTCTTAAAAACCACTGTTGGGAAATCTAGTCTCCTGCAATGGTACCGCATTTCCCAGGCTGGCGTGCGTGACTTGCAGAAATTGTGGTTCCTAGTTTCAATGTGGAAACATGGTGTTGGCACAAAAAATATGCACAAACATCAGCCCTGAAGCCCTGAGGTTAATGCTCGTAATCCAAGACTCCGTTAAAGAATTCTCATTAAAAGAAATAAATACAACATACAAGAAGAGGAGCAAAAGATTTCTCAAGTCCTTACTTGTTTTGAGGTGAACAAGGCCGTGTTAAGTACTGGCACATCGGGAGCAGAAGGAAAGCGAAAGCTATTGTTGCAAGGACTAGAAAAAGGAAGAAAAGGTAATATTAGTACATTCAGACCCAATTTCTACAGTACACAAACAAGCTTCTCCAATTTGAAAAAGCTCTTGCAACAACGTCTTGTTATCATATGCCGCAGTATTATTAAAGCAAGAGCAGCTAAAGGCTCCAAGATTTTCTGCAGAACTTCAATTGTTAGTACGCTTTCAAACTTCAATCAAAATAAAAGCTCTCAAAGGAATGCAACGCCCCATCCCTAAACCTTAAAAAAAAGTCTTAAAGCTATTCATGATCATGTCAGCAAGAAAAACAGTTTTCAAATATTCCGAGTCAAAAAAAAAAAAAAGAATTTACTACAAACTGGTTGAGTTTCTTTTAAGATTCTTCAACATATGACACAGACTAAGTCAGCATAATAAAGGTTTTTTGCCACTTTTTAACTAAGATAGTCACTTTTTCCCCCCCATCTCACTCAAAACCCTTTATTCATTACTGAAACAGTCCAACTTAAAATAAGCTATATCCAGTAGCTGGCAACTTAAATTTTTTAAAATACCAAATGCTTTAAGTTTTTGAAAACAGGGCAATAGAAATACATAAATATCCAAATAGACTATTTCCATAAACATTTTCTTTTTTAAGAAACATACTTAGCCCACCCACGCATTTGTAAAAACATTTAGTAACTGCTGGTATTTATAATCATTTTTCCTCTCAGTTTTTTTAAAAATAATAGCACTGAATTTGTACTGGGGACTGTTTAAAAGACTGAAGAGTGAGGGCGTGGAGACACAGACACGTCAGCAGCACACATTCAAAACTGCTGTAGCAAGAACAGACTGAAATGAAAATGGAAGAATCGCTTGACATTTTCTGCATGCTGCAAACCAAATCTTTGTGCCGTCCTCTACTCATTCCTTTAAAAATTGGGGTGGTTGTTGTTGGTTTTTAAAAGGGATTTTTTTTTTTTCTCTCCTCAAATGAAGATAATGGGAAGGAATCAAACATTCTCTTTAGTACACAGCTTAAGCCAACTGGAGAAAAGAAATTGGTTTGGTCAAACCACAACTTTTTACCCCTCAATTCTAACCCCCTTCTGGCAGGAGGAAGATTTTAAAAAAAAAAAAAAAAGATCAATTAAAAAAAAAAAGTGTCTGTATGCAAACAGCACCATGGAAAATCACAGTTCTAACAACATTTGAGAGGAGAGAAAAAAAAGCAGAATGGGTAGAGAAAGAATGAAGAGTGTGGCAACTCTGCACACGTTGAACTAGGAACCTTTTCAGAGGCGCCTGGCAAAGAACGCTGCACAGCAAACCTGTGCCCCTGTTGCCCCAAGTCCCGCAGGCCTCGCTGCCTGCCCTGCTCCCTACTCCCTCTCCACCACAGTGGGACTGACCCTTCCTCACCCCAAACCAACCTTCTTTGCCCTTGGAATCTCTCCTTCCCCTTCCTCCCCTCCAGCTCTTCTCAGCAGGGAACCCTGCGCCTCCTGCCCTGGTATCCCCAACCGCTGCCACCCCAAAGCTGGGCTCATTCAGAGAATCTAAGAATTAATATGTAATCACACAAAGACACACGAGCACCCACTCTCAATCTCGTTCCTGACTGTCCAGGCTTCCAGTCATAAGTTTTCTCTTCCCTCTAGTCTCAATACCTATTATTCAATCGGCTTAACTCCTGTCTGCAGGCAACGCGCCAACTCTTCAGCTCTGCCCTCTGCTTAGCAGCTGGTCCTGGCCTTGGGCTGCTTGCTGTACCTACCCTTGCTCCTGTCTCTTCCCTGAAAGGCAAATCTTTGTGGGAGGACGATTTAAGAGCGGTTTAAGAAACCAGACATCGGCTACAATTTAGAAGTCCCCCCACAACAGCCTCTAAAATCTACAAAAAGAGGACGTAAAATAGCACTACTTAAGCTTCAGGGGACAGAAGGACCAAGTCCCACAGCTCCCAGGTTCCCAGCTCCACGAGGGTCCGCAGCCTGCTGTATAGCCTCTAAGGAAGCTTTGCATTTTAGAGGTTCTGGGGCCAAAGTCCCCTGTGGTTAATGACACCCCCTGATGCGAGACCAAGGAAAAGCACAGAAGTGTCATAAAACCAGGTTCAAGAATAAAGGACAACCAAGAGCACTGATCCAAACAGACTCCATCCTCTTAAACCTGCCAACAAGCCCAAACCGACACAGTATCATCTAATTACACACCACAAATGTTACAAATAAAGTTACACCTCAAGGTCATTCTGGAAATAAACGGACCAATAAAATTGACAAAATTTGTCTTTTCTCATAAGTCTTCCCTTACAATATCATATATATGTGTGTATATATATTCCCCTAATATCTAGCATACAGTAGAACTTATCTGAAGTAATAATTTATTTTTAAAAGGAAAGAACATAGGTGTCATAGGTCAAAGTTATAAAAGCAGTATTCAACAAACCTCTACAGGACTGTGCCTCCAGAATTAGCGATAGGAGTCTTAAGACTCGTGTCAAGAGCAGAGATTTAGATTTCACCCATCAACATCAGCTGTGTTTAAGAGGCTGGAGAGGATGCATAGCTCAGGAGTTAAGTCGTGAGGGAAAAGCCTGCACTGCATATACATGAAGAAGTAGGAGAGGATGAGAGGTATTTAGGGATTTAAAAATCTTCACAGACTCAGTATGTGTGGACTGAGGAGTACAATTTTTGAAAGCTGCTGCATATTTGGAGCAGTAGGAAGAATCCTGCTACCCTGAACAGCAGCTGGTCTCTTGAAGAACTGCAAAAAGATCAAAAGGCCAAAATTTTCCAAAAATCAAAGCCCTGCTGTTTATTTAAGTGACAAAATGTAAATAATAATAAACAGGAGCAGAGGACTTCCAATTTATTTGCGGACAACAGCTTCATTTTTGTTCTAGACTCAAGCAGTGTAAAAGATTAATACTCAAAATGCTAGTGAGAGCAGAGGTACCCTTGAAACAAAGAAAAACTGCATAAAAGCAAAAACCAAAATTAAACTAGGAAAAGAAGTCACTGGATAGGATCTCCAGAGTTATGCTATGATCCTATAAAGTACCTGAATTATGAAATACCATGTACAGTTCTGAGCACTGATTTATAAACAAGTGAACTTTACGTAAAATAATACATCCAGCATCTTTCGAAACTGTGGCAATTTATAGTTGCGTAGGTTTAGCAAATCTCTAAGTGGAAAATACTTCTCAAATAATACTTGTCACTTTATTAATAGCTACAGAGACAGGAAAATACAACCGTGAAACCTGATGATTTTTTTTAAATGTACTATGACACGTATTATAATTCTTATCAACAATATTTAATTATATCAACACTTTCTGTTCTATTCCAATTCTTATAAAGAGAAGAAAACTTAGTCACCTGCTGTGCATATTGTAAAGACAACTTGAACTGAATCAAAGAAGAAGAACATAACTAGGAGAGACACAGACGCTCCGATCGGCAGGAACAACGCCTGGGTAGAATCAATGGTTTGAATACCTGCAGAAGAAAGAAAGTGACATTTAACTTGGCCTATTTCTTACCACCTACATATCGACAGCCTGTCCTCACCAACACAATTGAGGACTCTGACAATATATTCCAGTACAATGCTGGTGCAACAGACGCTTACTCCGAGATCCTCATGCGCTATCATAACCAAGAACAGCAGTCTGTGCAAAAACACTCCAGCTAAACTGCACGATCACAGTGGCAGGGTGTGTACAGCAACAGCCCTGCTCTACAGAATCCAAGAACTGAAAGTTGAAAGAAAATGTATGACTTCTCTCTTGTGCCATAGACAGAATGAATAACAAGTTACAAAAATTAACATTATTTAGGGATGAGGGATCATATAGCAATTATATATTTCCTTCATTTTACCCTGAGCAACATAAATGTGTTGAACAGAGCATCTGAAAATTTTATTTAACCTCTCAGCACGAGGTAAAAAGCCTGACCAACAGCAGAGCTGCAGAAGCATTAGGCTGACTGAGCTCATGCAAAGGGTGCCACAGCTTCAAATTCCACTTGGGTGAAGGCCACCATGCACTTAAATTGCATCACTGATTGCAATCACCAGATAACATCAAGCCTCACAATACAGGGCAGTTTTCAAAAAACACCGAAGCCATTTACCTGTTTATGAAACTATCAACTCAGTTCATCGTGCACTATAATCACCTTTTATGCTAAAAACCAACAAAAATTCATGCTCACATTTTATAGCTGGAAGCAATTTTAAACAGTGCAGAGATACTGAAGTATTTCATTCTGATTATTTCCCGCACCTCAACCATGCAGTATGACTACTAGGGATATTAATAACGGGACAGGACATTTTTAACTATATTTTACCATGAGGTTTTAGAATTACTAACAAAATTGAGATCAGGCTTTGAAAACCCCACCTATGCCTGCAAATTCTAATACTTAACCAGTCTCTGTAGCTGTATTTACATTTGATCATGAGCGTGGGGGGAAAGAAGCCGTAAGTAGTAACCCAATTAAAAATACAAGACATACTTATACTTGTATAGCATTCAAATAACAGGTAACACCTAAAGTAGCCACTTGATAAGAAGCATCCAAAATGTCTCTAATGAAAAATTAATACAAGACTCAGACCTAGATGAGATCTAAAACCAGCTTAACATCACGGTGTTATCCTGAAATTAATTAGACACTGCGGTAGGAAGGAGGGTTTTACCAGTCCCAGGATTTTAAGGATAAGCTTTTAGGTTATCGAGCAGAATATCTGTGCATATGTATGTACGCACGTATACACAGACATACACATACAAGTAAATATACACAGTGGGGGTGCGGGTGTGTGGAATGTGTCTATTTTTTTTTTTTTTCTGTGGAAGAGTGGTACATTGTCTAAATAACGGTTACCTACCAATGTATCTGAGTTTGTTGAAAAACCTCAAACACACGTGAAATACGAAGCTGTAGTGAGTGTATCTGTCAGAAGTATTTAACCATTTTCATAAAAGAAAAGCTAAACAATGAGCATGGAAGCCATGACACTTGCACTGTATGGTCATTTATGAGTTCAGGTCATGGATCTGTTCTTCTTCAACATAAGTAGCACAATAAATTTTAAAAGTAAAAAGCAGAACTCAGTCGCTTGGGATTTCTGTGTTACTGAGGTCTGGTACAAAAGAGTAAAGTACAATATAGATAGCTGAGTGATGACAGTGTGCAGACACAGAAATTCTGTGTTCTAATCTGTGACTTGCATCTAGTTTCTCCTGCTTTGAGAAAGAGCATTTATTCACATGCCCTTCAACTCCCAAGAGAAAAAACAAACAACACAAAACCCCAGAAATGACACACTACAAACCACCTTGGCATATGGGAATCAGTGCCTGCAGCGTTAAATGTCAAAGTTCTTCTTTTCATTTCTGATCATTTTGACAGCTAATCCCCTTAATGTGCTTATTCCCCAGCCCCAGACTGCCATCTCTTACTTCCCAGATGCCAAAAGCCTCAACTGTTCATTCCTGGATCACCAAGCACAGCAAACACTTTGCTCTGTGTTGTCAGCAGAAGCAGTGCTCTGACAACTATGTAAATTCTAAAAGTCTACATTAAAAAAAAACAAAAAGCAAAAAAAGCAAAAGACACATACAACATATGTTACTTATATTTTTTTTAAGCTATATTTCTTATTTTAAACAAAGTAAACTTAGTATTCAGGGTTTTGTGCACAGGGTTGCTCATATATCTCACTCCTGTCTTCTAAGCTTGCGGAAACTATTCATTCTAGAGCCTGTTCTCAGAATATGGCCATATAAATTGCTATAAATTAAACTCAGGTGTGAATTTACAGCACATTGTGTACAACGTATTCTACTCTAACTGTTCATGTACATATTTCTACCTGCAAAACAGTACATCTCAAATTGTCAAGCTGCCTGGAATCTATTTATAGATTACAGAGGGGACAATCACCACGTAGGAGCTGACACGTTAATCCCCACTCTGAATAGATTGTGTGTAGACACATATTTTGTTGTCCATTATAAATGAGTTGCCCAAAGCCATGTGAACTCTATACTTCAATTTCTCTATTGATAAAGCTGAATCATCCTTATGGACTTGCTAGCATACCATGAGATCTCTCACTGCTTATGGACTGGCTAATACGTCATAGTGGTAAACTCCAGACAAAGAGAAATTACATTCCCTTCTCAGAACTGTGTGGTGGTTTTTTTGAAAGTAAAGCTGTTTCCATTTCCAGTAAAACCTGACAAATTGTGCAGCATGCAATTTTTATGCGGTATGGAAATGTTACATTGACATTTTAAATTTAGCTTCTGTGGGCATGAACTAGATAGCAGTATTAGTGCATAGCAAGATGGTAAGTGCCTAGACAAAACAGTGCCATTGTACCAGGTGAATCTAGAATACACGTAGCTGAAACACAGGGACAGATGAAGCAAAAGAAGATGCAGCACACTGAGGTGATAAAAGAAAGATAAGGAGTAAAGCTAACCCTTACTGTTATTGGTGCTGTTGCCATTAAAAGACCCAGCCGCGCTGCTATTGTCTTTCTCTTTGTCTTGATTCTCAAAGTCCATGTTGAGAGACCTGCAGGAAACAAAGCAAACTTAACAGACAAGTTTCAAACTCCTATTTAGGCTTGTCAGCTATGGTCTCATCACCATTCTACCACAGCACCCTCTCCCTGAAAAAGCCCTTTAATGCTGGTTATTGGAAAAAACACCATACATACCAGAAATTTAAAAAAAAAAAAAAAAAAAAAAAAAAAAGCAGCTTACACGTACAGATGAGGCACCAAATCACACAGGTTCTAACAGTGAGACTAGTCACCATAGTGTCTGAACTGGTAAGTGTTAACAACAAGCCATAACAAAGATAGTTATCTGCATTACTGGGAAGTGTAGAACATGATGCGAATGCAATAAACGTTTCAATTCTCTGATGAATTTGAACTCTTTCCAAGTTCTCATTTTGATCCTTTTCATTCAAATTTAACTATCGGGTTTCATTTTTAAAACAATATTATTTCCTTCCTCTACATCTTGTTATGATAACCAAAACTAGCTTATAAGTAATTGTCTGCTGAATGTAAGGTGTTAACTTCACTGAAAAAGTTTCAGCGAAGTCTAGAAAGTAACCAGATACATATTTTACATACATGCAGAACAGATGACTAGAGGAAGCTCTGAATAAATAGTACAAACTGATACAATTTAATCCATAAGAGCTGACCACATTCCCCTATGTACCCAGCTCAGCTGTAACTGATTCATCTTTCCATTTTGATATATGCACTTTTAAAAAGTTCCAAACCAACACAGTATTCTACCCCTTTTGCCACAGTCCTTCACTTAGAATATAATTTAGAAGTTGCATCAAACAAATTTTGGCATAACTTTCTGAAACAGGGGATTTCACTTAAGGTCTGTTTTGGCCAGCAATCATGCCTATTGGTAAATTCTACATTGTTTTTAATAAAAATACTAGCAATCAAGTTAACCATGATAGTTTCTCATTCCGATACATGCATGTTATCCATAATTTAGCTGCAGATTTATTTATTCAAATAAGCTACAGAGAACCACCAGAAGCACTGTACAGCTCCTACTGTACAGCTCCTGTCTTAAGTCTGCAGCAGCATCCGAGTATTTCAATCAAACTTCCAGGTCGACAAGCATTAAACCCCTTTTCAAGTTTAGCTGTGAGTAATTGTGCTATGCAAAGTAAACAAATTCTATTAATTCATCAGACACGTAAAAAATACACCACAATCTTCTACACAATTCTATAGGTATCAAAGTGATTTTGTTTTAGTGTATAGGTTACCTACTACAATGCACAGGTGAGCAATTTTGTGCTGCAGTCACACAACCTGAAATCAAGCACATACAGGTCTATAGTATCAAGATAGGTGTGGTGTATTAAAGACAGAGGGGTTGAGCAGTTTCACTGTACAAAACAAAAACAAGAAAAAGCCTCTTCCAGTACAAAACTGGTTTGTTTCTTCTGCTTCTATTATGCAAGCGCTCCCAAACAGCGGTATGAATTAAAGCAGCTTTTGGGCTCAGGCAAAATATGATGAAGCTTCAACCTCACACATAACAGTACTTCTACACAGATTATGGATCAACTAAAAAGTTATCAAAAATACAAAGAGGCAACAGAGAACACTAAAATTCTAACAAATTAATCTGTTCTTCTTAGCTTGTTCTTCTAAGATCTGTCTGCTCTCCATCTTGTTTGGGGTGCCTTTATCCTTCATTCACACTTCCTTTTTCCCCATTAGTGCACTGTAGCCTCATAATTTTCCTCTCAAGCTATAAAAATCTGGGATGAGGCTGACAACCCTCCAGGACTTGATCCAAGATTCATCCAAACAGGATAATTCTCTTCTTAGTGCAGTGTTTCATTCCTCTCTGAATTAGCGCAGTTTAGCAAGAACTTCACGCCATCATTCTCCCAGTGGCATCAGGCAACTCATAATTTAAGGGATTGCTATCAGCAAAGAAAACTGGAAATAAACTATTAGATCTACTGCTCATAAACAACTTCAGCGCCTCTCCTTTCATTGCAATAGTGTCAGCAATTATTACATTATTACCCATAAACATCCCTACCTCTAATGTAAGCATAAATTAGGAAATTACTTTCACTTAGCAACACAGCTGCTGATCCAAGACAACTTCTGAATAATCTCCAACCGTTTTATGATTTGGCTCTTCCCTCTGCTACAAATTATCACTAACATAATAAAAAAATTGAGAGGTGATCACTGAAACATCCTCAAAAAAATTTAAAAATTATATTGTAAAACAAGATATACTCAAAACTACTGGAACTGGACTGTAAAGAAATCGCAAGCTGCGAAACGTTTGCTTTTTTGTTCAAGTTTCTGCTAGGCTTCCAAAGGCAACATTCAGCCAGCACTCCCATCGGGCAATAAACTACACAGTTGTTTCTTCTGTGCATCCTCACAGTTCACGTTGGTAGGATTTCTAGCACAATGTTTCAAAGCAAGCATGGCTCAGCCTCCCACAGGGAGCCACTCAGTAGGGTTACACTGAGGCCAAAGGAATGAGTAAGCTGCTGGCACATTATTATCATGAAAGTTCAGATTCAACTATGGATCACTTCCACTGCAGTAATGCTTCAGGGAAACCCTGCGGGAGAATATTCTTATGAAACAAGGGAGGAAATATGAAAGCAAGTATGGATCTATAGAGTCGCTTGCAGATGCAATATATTGAGAAGTTCCTTCTTGCTCTACTTAGTGAGGACAGTCACCCATCTTAACAGCTCTGGGACTATGAGAATTGTGGGTTGCCACAGAATTGCTAGATTTCAACTGCTCTAAATAAAAAGTTACAATCAGAATCAGTCGTTGACCTCAAACAGTTTAACTGAATCAAATCTCAATGCGTGTTACAGAGAGCGAGCCTAAAATATGTTGTGTGCTCTAACATTGCTACAGTTGCTTATAAAACCTTGCTGTGAGATTAAAGGACAAGTTCCAATGCAAGATCTGGAGTAGAAATAAGAATAGTGGAAACCATAGCAGGAAGCGCATGTAAAAACATTTTCGTTTATATGGAGTAAGAATGCCTGAGTCCCACGCCTCTGATAAGAACATCTCACCTTCGGCATGTATTTTATGTGCACCCACTTGTGCGTGCACACATGCAGACAACCTTTGTAGCATTCGGTGAAGTCTGCCCAAATCCCCGATTCCACCCTGCCAGCGCTGCGGCTTTAGATGCTTATGAACTCCATAGCCTTTCTCTTTAAGCTTTATTGTGAAATACGTATCCTGATTTCTGTAAATGTCAAGTCGTAAAGCCAACCCTAAGGACACTGCTTGAACTATATTCTATTTACACACTTATTTTAGGTACCCAAAGCCTAGAGATAGAAGACACCAGTTTCATTCCATGCTTCTTGGTTTGGTTTAAAAGCAGATACTTGAACAGGTAGATTCTGGGTTAAATCTGGCTTTACATAAGCTGAGAGACCATGTCTGGATATGTGATAGGATAGAAAAAGATTTAGCTGTTACCTGCCTGCAAAGTAACCCCAACATTTAAATCACAGAGAAGCACTTGGACAAGAACAGGTGGCTGTCTTGCAAGAACCCATAGGAAACAACCTGTTTCAAGCTAAGCTCGCCTCTTTAAAAAGCCATAACTAACACATATACTTGCACGTTCCAATTTACAGCTTGTAACGGTTTAAAGGATTATACTTGTCCCTTTGGCAGTCAATAATAAAGTATATAAAGTTCAAGGACTGAGAGACAGTCAGAATGTATATGGGAGAGACATTCAGAAGGGCTTGAAACTACAACTCCTGACCCAGCACAAATGTAGGAAGGAAATGCTCGTTCATCCACAGAAAGAGAAGTGGGGAACTCAACTCTGTAAACTTCATTCTGGATGTAGACTTTACCCATGATCTGTTAGACATTCTGACTATTTTGAGAGTTTGGGGTTTTTTGGTTTGTTTTGGTTTTGGACAAATGCTGCTTGTATGAATAAGGACAGTGGACCAACGCTTTCCTTTGTTCCCCTGAAACCTCTTGCATTAGATTAGATCTACCACGCACGTGGATTTTATCCTAATGACTCACCCACCCAATTCTTTCTGATCCTATTACTGCACTTCTGTTTAAGTCACTTGCCAGCAATACCACAGTAACTCTATTAGCTTCTTTTCAGACTGAAAATCAGAAACAAAACCTGCTTTCTGCAACATGAAGGTTAACTAAGGAATGCTATTTGCTTTTTGTCTTATGACAGCTCCATTTGAGACGAAGCACTCAAATGTAGATGAAGACATCATTGTTGTCATTTGAGAATGGGCACCCTAAGCTGTAACTTTCATCTTTCTGGCAAGTCACTTTTCTAAGAAAATCCACCCACTTTGCCAGAAATTTTTTATTTTACTACTTTAGAAACTTCCAGATGAATATAATTTTCAACTTACTACCACACTTGAATTCCTTAACTTAATTGTATCTTAGACCCCTTTGTTAACACCACTTTACAATTGTCTGTAAAAAACCTGCTTTTGACCTCACTTGCTGACCAAACAGAATGGGAATCTTTCCAAGTCACCATCATAACTGTGGGTTTCAGCTCAGGCGTCTGCTAAAGAAACTACATATAGGAAATTAATTAGGAAATTAATTTTAAAACTGTGAGACCCTATCTTGGTCTGTAATAGCTTGCATCTTGGTGTCTTCAGGATAAATGCAAAGGAAGTGGACTAGAACAGGGCATTTCCTCAATTGATTTGTATCCATCACCATTCCACTACTTCATCCAATAAGTTAGATTGTTCTGAAGTTTGCAGTCCTTGTTAAGTGAGCAGTTTTAAATGTAAATCATAGGACAAGATGGTAAAAGAGCATGTCTTATAGGAATAGGATGGCAAACAGCAGGGGAAAATTTTTAAGAGCAAGGAGCTCTGAGAAGGGCAGGCAATTTAAGTTCAAGCCCTCCTGCTGTTTTACATTGCATTATGTTTTCACAATTGAATTTTAATAATTGTTATGGCTTCTTGCAGCCAGATGCATAGTTCCTTTTTTACACAACTGCATAAATTCAAATAGTTAAAAATTTAATTAGTCCCTCAACTATATGCTAGACTGACTCAAAACTTGAAGAAAAAAACCTAAACATTTCTCAATTGCTACTCACATACAACCTTTTATTTCTTTTGTATTTTCATCATCTCTAGATTTTGTCTTCCCAAAGCCTTCTATTTTAATTCCATCAGCAGTGCTGTTACCTAATACTCGCTAGCAACAACAGATAGCTCTTACCAAAAATTGGCTCTTTCATTATATGATTTTATTAACTTATGATGGCGTTTTAAAACCTCTTATCCTAACAGCTGCAACTTACATCATATGTATGACCATGGCTATCATCTATTTCAGGAATACTCATGGCAGTTCAGAGACTTCATAGTGAATGTATGGCCTTTGATCATAGACTTGTTAAATGACGGAATGTTCTTCAAGAAACAGGAAGAAAAACATGCTGTACTTAAGTTTGAAAAAAAAAAAAATCATACTTTCATGTTGTGATTAGTTTTTTTTTAATATGTCACTATGAATCTCATTCCTTAGGTGCTACTACATTAAAACAAACTGTATAATACAAGATGTAAGTCTAAAGGGACAACAATGATTTCTCTAAACTATACTCAAGTCTCCTAAAGTGGGGCACATTTGATTTTTGAAGATTCAAACTTATCCTGCAGCAGTTATCAGACACTTTGCTGGATTTCAACACTGATGGTGTTTCCCACTTCTCTATTAAGCTGTTACTCACACTAAAGTAAATAGCACTGGGACTCGGGAATCTCCGTTTTACAAAACTTGTTTGCAATCACAACAAGGACATGCTGAATCAACCAACACTGAAACGTTATATATAAAATCCTACTATCGATAACACTACATTCCTATCTCTCTTGACATTTCTTTTATACCCTCCAAAACACAATTTTACAGAGCTGTCTTCAAGGACTAACTTCTAAGTTATCTTATATGTGCCTGTAACTTGACATACAATTATATCTTTCAGAAACCCCAACTAGCTACTTTTTCTTCCTTTTCCACTTCCTTTTCAAAAGCAAGAAATAGTTCATTTACATTAGCCAGTCTGACAAAGATACAATGAAACAAAAGGTATAAACTGTATTCAGTCACTTGCCATATTTTTATTTGAAAAATTCTGCAGAACCTTAAAGAAAAATCTTACCTGAAACTGCCGTAGACTATGAGAAGAATAGAAATCAGGAAGGTAGACACTTGACTGGAATCCACAAGGGAATATGCCCTGGAATTGGGAAAAAGAAGGCAGGTGTGTCATTACGAGTGTCCATTTCTCCAGTGCCATTTGCTAATTCTTTTTCTTATTATAATAAAAATAGAGAATTGGATGACAAATCTTTATGGCAGCGCTCTCTAAAGTTCTTGTATCATCTAGGAATATAAAACCTGTAGTGTGTAAATTAACTTTTTATATTCAAGACTGCAGCATGCAAAATCTGTACAACAACCAAAGAACAATTCAAAAGCCTTATGGTAACTTGTGCAGAACTCACCACATTCAGAATTTTTTTCCTCAAACACATTAAAATTGCTTCAATTGCAACTAATGCAACCTTGCATGTAACTAACACGAACCTGTTTTCTGTAAGACTTATGTCTTAACTGATAATAGTTACGTTGCAATATGGCAGTCAAGGTTCACTTAGTCGAGGAAAACAAAACAAAACAAAAAACCCCAAACCTCACAACAAACTGCAATATGCATTTAAACCACACGCAATTACTTCCCTATTACATCTTGCACACCACTATCTGATACAGGATTCTCAATAGAAATTTCAGCAGGAGGCTTAAAACCAGCTGTATTTAGATCAATTTCCTGATACAACATACCTTTGTGTTCAAAGCACAGACATATAAATATTAATATTCACCATTTTTTTTTCCCTATCCTTGACAGACCAAACCCTACTCTATAGCTTACACTGAAACTTCTTTTCATCCGGACATGGGAACAGAAGGCAGCCTCAGCAAGTTCCCAGCTGACAGCCAGCTGCGGAGAGTGGGGTTGATATACTAGAGGACAGAAAAACCTTTAAGAGGGACCTTGAGGAACAGACCAACAAGACGACGACAGCTCACAAGTCAAGAGAAATGACGACTCCCTCTACTTAGCACTTGTGAAGCTCTATCTTGAGTCTTGTGTACAGTTTTGGGGGCCCCAAAAGAGAAAAACACTGGCATGCTGGAGTGAGCCAAGCAGAGGGCCACCACGCTGGTGGGGGTACAACGTATGAGGAAAGGCTCCAGGAGTCACACTACAACTCCCAATTATTCTTCAACAACTTTTGCTAAAGTAATGGAAAAGAATAATGCCCAATGTTAATTGCATTAGTCTTATCCTACAAAAAAAGATAACTAAACATTTCTGAAAACCAACCGAAAAGCTTAATTTCAGCAAGACTAGGGATATGGAACAAAAATAATTGAATTACATGATAGTTCCAAATTAAATAGCACCAAGCAAGTAAAAACTAAAGCTACAAGACAGTTAAAGAATCACTCATCCCATTCCCAATTTAAAAGCAATTCAGAGAAAATTACCAAACCACTAAACATACACTTTAAAATACTTTAATATATAAACACAAATGTGAACCTTCTACTATAGAAATTCAATATTAACTATCACTGAAAAACAGACTGCCTCTTCTAGATGAAATTATATACTTGTTGAACAAGCTCTTAAAAAATGAGAAACTACTGTTGTTAATTACCATAAATAACTTCAACATTACCCCACACTAAAAGTGAAAAACAGATGTCTTATTTGCTCATAAAGTTGGCCAACACATAAAGATGATCCTAAGCTTTATATATTTTTTTTCATTTTGGTCATGTTTGACCTTTAGTTCCAGGCTGTGGAATAGAGGTCTTAAAAGCATCCATGAAGATCAATATACTGAATTGCAAATACACGCAATACGTAGCTAAGCACTTCCAATAAATGCTGTTCAGGTTATATACAATATAGTTCATAGCATATTATTTTTAGCCAATGATTAGAGCTAAGCAGACACCAAGAAGAAAACAGCTTAAGGATGAGCACACTAGTTTTATATCCTGTTACAAGCTTCAATTTGAAGGGAGAAGCATTCCCTCACCCAACCCTGAGTGAAGGGAAAGGGAGACTTTGCATCCTGTTTGGATTTGAGAATAAATAGTGGAATTCATCTACTAAAAGAACCTTCAGGAACTCCAAATTTATAAGAAAAGCAAAATGATTGAATGGAATTTCAACTGGGATTAAACATGTCCAGGGTTATGGACTAAATTTTATTAACTGATGTTCATAAAATTATATCTTCATAAATTGGCAAATGCTTTTGAGACGAACAATGTTTTCTATATAATTCATCAGTCGGTGGCAAGTTCAGAAGCTATAATTAAAATGCCATTTCATCATAATTACTAAACATTAGTCAAAACAAGGCTGTAAATGTTAGAAAGATTTATAAAACGGATAAAATAAGGATGATACACGGATCATGCATCAGCCCTGTCCATAATCCATTAAGTTTTGTATTAAAAACTAAGGGCGCTTCAGTACAATGAAAGAAATTGAATACATGCAAACCCACTCTAAACAGTGATCTAATATACCATAACCCTACTGATAGGCTGCAGTGATGATTAGGACAGCTATCTGCTGATTCTATGCAAGGGAGAAATGAGAATTAAAGTCCTTCCATCCTGCACAAGTGCAATAGAGTAACTGTAAACTTGTCGCAGACCAGTGGTGTTTCCTGACTTATTCACACAGAGAACTTATAGCAGGACATCCTAAAAGCTCAATGTTGGTATCATGATTATGGTCTGGGAAAACTCGTCTTCACTGATACCCCAGCAAACAGGGCCAGGGAGATAGATTCACGCTTCCCTTCTTCCTGAGGCAGTTGGAAAAAGAGCAACGCAAAACACACACAGTATGACAAGTCTAAGAGTAACCACATGGCAGGAATCAAGCGAGCAGCTCAGGCATGTCCAGGTTCCATCCAAAGTTTCAAACACAAGTAGCCCACAAGCAAACTTTAAGAATAATTTTATAATGCTTAAGTGAATCTCATCATAATAAAATCCTCCAACTTTTTAACATCTATTTTCCCTACATTATATAAGGTATTGCACAAAACCTGAAAACAGAACTGCTTCCTAAAATCACTGGACAGTTCATTAACAGACTAAACCCCTTGATTCCAAATAAACGCTTTCTAATGCATTAACCTAGACTAGAGATAATAAGCAAATGACAGCATCACATGAAAGAATCAAGAAGTAAGATTATGTCAAAGTTTTGAATATTATTCAAAATGCCAGACAGTGATCCTCAAACCCATTTGTATTTTTAACTGAAATTTAAATGACCTTCTACAAGTCCAATAGAGTCCATATGCATATAACTGGATTCTCCTATAAGCATATTTCAAGTATGCAAGTTCGCATACTCTCACAGCTAAACACGGCATCAGTGCTACGTTCTTCTCAAATGGGATCAGCCAAAACCAAAACAAAATCCCCGACTTACAAAATTTTTCAGAAGTTGGAGTAGACTTCGTGCAGTCACATTTAACCAGCCTTCCACTGCACATATAAAAACGAAACCATCTTCCTTCTACAAGGTACTTTTGTAAAATCAAGTATAATCTCAGAAACTTATGCACAGAAAATGCCTGTAACAAAGGACAAGTATATATGTGCTTGACTTAAATAATGATTTTAGAAGCAATTCTTAGTACTTACTACATGACAATCTACAAAAAAAAGATCGTTATTCTTCATTCTCATTCTGAAAATTAATACTGGACAAGGCCATGCTAAAGACTGCTGTCTTTTGAAGGACTGACTTAAGTGCAGTTCATCTGCATGCCACTTTACAAGAACAACTACCAATCCATTTCTAAACCGTAGTATATATGCAGAACACTGCTCAAAATACAAAGACACCATTGGTTTTCCCAGGGAAGTACATTTTTTAGAATTCTTACACTACCACACCTAAAATTCAACAGCCATGTAAGGAAGTTGTTTTACAAGTTATTTAATCAGGCTATCAGATTCTTGCTAACTCAGTCAAGTAACAAATAACTATTCATAGTTATTAGACTATAATATTAGACCCATATATTAGACCCAAGTACTTTACAAACCCAAACACACTGATGGCTTACTTTTCTCTGTAAGCTCCTTTTCTCAGCCAGCTAGTGAGAGGTAACTTCCCAAATGCCTTCTCTACAACTCGAGAGCTCACTCTGAACCTGCTTCTTTACACAGCTGAGATCAATTTTAGCAAATTCTCTGCCATTAGGCATCTATTTCTGGCAGCTTCATGGGCAAGTGCTTACAACACAGAGCTTGCTAAGGCATGCCAAGACAGAGACACAGCGAGCACTGTTCTATAACATATTCTGTGTGTCAGCCCTACAGCTATACAGTGAAAGTATTGTCCAGACAACAATCGAAGCAGCGAGCTCTCCAGCCTGGCACAGACTGCTCCATAGACCTTTACCTACAGAACAATTCCAGGGATGCCCAGCCATTGCAACACACCACGACTTCCACACGTCCCAAACAGTAACCATGCAAAATACGCCACACCAGTTACAGCTGGCGTTCCAAGCAGCACTCTCCCTTCTTCTGGGAAAAAATGAATAACTTCTGTATTCCCAAGGGAACAGAGACCCACTTCACTCCCAGCTGGAGAAGATGGTAACCAGCTAATAAAAGCTGCAACAACAGTAATAGCATTACATTAGAGACACTTGCAAGCTCTCTTTCCTCTGTATCAGTAGCTGCAGGTCAAGCTCTCTTTTCCCCTGTGGCTACAGGTCCAAGCTCACCTGTCTTTGACTGTGAACCTTCACCCTACAGGGTCTCTGCCATCTGACTGCTTTGGAATTTCTTATAACACCCCTCTTTTAGCCCTACTGCTCTCCTCTTATGTACCTAACTTCTGAATTCCTCCATTTTTGTTATTTCTTTTGCACTTGCAACTCAAGAAAATCACCCAGTCAGTGCAAGCACTCGTTTTCATGTTTCAGCTCTTATCATCAAAAGGTAAGCAGTTTCTTGGTAAGAGTCTCAACAGTCCTTCCAAACCAGCAGAAGGAGTCCCTTAGGCAAAGCCTGGTACTTCTTTTTGCCCTCCATGTTGAGCAGTAAGTACCTGCAACTCACTTTGTTCAATGAAGACCTGGAGAGACACAGAACTAGAACTAAATGTGTCTTCTGATGATGGCACAGACCATTACCCTCTACATAACCTACTTGTCGTGGGCCAGTCTGACGTGACCACAAGCCAACGCTGCCATTACAAAAGCAACTTTTTCTCACCAGTCACCTATTCTCTTTCTTCATCCTGTGCCAGCACAACCATTTGCAAAACCGCATGGAAAACTAGATCAGGGGACTTGTCTGCTTGAATAACAATGGAGAATGAATGGGAAGGTTTCTCAAGTGATTCAGATTCCTGATCTGGCATGTTTCTGGACATAAAATCAAAGAGGAAAGAATTTTCAGTGGCAGCATTGGCTTAAATACCCCAAAACTATAGCCTCAGAGATCAGGGAAGTTTTATGTAACTGAAATAAAAACCTCTTTCTGTTTGCACAAGAAGCCTACTAAATGGATGATCAAAGGAATTCAGCCTCTCAATGTTTCAGTAGCAAATATCACTCCCCTGACTTCCAGGTAGAAGAGAAATTATTGTGAAAAATTCTGCCGAGGGGGAATGAGAACGCTATGCACTGAAGTTTCCATAGGAATGCACACTGAAGGCCTTGGATGTGAATCACTCTCATACAAAAGCTGTTATAACAGCAGCAAGATAAACTTTCCCTGCATTTACTGTACATATACGAGAATGCAAACAATAGAGCAACAAATAAATCACATCAACTTGAAAAGTGCAGTAGATGAACTAACTTCACTAAAGTTAGCATGAAGAGACAAGATCGCATTTCATCAGGTATTTTTCTTTATCATAATTTCTTGATCGTAATATCTTTCAAGCACTTTCGTAAGCACTTTCAAGATTAAGGAAAATAAAACTACAAAAGGAAGGTAAGCTTTAGGCTAGAGTAAGGATGGATTAAAATAGAAGAGACAGGTCTTTTACTTTGTTTAATGGGACCAGATCTACAACTTGCAGACATCTATCACAGAATCACAGAAATTCACACTGACAGGAATGTCAGGAGGTCATTTAATTCCCTGAGTTATAATTTGATCTTACTTTGGGGAAAGACCATCAGTCAGTCATGACAAACATTTACCTCACCTGTTTTTTAAAACACTTACTGGTGAAATGAGAAGACTTTTCTTGATATATAAGTCTTTCTGACTACAATTTTAGTCCATACTTTTTCTCCTATACAAAAAGTCCTTCAAAACTCATGGGGAGCTTCTCATACCAGACACAACTCGGGTAAACTGGATCCATATGTGAATTCACCTGCGTATTTCAGCTTCCGAAAGATGTGGCTGCTTGAAAAGCGACCACACAAAACTTCAAATACTCTTCAGCCCACATTAAAAGCCACGATTATTTATTCAATCAATATGGTACTCTTCATCTACAGTTAAAATACCAGTTTTATTATAAAGTGTGCACTGTCTCCTCACCAGGTAAGTGACAATAATCCACGTCCACCAGAACATGTATCCCACTCTCTCAATTTCCATTCTCTTCGAAAGAAAATTCCTCGTATGTAGGTACCAGCATTGCAAAGGTGACAACGAAGCATCTCCTTCCCTGCCCTATCACTCATCATTCCTTTTCAGAACTTGCTGAATGCATGCATTCAGTTTGAGGGTCCCATCTCAGCAGAAAGTCAATTCTTTCAAAGGGAACCAGAAAAAAGAAGAAAAAAACCCCAAGCCCCACAGCCAACTTTTGCTGGAAATCTGGTGTTAAATGACAAAATCAAGGATGGAGAAAGTTCCTGCCTCCCCCTCCTCCACGGGTTTTATATGTTTCAAAAGCCATTTAATGTGTTTATTACATCAGTGATTGCTATAGCAATAGAAAAACAGAAATTCAAGAACTACTAGTTGTTAAATTCAAGACAAGTTGAAGGGTATTTTGCAATTCACTCACCCTGCCCCACCCCTGGTTTTTGGAGCTATCAGCTGTAGGCAGATATCAACATTCACCTTCACACTGCTGCAATGACCCTATGCATCTATTCTCTTTTGATCATGCAAGAGTACGCCACTCATGAGGAAAACGTTTTCTTGAATCTATTTGTCTGATATTTTCCAAACATTCTACTGTTTTATTCCTTAAAAGCAGCAAATAGTGATCAGGACAATTTATGGCTAAGAGCAATTCATTTTTGATGCTACAGTGCAAGGCGTTTGTGAACTATCACTGTAGCATCATTTATTAAGACGAGCAAATCAAACTCAAGGACTCCAGAGCACAGCCCTAGGGCACGTGAAAGAAGAGCACCGTCATGGACATGAAGATCAATTACAGTTAATTGCGCAAATACTCATTTTGGTTGGGGGGTGGACTCACTCCGTAGGTAAAACCAATACTGCTTTTTTCCTTTACTGGATTCCAGGTCAAGGGTATAACTAAAAAGCCTCTTTCAACTGCCTTACATGTGCAAGATATATACATATTTAAGAGCCTCCATTAGGCTTGCTGCCAAACCAAAGTTAAATCAGAGTGTAACAGTTAAAGGTATAATTTTAAGCGTGAAGTCATGGCACCCACAGCTGTAAACATATCTCAACACTATTCCATTCTTTAGTGTGATTCATAGGAAAAACAAGCAAATTGCTATGGCTTCACTTATGTTAAAGGAATAGCTTGTTTTCTAAAGTAAGTTTATAATTTCATCTCATTGTCACGTGCAGATAAGGTCTGCTAAGTCTGAGTAATTTATGGAAACATGGATCACATCAGAAAAAAAGCAAGTCTGAAGTGAAAAAAACAGTAATTTGAGATGTCCCACTAAAATCAGATTTTCCTACACAGACTTGGTTAGGGCTCAGACAGGCATTTCAAAGTTGTAACCAGAAAATAATTCTGCTGTTTATCAGACACAGGGCTCAGAACGACATTTTCACACTATTAGATACCAAATATATACTTATTTCTTCACACATCCAACTAAAAAACTCAATTCCTTCTTCTACCCTTTCCAGAAAGCTGCTTTCCTAAAGCTCTCGCCCTAAAACCAAACACCAAGCTCCCAACTAAATTGCTAAGAGAAAACACTCCTCTGAGCTCACTTTGAGAGGAAACTGAAGTATACAGCCAATAAGGCATTAGGAGAGACAATCTTGCAAAAAAACATTTTCTGTTAAAAACATTATCTGAGCTACCCTTTTGGTTCACCCGACTGTTTGCCAACAGAACAAAGAATTACATGCTTCACAGTGTTTAAGAATTGCAGTAACTGGAAGATTTCCAGATTTCACATTCAGTTTGGAGCACTCGCTTCCTCACAGGAATGGGAGCACAACTTCCAGTCCCTGCATAGAAGCATAAGAATACCTTACTCATTAAAAGGAGCATTATTTCCAACCAGCACAGAACAGCATCCCTGTACCTCAAAAGCATTCTAAGCTCCCGACCTCCCCACCGCTCTGGTGGAACCACACTAAATACGATACTTTGCAGCAAAATTTGCAAGCAGTGGTTAATGGAGAAAAATTACATCTTCAAGTAAGTTGTACTGGACACACGTATGTTTGAGTGTTAAGTAGCCACAACCAAAATAAATATCCAAAAACATGCTGAATGTCTTTGACATTGCTGCAACAGAAAATACAGGCTTTTTTATTTCATACTATCCATTTGTAGACTGAATGGGAGCCTG
Source organism: Harpia harpyja (assembly GCF_026419915.1). NCBI lineage: Eukaryota > Metazoa > Chordata > Aves > Accipitriformes > Accipitridae > Harpia > Harpia harpyja. Next base: position 42,830,203 of record NC_068948.1, on the reverse strand, counting down.
CATACATAATTTTCGCCTCTTACCTACACATTGGTTCATTGTTTTATTGAGGAGGATTGGCTGGTTGATTTGGGTCGGGTTGGGGTTTTTGCTCTAAAACAGACAAAAAAAGACCTGGGAACCTCCCCTTCCATCTTTCTTTCTTTCTTAAAGAAAGAAATTAAAAAACAAGATGTCTTGAAAAACAGGGTGTGCTTTTACTGCCAAATATATGTCACCACCAGCCAAGGACTCCTCTCCAGCAGTAGATTTTTAAACAGTATCACAAGTATAAACAACTGCAAACATTTTTTGAAAACATGAACAAAACATCCATGCAATAATGTCTGCAACAATGGATCCCCATGGAAGGAAAGCTAGTAGGTATCATTTCAATGAGTTAAACTGAACAAAAATATATGGAAAAACACATTTGATATCAAAACACAGAGACTGTTAGTAGTGAATGTTTTACTCAATTTTGTATTTTAATTGTGTCATGTTTATTTTAATTGAGCTGTTTCAGATCAGCTAACTTGTTCCAGAACACTGGCATCCTACTAGAGACCAGCCCCAGCAAACTGCTGAGCCAAGGCACAGCCCTGATTTTACTCTTTAAAACAATTATTGCTTTTATCCTTTCTTGACAATTAAATCTAAAGGACTGCAGCTTAAGATAGGATTTGCCTATGTTGGTTTGAAAACCAGAAGTCTGAGGCAAGAAAGACTAACAGGCCAGCCCTACACTGTAAATTTTAGCCACCTTAAGTTAGCTCACCTCTGACTTAAGCGGCATTAACAGAGTTCTGCCAACAAGACCTCCTTTTTCAAAGAATTGCCATTACAATTAGCTTGGGTTTTGCTAGTAAAACTTACTTTATTCATGGGCAGGAAAAGAATAAAGAGGTGGAAAAATTACCCCAGCAAACCAGCAAGCTGACCTGGCAAATTATTGTTTTTGTGAGGTAAGTTTTCATTCAAGCCAGCAGTTGCACAATTACTAGGCGTGACGCAAAGATGAAAGGAGTCAACATGTGGCCAGTGACAAGGTGGGACTAAAACCCTTTCAGGAGCAGCTTACAGTTAGCTCTGATGAAGCACAGTGTAATACACCCACCTGTAATCCAAGCTTTACTGGAGCTAATGTAATTTAAACAAAACTAACCTTTCTATTTCACTCTAACCTTCTACGCAGAAGTTGGCACTGGTTTAATTAAGTTAGTTTTCAAAACAGAGCACAGGTACCATAGGTGCTGCAATCTATGACAACATTTCATAATATTTTGTGCTATTTCAGTCCTTCCAGATTTGTTTTCACTAGTAAACTCTATGGTTGCAGCATGCAGGAGTATCCATCTCTTGAAAACTATAATGAAGTTACCTGTCCCCACAAGCCCTTTGAGCACCCGCACACTTTTATAACCCCTGCTCTCCAGATAACTTTGCTACAGCTACATGGTCCCACCACAGTGTAACATCTTGAGGCACTGGCCATCCATTAACGAGACTGTCAAGTAAACCCCAGCATCACTGACATGTAATGGTATTTATTCAGTGAGATACAAGAAATAGCCATGCTGCATTTGCAACGGCCAAACTATCAGTATGTTAAAAAACACGTTTCATGAGAATGAGAAAAAGAGATAAGACTCATTTGCTGCACTAATAAAGCCATTGTCTTGTCTGTAATTGTCTTCATAGTTTATCAATTTATAGAAGACTTCAGTGTACTGCAGAGGATAGATTGATGTTTTGCTGTAGTACCATATAAATTGCTGATCAAAAATATGAATATAATGCTTTTGTGGAAGAATTAAGATCAACAAATATCAGAACAAGATGTAACTATGTAACTATGAAAGTATACATAAATATATGTATGAGACATCTGACAAAGCAAGAAGGTTGTGGCTTAGCCACAAGAACGCACTGACCACATAGGAAGACTTTCCTCATCTGGAAAACTGTTTCCACCTTCCACAAATAATCAAAAGGAGGACTGGAAGGAGGGAGAAGACAGGAGGTCAAATCAAGATCCGTTACGCACAATCCTTTCTTGCCAGAGCCACAAGCATATTTCTTTATGTAAATTTTCAGATTCCAACAGACCAGTGAAGTCTGCAAAGGTCAGTCCACTATTTAGCCTACCCCAAAGCTTTGCTGAAACAGCTCTTCTATCTAAATTACCACTTTCAACTGTATGAATTTTCCAAAAATAGCCCTTTTTACATCAGAAAAAAAAGGCAAATCAAGGGTGTGGTTACTGCAATTTAAGTCTACAGAGTACCACTGGGCAAGCTGTCTACAGTTTTATGCTAGACAGCCTCATGATCCAAACAACATTGTGCTTTCAGGAAGGGCCGTTTAGAAATGTCAGTGGTTATCCCTGGTGCAGGAAAGTTTTCTGCAATTTTGACAGCTAAAACATTTTTGGGTTATAAAGGTATCAATTTATATTCCAGTCATATATGCAACCCAGAGTTTTCAATCACTTGGTAGTACAGCTCTGCATTAGGCGGAAGACTGCTTAGTGCTAGGTTTCATTTTATGGCACTTATTCTAGTTACAGGAAGATAAAAACTTCCCCAAAGTCTTCACCTTAGGCTCCCATCTATGTGTTTATTTCTGTAAGCCTTTTTATACTTAACAGAAAAGCTCATTAACAATTACTATAATCACCTAAAACATGAGGGTGCTCCCTACTTCCAGTTTACAGTACGTTTACTGCTTGAAAAACGAGTACAAGTCTCTTCTGCACAAGAATCCCCTGTTCAGTAACAAAGCCCTGTCCAAGCTATACAGTGAGATGTTTACAACCTAACGGTTACTGCTGCCAGACACAGTACAGTCATAACAGACTCGATGTGGGCTCAGTGTGGGTATTTTGCTCTTACAGGAGCAGGAAGACCTGTTCCAAGCAGGGTTAGAAGCCACTGCAGTGAAAATGCTGACAAAGCAATTGATATCATGACTCAACATTGTTAACACAGCTACTACAGTATGAGTTATTACTTTCAGCCAACAGCATCTCAGAGGACCCTAAGCCGTAACTAAAAGTAGCCCAAGCTGATAAAACGTGGGAGTTTTCATTATTTGGAATTAAATATTTGTCCCAATCTTCACTGCTGCTCCAGCTGGACCAGGAAGACAGTGGTGAGCAAGTATCTCCTATCTGTCTCACAATTAAGAGATTCATATTGAGTTTGCAAGCTATTGCCAAGCAATTAATATAAAACCTCTGACAATAGTATGTCCCATAAAAGTGTCTTATACACATACACACAAAAAAATTGTTTTCACTAAAAGAAAACAAAAACAAAAAAACCCCACACCAAACCCCCCCCAAACCCAGCCTTCTCTCCCACGTATTCCCAGAGCACCAAAATAAACTCAAATAATTGGTCATACTGGACTAGGCTTACTTTTGAGTACTTTAAAACTGTGCCACTCAGACTTTAAGTTTTTCTAAATTTAGAAAAGTGGGGGATAGTAAAACTTCAGCTCTACACTTGTTCATCTCAAGAACAACTAAAAGCTTCACAGGTCTGTAGTAGACTGAAAGCTCTACAATAGTATCACATTACTTTGGCAGACACACACGCAAAAGTCAAACACCTCAGATGAATCAATCTATTCTCTAAACATACACATATGATCAAAAGGCATACTGATACAAGCAGAAAGTATCACCATTATTCCTAAGAAAACAAGAAAAAAGTTCTAGTGGGGGAAAATGAGCTTCAAGGGGTCAAGGAACCAGCAGCAGTTGAACCCAGAAAATTTGAGGTGTGTTTAATTTCTTCACTGAAGCAACAGCACCGACTGAAATTAACACTCCTTCTACTTTCCAATATAAGTGAAAAGCAAGGAGTGTAAAACATTAAAAAAAACCCAAACCCCCAAATCTTACATGTAGTTAGAATAAAAAGCTTTAAGTAAAATCTCACACCAGGTTTTCTGTAATATTGTAATGATAATATTTCACGGTTCAAGTATTTCATTTGTAGAGGAATAATGCACTGCTGTTCACAAAACCAGAAGTATAATTCTAAAAAAAATCAAACAGCAATGTATTTTGCTTTTTGAAAAGCAAATGCAAGGCAACTTCTTTACAAAGAATGAACTCCTTTAAACAGGCAAAAAAATTCAAGCATCATTAGGATCTGCATTACCAGTATGTCAGACTACAGCTTTTCGCTGCTGAATAGATCCCACCCAGAGAGAATGCACAAAGCTGTATGGGAACACACAATTCCCATGATTAGTTACAACTGAGGTGGTGGAGGGGGGAAATTAAGCTTAAAACTGGGATTTTGCTCCTGTTCTGATGCAAGTCATTGACTCCATATCAACTCGAGTTAAAATTCACACCCACAAGTACAGGACACACTCCACAAAGTCTCTTAATCAAAGGGAAAGAATGGCTATTTTATGTAGTACAGAAAGAAAAATGAAACAAGTGAATCAGAGCGCAACGTGTATTTTATTACAGGAAGACAATTTCCGAGTTTAAAGCACCAAAATGACACACTACAAAGAAATACAGACAATCAATGCAGCATGTTTCCAAAGTACCTGTGCCAAAGGCTTGGTGGCTCAGGGTAGCGTGAAGCTAGGAAACTTCAGCTTAAATTGTTAGTATAGCACTAAATGCATATAAACAGTCTCTAATGCAATTAACCTGTTAAAACTGCGTATGATTTAGTACAGAAGTCAATTAAGGTTTTACATTATGAGCATTATGATTTTCCCATAGTACTGAGCCTACTAATACTAGTATTTTGGATAGACGCTTCTGTAGTCACATTTTTCCTGAGGTGTTCTCTCCTCTTCATTTCTATTCTTTTTAATCCTATTTTGCAAGAGCATACAATAAACACAGCACAGAAAGGACAGAGGACTATTAAGGGGGAAGGCAGGCCCTGGTATTTAAGTGTGAATTTAGCTTTAGCGTGAGCAGAATTATCAGCCTGTCACTGGAACGAGCGCAGAAAAGAGTTTCTAAGATGACTAGGAGAGATAAGAACTGAGTTTATTTAGCCTAGAAAAATACACAGTAAGGGGAGAAGCCATCACACAGGCAAAAAGGAAACACCAAGTGGGGGGAACTATGAGATTAAAATCACCTAAAATGCTGTTACTAGCAATAGGGGAATTCACATTCTTTCCCAACACCAAATGGTAAACTGATCCAGTTGAACAATTTTTCCCCCTCAAATCCAAGTTCATTTTCAGATTAACATCTCCATAGTCACACGAACAGTAGTGACAACACAAGAGATGGCAGTTCTTCCACTTTCATGCATTGTGCTTTCGGGGGGGGGGGGGGGGGGGGGTGCTGGGAACCAAAACAACAAAAAAGACAAACGGACCCGTTCCAAATGTATCATCCAGTATGCTCTTTTCAGTCCTGAGAAACAAGAAAAAGGACAGCATGTCCTACTGCTCTTTTGTACTCACTTATTCTAAACAGTAGAGGTTTAATGAAACAAGAATGTTCAGACATTTTTAGAGACATCTCACATGCCACATGCGGAGCCTCCGAATGTTGCCATGCTTATTAACAGCAACTGTCACGTCTTCAATATTGCACTATATAAACCTTTTGGACAAACTGAAGTATATGAGGCTTCATGTACAGGACCAAGTGAAATTTATATTTGACAAGTATCAAATTACACCTACTTGAAAATTTAACTAGTTTTATCAGAGAGATATTGTCATTTCATTATGTACCATTCTTCTTCTACAAACACAGAATTGAAATGCACACACCAAATCCAGTGTTAGACAACACAGAGGGCGAGTCTATAATATTTCTGCAAGCCCGGGGGTAACTAGGTTCAAAAGCTACTAGAATCCGAAACAAAACAAAAAAGATTATTTTTACTGGACAAAATGTTTGCCTTTTAAAAAGCCAACTTCTATGTAAAGGCATCAAGATAACATTACATGGGAAAGTAAGTTCTCTCCTATTCACAGGTCATCCATTAATTTGCAACAGTCATCCTAAATATGCAACGGACAGGCCATAGCAAAAGGACCCAAGATGATAACTTCTGTTCACATCTCCCTCTTAGTGTAACATTCATTTTATTGCATTAATTCAAGTTGTACTCATTTAACAGGTGTTGTACGCTAGACAAACTGGAACACATCAGAGCAGTGATCCACTTAAAAAAAAATGTTTTTTACTTAGGTCTTCATTAAATGTTACAGCAGAGTCAGATTAAATCTTCAACAACCGAACTCTAACCCAGACAGAAGTCCAATCCAGCACTGCCAGGAGCAGCCGCATCAGATTTTTCAGGTGTTAATAAAAATCATGACACTTCCAACCACATGGACAGAAAGGAAACCACATAAATACAAGTCAGGTTAACTTCTGTTTTTCCCATCTTTAACAGAATTGCTTTGAAAAGTGCAAACTGTCACTTTTCATACAAATTGTATGAATCCTGAAACCCACTAAAACAATAGTCTCTAATTTTTACATTAACTTAAAATAACTTCCCTAAGGATTAGGAAATTAACAGTTCAATACTTTTAGGAAAAAAAACCAGAACCACTGGGCTCGATAGAGATGTCCATGTCCCAGCAGGCTCAGAATGACTTAATATATGCCTGGCATGTAGGAGCTACTATAAAACAAACACTATGTGGTTTTGAAGACGTGCTGCTGATGCTATAGTAGAGGACTCAGCTTTCCAGGAAATTTTACATGCTGGAAGCCTAAATGCTGACCCTTCAGCATCTATTTCGATTCACATTTTCATGTAATACATGTAGTAAATAACAAAATACCAATTAAAGTGAGTGACCAGATTTAAGCATTTCAAATAAACAAAATAGTCTTTTCAACTCAGCAACAGTCTCATACTATCATAATGCATACAAGGAAAATCAAATAGTATTTGTGGAGAGGAGCAGTCTCTTATTAGACCAGCTAATATACAACTGGAGAGAGATAAGCTTTTCCATACATAATCATGAGAGGTTTTGAAATCCTTAAGGGGTACATAAAACACCTCATACCAATTAGTTTAAAAAATTGCCTCTCACCACAAATATATTTACCATCATATCAACAATATTAGAAAACTGATATAGTAACTAACTAAAATTTGAAAAATCTTAAGTTTTCCTGCTTGAGAAAAAAAAAAAGTGTAGAACTAAAGATACTCAAAGTGTATTAAGAAAATGAAAAGGGAATGTCACAATTCTCTAAGCAGCGCAGGGAAACTGGTAAGTGGGAAAAATACTGCTCAGCTGCAAATGCAATTTTTTAGCAATCAATATTGCTGAAATTTGGAATTTCAAAACACATTACCATATTTGCATAAGACTTGTTCTAGCCATTCAAGTTTCAAGCTAGGCAGCCAGGACACATCTTTAAAGCAGTATTCTGTATAATCAAGGGTGTAAGACAGCTCATATAAAACAGAAAACTAGCTCTCTACAAAGTTATTTCAGTTAAACACATTTAATTCATTTAACTTTCACAACTTTTTTGAGGTTTTTTCCCATACACATACAATGTATATGGGAATGCCTTAAAACCATCACATACTACCTAAGTTTTCTTCCCCAAATCCTATAATGTACCTGTAACATTTTTGTATTTTCTGAATCCAGAAAACTGTTTAACACTGATAAAGAACAATTTTCTACCAATCAACCTATCTCAATAAAAAAACCTACTCTTTTTCAGCCAGAATGCAAACACCCGGAGTCTTAGAAACATTCCAAATGTATTTCTTATGTCCCCCATAACATTCCTTCCTTTCTAATTTGGCACCTCTACTCAGTTTCATCCCTGTTCTGGATTCCCATGTCTCAAAGCCACCTACAAAAATACTACAGAGGTAAATCCTTCCAATATCCTTCTGTAATCCTCAGAGTTACTTTAAGCAACAGACCAGTCTGAAAATACCAGAGTCCCCTGGGAAGCCAGAGATTACATGCTGCTGTGCTGCATTTATATTTCTGCTGATATTTCTTGCTCAGGAACAAAATACTTTACTGGAAAAGGTTTTGTAGTGAACATCCAGATGTTTAACCTTCCTAAAAATAACCTCGTTCACCTTTGGAACGCTCTTTTAATCCCAGAGCACCCTACAGGCAAAAGCACTCACATGAGAACTAGAAGAAGATAAACTCAACTCCAACAAAAGTTAAACTCAGAAAAATGTAGTAGCAAGATGACAAAGCTGACTCAAACGTATTAGCATTTTTTGTTGATTGTTAAAGTATTATACATAAGCCACCTACTAAATTTAGACGTAATTCACATTCAGCTTGTCACTCTGCCTTGACTCCTGTAACTAAAAACTATATGCTATTTTGAGGCCATAGTAATATTAAAATGCTATTTCACTTTCACAGCATTATTCAGGTTTGAATGTACAGAGTAATGAACAAAGTACAACCGATGATTTAAAAATACCGCTTAATGATCCTTAATATTTTATCTGAAAACTACTTTCGCATAAGAAGTAAAGTACAGTGAAGATGCAGCTACCGTAAATTTTAAGCTGCTTTAAAACACCATTTCATTACTGCTTGGTGTTTGGGGGACTTCTTAAGATTTTATGTATGAGCAACTGCATCTTGTGTTTTTGAAATACAAAAAGAGAAAATTATCTTAATCAATGTGTAAGTGATTAACTTTCATCAGCCATGCATAAAGTTGCAAATCAAATACTACAATCACAGACAGAAAACTAAATTAATTACATTCCATTCACAGACATCAATTCTAAAAGTTTATAGAAACAAAGACACAGAATGCAGAAGAAATGTGCAGCTGCTTCTGGATGTTCAAAAAATAATTTTAATATTTGAAGATTGTGACATCTAGCTGGAACAAACTCAGGCTCTGTGTGTTAAATTATTAAGAAAAAAATAATAAAAATCAGCTCTGCTCAAATTCATCCCAAGCTAGAAAAAAAAGCCCACAACACTCTGGAAAGTGTGATTTCAGTCTACATACAAGTACTAATACCTACTACACAGCCATTTAACTGTCATCTTTGCATAGCTGCTAGTGTGTGAAAATATCAAAAGCCTCTGGATGAGAAACGGGAAGGAGCTTTGGAATTAATCTCTGTTAAATATTATTCTTCCCTAGATTCCAACAGTGAAGATCCAAGTGACTGCTTGAGACTTACATCAGAGACCCCAGATCATCCAGACCAGATTTTTGTCGAGCCCAGCAAATGAAGGCTAGAACGATGCTATTCCAGGGATACACTAAACCGTGGCTAGAGGAGCTTCCCCAAATGCAGGCACAAGCCACAGCTGAAGTCCCATGTCACTACATCTGGAAAGAAGCACACACACACACACAGAGATATGCAAAAGACCTTCCCTTTAGGTTTCTCTGTCTACCACTCTGGAAACAAGCAGAGGCTGATGACAAGGCATAAGCTGCTCTAACACTTCACAGGAAGCAAAGCGCAGGATTAAGCAGTTTAAAATCAAAACAGCACAAAGTTTAAGACATTTTTCCTGCCTTTTTCGTTTCCTGTATTTTAAGGGAGTTCTAAATCATCGTATCTGCAATGCAAGAAAAAACAAGTAATTATGTAAAAGGAACAAAGCTGGGTGATGTCTTAATGTGAGAAAGTGACAAAAAAGTGACAAAAAAGCGACAGGTGATTTCTGGATGAAAAACTGAAGAGAACTTTTCTTTATGCAGGACTTAACACTGGTTTGTCTAAATGTTTTCCTCTAATCTCTCCAGAAATTACTATAACAGCACAACTCTTAGAAAGCACATTTTGAACCCCAAACTATTTCTAAAAATACTAAACGCACACAGAGCCATGCTCACGGCACATGGCTAGGGCTCACGTTTATTTGTGATACTGCGGGAGATGCTTAGGAGATTGCATATGTGCAAGTTGGAGCGAAGTTTTCAGACAGCAGCTAGTACTTGCTGACACCTCGGTAGGTGAACAGGAACACTTCACTTTTTCTAAACTGTCGTGCTCTCTACAAATTGGTTTGAGATGTTCAGTCAAATGGTGTTGTAGCAAATGGATACAGAGGTTATTCGAGTCCTCCTACATAGGGCATCTGGAGCACTTCATTTACAAGACCATGCTCCCTACACAGTCAGTGGAGAGAGGCACGCTTCTACTGAGGGTTTGCAGTTATCCTCTGGTCTCTCCATTCAGTTCAGGTATTTATGCAGTCCTAAATTTGGAATTTAAAATTGAGATGATGTGAATAATCACCCCATAATTTCTGAAGCATGTATGAGTAAGAATTCAATTAATCTACATAAATTTTGTTTAATACTTGGTATTTTCTTTCTCTGATGAATAACTTACTGTGAAGGTAAGACACTAGCATGATTTTGGAAAACTACATACAAAACACATATACAATCCAAAATAGTTTTCACCCAATTTAGCTCATGATGAAGCCAGTCTTCATTCTTTTCTCTTTCAACAGCTCTCACTTAGTATGTTCACCTAAGCAACCCCACGGGAAACGACAGACATTACTAAATATTAGGAACTCTGTGGAAGGCAAATGCTGGATTTGACCAGGAATGTGATGACAAAGAGTTTGCTCTAGGCTTCTTTCATGTTTTAGAAAGCCAATTTGCTTATCAATTCCTTTTAGGGGGAGAATGACATAGATTCCAGAGATGTAATCATCTATATGAAATCTTGTTTCACAAAACAGAAAGTATGAACCACAATGTCCTGTCTCCTGGGAATGAAGGAGGATAAATATCTAATCACATAGGTCCTTGACAAAGAAGAACAGTATGTATTATCAAGAAGAAAGACTAGAAAAGCACTTTCTCTTTTAACATTAAGCATCTCATTTTCTCCTGCAGTTGGTGTGCAACGGCAGCACTACCCAGTTACAGACATGGTGCAGTATGAACTGCCACAATGGAGACATCTTTAATGTCATTGGCAATGTTGGTGACTTTAATCTTTTTGTATTAAACAAGAATTACTAATAACTTTTCCTGAAGACAGGAAAGAGTACACAAATTATCCACCACAATTCAGACAAGGCAGAATTGAATCCATGTTACTTATAACAGGAGGAAAAGAAAAGAGGCAGAAGTAGCATATCTGGCTTGCAATATGCAGTCACAATGTATCACAGAATTATCATTAGTTCTGGAGTCTCCACTGTTAGATGTGGACAACAAAGACACTACCATCAGTTTTCTTCAGTGTTGATATTTCCCAGGTGTTTAACACATACCTTAATTAGGCCTCCTAATTTCTCTTTGAACTCCAACCAACACTAAAATAGGCTTCGGGATTTATTACCTAATTCCCAGACTCTGCAATGGTTTCCCATTCATTTCACACTTACAAAGACACCTCCTTTTGGTTTCTGAGACCTGCATAAGAAACTCTGCTAAGCATGAAAGTGCCAGTCATCAGTGCCAGTCGTCAGTTATTTAGGGAATTCATGGCCTTCCCAGTTTCAAGCCCTCAGTACTAAACAGAGGGGTCTTTCTGAATGTGTTTCTCTCTAGTGGAATACAAATCTAGGTAAGGGCACGATGTTTCTCCTAACCACATCCCATATGCACCAGACAAAATGAGGCTCTTCAAAATAAGTAGCTATTCCCTTCTACCTTCAGTAGATAGATACCATGAATCAGAAGGTTATATATTTTCATTTGTAAACTGTGAGCTACCTTAGCAATAACTGTTCTATAAATTTAGAAGACAGATAAATTGTGAGCATAAGTAGGCTGTATTCTTTCCCTGCCCATCCTTCTGCGCAATTCTAACAGTGTCTTAATTAGCAGCATGAATTATTTGCCATGGTAATAGGGAAATAATCAAAGCACAGAATGATGATTTCCTTGAAAGTTCAAACGGAAGACACTGGCTAGAGATACACCACCTGAGACATTACTAGCAAAAGACAAACACAAATATAAGCATCTCTACCACAGCCAAGCCCAGACAATTGCACAAGTGAAAAATTCCTTTACAAAACACAACACAGCTATATGAATGCTATGATGCTCCTCATGGTGAGGTATGAGAAATGTAAGCAACTGAGCTTGGCAATGTCCTAGCACCACATCCCTGACAGCTACCTAACTTAATGTTCAGAGAACTGTCACAGGCAAGTTGTAGCAAAACAGTAGTGTCTCTAGCATTTGATCACAGACTTCCAATGCCATAGCATATGCCATTCAATACAAATTCTTCTCTTTCAAGAAGTTAAACAGTTATGAATTCCTAAAACAAACAAACAAAACAGTCCAAGTGAATGCCCCAAAGTATAGAAGCTCTTACTAAAGTTTGTGTAAACAGGTTATTTAATTTAAAATAAACTTAGGTTTAGTGCTTCCAGAGTCAATCATTCTTTCTCCAGAACAGTTTGGAATAGTCAAGTGACACTACAAAAGACAGCTCAAGTCTCTGGCATCTTAAAACAGAGGATGTTCTAGAACAGCAAAAACATTTCCCTTTATAATTAGTGAATAAACCGAACAATCTGAAGTGTCAGAATAAACAAATAAGCCAGAAAAAGCATCAGAGAACTGCCCAGAGCTAACTGTCCATACAGACAAGTTTAATGACTAGTTACATGGAATTTCTTTTTAAGGAGAATCCTTTAACAGTTAATATTGGGGTTTTTTTGCTAATGCTAATGATCTGCAACACTGCTTGTATTTTCTAAGAGACAAGCACTTTACAGTAACGAGTCTAAGAAGTGATAAAACAGAAATATTTTCAACTCCAGCATATGCAATGCAAAGCTGCTATTTAAACAAAATGCCAGACTAATGGCTACACCCCAAATTGAACAGAAGATTCAGGACCACACACCAGCTCATAACTCCCATTTTGACTATAGAGATGGAATATGTCTTGGTATGAAAATTACACTTGGTACAGAACACAATGGCTTGTTAATAAGCAAAGCAGGTAACGGATTACCTTGCCTTTAACATCTCTGCTGAGATCACGGACTTCCAATTCTCTCTTAATGTCATGAAAAAAACAACATGGATCTTAAATCTGACCAACACAGTTACATAAAGGGTTTCTCAGCTGCTCCCTCCACATTTTTTACTTAAGAGAGTTTTTGTAACTTTCCAGCGGGGAATGCATAGCTTGGCTAGGCAGCAAGGAGGTTTTGTAGCTGACCTAAAACAGAGCAACACCTTAAGAGGAATTAGGAGCCACACCGATAACCACATGGCAGCAGAAACACAACACGTTCCTTGAACCTTACCCAGTACACCTTCACATTCATGTGATCTTTCCTCTTGGGAAGAGAGGAACCCAACACAGGTTAGTCACTTACCCAATTGCAAAATCAAAAGCAAGTTCTGGTACATCTCTGATACATTTATACCACAATAAAAAGATTGGAAAAAATTACTTTTGTGATGAAAATTGCAAATGGTATTACAGAGTTGTGCAGGATTTTTATTACCATTTAGCCTTATGTTCCCCACTGCCTTGTATCAGAAAGAGGGGGTGGTGGCATATCTTTGAATTTGGTAACACAACATTAAAAAAAAGCTGGGGGGGGGGGAGCTTATTTACAAACATGCTAAAAATTTGAGGAGCCCCCCATCATCAAGAAAACATCCACCTAGCATTGATTTCTAAAAAAATATCTCAACATATTATATACCCAAGACACTTTTAGTTACAAAACATCTACTACTCAAGCAACCTTTGTTTCCAAAATAAGAGCATTATGAATTTGTTAGTTGGGCAAATTGCAGAGTCACTGTCCTCAGGTGTCCACAACCTTAAGAAAATCTAAATACTTGCTTGATTTTACAGTGTTGAATAGCTTGCATGGAAAAAATATGGCACATCACTCCCCCGATAAGGCACCATACTTTCTAAAAATCATGAATTCACATCATTCCTACAACTGTTTTTAAATTATTTCCTTTGTTCCTCTCTCTTGCACAAATTGCCAGCAAAAGATTTAATAACCCAGAGAAATGGAGGATAAGTTGGATCTCTTCAGACGATTGGGGGCATTATTCAGCGTCTGGAGGGGTCAGGAGATTCTGTTATCTCACTTCAACAAACAGGTCTAAATTTTGAAAGACTATGGCCCTGCAGGCTTTCCAAATTAGTCATGTAGACCCTATTAATAAATTGCCATGGAGTTCTGGAATCCTGTTCATCCAAAGCTATCCATTTCCTATGCAGTAACAAGATACAGGATATTCAACAGCAAGTTTCCTAATAGCACGGAAAAATACCATTACAAAAAACTGCCAATAGTTGAACTATAAACAGTAAATTCAAGGCTACTATTAGTAACAAGGGATAACAAATTTTCACACTTTACCATAATGAAAGGGAACTATATTAGTGTTTTCCAGAACTGAAGCAATAAGTTATTTGAACAAGGTTCCAGATAATTGAGTCTTTAACATAAGAAAACACAGCATGTCTTCTAGTAATGCAAATCAGCCTCGTCCCAGACACTGTCAGTAATCCAAGTCCAGAAATGGCATTTTTCTGAATAAGGTTGTTCAAGATAAATACTTTATATGACTAACAGATCAACTTCACCTTCCTCCCTTTGCTCCTCTTACAGCCATATTACCCGAGTATCAGACATCCGCTGAAGATCCAGGGCTAAGTTCATCTAATGTGCAACTGAGCCAAAGCACATCATCCCGGCCATATTTATCAACACTCAATCATATGCAGAATATTATTGTTGTCATGGTGCCAGCAAGCAGTTAAAAAAGGGCAATGACAAAAGAAAACAGATTAATTATGTGGCAGAAAGAGAGGACTCTCAGGATATGTAGGGAAATTCCTGTACATCTGTTAGCCTGCAATATTCTGCAAGAGAAACCCCAGTGCGAAGGGCAGAGCCCCACAGCAACAGTGCTGTGCTGAGACTGTCCTTCAGCCCATTCAGGCAAGTGCAGATTTTGCACGGCCACAGTGGTCAGACGCCTGCCAAGGTGTCTTAATTGTGTGAACTGAAGTGACTGCTCAGTTTGCTACACCAAGAGCTAACCAGGCAGACCTCAACTGAAAAGCACAAATAATCCAGCACTACAGACAGGACAAGCTGGATTGCCTCTGAGGACCTAATAAACGACTTCACCTTGAAAATCTTATTGTAAAGCACTGTAAAACAAATATGTAATCATTTTGGCAGCTTTGCTTCAACAGGAAACAACACACTGAGCAAAAAGAATACTTAAATATTTAAGACAATAAATCTTAACAAATCTGTAACCTGACTTCCTATGGGATGCAGAGAGGCAGGTAACAGACTAAACCAAAAAAGTTCAGACCAAAGTAAGTATCTCCATCTGAAGCAAAACAGAGAACACCACACAGAAAAAGTACAGCAGGTTTCCTAACAAGCACACAAAGGAATACCACTACTCAATGCTGTATTTGATCTCATCCACAAGCCAAAACCAGGAGATGAAGTTGATCCTCTTCTAAGTATACAGTTTCACTCAAGACACATACATTATACTGGAGAGTCTGCCTTGAGTGGCCTAACTCGCTCTCAAAGTATTACCTAAAAACATTCTGTGCATATTCCTGCTTAACTTCTTTGCCTTGTGGCCAGCTCCATCCTTTATCACCAGGCTCTCCCTCTAGCCCTGCTCCTCATCTTGCATGGGCATCCCTAGGTTCTCATCAAAGCTTCACTCCCAGAAAGCAAACTGCCCCAGACCACTATAAAGTCTGTGCCCAGTTCTGGACCTTGTAACTGTCAACACATCTAGATCCAGCAGTACAGATATTCTTCCACTAACCTTGCTCTAACTATCTGGAGTATAATACTCGCTGGAGTCAAGGCCCAATAAAAGAGGTGTTTATTCACAGTCATAACGTTTCTTTCTGTAAGTGATAAGAGTTGATCATGCAGAGCAGAACTCTGATAGCAGAACGTGCTGCAAATCCCACCTCTTTGGTAAGTCACTGCCTCCTCATAAAGGAAATGAAACAACTGAAGCTCCACAGTGGTTCAGAGACCGAGAAAAGCACGAGAATACTCGTACTAGAACCATACAACTGGTTCATCTGTGAGATACAGGCATTTTGGCAATGAGTGCTACAGAAAAGCTTAACATGTACATATGCAGGCACTACCAGAAAGAATTAAATTAAATCCTAGAATAGGTCCCAGGAAGATACCCTAGCAGAGACCCCAGGGTCTCTATCTTTTCCAACAACTAGGTATCATGACTTTGTAGTTGACATAGATTCAAAAATGTAGCTGGCCAAACTGATGAAAGAACACTCACCTAAGACTTAGTGTACAAAGACACTGTGAAGTCCTCTCAGGTGTGGAGAATATTGATCTGAATGCTGCAGTACTTCCTAGACAAAACGCATCTTTCCATCCCAATATAAAAAAAAAAAACCTGTTATTTCAAGGTTTAACTCGGTGCCAACCGTACCCTGGGCTGTATCAAAAGAAGCGTAACCAGCAGGTCAATGGAGGTGATTCTTCCCCTCTACTCTGCTCCATGAGACCCCACCTGCAGTACTGCGTTGAGCTCTGGGGCCCCCAACATGAGAAGGACATGGACCTGTGGGAGCGCACCGAGAGGAGGGCCACGAAGGTGATCAGAGGGCTGGAGCACCTCTCCTATGAAGACAAGCTGAGAGTTGGGGTTGTTCAGCCTGGAGAAGGGTCCAGGCAGACCTTATAGCAGTCTTCCAGTACCTAAAGGGGGCCTACAAGAAAGCCAGAGAGGGACTTTTTGCAAGGGCATGTAGTGATACGGCAAGGGGTAATGGCTTTAAACTGAAAGAGGGTAGATTTACATCAGATGAAAGGAAGAAGTTCTTCATTGTGAGGGTGGTGAGACACTGGAACAGGTTGCCCAGAGAAGTTGTGGATGCACCCTCCCTGGAAGTGTTCAAAGCCAGGTTGGATGGGGCTTTGAGCAACCTGGTCTGGTGGAAGGTGTCCCTGCCCACAGCAGGGGGTTTGGAACTAGATGATCTTTAAGGTCCCTTCCAACCCAAACCATTCTATGATTCTATGAATTTCCATAGCAATTCCCATACTTAAGTTACAAATATTCAGAATACCTTGATTCTAATATTTTTTTTAAGGTATCAAAATGTAGTAGGCTCTCTAATCAGAAAAAAGGTTATTTGTTTTTATCACTAAAGTCAGAAACGAGGATGTTATCTCATCTATATTGACTCTACTGCTTACTTAAAAAACCAGAACAAAACCACACCTCATACCTCTGACACTTAGGCCAGTATTTTATTGATTATGTGCTTGGAAATCCAAACTCTTTTTAGCAATGTATTCAGAAGTCAAATCAAAAAATAAAACTAACAACTAATAGTTTAATCAAAGCCTTACAATCAACAAGCCAAAACCAAAGTCAAATTGATCAATATGACCTTGTCATACAGAAAGAGCAGCTCTGAGTGCTATTGATGAGTTGACTTACCCGCACAGTACAGGATTACGATATATACTTTATCATTACATGCCTAGGTAGAATTAAACACTATTTTCATAAAAAAACCATAAAAGAATGAGTTAACACCATCAGCACCAAACTATGAATCTTCAGTGACAATGTTGAAAGTATATTCCTGTACGAGTCAAAACTATAGAGTATCCAGTCTGTCTAGCCAGATTTAAGCAGCTTTCATCATGCTGGGTCTGTATCAAGACAAATTAATGTTGTCAGATGATGGCTGGTGAGATTCTGAAGCGAACGTAACTATTCACAACTGCATGAAGTGAAGCGAGGGGATTCAGCTGGCATGAAAATACAAAATACAGCCCATCAAAACAGGCACCTTGTTTTTGCTACCTCCAATTAAGAGAGATGCAAACTCAAAAAAAAGGTGTGGACAGTAACAAATGTGGCCACTTTACAGATAAATACACTGCATACATGAGAGAAGGTGTCCTGTCACAGACTGGACAAGGCCTGATCTCTGCCTTATAACCTGCGCGCAAGAGAAGCACGGTACATTAAAACAGTTGAGAGTGTCAGGCTTAAGGTAGCAGCTTCAGTTCCAGGTGCAAAAAACAGGCAGCAGAAGAACAGATGGAGACTGTTTTCGACAAATTCTAGCCCAAATATCTTTGTGACGACAACAAGAAGTAGGAACATTCTTTAGAGAGGGTGCTTTGGGAATCTTATGAAACTTCTTCCAGTAAAGCACCCTGCAGAGAATTTATTTCTGGTTTATGGCAGACTTTTTTCATCTTTTGATTTAGCTTTAAGGTAGCTCTTTTTTATGTTCCATCTGCAAAAACATAAAAAAATAAAGAGAAAGATAACTAGCTGGAAAACTAACATTGGGGTTCTTGTAAGGCACTTAAGTATGATAAAGAGGTTCTTTCTGTTCTGTACCATCTGTAACTGCTTACAGCTGCATCTGCTTTAGAAGTAGTCGTTAGTAGAAAATTAAAAAAAAAAGTCTAGCTCTTCACTATTTAGCTTTAAAGTCTCCTTTTTTGAGAGAAAAAAAAAAGCTCTTTAAACTATTTTCAACATAAAGCTTAATTAGATTCTACGTTTTATCTTCAAAACCCTGCAGAGATCATAATATTCCCCATGAGAGCTTTTAGCCCTTTGTGCTAACTTCTCAGAGCAGCTATTCAAGTGAAGGTATAAGATCAGCCACCTCAAGAAAAGAGTTCACAGAAGAGCTAATCTTTCCTCCAGCAAACAGAGCATCAATCTGAACTTCTAAAAAGGACCAGAATGACCTTGCGCCATCAAACCTAGAAAGCAAGACACAGACATACCTCACCTCACCAGTCTGTAATACAGGCTACAGAAATCCATACAACCCAGCTCTGTTGGCTGTTTGCCTCCTGCTATTTCACCAACCTCACCTTTAGCTAACAGTCACCTGGAAAATGGACTTCCCATTGACTAAGTCAGTCAAAGCCACGCTACACCTATTTTATCTTGCCAAATGGGTCTGACACAGATGATGGTGAGATAAATCACAACTGTAGCCTTGAAAGTGGTAAATTTATACTAGTAAAAACAGTCCTTTGTATAACAACATACCATTGAGCTTTGGTCTTATAGGTTCAACACATCTGTACCAACAGCTGGTTGATCCTAATTACAATGATTATTCAGAATTCATTGTTGAATTTCTACCCACTACAACAGTTTCCAAATAAATTTAAATCAAGTTTTAAATTGGAGCTAGCTATCCAACAGAAGAAGGGATGGCAGATTGCTAAGTGCCACAGACACCAGAACTAACACTGCGTCAGAGCGCGCCATAACTCAGCTGCTGTGTTTAACTCTGTCCTGCTGATGACACTACCGCAAAGCTCAAACATTTTGTAATGCTAGTCCTTGCCCAAGCTACGCTCTCTCAAGTGGAGTAAGCTGAACTTATTAATCCAAGTAACTAATGAAATTAAAATAAATCCTAAGGATATACACTTGCTACTAGCTTAACCTGTGTGGAGAAACCCCCTGCAAAACTACCTGTGCTTCACTGCTGTAGAGACAAGTGCACTAAATTTACATGCTGAGACCACTTGATTTTTTGTACCACCTGAAACTAGGCTGCACTGTGAATCCATCTGTACAGTGCTTTTGCTATTCTAGCATGAAGTTGCTATCTGCAGTACTACTGACATGAGAAAATGGTGTAAGCAAGGAGTTCCCATACTTCTGTGATTCAGTGGAACTCTGTAAATTCTTAACATTTCTATTGATCTCTGTAAACTTCTGACAAACTTTTAAAGTTATTTAAAATTATGTATCATTGCAAATTTACTAGAAGTTATCTTCTGGCTAGTTATCAGATGAACAAAAGGACTTTTTAAAGATACCTCTGTCCAAAACCAGCAGAGTCCATAGGAATGAAGAAGTAAATTCAGGCTTTCGAGACAGAAAGTGGCAAGCAGAAAAGCACTGACCGGGTAGAACTAATCAATAACACCAGATGACTGGAGGGTGCTCAGCTTTAAAAGCCAGTAGTTCACACTGCACAGCACATTATTTTTTTTCCAGCAGCTGGACTGAAGAATAATCTAGATTCAAGCCTACTCCTGCAGGTAAGCTTGCCAACTCATGCCTAAAGTTAAAGATTGTGTGTGTGAACAGAGGGTGGAACGCCCTGGGTCTCCTCCCGCTTCCCCCACACTACCTCTGTTGTGGAAATGCCTGCAGAAATGTGGCTAAGGTGTAAAAATGGAAGAGAATCATCTCACAGTCTTCAGCTACTTACCTGTGCTGCATAGGAAAATACTTTCTTGGGTCAAAAGCCTATGAACTAGCTACAAGAAGTAAAGAAAGAACATCCAAACCTGACAGACGCAGAAGAAAATACTGTTTTCAGAAGGAAGAAGGAGAGAAGAAATGAGAGTCAAACACCATCATTTTCGTTTCAGATTCCACTGGTTAGGGAAAATACTATCATATATAAACTGTAAGATATGATTGTATATCTCTCTAGCTTCTACATGGGCACCTTCAGTAATAAGGGAGGCATCTTAAGCACAACATTGTGCAACAGAGAATAATTTTCTTAGTGTGTTCCCCTCTACTTCAGGACACTGGCTGTGATGATTTTAAAGAACCTCTGTTCTGATACCCTGAAAAAAAAAGCCACTCCATCCTTAAACCCTGTCCCCACACAGCAAAGTATAAGGATCGTCTCATTTAATATATTTGTTATTTTGAATCCTTGTTGTCGTTGGATATTAAAAATGTTCTGGTTTAACTGATTCGTTAACACTTACAGGGTATCTTTCCAAAAAGTCAGCGGAACTTTCTGACTTTCTGACACCCCTGTCTACACCACGCCACTTAAATGTGACATACAGATACAGAGGCTATCCAAGGGAATTTGGGACATGAGGCTTAGTCCTGGCCCTAAAAAGAAATACTCAACAGAATCTAATAATGAAGATGACAGCACAACAGCTACACAATTAATCAGTTCCAGGATAACGTCATCATGGTGGTTCTGGTAGACAGAGACACTTAGTGTATCATGAGAGCCGAGTTTCTGTAGGGATGGCACATGAGAAGAGAACCCTGGTCTGGCAGATCAGAGTACTTCAAGCACAGACACCACTTGTAAAAGATGTAGGAGAAAAGATCATCAACGTTAGCATCCTCAGAAGAATTCGAGAGGGAGAAAGGGGACCAGGAAGTGTTGCAATGACATATACGCTCTATTAATCTTATTAAATCATCAAGTTTCAAAGTCAGTTTGATTGCCTGGATCCAGTTCAGCTAGCACACTAGCTTGTGTTTCACTCCACTCAACCCACATAATTGGCTGAACTGTTTCAAATTTTAATCTTTATCAGTTACACCAAAGCAATGTAGCACCAATGAGAAAATGTGCACAATGACCAATTTCAGCCTTGGTTCTTCCTGGAAACTTTACTCAGATGTCACCAGAATTAAATTAGGCTGTTTGACTAAACAGCTTGTGTCAATTATTTGGTTTTAGAGTATACTGTAATGCCTAGAGTCATCATAAAATGTCAAAGGGCAATAAAGATGGTGGCACGTATGCCAGAGCTGTTGATACATCACATTACCGAAATAACGAAATAAAATAGCTGAGATACTAAAAAAGACCAGAATTCTGTTCTGCTCTTCTTCCAAATTTTGGGAAATTGGAATCACTGCATTTTAAAAAGCATGACATGTATTTCAAACTACTTCTTGTAGGAAGGTTTCATAAGTACACATTTTTTGGCACTGTGTTTCAGCGACAACCGATTATTGACAGAGATTTCAGCAACTGAATCTAGTATTTAAAACCGTGGTATTCACCAAAACACAACTAATCTCAGAAGAACTTAATATCCTCAATTCATCTGGCCTGCTTGGTGGTCCACACACAATTCCTCAAATTCCAACAGCATCAGGTTGCTTGACTCATACCAAACTCTCAAAGTGCACAAAATAAGCAATTACTTTATTGGATCACACTCTTCAATAGAAGAAAGAGATGCTCTCAGGCTCATCAAAACTGACACAAGCCACAAGAAAAGGTAGTGATAATGGTAGATCCACACACCTAACAGCTCATTTATCTATGACACAGGAAATCATATTCAGGTTGTCTTCTCTTTGTGGGAATTCAAACTCATCTCTCGAAAAGCAGCCTGAACTACCCCCACAGACTACAGCCCCTTTGGTCTTCCGAACTACATTTTTATCAAGGCAGGAAGTGGAACCCAGGTCCCCGCCAATCCCAAATTAGTATTTTGATCATGAAGGCAGAAAGGCATGCCTGCTTCCTGGCCCAGCAAATATTTACAGTATTCTATATGAAGTGAAACGATTTCAATGGACACACAAAGCTCAATCTCTGAATAACACATAGTTTGGTGATGAGAGCACTCCCCTGGAAGGTGAGAGACCCAAGGTCAGAAACCCTGGGGGATGGAACTAATCTCCTACATCCTGGCAAAGTTCTCTCATCACTGGGTAAAAAGCAAGGAACCACTAACTTCTGCTGCCGCAATATCCTGAAAAGGCTAAAGGCAGAACTGACAGAACTCTTAATTAAAACAGGTGCTGCACATCAGCACCAAGAAAACATTGATTCATGTTCTTCACTTTAAAATTTTTCTTTAAAAATTATTAATATGTTAGTAAATACAGCCTTTGCATTGAAGCGGGACAATTTTTTTCTCTTTGCTAATCAGTATCATTATATATGTGTACATTCAAGTAACTGTAAGCTTCAACTAAGCCCATGCTCTTTGCCTTATTTGTCTTTCAGTCCAGTGCTGTAGACATACAGTGAGATAGCAAAAGCTAGAGGGAGGATAACAAACAAGTGAAGTGAGACTGGCACTGGAAGACAAACATATTAACTATAAACCTGATATTCTCAGATTTACTGAGGTTTAAGTCACTTTTCTGATGCCAGATACTCACACACATTCATACAATGACATCTTTGTCCTCAGGAGGCTTCTAACAATCGTTAAAATGGAATGTGGCCCGTAATTTCAGTTCCTGAAAAATGTAAGATTAAAGGCCAAACTCCATGTTTGTATGCCAAGCTTTCACAACAGATTTTAGACAGTACACCCAACAGAATTTCATCTATCTGCTTTGCAATCTGTTGCCTAAAAAGTGCGATACCTTAAAAATTCAGGTGAATGATTTGGTTTGTTTCTGTTGTAAACTGCCTCCCATCCTCAAAACACCTTAATTAGTCAGTTAAGGTCTCTCAACCTAAACTGCGCAAAGCTAGTAAAAAATCTTGAATGCAAAAAATTATTTTACTAGCACTTGACAAGTTCTGTCAACAAGCTGTAGCTCCTCTTACTCCCTACCCTCCCACATATACATCTAATCCAGCCAACTAAGACTTAAAAGCACTACCTCAGTCTTCTGGAAGAGACTGTATTTTAATTCATGGCAGTAGCATGTTAAATGCTTAAATGCAATGAAAGCAAACTCTCAAGACTTCTGAATCTAGAAAGATTTTTAACACCAACTGATTTGAATTCTCCCAGGAGCAAAGATGGCATTGTACATTTACACTTATTCCAAAACCCGTCAGCTTTATTGATTACTCTGACACATCATTAGACTTAATTTCCACGCCCTTTGCATTACGTAGAGAAGCTTCTAAATATACCACCATTTCACTCATCAAACATTTGATGGCTAATACAAGAATCATTCCACTGATTAAAACATTTAAGAGGGAGTTCAGTTGTTTTTAAGCTTAGTGACTCAATACAGCGGCTTCTTTTTTTGTTCTTTGCTTACCCTCCCAGACTGTCTCCTAATCATCACCCTGACAGGACACGCACACATTGCAATCTGTATTACTCTTATACAACGCTCTGGGAAAGGAAAAATTAAAAATATATTTGGTTTTGGTGTAGAAATCCCCTTCTCTCTTCACATATGAAGGAAGCTGTGAAAATCTTTTGTGCATTCAAAGGGCAAAAAAGGAACAAAGCAATCTCTATTGCCAGACTGGGCAACAGTAAAAAGGGAGGGGGTGTTACATCAGGCCTTGAAAAACACTAAACACCTACTAACTGAAGATAAACAAGATACACACGCTGCTGTGCCCTCTAAATAGGATCCCCTGCAAAAATCTCACCACAAGGTGCCAGAAATTAAGGACAGACCAAGTACTTCACAAAGTAATGATCTAGGCCCTGCTGCTTCCATATTCATCTATTGTAATACTTCCAACAGCTTGGTGCCTCAAGATAAAATCCTTGGCATTTACTAACTTCTTACTCACACTTTGGTGATGGGCAAACAGCTCTTCCCTTATTTATTCCCTCCCCTGTTATAGCAGGAACTTTTGTCGCTACCCAGTCCCATTTCCTCACTGGAATACAGACAGGAAGCAAAGGGAAAAGGGGTATTCCACAACCTCTTTCCTCTCCCAGTCCATTCCACTCGCAGAAAACTCGTTTTAGCTCTCATTTAATCTAGAACATCACGAGCAACCTTGCGACCCAGCAGTGGCGT
The DNA here is from genome assembly GCF_026419915.1 of Harpia harpyja. Taxonomy (NCBI): domain Eukaryota; kingdom Metazoa; phylum Chordata; class Aves; order Accipitriformes; family Accipitridae; genus Harpia; species Harpia harpyja. Next base: position 42,805,761 of record NC_068948.1, on the reverse strand, counting down.
TCCTCTGTGGCTTGAAGATTTGAGTAACAGCAGTATCATACATAGCTCTGATAACTTCCTTCTATTATTGCACGTACTTCACAAAGAAAGTTTCTCTACTCACTACTGACAAGCCAACACCTTCTTTCTAAAAAAGTGCATATCCTCTGAAGGAGCATTTCCATCTGGCACTTATCCCACATTTTGCATTAAAATTAGTTTTTCCAGGATGACAGTATTCAGTTTCACCTGCAAAATTCTCAGTAGATCCTCCTTTTGGGGATAACGCACCTATATCTGAAATACTGGGTCAGCAAGACTATTTAAGACGTTTAAAAAGAGCTAAGTAAAAGTACAGATGGTCATAGGTGTGGGAACTACTGAAGGAAAAAAAGAGAAGAGGTTGTTACAAGAAATAACAAGAATAGTGACAAAAGACAACTTACGTATTTAAAATTTTGAAAGGGATGGAGAAAAAGCTCAAGTACCTCCTTCTTATAGTATCTTAATAAAAGAAAGTAATTGTAATCAATTTCATTTGGCAATCAGAAGAAAAATATAAACCCACCTTAAAATCTCAGATTTATGTTTACAGAACAATAAATATAGCAAAATGAGAATTAGTTCTCATCTCTTCGAAACAACTTCATTAACAGAGACGTCAGTCACTGAAAGAAGCCCTATTTTTGCCTAAGTGTTTGACAATGCTAATGTCCGGTAATCATAGCTTGCAAGGACATTTTTTCAAGGTATTTCTAACACATCTGAGACAATTTTTAAAAAGTGAAACCCAAAATAAACCTTTATCATATCTGAGGAAGCTACAGTGATTCTATGACACATGTTGATAAGTTATGCACAAAAAGAGGCGTAATCAAGCCTTACGCTCCTGGACAAAAGGGAAACACTACTGCGGCCAGGAACCAATTTACATTTATACAAAGATAGGTATGTGAAAGGATTTTTGTTAATGTCAAATTTTGTCTTTTCAGATGTGAAATAAGGTATCTGCACAGCAGCTAGACACTACACCGAGGAACACGGAAAGCACTCGTTCTGAGAAAGCAGCTGTTGCATCACAGAAAAAGGACCGGGTCCGGCAAACGGACAGGATGCAATCTGCCAACTTCAGAACTGTACAACTGCCCTAATTGCTGGACACAATTCTGTACAACTCTTCTGTACAGAAGTTCCAGTTTCCTCAGCTGACAACACGCGCATTTTTCCTAAAAGCACTAAAGCGCTAGCCAATTCTATGCTGAGTTGCATTACCACAATTAAAAATAAACAAACACAAGATTGTTGCTAGAAGTAATTAAACATGCATCCACAGAGAAGAGCACACAAGTTATAGAACAGGACTCCTTAGTCTGAAACTGGAGTTTTGCTTTTTCCATAGCTCCCAGACAATGCTGATCACGGGACAAAATGCAAAGTGACAGAAACCTCAAAAATATGAGGACACGTTAGTGAATATAGACACAAAACTGCAGCGTTTTGAGACACAAGCTTCACATCCTTGTTCTGTTACAACCTCAATACTGTAAGAAAGAACTACTATTCTTGTGATCCAGCTAGCAAGCAGTAAAGAACAACTTAAATCCCAACTTCATTCCCCTAAAATACGCAACCTAAAGAAGAGTTAATCCTCCTCCCAGCCTCTGTTAAAAACCTTCCCTTTAGAATACTACGACAGCAAAGACACTCATTCAAAAAGCAAGGTAGTTAAAGATCAAAATAATGCGCAGCTGACATTTTGTTTCATTTTTTTTAAAGAAAGCTGACAAATCCTGGAGTATTTTACAAATTTATAATTTCGTTCTGCAATTAAAACACACTAATACAATAGTTCACTAGACACATCTAATTGAACTATAATAAACCACCTAAATCTGTACCACCACGCATTTACTGTAACAATATGTAGTTAATCCTTCAAGTCAAAGAAGTCGTCTTTTTACTGTTGTTTTAAAGCAGAGCAGACCACCGCCTGAACTGAGCACGTGAAACAAAATAAGAACATCTAAGAAGCAAACCACCAATACTTATATTGGGTTCTTGACAGAGAAGTGACAGGAGATGGGAGAAGGGGCTGCCAAAGTCTCAACATGTGGCAGAACAGAATTCCCCGCTGGGTTCCAAGTTTCGAAAAAGTAATGGGAAAGATTTCCAGAACCACTCAGAATAGGAATACTCCTTGCATATTCAATCCCTTCTCCACACTCAGCACGCACCAAGGTCAAAAGCTGAGATTTAACTGCTTTCTTAATAAGGGTATCATAACTTTTTTCAAAAAATGTAGGAAACAACTCTGGTTGATATCACTGGAATGGATTTAAAATGCAGTAACCGTATCACGATTAAATTGCGGCAGCGGTCAGGTCAATAGAGCTGGTGCACAGGTAAATTATTTGAGGTATTTTGGTTGCGATCCGTGACAGTACAAAATTACACGAAGAAACCGAACCCCGTCTCTCTGATCCGCTGCCAGCTAGGCCCGAGACAGTGTCAGGACACAGAAAAAAATGCCCTCTCATTTGCTACACTTCATGTCTTCCCACAGGAACTGGTCTCTTCCTCCTCATTCTATTTCCTGTATACAGAACAAGCCTATTGTCACTAGGTGAAAACACACACACACACACATGCCACCGACTTACCAGCCAGCCTACACTGACATAAATCTCCCTTTAGGCAGAGAGATTACCTGCAGCCTCACAAAGGTGAGCGCAGGCACCGTCCCTGCTCCAGGCCCAGAGGATCGCCGTGTACCACACCACCTCCGGCCGTGCCGAGATCCAGCTCACCCAAGCAGACCTCCGGCAGAGGGAAGGATGACAGCCACGCCAGCGCTCACAGCGACCCTCTCCCACTCCCCGGCTGTCAGCGGGGACGGGGAACCCTCGCAGCCCCCCCGCCCCATCCCCTCGCTCGCACGACGTCCCTCCTCCCTTCCCCCTAATCCCTCCTCCTCCTCGGCCGCGCTTAAACCTCAGGCCGCAGCCCCTCGGCCGGCAGCTCCCTTTATGCCCCAGCCCCCACCGCAGCCGGCGGTCCCGCGGCCAGAGGCGAAGCGCGGCGCCGGCTCCCCTCACACCCCCCGCTCCCCGCTCGGGACCGGGACCCCATCCCCGCCGCGGGGACCCGCTCCTCCGGCAGGAGGCCGGGTCGGAACACCCCCTGCGGCCCGGTCCGGCCCTCGCCGGGGCCGCTCCCCCCCCCGCCCACCCCCGCGGCCCGCAGCGCCGGCGCCCGGCCTCAGCCCCGCGGCTCACCAGGAGTAGGTCTGCTCCGCCATGGCTGCGGCTGGGCGGCCGGCCGGCTGGGCTGTGCGGGGCGGCCAGGCCCCGGGCTCCTCCTCCGCCGCCTCCTCCTCCGCCTCCTCCTCCTCCTCCTCCGCCTCGCAGGCTCCGGGGCTCAGTGGCGGCCCCGCTGCGGCTCCCGGCCCAACATGGCGGCGGCTGTGAGGAGGGAGGGGAGCGAAGGGGGGGGGGGTCCCCGCCCGGGCGGGGAGGGGATGGCGGAGAGGGCGATGGTGGTGGCGGGGAGGGCGGAGGCTCAGCAGCCGCGACGCAGGGCCGCGCTGGGGCGCCGGCGGCGGCTGGGCCTCATGGCCGGCGAGGCGGCGGCGGCGGCGAGGGGCGGGGCGGCGAGGGGCGGGGCGGGGGGGGCGGGGCGGGGGGGGGGCGGGGAGGCGGCGGGCACCGGGCGGCCAGGCCAGGCCGCGCCGCGTCCCCGCGCTCGCGCACGGCGGGGGCGGGGCCGCGCCGGGGGCGGGGCCGGGGCCGGGCCGTGCGCGGCGTCACGTGCCCACAACACCCTCACGTGCCGCCGCCGCCGCCGGCCGCGCGCAGGCGCCGATGGGCGAAGGAGGAGGCGACGGTGGTTTGCTGGTTGTCGGGCCCGGCCGCGCCTTGGCGCCGCCGCTTAGGCTCGGGCGGGCGGGTTCGCTGCGCGGTGTGCCGGGAGGAGGGTAGCGGGCGGGAGAACCGGAGCTTTCTCTGCCAGAAAAGCGGGCAGGTCCCGGCCGGGAAGAGCCAAGCGGGGGCAGAGGCTCCGCGGGCTCAGGCTTCCCCGGGCTGGTGGGGTGGCCGGGGAGGGCGAGCGGGGCTGTGGCCTAATGGAGCGGGAGAGTCCCGCGGTTTTCCGAGCATGGGAAACCGGCTGCTCTTGCCGCTGTTCCGGCAGGTCCGCCGAGTTCCCGCCGTCTCCCAGAAGCACTTCGAGTGGCTGTTGCGGTGGGTTTTCCTTCTGATGGAGGGGTAGGTGGTAAATGCAAAGTTCAGGTAAGGTAAATCATAAATGCGAGTGTTCACAGTGTGTTTCTGGAGGTCGCTCTATCTTTTAAACAAAGCAAGTAAAATAAAGAGGATCGAGTGCTCAAAATACTTTTTTTTTTCCTTAAGGCAGGCAAATAACATTTAACATACTTTGAGCAAATAAAAATCAGAGGCTTCACGTTATCACCAGCCCTATCTTAAAACTGTGCAAGTCCCAGGCAGAGGGACTGGCAGCCGTCAATACTGGTCTCGTCTCCCACGTTTCTTTGGTGCCGCTGCCGACAGTCCTTGGTTACGTTTCTGCCAAATGCAGAACTGGTGTCTTAGGTTTGCTCACTTGAGTAATCCTTATCTCCTGTTACTTCGCTTGCAGTGATTTGTGCAAGGAGGGCTTTGCGGAGTTCAGACCAATTGTTCCAGTCTAGCTGTGCAGTCTCGTTCACTGTTCCTTTTGGTGTGGGAGGGAGAAGAGCCAGTTTTAACATACAGTTGGAGGTGATGTAACTGCATTCAATATGAAGAGAAGAACAATGGCCGGGTCTGGTAAAATTAGGTATTTGTTTAAAAAAAAAAAAAAAAAAAAGTATGGAGAAAGTCTGTGCCTTAATACAATTTTGCTAAAATCTTCAAAAAATTAGTGAGACATTGGGACATTCTCATTGCATCTACAGAGATGCCAGATGCCTCTAAAATAGCATTTGGAGCCCACTCTAGTTTATTTCTATTAGTGGATTGAATAAACAATTTCCATTTTGTCCATCTCGTTTATTCTCTTAAATGGAAAAAAAACTTAGGCTGGTGTGTAGTCATGACACAGGATTGAAGATAAGGAACGGCTCGTTTCTTCTCAGTTCTGTTACCAGTTGTCTCTCTGATCTTGGGTGGCTCACTTCATCTCTGCTAGCTTAGTTCCTTCATCAATAAAGAGGAAACTGCAACATGTTCCAGCCACCTGAAGTTTTGGGACGCTGCAGAAGGGAGATGCTGCACACGCAACACAGACTGACTTGGTCTCGGTGGAGGGAATGCCTGGGATTCTTGTGCTTCACTGAAACGGTGCTTTTTACTAAGATGGTGCTGGACTTTGAAGGCTTCTCCCCCCACCCTGTATGGGCATTGGAAACAAGTGATTTGGGTTGTCATCACACCTCAGCATCCAAATCCTCTGTGCTTTTCACAGCCTTTGGGCCTTGGGGACAGGAATGACCTTAGAGCTCCTGACATAATCAGCACTCTACCCACTTACTTACTAAAATCTGCTTGAGAATCAGATTTATCAACTATGAGGTGGAAACATTCAAAGGACCGTGACTGACTAGCTTACTGGGATCCCTGCTGGGGTCAGTCATGGCAGCTAGGTGTACTAGAAAGATTAGATGGCAAGTAATGCCAACATTTCCTCTCATCCAGCTCAGGCTGGGCTACCTTGAAAAACCTTCTCCCCTATTTGACCATATAGCTCTTTGCTCTCCAACTTAGGCCCCATACACAGTACTTGTGTCCATCTCAGTAGGTATAGAAAGCTTTGGTGGATATGATGCAAGGAGAGAGGAGCGAGTCATGCTCAGAATGTTGAACTGTAGGGTACACAGCCTAGTCAAGCAGTTTTGGTGGTAATTCTGGTGTTCCCACATACGCACATCCCCTGTTAAAAAAATGCTCAGGCTCTGGGTAGGACTTGCACAATGGAGAAGTTCCCTGCCTTTATTCTCCCTCAGCACAGCAGAAAAACCTACAGTAATAATTAGAAAACAGATGAATAATTTGGAATCCTCACTCCACTGTGGTGCAGTCCCAGTGCCTCCAGCATGCCTGTTTGCTACCCTTTTCATCAATTATGATAGAGTAAATGCCAGAGGGAAAAAGAACCTCGCCATCCTTTTGAATCAATACAGGGAAAGATAAATCAGTGCTTCAGCCTTGTCTTGGTACTAAAGAGCCTTTCTTAATTTTTTTTTTTTTTCCCCTGAGAGTAGGATGTAAAACTGATACTGGTATCTATGAAACAATATCCCTGCTTTGTGTCCTTATTGAAATAGCTTCCAATTTCTCAGTCTTGCAAAATTTCCAGCACATTAATTTGGCACAAATGATTTATAGCTGATGAGCAATTAAAGTATAATTTTTTTCAGCATCTCAGGCTTTGTGACTAGACTACTAAATGATTTCACAAGCTTGCTCTATCATTACAGGATAGCAGTGGGATGAATTCACAAGAGAAATTTATTCTTCCTTGCAGACCCAGCATCTGGTCTTACTGCAAATTGGAGCACTGCTTGCATTCCCCAGATAATTTTCTCAGCATATCTTTTGTACAGTCTGTCTTTGGACCTACATGAGAGCTTTACTCTGAATTTCAGTGACAGTTTACTCTGACATTACAAAGTCCTTCCAAAATACCTGTTCTGTCTGGAACCTTTTATGTAGACTGATGCATTACTTAGACCTGTCAAGGTATTTCAAAACTAGCAGCAAACAAAAATAAGGTGTTCTTTTTTTTCTTTTTGTGTTTGGAAGGGTAGCTCTCAGAGGCAAGTGTGGTGGAGAAAAATCAGATGAAAGTACTGGCTACAAAGAATCCTCACCTCCAAATTGCTTAAATGTCATTAGATGACATTTAGCTAACCATGTCTTGATTCTGCTATAATGGAGGTGGAAAGAGAACCAGAGTAACTTCATGTACACACTTCACCTTTCAGGAAAGGACATGACAGGTATAGTTGTCAATGCTGCTTCATTTTGGGAGGAACAAATAGCATGGAAATAAGCAGAAAGGGAAGGCAAAAAAAAAATCAAGAGATCCAGTTTTGACAGTGTAGCTCAGAGCTACACTAGGCTATTCTGCTTGTAAGATCCTTGTGGGATTCCCCTCGATAAAAATAATTAAAATGTGCACTGACCAGTACATGTGACACGATTCTCTTCACTACCACCTAGTGGGAAACTCCTTCATTAACTGAACTCCATAGCTGCTCCGGCTCTCCAATCTCATCCTCACCCTGATGGTAGAAACAGCAAGTAAGTGAAGGGGGAACAGATGGATGACTGGGAAGAAGGACACAGTCCTGTTTCCCCATACAGGAAGAGGAATGGGGAGAGAGAGACTGTAATTTAAGCCCATTGTGCCCTATGGCATTATCACACCATGCCTTCTAGCTCTGCATCCAGGCCAGTTCTTAATGGTTGTTACACCTTAGCCTCAGTGTAACTGAGACTCCCAAAGCTTAAGAAATGTTGTCTTTGGAGATAAAGAGTAAAACGTTGGTTCTTCTGAATGCAGCTGAATCCATACAAACAGTGGTAAGGAGACACTGGGAAGTTACGCCAGTGTCTCAGTCAAAAGGTAGCCTTGCCCCCTTCTTGTCTCTGAAAGTTTAGGTTGTTCTGCTTCTGATTGTACTACTGAAAGTACGGAAGGAGGCACCAATGAAAAACAGCTTCCCTCTCTGTAAAATCACATTTTAGATTATAATCACATATTTACAACAAAGACTGCTAAATTAAAACATAAATGGGTATGTATTTGGAACATGAAAACCATGTATTCAAGAGAGTCCTTTCCCACTGAGATACTCGGGGTTTGCAGAAATAGCTGAAATCCAACCCTATGAAAACAACATATAAATGACAATTATCTTCGATTTTTCACACTCCCGTGTGCCATTTGGGACTAAGCTCCCAATACACAAATAATAATCAATTTTCGTACTTGCATAGCTTTCTTTTCCCCAACCACAGAAATATGGGTGAACATTATAATAATAGCTCTCACATTTCAAGGAGGGGATGATGTTAATGTCATTCAGGCCAACAAAGCATTTAGCAGTCTCAGCAGGAAGAACAGGAAAATGGTAAAGAATTATTAGAAGAACCATTTCTCTGTGTTTCTTTTGCCAATGGCAATTTTACCACCATATTCGGGGAACTATACAGGCTCCCTCTGCTAGCACTTTTATCATAAATATACTTGGGCTTTTTCCTTCTCTGTATGCCCCCTGAAGCCACATTACACTAGCTTTATCCCAGCAAATTACTGTATTTTTCATCACATACACTTAAAAATGGATATAATTCAGTAAGTGAAAACATCAAAGGTAAAAATAGTGTTGATCCAAGAAGTCAGGCTTTGGGAGCCTATTCTGCCTTCCATTCTGTTCACAGGACTCTGCTGTCCATTACTTTGGTTTTGCCCTAGTATAATAAGCAGAATACAGACCAATAAGTCTAAAATAAGAATAATGTTCCTATTGTATACCCATTTATACTCTGATGCAGTTGTTCTTAAGTGTTAAGTAATCCACTTAATTACTAATTCAACTACTTTATTACATGTAGGGGAGAAGGGATTACACTGGAACAGTTAATCAAGGCAGACTATTATTTACCAATAAGATAGAATTCCATTAGAGTAACCCAAGACATCTTTGCCTGGAAGGATATGGGAGAATGCCAGGAACCCAGTTTTATAAGATAGCTGTGACACAGTGTTATCACAGTCTGCTACATCAGGAGAAGAAAATAATTTAAAAAAAACCCTCATAGAAGTTGTATTTAAGTGTACATAGGACGATGCAAAGTAGTTGAACGTGTTTAAATAATCTTTATTAAACTTGCCATTAAAATAAAATGGAAAACAGGCTTCTTGTGATTACTAATTGATATATTTCTCCAATCTGCATCCAACCTCATTTGTTAATGTAACAGTGTTTGAGAGCTTGCTATTAAGCTGACAAGTTTAGTGTTGTAAAGCTGCTTATGTCTCGTCAATGAAGCACTGAATTTGAGGGGTCTCAACCACCACATTAATTACACCTAAGTAAAAACGAGCAATTCTGCAGGAAAAAAAAAATACAAAAACAGATACTGCAAACATGAGAAAAACAAGCAGGTGCCACTCAGTGTCTTCAAACTTCAAAAATTTCCCCTATCTATCACAATTACCAAGATCACATTAGTCAGGGTGACTTGAGAATCAAGTCATGACCCAGCAAATTGTTGCAATTAAGAAAATCAACATATACTAAGCACTGGTAATAGATGAAAATGGATATAGCAAAACCAAGACCTTTTCTTTCAAATATTCACCCTCAAGGCAAAATCCCTGAGTACAATTCAGTTACAGGAGAATGTTGTCTGGATTATGGCACTCCACAATTTAGCTCTTGCTCTACTACTAGGTCTATAATCTAGCTGGTTAAAGCTTTGCAGCTTCCACCCTTGAGCTCTGCTGTTCTTATTACCTCACCACTGAGTATCGTGGCACTGGCTAATTCACAACAGGAATCTCCTTCGGTCTGACCACTAGCAATTTATAACATTTAAGAAGCACTGAAAAGCTCACTGGTTTTCCTTCACTGAAGAACCTGAAATACTTAATGGAGTACTGAACCATTCACTAGCACAGTCCAGCAGGTTACAGTGATGTAAAGATAAAAGTGTGTAAGTTTACTTGTTGTTTTGTTAATTGTCCAGGCTCCTACGGTTTAAAATAGACAATTTAATAGACCAAGGGAAAAAGCCCTTCAGGATAAAGTGATAGAGAATATTTACCTCCTCCTCAGTATTTGAAAGGTTTCCATATTCAGCTAAGGATTCTCCACATGGCATCCAGTTGTAGCATTCAGTGAGATCCTAACATACAAACAGATGTTCAGTTTGGTTTTTATAGACTTCAAAGTTCACTGGTTTCAAGACAGGCTGTTTTAAATGCCTCTGCAGCTGAAGGTCTTCAAGGCAAACAGAAGCAACAGCAACAGGACTTCTGGGTACATAAGGGATCCTTGAAACCATGCAATTTAGATAGATACTTTGTTGCTATGTTTTCTTCTTTTTGCAGTTTTCATTGACAAACATTGCTCTTCTTTGTCTAAACTTAACAGTCTGTCTCCCCATCCCCCCTCAGGCATTCAACAGGTATATAGACTTACAGAACAGAGATGGGACAATCTTTTAAACAAAGAACAATGGTAATATTTTCCATCTTAGTTTAGGTAAAAGAAATCACCATGCCAAAGACAGACAGAAATAAGTAACATGATATGACAGAATCCCGTCACATATTGCAGGAGCCCCACGATCTGTTGTCTCTGTTTGCAAAGTCCTTGAATTATAAGGACATATCATGAAGAACTGTATGTCACAGTTGGATACTGTAATTACAATTGACAATTACTGTTATCAGCCAGTAATTTTGGCGTGTCTACTGGGGGGGGATAAGGAAAACTGTAACAAAAAAATAAAATGCATGGAAATTGTATCAAAACATTGATAGGACAATGCCAATAAAGCTCACCATTCTTTCAATACTCTTTATTAGGAGTATGACAAAAAAAGTTCTTTATAAGCTAGAGATGTCTTTTTACATTAATGTTCACATGAAAATTTCTTACATTTAATGTTTTTACATGGTCTCCAAATTGTTACTTCTTTTTAGCCACACAAAGAAAGTCTTCTGTATCCATCTGAGCTTTTTTAACTCACTGCAGGGAGGGGAGCTGGTACTCGGGGTGCAGACGCCATCTGAAATAAAAGCTAACAGTTAACAGCAGTCCTGGTTGAGAGTGTCAGCCCAGCAGCCCAACTGCAGCTTGCTGTGCCTGGAGGGAGGAGGGGGTCCAATCTGCAAAGGAGCTCTATCCTTCAGCTGCTGACTTAGCATGTTGTCACAGGAGCCTGGAGAGCATGGCTAATGGTGCCCACAAAGGGAAAACAGGGGCCAAGGTCACTCTGCAGCATTGTCTTGGGACATTACCCAGTTTGGGGACAGTCCTACTAGGCTCCTCTTAGCTTAGGCTTGATGGGAGTGTATAAAGAGAGACCGGTAGCTGCCCCTAGAAAACCTCCATTGAGAACAGTTTTAAATCCTTCTTCAGTTGATCACACAAGGAGTCATTTGCATGAAACACTCCTGCATCAAGTCCACATGTGCACATCAAGTTATTCCCTAATTTAGCCACTCAAAGTAGATAGATTCATTAATTTATTTTCAGACCAGAAAAGACAATTTAGTCATAAGGACTCCCTGAGAACTGCACTAAGCAACTCCAACCAAAATAGCAAGCATGTTTTAAGAAGTCACCCAACAGGTGGGAGCAGAACCTTAGCACAGGGCTGGTATCAAGAAGGGATGGAGATAGATGATAAATGGGAACCACAAGCCTACCCAGAGCAATCCTCAGGAGAAGCAGGGCAAGTGATGATAGGGCAGGGACTTTCAGCATGAGCCAACACCTAGGGCTATTCCTTATCATATGCTTGAATCACAAGCTCAGTGGGGCAAGCCCTATAGTCCCCTGAATTATGTGGGTACGCTACTCCTGCTCATCAATTAAGCAATAAACGTAGCAAGTTATAATGGAGGTACTAGTATTTGCATGTCAAGATACCCAGCAAGCCAAGGCCAGAAGTGAAAAAGTCATTTAACACTTGATGCTCTGCCACAGAAGTCAGCTGGAGCTCCAGAACCTCCTATGAGTCTTGGGAACGTTCATATAAACCCAGTGGCCACACTTCTCTGCTGGGGGGTTGCACAAAGGCTAGCGAAGCTGCCAGTCTGGCTTTCTCTCAGCCCAAAGCCTTTGGCAGGGGCTGAGACTGGCTGAACCTGAGACTGGCTGAACTTCACCACTGCCACAGCTCTGAGTGGGCTCTGCGATCTTCCAACAGCAGCACCTTCTCCTGAACCATGCACAGCCAAACACACCTCTTCCTTTTGGGTACTCCACCTCCTTCCTATAAAACTAACAGGGCCAGAAATAAGTCACACTTCATCCTCATTTTCCTAGTTTTATTTCCATAGCTTCCTTTTCTTTTCCATGCTGCAGACCTCCTATTCCTTCATTTTACTCTCCTTCTCCCTTCTGCTTCCCTCCCTTTCCCCCTCCCCCTGCTTTCTCTCCCTCTGCACTTTGTGAACTGCTGCTGCGGTGCTGAAGTCCAAAGTTCAGTAACTTGCTAAGCACACAGATAGGTATGAACCTTGGAGAATTTACATTGCTCCAATGTAAACAGATAGCCAAGGGTCCCTTTATCAGCACTGGCTCAGGACAGTCGTGGGGGGTCTGAAGTGGCTCAATTTTGTATTTTGTTTTTTTGGGGGGGGCATAAAGGCGGGAGGCTGTGCTGTGCCCACTCTCCTGACAGTCGGGCGTGTTACCTCAGGAACATGGTGTAGGGAAGCTGGAAGCAGGATAACCTGAAATTCAAATCCAAGAGACACCAGCCTGAAGACCATGGTCTCAAAGCTGAGTCATCTTCAAGTGGAGCTGCTGGGAGCGCTGCTGGAGTCGGGGCTAACCAAGGAGACCCTGATCAAGGCGCTGAGCGAAGTGGAACCCTACGTGCTCCAGAGTGAAAGTCAGCGCGCTATCAATGCCCTCCAGACAGAGAAAGGGGAACCCTGTCCCGACATCCCCAACCTCCCCAACGGAATAGGGGAGTCCAGGTTATCAGAAGATGAAACCTCTGATGATGGGGAAGAATTTACCCCTCCAATAATGAAGGAGCTGGAAAACTTGAGCCCTGAGGAGGCTGCTCACCAGAAGACTGTGGTGGACAGACTATTACAGTAAGGACAGATTTGCTGCTCCTCTTTGCTGCTTTCTTGCACTCTTCCCTCTAAATCTCCTTTCCTTTCCCATTCCGCTCAGTGTCCCTGGTATTCACAGTTGATCCAGCTGCACAGAGACAGGCTTCAGCCATACCAGGACTAGCAGCCCCAAAACACTCCCCAAATTCTTTATAAATGCTCAAACTTTCCTTTCATGTCACATAAAATGCGTGAAGGGAACCATGGAGCCTGATAACTTATTTGAAGTGCTTATATTGCCAGGCTTCAGAACAGTCCGAGGCCTGTATAACTTGCATCTCTCTGACTGAACGTTGGATTTAAATTTTTAATAGGATTCACAATTTCAGCCATTGGGGGAAAAAAAAAAAACCAAAAACCAAACCAACCAAAAAATCTGGTCACTCTTAACTGGTGCTGCATTTGCCTGAGGATGTACAGTAAAGTGAAGTTGTAATGTTTCCCTGCTATATTTAAGGAGATTAATATTGTTAATTTTACTGGGTTTTGGTATAGATTATTGGTCAAAGACAAACCCAGAGAACTTGTTCTTGTCATTCTTGTGAGTGCAAAGTTCTCCTGACTTCAGTGGGGATTTTTCTTGTAGAAAGAGCACACACCAAATACATACAGAAGTTAAAACCTGGGCAGAACACTCTAGCCTACCATTCACTGCCTGTCACAAATATGAAGTACATATGCAGCAACAATTACAGGTTTTACTGCCACAAAAATTTGCATACAAGCATTCCTGAAACCAAAAGACAGGAAGAGTTCCCCAAACCAATAAGCCTCATTACAGACTCAGAGAAACATTCACCAGGATTCCCATTTGGGATTCTTGCTGGGATACAATTCCCGTGGGCAACTTAAGAGGTTTGTCCAAGCAAGGATCAGGTCCATCCAACCTATCTATCACAACAGAAGCAGAATCTTGCCCATCTGTTTTGGGGGTATTTTGAAATGACAAGCTGATAGAAGACAAAAAGATGCAGCAACATCCTGCACTGAAAATCTTCACTAAAACCAAAATCCATCTAGAGAATTTCTCAGGCTTTCTGATCACTCCCTTTCATGTGCAAAGGAAATTAACATAAAACGTAACAACAAGAAGCAAACATCAAATCCCACCACAAAAGGACAGAGCTAGAAAAACAGCATTACAAAAGTTAGCATTCACTGTAAATACTTAGGAGAAGGAAGCTCCCTGGCAGATTGGGAGTTGATGACTCTGCAATACCCAACAGAGGAAAATTCACTGGATCAGCTCTTACCTGGGTGGGGAAAACATGCCCGATAATTCAGTCTTTTTTCTGGCCCAGTACTGTGTCTCATCTCTTCCCCACTTCCAGCTCTGTCCCATCTTTTAGTCTCCTCTGTTCCCTTTACCTCTTTCCCATTCTTTTTACGTATTTCCCTTCTCTCCATACTTTTGTCTCTGCTGCTATTCCTCCCATTTTGTTGTCTTCTTGGCTAATTCTCTCTCTCCCTTCCACTCTTTTTCTTCCCCTCATCCTTGTCTCCTTCTCATCTTCCTGAGTCTGCGTACAGGTCTTGGGGTAGTTTGAGCCCAGTGGCACCGGGCGGGCCCTGGCTAGTTACTAATTATCCAATGGCTTTATTATTTCTCTTTTGTCTTATAAATTTATAGATGAAAATACCCTGATAAGCTTTTTGATCATTAACTTCTGATGGTTTATCAGGTATCTCTCCACAAAGGAAGCCATGAAAGTTGAAGAAGAGCAGCTGGCTTTGCCCCATTTTCTGTAATGAATGGGTGAAGCAGGGCTGAAGTGCCATCCGCTGTGATCTAAGAACAGACACACAGATGGAGGGAGTTCCTTCCTGCTACCCTCACTTCAGCATGAGATCTGGTTTCTGATCCTCCCTGCCTTTCTAGGAGCTTGCTGCCAGTCTTTCCTGTGCTTACTACCAGCCTCAGCACAACAGTCTTAGACCTCTCTTGCAAACCTGTGATATTAATGCTTTCCAATGAACAGTCTGACATATCTCTCTAGACAGTCAGTTGAGTAGCATTCCCATTTTACAAATGGGAACTGAGGTACAGACAGATTCTATGACCTACCTAAAACCCTAAGATAGCTCAAAGAGGACTGTGCAAGAACAAGGATTTCCTAAGCCTCATACTGGGTCTTAATTGCAAAGCTTTATTCTGAAACATCAGAGTTTTCTTTCATCAGTCCCCTGTATCACAGGATAGAGCAATTAAATTCTGCTGTTGAGGACAGTATGAGGGGACCAGAAGCCTCAGTTTCAGCAAAAAATTACAAGTATACTTATGGAGGAATAGAATAGATCAAAATTAGTCACAGTAAAATGAAAATAGTAGGAAGTCTGTATTGACATGTTTCAAATTTCTGGTCAAAAATTAAAAAAAAGCAACCGTATGTCTGAGAATGTATTCAAAGCACCTGAACCAGTATCAGGGTTTGATAATATCTAAGCATTTGTTACCTACTAATAAATTTCTTTTGTTTTTAAGAACAAACCTTTCCACTAATAGAGGCCTAAAGGTAATGTCCTTAAAATAGTATTGTAAGTATTGTAAGATGGGGCAGAACAGTCTATAATAGAAATTACTCCCAACAATAGATAAAAGGCAGGCAGGCAGGCAAGAATCTCCATGCCCAGGGATTCCGAGTAAAACTTCGATGCTTGCAAAGCTATTTCAGCATCTACACAAGGATTTCAAATCCAGAAACCAGATGGAGGCACTTCTGCCTTTAGGCAGAAGCCTCTTTGGGCATTATTAACAACTCCTAGTCTCATGTTGTAGACCACATTCTAACAGAGAGATTTACTTGTGGGCAGCTATTACTGATACAAGAAACTCTTTGTGGTAACTGCAGCCATTGCTTATAAGTAGAATCAGGAAAGCGTCTGTTGCTAGGCTTTCCAGGAGCTGGAAAGGAAAAAAATGATAGCACCAAGAGACCAAGTATGTCCTCACAGGACCACTAACGTTGAAACCACAGTTTGGAAAGCTGAGTCAAAAGCTCAGTCAAAGCTGAGTAAAACAGGATGTAGAGAAGATACACCCACATGACTGGGTGCACCTGTGAGTATTGATTAGATTTTGTCCCTACAGAAAAAAATGCTAAAGGCAGTTCAGACAAAGGTTTCTCTAGTAAGAAATTAACATAATTTCATTTTGTCCTTTAACTTGTCTCACTGATCTTCCATAGATTTACAGTTTGAATAAAAACATACTTTCTATATCACTCCACACAGAAAACAAATTGCATCTATGATAAAGAATAAGTAAGTCAGTTGGGAGACAGAGCTGTGTGGAGTAATTCCCAGATACTCCCCAGAGTAGAAAGAAAAAGAGAGGCTACCTTGGGGGAAGGGACAGATCATACTACTGCAGGTACAGCAAATGGAGAGAGGTATAGCAACAATTCACCTGTAGGGCAAGGGGTGAAATTCCATTAGAAAGAGAGAAATTGAGATAAGCAACAGATTTCCCCTGGAGGCAGGGATAAAAGCGTATTTTCCATGAGGAAAAAAGAAAATAAAGATATATAATGATAAAGGTTCAGTCTTTTCCCCATGTAAGCAGTGTCTTAGAATGGCTGTAGCTGGGGAATCTGGAGATGAAGCTGCCACACCCCTTTCATTTCCACATATAAGCCAAGATGAGGCAAACCAGGCCAAGTTCAATAGAAAGGAACCCTGCCGGGATGGTCTTACCTTCCCTGCTCTCTGCCTAGCCCGGCTCCAGGCTGTGCACTGACATCAGTGAGGGTTGTCTAGCAGGCTCCAGAAGAAAGGGCCAGAAGATGGTCCTGAGTACTTCACAGCTCTGAACCTCTGTTTAAGCAAGGTCTGGTCCCAAGCAGCAATTCAGAACCCAACTGAAGGAAATGAAGGCTTCTCTTGCCTGAGAACAAGAAAGACGAAAAGGAGAGACAGACAGAATGAGGAAGAGGAGGGGAAAGAAGGGAACAAAGGAAAAAGAAAGAGAAAAGTCAGGAAGAGTGAAGGAGGGAGAAGGTCCCCGAATGTTACATCTCCAGCTCTCTGGTATGGGTTTTCTTTAATGCTAACAACTTGATATTTACTTTCCATTTAAATTTGAGATGTTGCTATAAATTATCAACCAGCCTCTTGTTCCCTTTGAGTTTATAACTAACTACCTGGGTTACTTATTGTTCAGGTAACAAAAGGGAGGTGAAAACGCCCTTAAAAAGTGACCTCAGAACTAAGAAAATGGGAAGCTTGCATGGAGAGGGGACCCAGGCCCCTATGGTTGAGATGAGCCACAGAAAGGGGCTATGCTCAGATGGCAAGAAGCAACTGACAGCAGGAGAGCAAGACTTGAGAAGAAGGAAGTAGAACTAACTGTGTGAGAAGAATTTGGAGACAGAGATTAGACCCTGGAGGACAAGAGAGGAATGGGGAGACAGTTTGCATCTGGGGAGGAAGGGAAGCTAAAAAGCAGGAAACAGGCTTGGAAATAGAGAAGGAGAGCTTGACCAAGGCAGACCCATTTCTGCAGTTCTGACTCGCTGAAGCAATTGAGATTTTAGTGCAACTACAACCAGAACAACTAGGTTTAGGGTGAAATCCTGCCCTCTAACAGTCAATGACAGTCTTACTGCCAGTGAAAGAGTGAAGGTTTCAACTTACGATGTCTTAGTCAATGGTGAAGGCTCTGCAGGTGGAACTGTGTACTTGGGCAATGGTTCATGCAAGAGTTCAGCTGACCAACTGCCATCACTTGTTCTGTGATGTAGCCTTGAGCCGAAAGGGGTTGCTGCATTGATATTACAGCCTGTGCTTTGACAATGTACGGAGTAGCTAGGATTTCATACAACTGTCCTATGAAATCATACTGTACTAAGATTCCCCTGCACTGTTTTGCCTCACTAAGCTCCCTGCTTTGTCTCAAAAGAAGACAGAAAAACCACAGGGCTTTAACCACTGTGAGAAGACTCATGGATACCTCCTGCTTTATTCCTACCACAAAGTGACAATCTCAACAGGGGAGACAAAAGTGACTCATGATTGGGGCACAGGAAGGAAATCAACAAGTAACAGAGGTTTCCATCAGTGATAATGTAGTCCTTCCTCTTCCCATCTGACCCAGAACTCAAATCTAAGAGACCAGAGGTTCCAAGTCTGATCCTTTTCTCCTTTGTATAGGGACTTGTGTAATGAATTCAGGGTACAGATGCTTGATAGACTATCACAAATACAAAGGGAGGAGATTGGTCCTTGGTTTGGACAGCAGGACAAGAAAAAAGAAAAACACCACACTGAGGAAAGAAAAGCTTTTGTAAATTCAGCCCAGTTTGAGGCTTTTGAAAGACAAAGATGGTTAAGGGAAGAAGCTAGAAAATAGAAGCCTCTATAGCAAGCATCCCATCATAAAAGAGAAACAAGTGTTCCTATTTTAAGAAAGCAGGTTCTTCAGAAAGCTGTAACTGACACTGTTTGTGTCACACTTTAACTGCAGCAGAGCTTGCTCCTTGACTACCTAGCCACTGGGAGAGAGGCTGCAGGGGAACAGAGATAAGGGTGTTTGTACTGAGAGAACAGGTGTGGACTTTGTCCTCTTTATCACTTTGCAGCCTCCCGAGTCAACAAAGCAATGAACAGTACAGTTGTTGCCTGTTGCTCAGACCTGTGTGTTCTTGTGACCGTTTCTGCACAATCCTAGGTACTTTTTTCCCCCTGTTGCTCCTTTGATGCTGGTGTTGGATGTGTCGCCAGTGCATTTCTACAGCATGCAAACCATTTCCACCAGATGTTTCACATAGAAAGCACAGAAGGATGCTCTTTGTTAAAAGTAAATCAGAGGCTTTTCTGTAGAGAGGCTCCTGCACTGTTTGGATCTAGACTGCCTGGTTTCACATCTTTATTTTTGCTGTGATTTTCAGCTCTGGTGAAATCAATACCCACAACAAAGTCACAGTCATGTTTTCTCTATTTTCCTTAGGAACCTTCATAGATATTCTAATCAGAGATCCTAAAAGCCAGAGATTTGCATTCATTATGAAATCCCAAATCAGATTAGCTTCTCAAGTTTTGTGAGTAGGTCTCAAATTGGTCTATTCCCTCAGCTGTTATTCCAAAGGAGGGTTGCAATAGGAGGAATTAGTCATTTGCCTATTGTTCTTTATGGGGCTTAGAAGCTTTAAGTGTATCTAGATGTGAATCAGTGTTTGACTAACATGTAGCAGATGTGCAAGAACATAATCCTGGATGGCTTGGTGTACACATATGCATATATAGCAGTTACATCACAGTATAATGAAAGCCTGTTTTCATTTCCTGAATCACTGCAAGGCAACCCAACCTGGACCAGAATCAGGGCATGAGCGAGGTTCAGCCTAATAGCACAATGAATCTGTCTTGGAAAATTAAGTACACCTACCCAAAGCACCTATGCCTTGAAGAAAGGGGGTTAGAGAAGAAAAGTTATGTAGGGAAAGGGAAGAGAGAGGTCAACTCTGAAAAAAGAGATCTGTAGTCATAAAACATCCAACTGAATACTGAAATGCAACATCACTTCCCTCCTCATACCATTTCTCACTAGCAGCAAAAATGCTTTATATTCACATTACTTTCCAGCAGAAAGGGCCATTCCTTGCTCACGTCACTGGTCAGCACTTTCTATCATTTACAGATGACAACTGCCTAGACAGAACAGCCCAAAACCTTGCATACAAATGAGCACAGACAGCAAAGACTCTGGCTATGTATTGGGAAATTCCTTTGATAACCAAAGAGTCCCCTTCTAAGGGCAGATCAAAGTGCCTACAGAGAACAGTTTAAATGAAGCTAGTGCTACATCTTTTGCACTTCATTTCTAATACCATGCAGTTTTTACCCTGCATTCAGGGTCAAAAATGAACAAGGTACCACACCGAGGAACAGCCTTCCCTTATGGAGCCAGTTACAACTCCAGGCTCACCAAACACAATGGTGATGACTTACATGCAAGGTGCACCTCAGGAGGTACTAGTGCACTGCCTTGGAATCCAGGTCTGCTGAGTGCAGGTGTTGGATCTCTCTCCTCAGAAGTGTTTTCTGCTCCTTCCAGAGAGGATCCCTGGCGAGTAGCAAAGATGGTGAAATCCTACCTCCAGCAGCACAACATCCCTCAGCGTGAGGTGGTGGACACTACTGGTCTGAACCAATCTCACCTCTCACAACACCTCAACAAGGGCACTCCCATGAAGACCCAAAAAAGGGCAGCCCTCTACACCTGGTATGTCCGCAAGCAGCGAGAGGTGGCCCAGCGTAAGTATGGCAACAACTGTTCTCCTGTCTCAATTTCATAAAGGTCTCTGCTCTCCCTTGCTAATCCTTACTCCCTATTTTTATCAAAGAAAAATAGAAGGAGAAGCCACTTTTAGCAGGAGGCTTAGAGAAGTCTAGGTCAGTATTCAGTGGTGAGGTGAACCAAACAGTACATGGAAAAACACTCCCTCATGAAGCAGCCTGCAGTCACCCACCCCACCCTCCGTTTGGCTGAAGAGAAGCAAATACTCTACATTTGCAATTAGAGTTCCACACCCATCCTCAGACTAAAGCAGTATAGTGGACAGATGACAGGGACAGAATTTCTGCCCAAGAACTATGCTTTTGCAATTTCAGCTAAAGCAACAGTTCCTCTAGCTGCAAAAAGCAGCATGCTGGTCTAACCACTACGGGCTATCACCTTGTGAAAAACCATTGCAGGCTATCACTTTATGCCCTCTAAGGCCCTTCATTACAGGCACCCGCTGGGAACTCATCCCTGCAGAATCACTTCTACATTCATGATGCCATCTGGAGTCTGTCTGTCTTAATTTTGTATTGGTGGGTTGCAAGTAAAATGAGACATTTGGCCTTTGGATGGTTTTGGAAAGCAGGACTCCAGTCACGCTTACTCTAAACTCAGCTGCATTTGCTTTCACTACTCCAAGGCTGGAGCAGAGATGCAATGCATGCAAGAGAAAGGACAGGTAAATATGGTCCTGCTAGGAACATCTTATCAGTTTTAGCAGGTTATAGAACTTTATTTCCACCCCATTTAGATTCAGCCCTCTGTCTTGTATGAGATATTCTCCAAGGGTAAGCTGCATTGGGCCTGCTAGGCACCCAAATAGACAGAACTATTGGAAATGCTTCCAGAAAGCAAATTCCCTTGCCCCTTTGTGCCTGCAGAATTCACACACGCTGGCCAGGGTATCCTGACAGAGGAGCCCATGGGAGATGACCTGCCCACCAAGAAGGGAAGAAGAAACCGCTTTAAATGGGGTCCTGCCTCACAACAGATCTTGTTCCAAGCCTATGAGAGACAGAAAAACCCCAGCAAAGAAGAGAGAGAGGCACTGGTGGAAGAGTGCAACAGGTAAAGATGGGTGTCTGAGGAAGAGGGGCACAGCAGGGCTGCTCTGTGTTCTTGGGGTTTGCTAGCACCTATGAGAGGCAGGCTAACAGTACAGCAGTGGATGTCACCACTGACATCAGCCACGTTTGAATGAAATGCCACAACTGTCCACAAAGGATCAGTAATGCCTTGTGTCTTGCTATATCTGGCAGGATCCTTCCACACAGTGTGCCAGACGACAGCTGCTTTGAGGCTGCACACTTACTCTGTGTCTCTGACTAAGCCCGGCTCAGCAAAGCTCTTCTTGTGCTCTCCCCCAACAGAGCAGAGTGTATTCAGAGAGGTGTCTCCCCATCTCAGGCCCAGGGACTGGGCTCAAATCTGGTGACAGAGGTCAGAGTTTACAACTGGTTTGCGAATCGCAGGAAGGAGGAGGCTTTCCGGCACAAGCTGGCCATGGACACCTTCAGCGGACCGCAACCCACCTCTGCTCCCCCTCTAACTCCTCACAACTCTTCTTCCCTCCAGCCACCATCTGCTCTCTCACCCAGCAAAGTTCACGGTAAGGAACAACCAGAGGGCGATCTGAAAGAGGCACGGGTGAACCTACGCAAACTCAGTCACCAAAACTATCTCCCAAGTCCACCCCTTTAGGAGGCAAATCTACAGATAGAAAAAGACTTGCTACAAGGGAAGAGCATCAGTGACAAAGAGACCATGTCTGAGTGAGGAGAGCGGCTAGAATAGCAAGGGTGACAAAGTTCAGTAACAAAACTTTCAGCCAAATGTCCTTGCTTATTCTTTGACATCCTGCACTCCCTCATGGCTGGCAGGCAGTAATCCCCTTTCAAGCAGTCATCCACTGGCTGCCATCACAAGTCAGTTCTGTATCCTTTCACTCACGTGTGTGCCTCCTACTCGTTCCAATACATATCAGCACCATCAGACTCTGTGACTGACTTTTCAGGCATCAGGAAAGGTCATTCAGAGCAGAGCTTTTTCAGCTTCATAGGCCAGAGCTGGTAATTGCTCTCATTCTGGGAAGAGATGATCTCACTGAGACTCTCTCCTCTCTACACCCACATCCAGAAGGGTGGTTTCTAGTGAACCCTGCTTGCTCCCTGCAGCACACGCAGCCATACATTAAAGCCAGTATTTGAGGAAGCAGTTGCGCCAAGTTACAGAGGAAAGCCAGGGCAGGGTGGCGAGAATGCCTGTTCTCCTGGTTCCCCTACTACCCACCTTGTCTCTGCTTCAATCATCTAAAGGCAAGCACCTGCAAAGGAAACTGAATTTAGTGCTTGCCAAAGTTTCTCAGTTTCTCATTTTTGACAGCCAGTTTCCCTCCTGTTGTGATGCAGGAGTGAGGTACAACCAGCAGCCAGCCAGCGAGGCAGAGTCCTCCAGCAGCAACCACCATGGGAACAGCTCCATGGTGACCACCCAAACCATCCTGCATCAGGTTTCTCCCCCCGGACTGGAGCCCAGCCAGAACCTACTGAGTACAGACACTAAGCTGGTAAGTGATGTATACTTAAGTTCTGGTGACTGGAGGACATCAGGTCCTCTGTCTGTGGTTACAATATGGACTATTCAGAAGCAGTTTTTCCTAGAGTACTCTTAAAACCACCTTCTTATAGAGATATTACATAGCCACTTTGCACTGACCATGTAACATGAGCAGTCCTGAGATACATGTGATCTCTAGACTGCTGGTGGGGATGGGTATTAGAGCATGAAAGCAAGAAGTACAGCCATTTCCTTACAATCAATCAAAACAGCCTATTCTAAAAAGATATGACATGATTTCCTTCCTCCCAGGAAACCCTGTTCTCTCCTCCTTTCCCCAGTGAGATTCTCATCTCATCTCCAACTCTCATTTGAACTCTACACATCTCAAGATAGTTGATCAGCCTCCAATGGGATTAACAGAACAGAGACCCGTACTTATATCTATCTTACCTGTAAAAATTAAGCCCAACAGCCTGTATGCAGCACATACCATGGAGACATGTACTGGATATCTAGATTGTAGCAATCTGCCTTCTCAAAGCAAATTTCCTTTTGACATTTGACTACACCTTTTCCCACATAATTAGCAATGAAGCACTAGAACTACATGACTGATCATTTTCAGTTTGCACACGTTCCCTTGCTTACAGGGAAACAGTTGGCAGAAGGTTGCATTAGTGCATACTGGCCTGACGCAATGTTAAGTTCACTATAAATGAGTATGATTTAAATCTCGTCAGTCACTCACTTTGCTGGCTTTCTGGTCTCTTCCTGAAGAAAAAAAAGTCTCTCATGAGGTGCTGAAAATCTTCTACAGCTGTCTTCTAAAATTGATATCAAAGTGATTTGTCCCACTGTTTAACCTCTTGGTGCTTACTCTTACTAAAGATTCCTTACAGCTTTTTGTCTGAGGGGAGAAAAAAAAAAAAGTATAAAGCATTGAACTTTCTCTGTCAGCCAAATTATTAGAATGCTTTTCTGCTGTTCCACAGTACTTCAACTACAGGTCTCTAAAGGGCCCTGCAAACTCAAAACCCCATTAGAGCATAGACACAGGTTACATGGTTCATTTTAGAGGCTGAGAAAACAGTCAAGTTATTAAATTTCTCAATGACTCAAGGACAGACCGAATCAGCACGACACACAAGCACAAACAGTGCTGTTCTATCTAACAGGTACTTTTCCTCTCTAACAGCAGGGAACTGCCAGGTAATACAGCCTGAAGAACATACTGTATGAGAAAAAAGTCTAAGGAAACTTTTCAGCAGCTCCTTTAAAATCTCAATTGAAAAACTCACTGACCACTAAAAGACACTTGCTGGGAAAAAGGGAAATTACAGCCATTTCTTGGAGGAAAAGATGAACAAGAAAAGATTGGATTCTGTGCTGAACTCTGCAGCTAAAATTACTATGTAAACTACCTGAGCCTCTTAATTTCTCTGAGCATCATCTTCTACCCTCAGTTTTAAAACAGAAGATAAACCTTTCCCTATAGAGAATGCAGTGGGACTAATCTCATTCTTGTTTGTAAAACCCTTATGATTTCTTAAATGTGAAAGAACTAAAACAGCAAGGATTTACTCTTAGTATTTCAACAGCTGACCTTTGCTAGTTCATTGATGAGCACAGGGGAACTGCAGACAAGCAAATGTGAAGTCTTTCTAGTTAGCAAGGGGTCAGAGCAGGCAGGAAGAGGGAGAAGGACATTTATCACAGCTTTGGGACTCTCCATACTTAAACTGCTCCAGATGGCATTTTCATAGCCCTCCTTTCACACAGGTCTCAGCTCCTGGAGGAACTCTCCCTCCTGTCAGCACCCTGACTGCTTTGCACAGCCTAGAGCAAAATCCACATGCATTGAGCCAGCAAACTCAGAACCTTATCATGGCATCACTGCCGGGCGTTATGGCAATTGGAGCTGGTGAGACCTCATCCCTAGCACCAGCATTCACCAATACAGGTGCCTCCACCCTGGTGATAGGTGAGTAGTGTTCTGTAATGACTCTGCTTATTAGGATTCAGATGAAAAGCTACCTGTATTTGTTAGAATTACCTGCCTCATTTTCAGAGACAAAAGCACTATGTTGGCAGTGATATGCATCTGGGGGAATTGTCACAAACACTAAGGATCTTCAGCAGCACTACTTGCAAGTACCAATGGAATTAAGGGACAGATGTTCCTTATTCATGTTAGAATTAAGCTACATGCAAAACCACAAGTCTTAAGAGCAAGGAACTTTTGCAATCTATTCCTATGCCAATGTTTTGTTTTGCCGCTCTGCATCTCCCCAAATATAAATGTGATACTTCCTTGGAACTATGAAAATTGAAGCACGTTCATAGTGCTTGAAAGACACAACATCCTGTTCTACTTCCTGCAAAGAGCAGCATATGCCTTTGGAATCCACAGCAGTAATTACTATTTTTTTCTATTTTTCACTTTGACAGCTTTTCTGGACTTGCATGAGATTTCTTTTCATTCCAGGACAAATCTACTGCCAAAGTGCATCTTATTAGATAAAGGAAAATAAAATGTATACTCTCCTCTTACACTTTCTCCCCAGGAAGAAAGAAGCCTTATTTTGTTCCATGGTGACAGCTGTGAACTAATTTCCATTTCCTCATTTATACCCAAGATTATGATATGGATTCTAATTCTGTGGAGAAAAAAAAAAAAAAATTGGAGATTGCCACACAGTGGAAATCTCTCAGTGCTGGAGAGACTTGCTGATTTACAGGAACAGGGTCTGGACAGTTGTGGGAAATGGGTAGTAATGTGGGAAACCTTCTACCTCTTTCTCAGTGGTCCAAATTCCATAATCTGGCAGCTCAAGCAAAATGAGCTGAAACTCCATTCCACATGGCTGGACAGCTACAGCATAGTTCTCTCTGTGGCCAACAGCTTCATAAAAAAAAAAAAAAAAGAATAAAATGAACTGGACACTGAGATGACACTCTGAGTTTACTTCTGAGCAAGGCCTCTCCAGTGGAACTCTGTATCAGGTTATCACTAAACTAGAAAGTGATCTATACCAGTACACAAAGATGTACACAGGAACAAACACTGGAAATCAGAGGTGGGTTTATGGTACCTGTCTGCATGGTACATTTTGCATGCTCCCACTTTGCTTTCACTGGCACAAAATCTACTCTTAATCACAGATAACAAACGGAACACCTGAAAAACAGGATCCAAAAATCACCCTGCGACAACAGGCCTGCCATGATGACTATTTCAGATGCCCCTATTGCAGAGCAGCCACACTCCTCCCATAGTGTGTGACACTACTGTCATCAGTCCTTGTTTTTCAGGCCTGGCCTCAACTCAGCCCCAGAGCGTACCTGTAATAAACAGCATGGGGAGCAGTCTCACTACCCTGCAGCCCGTCCAGTTCTCCCAGCAACTGCACCCATCCTACCAGCAGCCCCTCATGCAGCAAGTCCAGAGTCACATCAACCAGAGCCCCTTCATGGCTACCATGGCCCAGATACAGAACCCTCACGGTAAGAACATGAACTCATTTGCTCAAGCAAACAAACAAACAAAAAAAGACTGTTCTGGAGCATTTGCTGGGTCCTTGGGCTTGCAGCACTCTATTTTCCTCTTCTATTATTGTTGCTCTAATTATGAAATTATTTTTCTATTGCATTTATCTCCCTGTCCCTCCACTCCCACTGTTTTGGAGACAGACAGCAGATCCACATGCATGAGAACAACTCAACCAAACTAGTCTCATGCAAAGCTCCAGCATCCACATGATCTTGTTTTCTTTCATGCACAGCTCTCTACGGCCCCAAGTCTGAAGTGGCCCAATACACACATACAGGCCTCTTACCACAAACCATGGTGATAACAGATACAGCCAATCTCAGCGCCCTGACTAACCTGACACCAACTAAACAGGTAACAGCCTTTAGCACATGCCTTTGTTCCCCCACCTTAGAACTGCACAGGTGTGCAGGTAGCTCCTTGCTTGTCAAAGAGTTTTTGGGTGTGTGGTCTATGCCATTGTAGCAGGATGATCTTTCTTCCCGCCTCGCCTTGCTGGTACCAGCTGCAATACTGGCAGCATTAGACCAAGCTCTTCACTGCGTCATCAAGGAGTATTTAATCTCCTTGGAAACAGCACCTGCTCACTCTCCTCTCATGCCTGTTGGAAGGGACGTAGAAACCAGGCACCATTAACTTTCTTTTCTCTAGGCATTCACCTCTGACTCCGAGACTCACACAGAGTCTGGAATGCATACGCCAGTGTCACAGGCGCCAACGATACATTTACAGAACCAAGACACAACCATCCAGCACCTTCAGCCAGGCCCTCGCCTCACCTCAAGCCCTGCTGGTAAGAGCAGCAGCCACTATTATCTTAAACCATGTATTGCCTAGTTTCTCTTGCCAACACTGTAAAATCCAGTTAGAAAATGGTAACTGGGGCTCACGATTCTCTCAGAGGGCTCTACCAGTGTCCTGGGAGGTTTGAAAAGCTGGTACAAGGAAAAGATTCAGAGCACAGTCTACATAAGGCCAGACTGTGGAAATGGGACCCTTCTTCAGAATCTAGAGAGGAAAATAAAAATATTGACAAAATCAGTGTCCATGGGTATCCAGTCCTGTGGGCAGTTTTCAGGGCTGAAAAACCCAAGACTCCCTCATGAAGAGACTCCAGTTGGATCTTCCCAATTCTAAGAGAAGAACTAGGACATTAACAATCAGCTAGAATCCTCAGAACTGAACTCTCTGGAGGTTGTCCCCCTCCACGTTTTCAGACTAGCTGTGGACTTAAGCTAGGTATATAACCGCACACAAAATAGAAAAAGGAGTTATGCCTCTATGCCAGGAGAGTTCAGTCATGCTGGAAATGTGAGTGTGTGCACACATAAGGGGACTGCAGTGAGAATTTGTACTTAACTTCTGCCTGTGCCTTTGACAGTGTCCTCCAGCAGCCTGGTGCTGTACCAAAGCTCTGACTCCGCCAACAGCCACAGTCAGCTACTGCCATCCACTCACAATGTCATCGAGACCTTCATCTCCACGCAGATGGCATCCTCCACTCAGTAATAAAGACAACTAGCTCAAGGGTGACTGCCATGACCAACCTGTCAGGTGCAACTCCAGCCGTGTTTGCCATCACTGTCACCACTGCCTTCCATGGGAAGGAAAGGCTGCTGCACTCAGCTGACCTCCAGCCCCTACTGCCTCATACAAATCCCTTACTCAGCTGCCTCCATGAGAGGAGATGTCTCAGGCTCAAGACAGAAGTCATGGAAAGAGGATGCTAGCACTGCTAAAATTCACTGCCCCCCAAAAAAACCAAGTAAACCCAAATCCCACAAGCCAACCTAGAACGACCAGACATCCTTTTGTGGCTGCCCAAGAAGGAATCCCATCAAGATAGGGAACTGAATGCAATATGGCAAAAATGCCAGGGCATGGATGGGACTTTCATTCTGCTCGGCCTTCATTGAGCTGGGCCTGTACAAACCTGCCAACACTGGATTAAGCCATGCAGGAAAGAGCAAAGCTAAGCTGCTGAAGAAGGGACACCATCTTTAAAACACTCACCTCCTTTGCTGTAAGGAAGCACCAGTGGGAAATATGAGAAATAACAGTATCTTGGAGGCAAGCATGAGAGAACCTGGTTTCTGAGTTTGCAATGAAAAAATCACCAAGAAACAGATTCAGGAATGGCTTGGCACAAGCCTGTCAGTATGGGATCACTGGCTACAAGCTACAAATCCTTTAATTAACTACAAAAATACCAAACATTCTCAGTTAAAAATGACCTGCTCTAAAATCATGCTATCCTAGTGGAAATGGCTTGGTTATTTTTGATATAGCTCTGCTTTGTTTTAAATGCAGAAATTAAAGTTTAACAGCAGCAAGGAGATTCCAGTTCTCTGCATTAACCATGTGGATTCTCATCTTGTGCATCTTGCTGAATGAGCCAGGGGATGACATTCCCCAGTGGTCCCTGACACTGCACAACACCTGGGGGGTTCCCATGCTCCACAAAGAGCAGCGGTTCTTTCAGTTGTTCTCTATAAAGATGTCAGCTTGGATTCATTGTACAGAACACGGTTCATTCTTAGCTTCCCTGTAGGCTAGATTCTGTAGTTCTTGATATGCAAATAATTACCCTGGGGTCTAAGAGTCTTACTTGCACTAAGTGAAGGTTTTTAGCCCTAAGGATCTACTTATATAATTCCTCTTCTAATTATTCCTCTCTTCTCTATTTACTCTCAATGTTCTCATCACTAATATGTCACTAGCCAGACATTAAAAAAGCCCAAATTAACATGTTTTTGTCTTTGTGACCAAAACAGAGCTATTCTTTCAACTGTGAAATGGATGAAAATCCTTGAGACTAGAATGTGCTCAAGACTCTTAAAAGGTTAAGATATAAGGGAGAATTAAAAAAAAAAAAAAAAAAGTCCAACAGTGAACTCTTTCAGTTATCACATCTGGAAATTTCAAAATTGCAGATGTCCATTACAGTTTTTATTGATAAGAGCTTCCTCTAGATACCATCAACCATAAGAGACTAATTTCAGTAAACAGATTCTCTGAGGAATTCTATCCTATAATTGTTTCCTAATCTCCCATGTTCATCAGTTGCAAATACATATAACTTCCAGTTAGCATAAAAAAATCATCATAAAACAAGTCAAAAGGTAATGTTTAGACCACTATGCATTTGAAACCCCAGGTGCTAGCTTCAGTATACTCAAGTTTTAACTGCCCATAAGACAAGTAACTTCTGCTGGCATATTCAGTTAGATTACAAGCCAATTTACTACTTAGCTTTTCCATTTTTGGATGCCAACTGTGTTTTCTTGATTAAAAACCAGCAAGGATCTTACAGTAGGAAAGAAAACATCTCCGGTTTTCCTACGCTCAAAGAGCAACAGTTCACGATTTCAGTTTCTCTAATCTGGCTTTCTGGTCTCCTGAATAGGGCCAATAAGTTAGAGCTACTGAAACCCAACAATCTTAAAAACTAAAGAAGAGTATTTATCCAATAACAGGTCATTTCCTGAAATACTGGAATTGAAGTATAAATAGACTAAGAGCCATACTGAAAGCTACCAATACCACTGTATTTCAGGGAGACAAAAGTCATAAGCAACCAAAATAAGGACTGAAACACAGTGACTTTTAAGTTAGGCTTAAGTCCTTCCTGTAGCAATTTCACAGCGTTGATCACCAAGCAACTAAAGAGCCATCTTCAGCCATCTTTATCTCTGCTGGGGGAGCCGTCTGAATACAGCAAGAAAGCCACTGTTGTACAAAACCTGCCAAATTAAGTAAGTCTAATAGTGTAGCAGAATTTAATAACAACAAATGGAATGAAAAAAATATACATGAAAAGAAATTTCAACAGACACAACTTGAACAGAACTACCTATTTATAACAACCCTGAAATAAGCTCTGCACACTCTGTGTGCAGGGGCCCTGGAAAGGTGCAGATTACAGAGAGATTAGTAACATGGCAGGTTTCAACAACAGATTGTTACAGTGATCACAGGAAAAAAATAAGGGGGCCCTGATATCTGACAGTATGCTTTTGATAAATGAGTCTCCCACAGGCTGGAGCTATTCTTAGTAGAGATCTAGGAGGAGGCAAAGAGAAAAAGGAGTTGATCACCTGTTGCCATGTAAACCAAATTCAATTCATCATATACTTTCTCCAGGACACAAGATTTGGTTTCATGATGTGAAGAAACAGACCAGGAGGGATGCAGCCATGATTATATCCCTCTGTGACGCAAGTCCGTGCACAGTATTTAATCCTTTTACGCTAGGTCTGCATAAGCAGCAGCATAGATAACCGCTCTGCTAGGAGAACAATGTTCCCTTCCCCAGGGGACGCCAACAACATAGGAAGTCACTTAATTAGACTCTCAGGCCACTGAGCTTTTAGAACGGAACCTTTGCCCATTAATTTTCCCTCATCTGCAGCAACTCTTGTTAGTTTTGGTTTTTGGTTTTGTTTTTTTTTTTTTTTAGCATCCTTCATCCATCATAATCACCTGCTGTTTGCAGAGCAAAATCTTCATTCTCTTTTTTTCTTCTTCTTTTTCTTCTTCACAACTCCTGGCAACATTGAGTTCTCTGTATGATTGCTGTCCTGTCTCTCATGCTGTCCATTTGCAGACACCAACCGTGGCAAATCTTTGCAGATCTGGTCACACTCTGCTGGGTCTATTATTTTCTCTTGAATATTGTTCTCTCCCCTAATTTTCTTTTTCTTCTTTTTTTTCTGGCTGTGCTCTACATAACCCTGACTCTGATCCTGGCTGGAATCCTGGGACGGTGCAGGAAAAGCACTTTGCTTCAGAATGTCTGTGGCTGACACAGCAGCCTCCTGGTATCTTTGCCACTCTTGGTCACTGTCCATGTCACTGGAAAGGTAACAAAAGGAAAGGAAGCTCTGTTACGCTTTGGCCTTGAATTCACCCAAAGCACAGACAGCAGAGTAATCCAAGATGATAACAACTGATATACACCCAGTGGCTCTGAGACACCAATACCTACAGTTAGCATTTAACTATTTTGAAGGCCGAAGTGTTCTTTACACACACTAGGAAGGGAAAGAACATCTCCCACAAACATTTATAGTTCCCTGCACTAAAAAGAAACAAACAAACAAAAAATCTGCTCTAGTCAAATACAGGAGTCATAAATACACACTTCTCAAGCTCTTCAGCTTCCTATTCCCTTGCAAGAGTCCCAGCTGCCTCTGAAATGTGGGATGCAATAGCACTTCAGGAGCAAAGCAGCTGACACCACCTCACCTGGAGCTAGATGGCTGTCTCCTCCTTGCTGCAGGGCAAGGCTCCAATTTCCCACAGTCTCCGGGGACAGAAGAAGAGAAGAGGCGAAAACCTAAAAAATGTAAAGGGGAATTTTAGCCACGATATAAAACAGAGGTGAAAGCAATCAACAGCAATCTCCCTGGGAAGCCTCACTGCTGTTATTGTATTGCTATAGTGCTCAACAGCAATTATTTGGGACTATCTGGGAGGACTTGGGGCACAGAGATCACAGCTTCAAAGGAACAGCCTTCACAGATGCCAACAGAAATTCTTCTGTTGCAAATGCTTATTACTCAGTTGGGTGTACAACTGGCAATGGACAGCATCCATCCCACTTGTCATCATTTAACTAACAATGTCACAACACAGCCACAATGGCTGTGACTAGAACTCACCATCATCTGCAGAGTCAGACTGTTGCACAGAAGTTTGTGAAGGTCCTGACGAGTCCTTCAAGACAGTGATGAAACTAAACAGAAAACCCCAGTCAGATCTTAGACAGGTTTGTGCAAAATGAGCTAAATTTGGGTATTTCTAGAAAACAAGACTATAGGGAGACGTTACATAGCTACATTTTTTCTTAGTGAAGCTGTCTCACTTCTCTGCTTTCAGAGCAGACCATGCCTTCTCTCCTTCACAATGCATGCCACCAGAATGACTTAAAAGCAGCGTTTCTAAAGCCAGCTCTAAACACCAGGAATTCTAGTTCTCCAAGGCCATATTTACACAATAAAGACAGTGGCAGCCCAGTCAGAGGCATACTACCAGCACAAGCCTGAATCAGGCACTGATTTAGGTTGTAAGAATACATGAAAGATCCTCACGCCAGCCTTTAAATGATGAAGGTGCTAAGGCACCCAAATTCTACTTTTTCCTCCCCACTACCCATTCACCACAGAGAAAAATGGAGACAGGCAGTGCTGCACAGGGAGTCTTTACCAGAGGGGCAGAGCACATGGGCCATGTTAGTTCACAGAATATTGGAAGTTTGCATTAAATACAGGAATGAAGAAGACAAGAAGAGAAACAACTTCTCCATATCCAGGTTGCACTCAGATCTTGAATTTCCTGGGTTTAGCACACAAAAGCATCAGTGTACTTGACCTATAGAACAAACTATTTTAGTATTGCTTGCCAATACCCATCTAGCATTGCTCCCAGTTTCTTTGCAACATGTGCTCTGAACTCTGGTGTCGTCTGTAGCTCATTTCCATCCTCATCATGACCGTTCACCTCACGCCTGTTTAAAAGAAGAATAATGATTATCTTTTTCCAGGCCAATAACATCTGGTGCTCTTGCCCAAACAGGAGACAAGGGACTGTAAAATCTCCCACCCTCTAGTAATCAATTCATACTTGATAAGGAAGACTGCTAAGAAAGAGGGAAAATAGCTCAGTAGTAACAGTTCAGTTCCCAAGACAGCGCTAAACATTATTTAGCCATCTCCATCATAATTAGTAATCGGATTATTTTTCTCATTGAAATAGCCTAAAAAAGCAAATAAATTATGTCACGACATCCCTTCCCTTGCATGTAGTTCCTCTGTATGTTGCCACAATTCATGCAAAACCTGTCCCAGGAAAGAGGATTTTATTAAGTAGCCTGGCTGACAAGCTTTGAAACCGAGCCTACAGAAATGCTGCAAACTTAGCTAGGACAGCATCACCTCCATTGCAAGGCTCCTAATTCAGGTGTTGCTTTCCAGCCGACGAGTGCTTGCCTTTGCAATTCCAATGTTTTTTGATGAAAAAGAAATTTTTTTATATGTAACTGTACTAATTCATTCCTGAGACACTTGCAGAGTTGGGAGATTTCTGACAGTTGGAACTAATCCTGTAAACTGACAGCAGCAATAAGTTTTCAACTTCTATATTCCCCCATTGCTAGAGGAATAAGAAATGTACTTAAAAAAACTATTAGCTTTTTCAGATTCAAGCATCATTTCACATTATGGCTGGACTAATGCCTAAAACAGAACAGGCCCTTCCAGCAGGAAGTTATCACAAGGCATGAACTGTAAGTAGCACAAATACAACATATGTTAATTTTTTCTTCAGTGGAACATCAGTCTGAAACTAGAAACAAAAATACCTTAGGCTAGGCTGAGCGGGCTGTAACCGATCCTTTTTAAAGCCACCTGACAAAGAAAGAAGTAAAGGCAAGTTTAAAAGAGCTGTGACCAGGACCTCCTTAATCCACTTTCTGGCATGTTATGATTTTATAGCATTAAGAATCATCCCTGAAAGACAATCCACGCCCACCTTCGGGGGAAAAGTTCCGAAGGGAAAGGGAAACTTCCCACCGGCCAGGCTGTAGCAGACAACCTGCCCGGGAAGGGGCTCTGGCCCCGGCAGGAGGCCGCGCATCGCGGCGACACAGCCGGCCGCCGGCAGGGCCGGGCCGGGCCGGGCCGAGCCGAGCCCCCCTCCCAGCGGCTCCGACACCGGCACCGCGGCAGAGAGGTGCCCCCGCCTGACCACCGCTCCCCCGGGGCAGAAGCGGCGGAGGGGCCCGGCCCAGACCGGCGGGGAGGGGAGAGCAGAGCCTAGCCGACCGCCGATCCTCACCGCGGCGCGGCTCCACCGGCACCGCCGCCTGCGCAACGCAGTCCCAGGCGGCCTCTCGGAACCGCGCTGCCGCGCCGCCGCTGCTGTCCGAGTCCGAGTCCGTGTCCGTGTCCAGACCCGAGCCACCCCTGGGCGCCGCCATCTTGAAGGCGCGACAGCCGCGGAGCACGCTGGGCGCTGTAGTCCAGCCGTCCGGCCGCGGAGCATGCTGGGGGCTGTAGTCCACCAGGGCTGCCTCCGACAAGATGTCCGCCACGGGCACCTCCAGGTCTTTCCGACGTGCGGTTTCCTCACTTCTCCATGAAAGAGGCCGAGCGAAGGCTGCGCTCACAGGAAAAGCGCGGGGGCTGCAGGCCAGGTCTTCCCCAAATCAAGAAAGCCTGGGAGTGAGCATATAAACGGAAGGATCCACGAGTAATGGGGTGTCGTACGCAGAATCGTGAGATACTGTGAAAAAGGAATATTTACGCTGGATGTTTGTACCAGCCTCCAAAGGAGAGCAGGGCGGACGGTGCTGCCTGTGCTGAGAAACCCCAGAAGGGCGGCGAGGGGCCCCCAGTGGCCCAACCGCTGTTTCCCGCTGCCTGTTCTGGTTTGTGCTACTGGGAAGAGCGGTGCCCACGGATGGAAAATTGCTGGAAGTAAACACGGCTTATTTTTGCGTCCATCTGTTGCTGAACAGCCTCCTTTCATGTGTGCCGTAGAAGAAAATATCTTAATGTTTCTCAGATGTAACAGCTCACACAAAGTAAGAGTGAAAAACATACCAATGATAACCAGAAAGCCCATATTGCTTTTGTGTTTGTAGAGAAAGAGAGAATACTTGCCATTAAAGAATAAGGATGTGGAAGGAGTGAGTGACTGTAATAAAATTCTTGGCACTTTATCACATTTTGTGAGATGGTAATTTCACTGCTTCAGAAATACTGACTGACAGAACTCAAACGAAGTTTTTGGTGGGGAGTCAGACATTCTTATGTTGTAGACAGCACAAAAATCTTCCGCTATGAAAGCGTGAGCTGGGATGGGATCCATCTGCTGTATGAAGTTAGCTTTCAAAAGCAGGTGAGAAAAGACACACAAGATTCATTAAGATGTGTAAAATGTATCAGGCAAAAAGCATCTAATTGCCCCACCTCTGGCAGGGGAAAGAAAACATGCATCTCCTCTGCCTGTGCCTTTTGCTTTGTCCATAAATATTCAACGACAAGTTCCAAGGATAACAAATTGACCTCCAAAAAGGCATTAAAGCTTTAACTCAAAAAACCTGATGACTGCACGGGAGATGTTCTATTTAGCACTCTTACCCAGCTTGCCTTGGTGGATCTTTCATTAGGCTTAACGATACTCTTCTGGCCATTTCCTTCTAACAGGCTGTTAGAAGCATGGGGATTTCTGTAACAGATTGTGACCGTGTTTCAGCTCGATTATTTGCCTTCACAGATGTCAAGCGGCAGCTGCTTCAAAGCATGTTTTACTCAAGCAGATCAGGCAAAGTTCAGTGTGCTTATGAGCCTACTCTTTGAAATATGGCAGTTTCCAGAGATACGATCCAGAAAAAAACAGACGAATGCATGTCACATACCAGAAATAACTGTATGGTCTCCCACCTTTCTGGTGTGGTATTGAAAACAGAAGTTCTTGGAAATGGCTCTTGCTGAATGAAGGCAAAAGGCCACAGACAGATGGAAACTCTTTCGCATGGAAATTTCAAGGAAGGAAGAGTATTCCCAAATGTCATTTAATATTAAATTAAGATACCGTTGGGTTGAAAATACAAGTAAACCAGGGAAAATTGATGAGAAAAATACTGATAAGAGGTTCAAGGACTTGGATTCCCGATATATGTATGACTTTCATAATTAAGAATTTTAGGAGGGGGGTTGTGTGTACCATAAATATCAACGTTATGTTTGACAATCTTGTGACTTAGATCATGAAAAAGCAAATAAATCAAAGTGATTTATTCTCATGCACACCATGAGAATGAACTGGCAACCAGGGCACAAGATTCTTCTAACTCTAAGCAATTACTGGCTACCAATTATGCTGAAGAATGATACACATATCAACATTAGAATATACATAAATATAAATGATATTTCTATTCCCATTATGCACATGATATATAGCTCTTTGAAAGCTGATTTCTTGGCTTTGGTAGGGAAAGTATTCCCTTGCATCACTTAGTGCCATTCAATGTGATTATCCTTTGCCAATGGGAGTAAATCTGAATGTCTCACCTCTGTTCTCCAGCTGAGCTACTGTTTTAGATAAGTCTGTTCCCCTCCTATTAACCTTAGCTGTAAATAAGATTAACATTTTCATTCTCTTCTTGTATACCATCTTTTCCATTCATCCAATCTCATTCATTGCCTGTCTCTGGATCTTTTCTATTTTAAAAAGAAAACACTTGCTATAAGTGGAACGGGGTGCTATGAATAAGACATTACAGAAATGCATAATAGTATCATTCCATTCTTTTGAGACTTAAAACATAAATAAAATGTTAAAATTATCACTGGGCAGTGAAAATATTCCCTGGCTATGTTGTCTATGGCAATAACTGTATTTCTTTTCTGATTGCTTTAGTTATCGTATAACACCCAAACAATAAAGACTGTTCCGAGCATTACTTATTCCCATGATCATAATACCAAAAATCAACCTTTTTTTACTTTTTCTGTAGATATACATGACTAGTCCAAGCTGGTCCAAATTTCACAAGCTCATCCTTGTTTTAATCAGCATCTGGAGGATATCATTTATACCTTTGGGGCGTTGTTAAATCAGATACTACACTGAGATGCCAAATTTTTGCTTGAGTGCTGAAGCTGTGCCAAACCATGCTGCTTTACAGTCTTGTTGAAAGTGAGGTAGCTTGCTTTGTTAGAGAAATTTTCACAGACAGCAAATACACTGCTAGCGTGGGTATGACAGCTTTACAACACGTGTCCTAATGCCATAAGCACGATCAGAATCTATCTTCATCTTCACCTCAACTACAAATGTTCCAGTGTGAAACACCAATGCGTACGGCAATTCCAGCCGGGCTGCTGGACGACCACTTTGACATGGGTTTTGCCAAGCCTGTGTGCTACCAAAAGCAGTATGAAGGCTCAGTACCGCTGTGTTTTTATATCGCTGAACACTTCCCGGCTTGCGTGTTCCAACCTTCACGCTAGAGCTCTGTAGTCTCAGGCCACCTGTCAGTAGGCAGGCCTCAGACAATATCCTTGGTCTCTTTCTGACAGGCTCCCTTGGCGCTAACCTCCCTCCACTTCTTATCTTAACTATTCCTTCATAAGGCTTGCCTTTAGCGGGAGGCCTTGGTTTAGGATTCACCCATTCTCCACCGTGTAAAACAACGAGCAATTTTGCAAGTTTCTGCCTTGGTGTCCTCAGGACTGGTGGGGTGCCCTCAGAGCGGGGACAAGACCCTTCAGAGTTGCCTTCTCGGTCACCTCTCTCAGCTCTGACCCGCTCCTTCAGACACCAGGTCCCCTCCTCTCCCTCCCTTTTGTCCCTCTCTCTGACTATGTGGTTTCTCAGAGCTGTGTAAAGTACCTTTATAAAGCTCTCCGTTCCCATCCTGGAGATGCTCCTCTGCTCAGGTCCTAGTGCTCTGCATACACATTTGAACAGTTTGTTTCCCTCAAAGCTGCTGCCCTCCTTCCTTCCTTCCTTCTTTCCCTGCTTGGGCCGAACATTTGCTGCCGTTGATAGGAAGTTTTTGCTCTTTTCAGAGGCAGGTGTTTGGACACGGCCCCCGCAACACCTCACGACGAGCGGGGCAGCAAAACTACAATAGAAACAGAGCTAAAAATCACAAACAGCGCGCAGGCAGGGGTTACGGCGGCGGCGCGGACAGCCCGAGCGGTTCGCACCGAATCGGTTCCCTCGCTGAGGTAACAACCGGCCGGGGGGGGGGGGGTGGTGTCTGCTTCGGGGGCTTGGGGGAAGGAAGAGCCGCCCGGCAGCGCTGACCGTCCCCCGGCCCGGGGAGCCCCGCCACGGGACACCCCGCGCCCGGCCCGAGGCGCCGCCGCGTTTCCACGGAGCCGTCCGGCGGGGCAGCGGCGGGAGAGATTCCCGGGCGGGCGGAACGCGGCCCCGCGGCCCGGTGCGGCGGCGGGGAGGCCGGTCCCTTCCGTCAGGGCCGGGCTTCCGGGCGATCAGGTGACGGCGGCGGCTGGCAGGGGAGCGGCTCGGGGCTGCCGCGGGGGAGCAGCGAGACCCGCCGGTGAGCCGAGCCGAGCGGATCCCGGCTAGTGGCGGAGGGTGGCGGGGGGGGGGGGGGGGGGGAACCGAGGCTGGGCGGCGGCTTTGAGGCGCGAAGGGAGCGGGCCGGGGGCGGGGGGCCGAGCCGTGCCCGGGAGCCGCGGGAAGGCCGGAGCCGCCTGCGCCCGTTTGCAAACGGACGAGGCGGAGGCGCCCCGAGCGGGACGGGGCCGCCGCGGGAGTCCCGGCCTCGGCCAGCCCGGCTCCGGTCGCAGTCCCGCAGCCCCGGCCCCCGGCGGGCCCGGTGTGTGCCGCCCTCGCTTGCCGAAGCTCCGGCCGGGGGTTCGCCGCCGCGGCGCGCAGGGCCCGGCGCCGCCTGCGAGGGTTTTCCCCCGAAATCCCCGTTTTTAGCGGCTTGCTGGTGCCTGGTCCCCCTCTCTCTGCGGCAAAGCTGAAACCCTCTGCGAGGAGGAGCGCCTGCTTCGCCTTAGATAAATGTCTGGCTCTAGGTATGGTCGTAAAGCATTAGCTTTTGGTACGTGCCATTATTATTTTTTTTTTTTTGTCGGGAATTGCATATTACTTCTTAAACCACATCAGAACTATTTTATTTTATTTTGCTGCTAACCAGGTTAGCCCACTTCAGGGCACTTAATGTTTTACATAACACTCCAAACCAGGAAAATGCTCAGGCAGTATTACCCAACTGGTTATATCAATTTCCTTTTTTTTTTTTTTTTTTCCTTTGGACTTTACAAGGCAAGAGGATAGAAATCTTTCTCTGAAGATTTGTGCAGCATTTTCTCGGAGTCTATATTATACTTTTATGGAATCGTTAGAAAAAAGAATTACTTTCATCACTTGGGGTTTTTTTGATAGTTTGTCACAATGTCTTGCATTTGTGAGGTATGGTGAATCCTTAAGAGTTGCCAGAACCGCCTTTCAGCAGGGCTCTTATCCTGGAAGCGGCAACTGTGACACAGATGTGCGTTGCAGAATCCCAATTAATGAAATGAGGCCAAGCGAGGGCATGTTGGTCTGTAAGGCAAATGGCTGATTTTGCAAGACCAAATGGTCACACAAACGTATATGTTGGGACCACTTTATGGTAATACTAAAAAGCAGGTGCATGGTGCTGTACAGGTTACAGGAAATGAAAAGATGAACTCAGAAAATGTTTCAGAGGTGTTAAAATGTGACGTGTTTGGGGGACAGAATAGAGTAAAAAGGTAGTGAGAGATAAATGTGTATTTAATGATTAACAGTGGGACTTCAGTCATGTGTTTGCCAAGAATATCTAAAAATGACTGTCAAGAAGTAAACGTACTTTCTTCTAGGCACTGTCAACGATCATCAACTAAGGTTACCTCTTTGTTTTACTTGAAGTCCAGGCAATTGTAATAGGTTAAGAATCATGTTTTTGTTAAACTTATGAGTGCGTGTATTTATATAAACTCTGAGCAGTATTTTTAGATTTAGATAGAATTTCTAATGTTTATAAAATTGGTCATATGTGTCTGAAAATGACATTGTCACTGTAGTGATAAGAAAAATAACCTGACAAGTTTTCCTTTTGATTTAAACAGCAAGAAGTTCAGAAACTACGTCAGAACTTGTTTCAGAAACAAACTAGATCGTTTCAATTTCAGTAATCCTAGATAAAATAAGATTCATTAGGAAAGATACATGGAAAAGTGTCTGTCTTGTGGAATTTTACATCTAACAATGCTCATCTTTTTATTTCATTGTTATGTATTAGATATCACAAAGAGGAATAAACTTTGGGTTTTATTAATAAACTAGCCAGAGTCCTATATCCTTGCCAGAATTTTTTCTCATTGCTCATGAAAGAAGATTAGAAAGTAAATGCTTCAAACATCCTAATGTTGTAGTGCTGTAAGCATATTCTACAACTGTTTAATACAGATGACATTAGCGTCTAGTTTATATTCCCTCTGTCTTTCTCACGTTGAATTATTGTTCACATGGTGTTCTCCCAGTTTGTCTTGAAGTGTTTCTCTTGTACTTTTACTGTCAGCTCAGTGTACTTTGGCAAACGTGTAATCTCTCATTTGCTGAGTTCAGAAACGTGATCTTTTACAGTAGCTATTGGGCTTGTATTTTCCTGGCGTGCAGTTTCTCTCACTAGATTTATAGATTTAGTTTTTAAAGTATTTGAGTAAATTTCTTTCTTATTGCCTGTTAGTGAGATTTATACACAGTATTTATACACAGTACATAGACCTTACCAGTTTCCTGCACTTACTTCTTTCGTGGACCTCCTCTGTTCTCAGTTGTCAGGAAGCTTTGAGGTCCCAGTGTGCCGTCTGCTTGTCGGAGGTCCAGTTTCACCAGCTCTTTCAGCCACGCTTATTCTTTATGCAACTCAGTGGGATTTGTGCTGGATCCCTAAACACATATCTTCACTTCCACGTCGCCTTCACACTCGACCAGACTTTTTTTATTTAGGAAGACTACTTGAAAATGGGTTCTTTGTTTCTTAACCATTCATCTGTTGCCACTCTTGGTTCTTGGATGTAATAAATGTCAGTAATTCAGTCGTTTTCAGAACAATCTGTTGGGATATCATAGGGTCGTGATTTAGAGGAAATAAACAGCTAATATAGATGGCTTTTAAGTAACAAAGATACCGTTTTCCTGTAAATATATGGAGAGCAAAGAAGCAAGAAAGAAAAAAGAGAAGATCTTTGAATGCTTGCAGTTAGATCACAGCTGATTTTTATATCCTTTCAATTATTTTGTTTGTTACTCATCATGCATCTAGGTTTGATTTGGAGACCTGATCTAAAGGACAAGGGTTTAGCAAACCTGGACTGGCATCTCTAAATTCTGTTTACTTAACCCCAAGAGCCATGTTATACCCTAGTGTACTTACAGTCTTCTGAACTCTAAATCAAAATGAAAATGGTGTTGGTCTGGCCTGTTGTGTTGATTTTTTTGTTGATTTTTTAGTTTGTGGTTTGCTTGTGGTTTGTTTGGGGTTTTTTTCCACTAAAAAGTTTTATCTCAGAGTTTAAGTAGTTCAAGTGACATTTCAACAATTTTGAGCTTGTTCTACACTCGGAACAAGTTGAATTTGCACTTGAACTTCTACTTTAGGATTCACAGACTATGCTCACAAGTGATAGAATATATGATTATCAAATGTAGGTTTAGTCATTGGATGCTGTTTTGTGCTTGCTTCTTTTTGTATGTGCAGCGTGATTTGCAGATGAAAAGACCCGAACAGCACTTGTTATAGACCTAGTTATGTTAAATGGTATTCCACGGACGAGAGCAAATGTTTGAGAAAGCTTTTCAGAATAAGATTGATTATTTTTACTGTTGTCTTTTGATATATTTTTGATATTTTAAATTGGTTATATCCTAATAGGTCATTGGGCCCAATCAGCCTACGGAGAAATAATCAGGAGAGGATCCCAGTACAGACGAAGGAATTACCTTCTTCTAGGAGAGAGTAGATTCAGTGCCTGTTGTGTTCACTCATTTTGATCTTTCTTCTATCAGCCATCTTTATTCCATTACATTACTGATATTTCTATGGATTTCTCTATCATCCTTTTTCATAACTTAATGATTTATTTATTTTTCATAGTTACTAAAAGCTAAGGGTTTTTGAAGTAGGTGTTTGTGAAGGTACAGATTTCATCTTTTTGCTGAGTCTCCAGATTTCTGGTGTTAAATATATGGAATTTAATTTGGAAAAAGGGACCTTTTCTTCTACATTGGTTTTTGGGGACACAGAAATTCATTTATTTGCCTCTTCTACACACTTCCCTTGTGTTATATGTCAAGATACATGAGCCAGACATTTCTTGTGCCCATTCCATAAAATGATGCTAGTGTTTTTTACAATGCATTGAACTCCTTAGTTTTAAGGAGGTTTTCTCTATTTTGATATTAATTCCCAGCAAATATATATAGGTCCAAGTTGGTAAGTTTTCAAGCGTTAAACTACTGAGCAAGATAGGCTGAAGATTCTGGTAGTATAGATGTGTGAAAAATCCAACTGTCTTTAGCATATAGTTTGTGGGCTGGCAGCATTTCCATCTGCCTTGAACTAACAAGAATTTTAATTTTGTACAGTGAGCTGCGTTGCTGCTGAGTGTAAATGAAGTCATGGTGTGAAATGCTAAGAGTCAGCACTGCTGAAAGCAATGTATGTTAAAGTACAGCATCTGTGAATACAAAGCTGCCCTTCTGGGACACTGTGCAAAATGATGTAACTGAGTGAAAAAGCTCTGCAAAAATATATTTCACTTGCTGTAATTGAGTGTCT
This sequence comes from Harpia harpyja, assembly GCF_026419915.1. Lineage (NCBI taxonomy): Eukaryota > Metazoa > Chordata > Aves > Accipitriformes > Accipitridae > Harpia > Harpia harpyja. The sequence continues at coordinate 42,763,170 of NC_068948.1, read as the reverse complement.
TCGCTGCAATACCTTCATTAAGCTTTCTTGACTGTGCAGTGGGATCATATTGTATGAAAAAGCTGTTGACAATAACAGCTAGAGATACTGAGGTTTTATTTTGCCGTCCTGCACCTGTGCTTCAGCACTGCTACAAAGAGGGAACGCTAAGGAAAGCCTTTAATGCTTGTGGGGTAAGTTTGCAAAGACATTAGCTTCTGAAAAATCCAGGTTGCCTTTTTAAAATGCTTAACTGTTTGTAAACTTGTGAAAAGTTCAGATAATCACCTGTTTCCCTCTCACAACCTTATCTAGGTATTCATATCCCTGCAGCAGCAACATGATGTCAGAGTTTCATGAAAAGCACAGTGGAATATTTTAAACATTTTTGTTTTGGTGAATTAATTTCTGTTACTGCTGCAACTCTCTTAGTTCTTGGATTAAAAATCTTGTACTGGTAAAAGTGTTTGTTTCTGGAAATGTGACTGCCTTGTGCTGAGTCTCAAAGTTTTAGGTACTGTGGAATTTGCATATCAAGGAATTGGACTGTAGAGGTTGTTGCTACTGAAATAAAGTAAATGGTGTTCTTTGATAAATATGATGATGTTAATGAGAGGTGAAAGCATGTAAGTAAAATTAAAGCACGTTAAAGTAAAATTTTTAGTACTTCTGCTTTACTACTAGATTAGAAATATTTGATAGTTTGAAAGTACTAGAAATGTTTGACAGTCATATCAACATGCTGCTGTGATAGCAGTGATATACTGCTGCTGAGACAAATCAAGTACTTAGCCACCTTTGCTTGCCATTATTATCATTAATATTCCAAACTAATGAACATTGAACTTAAAACTGTGCACTAAGTCAGTCTGTCCAAACTGAATTGCTTCATGATTAAATCCTCTTTCAGACTGCACTCAGTTATAACTTGTATTGAATTTTTGGAAGAGCATGTATCACTAGGTGAGCTCATTCTTCTCATAACAAGTAGCATTTATGAGAAAATAGGATGGTTTTGTTTTGGCTGTGGATCTCAGTTGCTTATCAGTAACTTTAAAATACAGGTCACGTATCAGCCAGGTCATACTACAGGACTTTAAAGTAGCTTAGTTTCTAAAAAAAGATCCCTCTTGGTTATGTTAAACTAAAACCATCAACAACAGGATTCAAGTGCTGCTTAGATAAATCACTACCAGTTTGGAACAGGACAAAAATGCAATGTTATAATGCCAAGAAGTTATTTGGGGTTTGTTTTTTATTTTTTTTTTTTTCTCTTTCTTACTGCTAGGATTCCAACAGGAACATTTTCTCGACCTTGTGTCTGGGTAGCTCTTGAGGATGGCAAGCAAAGGACCCACAACTTCTACATCAACAAAGAACTCCAGTACTGGAGGGACCAGTGGCAGCAGTAGCAGTAATGGTGCTGGGGACAATGCTAATCAGGACAACACTTTTGAATGTAACATATGTTTAGACACTGCCAAGGATGCAGTTATCAGCTTGTGTGGACATCTCTTCTGGTAAGTATTCAAGCCCCCACAGATAAACCAGAACACCGTATATCTCTCTGATCACATAAAAGCCTGTAATTTTTATAATTCTAGATGTCAAATAAAATGTCTTGTATAAAATGAGTAAGGACCATGGTTTTGGTTTAGGAGCAGTTTGGTTTTGCCCCTCAACTGTTTTTCTTTGCTCGTGTTCCAGGGAGCGGGTTTCTTGTGTCTTAAACTTCCTGTATTTTTTGATTATTTTGTAAAAGCGAACAAACAAGCAGCCCCACATAGACAGTTCAGTGTTCATTGGTACTGCTTGGTTATGTGTGTTATTTTATCTGTGCTGTCTGGTCTAGCATAGATATCTTGTTCAGACTGAAATTCCTTTCTAACCTATGCATACCCAAACCTGCATCTGAAACTAGGTTCTGGAGGCCAAATTGTAGTTTTTATACTTGCTGCAAGTTTGCTCTTTTTCCCTTTGAAACCATTAAAAAAAAAAAAAAAAGTTATATAACAAGCTTTTACATGTGGGCTATTTCTCTTTTCCCATGGCACTGCAGTTGTAATACTAACTTTTCAGTTCTTTGATCTGACCTGGGAATGTACCACACAAATACAATAAGCGTGCAGCATTTCTTATTTGAGTAACTTGGTCTAGAATATATTCTTTCTTGAACGTTAAGAAGTTATTAAGGATTGACATGGCCAAATGTGGGGTTTTTTTGGTTTATTTTGCACAGTAGGCTAAGTTATGCTCTTTAATAAAAAGGGACCTAAAAGAGCATTTCTTTTCTGTGTAAATGTATGTAACATCTGAAAATCCAGGTTTTTATTTTAGGAGGAGATGGAAAATCACTTGCTGATGGCATGTTAAGATAAAATCAGATAAAGTTATTGCACGAAAAGATTTGGAAGAATGGAACCTTAAAAATAACGTGTATCTTGACTGAATAGTGTTGTCAAGACTGCTTTGAAAGCAGATGGCTGCTCAGCAGTTTTATCTCGTAGCTTGCTTGTTTGATCTTTTTTAAGTTGCCGTATTAATTTAATCTTAAGAGTAGTTCTGTATAATGGGAATTTCTCTGCCCTGAGCAATTGGGTCTGATCTGAATAGCTGACCCTGCTCTGAGCGTCAGGTTGGACTAGAGACCACCCGAGGTACTGTCCAGCCTGAATTATTCCATGATTCTGTGAATGTGGCCAATGTTTTAGCTAAATGTGTGTGACTTCTGTTAAGATTCTGAAGTCTCATTACTGACATCTTCCTCATTTACATCTTAGCTCAGGGATATCTTTTCATGGTATCAGAAGAGAAAATCTGTACAGGCAACACTAAGATTAATTAAGCCTCCGTATGGGCCTTTGATATGGATGAGGACCCAGGAATCAAAGGTGATATGCAGAGAATCACGTTAGCAACTTAGTTAGATTGCATAACCTGAAAAGACCAGTGGAGATGGGTCTTTGGCTGTGCTTTCAAAAATTATTTTAATGGGAGGTTATGGAACTGGCCTGGCTGGATTCCAGGATTGTTGTCTCCAAGCTGTGCTCTCCGTGGTACACATTATACATCTGTTGGATCGAGTTGTCAGTAACTAATTCCATTTTCCCCTCTTTTTCTGCCTGTGAACAAATTGTCCTGGGAATGCTCGCAGTTGGCCTTGTTTACACCAGGTAAGACAGGTTTCCTTTTACTTTGTCTTTCATCAGCTGCTGTTACTCAATAAAGCCCTTGGTTCTCTGGAGTATCCCCCTCTTTTCAAATGCGCTTCTTTCTCTCCAGGGCAACTGCAGTGTGCTAATGCAACTTCATGCGCAACATCTTGCAATCTGCTCTTTCAGCAAAAAGAAAACTTTAGATTCTGTTCCACTTGCCTCCCACTTTTGAGTTTCTTAAACACTGAGTATTCCCAGTTTTGGTAGAATTACTGTAGGCAGTTAACAGGGGTTTAGTTTGCAGGCTGAAGTGCGGAGTGTACTTCTCTTTGCATATGTAGTGTTTTACATTGTGGTACAATTATAGAAAAGATAGATGAAAGGAGGGTATCTACGCTAGCCCTTGGCCTATGCAGGACTGTTGATACTGTTTATTTCTTCATATTTTACTCCGATTGCAGTTCTGAATGTGTACACATCGGCAAGTGGATTGCAGCAGAACAACAGCCAAAATGCTAACTCCACTTTGGAGAGTGCTTGGCACTTATTAAAATGTTTTGCTTCATGGCTTTCTGAGAAATTGCTAAAGCCTCTCTGCCTGACTGCAGATGAGGTTTGCATGTTGTTGTTTTCATGGTCTTTTATTAGTTTTCTTATGATCTCCTTTCTTTTAGTGGCTAGAGACCAGGCCAAACAGACAAGTGTGTCCTGTATGCAAAGCAGGAATCAGTCGAGATAAGGTTATTCCTCTGTATGGAAGAGGTAGCACTGGACAACAGGACCCCAGGTAAGAAATCTAAATACAACTGGTTTTGTGTGAAAACTAAATATGAAACTTTAGTTTAAGGTCTTAAGATGAAACTATCAAAGTGGTGGATTCACAATTTGAAATACTTTGTCAAAAGACAGATAGAACTGATGTTTCTGCCAAATATTTCTGGCTTTTTCAGGGCCTGGGTTTGCACACCTTATTTTGTGTTCAACTGGCAATTTATTTTAATTTGGATTGGGTGTTAATTATCAGTTACAAGTGGCAGGTTGCAATGAATGTTATCTGAGTGGAGAAGCTTATATAACATACTAATGTCCTCAGTTTCTAGCCTTTGCAATGGGACTTTGTTATTCAAATGTGCAGTATCTTAATTCAGTGATGTGATACTGAAGGTTCATAAGCTGGGTGGTCTGCTTGTTCACATGCTACCTCCAGCTCTGCTGCAGCATGGCCCTGTGAGAGCATGCTCTGTGTTTGTTCTGTTTTATTAGCCAGGCTATTGCAGATACTATTGTCATGTATCCTTGCACTTGAGCTAATTTCACAACTTCCTGCAGAGAGAAAACTCCGCCACGACCCCAAGGACAGAGACCTGAACCAGAGAACAGAGGGGTACGTGAAAAAAACAAGCTCAAGCAGCTAAGTTGTTTTTATTGATCGTGGTATTTATTCATCCTGGAGGATATAATGTGTGCCTGAGATCCTGTGTGAGGATCCTATAGCTTACGTTTCTTGCTCGTCCCCAGTAGGTTGTTCATGAATAGTTGATAGCTGCGGTGTGGCAGAAAACTCCATTCCTATAGTCCTCTTTAGCATCCCAAAGAATAGGCTAACTTGAATCGTGAAAAAAGCCCTGTGTGGCATCACTGGAAATGCTCTTCATACTTAATTGTTCTCCATATAAAAATACAAGGAACACTTTGCTTTGAAAATTCTTTGTGGAAGTATATTTCTGTCAGACTATACCTGTCATGGAAATATATAATCCATGTGTGAACTTACTTTTTTGGCACGGACACCTGCGTCTAGCATTTCCATGGGATGTTACTGTACCATGGCATTACAAGCAAAAGAATGTAGATGTCTGTTGGATACATACTAATTTGAAGAGGGATCTGTGGTTTTGTTGAAGAGATTAGATAGAGTGAATGTAAACAGCAGCTGGCATAGGTTGAACAGATGTGGGGCATACCATAGTGTTCTTTAGCATGACGGCAGCGAGCATGACCTGATGAAACAATTGCCTATTTCCGTGTAACTCAGCCTAGGGTCCTTGGAGAGCATTTGTATACCTCATGCTTCAAGCAAACAACTCTACTGGGTGTGATTAAGGAACATTTCTGTATTGAATGTATTGGGAGCTCAGTTGTTCTCTCTTGCTAGGGAGTTGCCTTCTTATTAAATCAGCTGCTATACCTCGTTTGAACCTTTTAGCTGGTGCTGCTGTAAGTCAGAGGAACCTGGTATGAAGACACAGCAGTAGTGAGGCTGCCCTCCTGTTTCCTACAGGTGCAGGACCTGCCATGCAGAGTGCTTTGCTGTCCCTGATAGTTAATGGCAAAATCCTTGAGAGGAGTCATAGTCAAAAGACTAACTCCTCAAATCAAGGATCAACCCAGAAATGTCTGGCTTTTATTACATGAGTGAAATCATCTTTGTCCTCCCACTGTTTGGAGGCGATAGACCAGGGGTTTTTCAGAATTGGTAGCCCTGTTTTAATTCTGAGATGAGAGGACAGTTTGCTGGATTGCTGAACATGGCAACTGTGAGCTCTCCACAGTTTTCAAACATGACGCAACTACTCAGATTCATATACAGTTGGGTCTCAAATAGTACACTGCTTTTATACAGTAGAATTCATCTTGATTCAGAAGATTGAGCTTTTGACTTGATGTGGTATTTTAGTCTGAATCCCATAGGGGTCAATGTTGTTGCATTGTAACTCTTCCTTTTTTCCTCCTTTCCTTATGTCTTGCATTCCTGCCCCAGATGACTTTATCTGCCACCTTAATTAGAGTCCCCCTAGTAATTTTTTTTTTGTACTGTTCTTCTCTATAATGCTCGATGCATCGCACTTATCACTTTACTGAATGTTTAAATGATGCACATGTATCATGAAAATCAATGCATATTATTTTTTTACAATGCCTTTCTTATAGTTATATGGCTAATAGCTATTAATACAGAATTATTAATATATTGTTAAGACATTCTAAATAGAATTAGTAATGTTGATTTTGATATATTGTCAGATATATACTATTTTAAGTTGAGAAACGTTACAGAAACGCTTTTATTAATTTGTGGCCTTCAAGCAAGAACTGTTGTTCCTAGTTTTCATTTTCTCAGACTTTTGGGTTGCTCTGGCAAGTCTGCTACTGTGCAAAACATTTTAAAACCAAGAGAACTGAGAAGGTATTTAACAATAGTGTGGCAGACTGAAAGTTGCCAGACAGCATGATACTCCTTCAGCTGTAGGAAAGCCCAGTGAGAGGGAATGTTTGCGCATTTACAAAATATTCTGAAATAGGCTTTAAATGATTGGTACCTTTTTTCTCTTCTGTTGCTTTGTTCTCTGCAGGGATTCCAGGGCTTTGGGTTTGGGGACGGTGGCTTCCAAATGTCATTCGGCATTGGGGCGTTTCCCTTTGGTATATTTGCAACAGCTTTCAACATAAACGACGGGCGACCTCCTCCAGGTACCACGCATTCTATCTTCTCCGAGAGTCCTGTCACAAACAGATGTTTTACAAACTCCCTTGTAACTTTTAAACAAATAGCCTGCTAAATGACAAAACTTTCTGAACAGTAAAGTAAGTCGCTGTTGTAACTAGAAACACAAAATGAGGGAAAACATCCAGTAGAGAACATAGTCTATGGTTTACACATTTTGTACGAGTGCTTATAGAAGAAGCAAGTTTGTTACTTCCCTGTGATTTGCTGAAGGCCCTCCTGAGAGGACAGTAGAACTGGAGAGGGATGGTGGCACTGGAGGCTTCTCCCTTTTAATTCAGATGTCTCCTCTGGTACTCCAGCGGACTCCCTTTGAAAAAATGAGACAAATTGGACTAGAGTTTCTAATAATAATAAAAAGGAGTCAGTAGGGGTGTATGAAGGAGACCCATATTTTGAAAACAGCAGGAAAGGACCATTTCCTGAAAGATGAGAAGGAAAAATTTAAACTGGTATACTGTACCACAAAATAATGACAGCAAAGATTGTTCCTTTTTCAGAAATTTATCTCTGAGACAGTCATCTGTATTCCACAAGAAGTAGCATTCTGGTGAGGTGATTTCACTGTTTTTAATTAAAACAGTTGGGTTACTCCAAGTAGTGGCCTTGCTCTCTAAAAATTAAGTAATCCCCAGAAAACCTCCTTCCCATCTGCACTGTAGACAAACTGAGTCTACCTGTTTTGAACAAGAAAACCTACTGTCCAGGATTTTCTGGACTTCCTCTGCGAAAGGTTGTGCCTGGCAAATCTTCTTCACCGTGTCATACGGCATAGGAATTATGAGAAACAGAAACATTTTTCATGTCACACCTGTGTTGCCAATGACCTGTGCTGTCCTTGGGTTGAATTAACTTGCCTATTAACTATACTTCGGTGTACACTGAAAATTTGTGTGGAGGTGTGACTAAGCTAAGGAATATGTAAATATATGCTGTTGTAACAGCCATAATGTAACCAACTCCTTTATCTGCTTTTCATCTGTGGATTCAATACAGCAGTTCCAGAAAGGCATGGCTTGAGCTTTAGAGCTCGTGTGTTTTACAGTAGTTCTCTTGGTCAAGGCTACACATGCAGTTTTGACGGTTTTACCATTTCCTTATTCAGGCATGTTTCACCTTGATGGGCAGGAGTGCTCAGGCAGAGGTGGTAAAGTTCCTTAGGATGGAAACAGTGAACTTAGCTCAGCAGTCAACAGTGAACTAAGCAGTGAACTTGGCTCAGCACTGTTCCCAGAAGTACTCCGAGCAGAGCTGCGTGTACTCTAGCACTCGGAGCTGCCTGCTGCTATTAGTCATGAGCAGGTTTACCACAAGTGCTGCTTCAGGGAGCTGATGCTTGTCCTCCTTCCAATCTTCTAGTATGGCTGGCCAGTCTGAGGGTAGGAAATAGCAACAGTTTCTCACTAAGTAGATTCCTTACATATTTTTCAATTTATGAATGTACTACATTCAGAATATACATCATTCTGGAGAAGAGGAAGGAGCTGAACTGGTTTTGTTTTTTTTACTTCTTGTTTTCCAGCTGTTCCAGGGACTCCTCAATATGTGGATGAGCAGTTCCTATCCCGCCTTTTCCTGTTTGTGGCTCTGGTGATAATGTTCTGGCTGTTGATCGCATAAATCTTTTCCATTATTCTGTATATTCATGGCCAGCAAGGCCACTGAAACAGTTACAAACTGCATCCCCATCCCATTTTAAACCTCTTGGTGTCTGGTTCCGTAGCTAACTATGGGCTTCAGGAATTGGTCGTACCACAGCACAACGAGGAATCTCGCATTTTGCACCAGAGCTGGAAATTAAACATTGGTTAAAAAGCGTATTTCAGCTCGGCTATCTTGTACAACAGGTTCCTGCTGCAAACCTTGGGCCTAGCTTTGAGCTCCGCTCCTAAAAGGAGTGCTGCTTTGAAATCCTGTGCCAATCAGTGACACCAGGTTTATGTGAAAGATGGTTGCCCCAAGGTAGACTGGGCAGGTAAGGAAACTTCTGCAGTGTGATCAGTATCTCATGCTTGGTAACCACGATGGATCTGCCAGAGCTGCGGATGTTATTTAATGTCTTCACATCAACATCCAACCTTCTTCAGGAAATGATCTGCAGCACTGCTGAGACTCTTTGGGCACAGCACGTGATGCAAATGGAACCAGGTTTGGAGACTGGTTTCTTTTCTTGCTGTTATTTCCCAGCGTGATGGAAAACCCCTCCTGAAGCGATTCTAATGGCTGTTAGAAGAAGGGATACAAATTTATGCTGCAATTTTTTATAGCCTGAATTTGCTGGAGCCAGACACTGGAAGATTCTCTCGTTGTGGAGCCAGGTGGGGTTGCCGAACAGTACGATGCACCTGTCTGCCTCACCCAGCCCAGTTCCTCACTGACAAAACAGTGTTGTCTTCCTTGGTTCTGCGCAGCAGCCTGTGGCTGCACTTACGGATAATCCCCTCACAACCTTGTCACTGTAGCTACATTTATTCTTCCCAAGGCTTTGAGACTTTCTACGGAAGGTCATGTACTCCAAATAAAATCCTATTACAGATCTGAGATCAGCTTGTTTGGGGAGAGGAACAAAAGGCATCTTTATGTGAGTTTTGAGGTTAAACTTGCCATACTGTAAAATTATACAGGAGGAAAAATGAGATCCTGCCTTTGCTAGCACGTGCCACAGTAGGGAACGTTTGGAAGAGCTGCTCTCTACGGGTGCATACAGCTACTGCATGCCACAGCAGAATGGCTATAGTGCAAGAGTCTCTGCAGTATCTACCAAAGATATTAATTTGAAGTGCTGGAGGAGACCACAACCATTTATGTGCTGAGGGGAAAATATTTCAGAAGGTGAGCACTCTGTAGCCCTTTTGGAATCCTGTTGGGTATACAGCTTTAAAGAGTACTCCTGATGTATTTGTGTAGATTCCTTCAGAACAACAGATACGAGAGATTCCCTAGCAAGATGAACAGTTTTCATATTTCTCTGGCTAGGCAATTCCATTTTTTTTCTCTTATTGTTTTTAGATTATTTTGATTCAGATCACTGATAGTCGTAATGATTTCCTGCAAGATCAATATTGTGACTCCCCTGGCAATAGACCGACAACTGACAAAACAAATGAACTCATAGAAATTTTGTTTCAATAGCTAGGGTTTTTCTAGCGTATGGATGAGGTTCCTGGCCAGGACACATTAATTAATTGTTGTAGGAGCTTATTTATGTAATTATAAACTGTTCACTTTTAGTATCAAGACAGAAGATGACTGAAGTTTAACTTGCCTACCTCCAAAATTCCATCTGGCAAGTAGAATGTTGCAAAGCTTCTGCAGCGTTTTGCCACACCTAGCCAAATTTATACCTGACTTGATGATAATCTGACAGAATATGTTGCTCAACTACAAATAGTTGAAGCGGTGCTTCAACTTTTGTTGTGTGACACTTTCGAGAAGCTTAACTTCTTCTGTATATGGTTCTTCTCAAGTGCGTAACTTCGTAACTAGGTCCCTTTCTAGGAGAAAGGCTATTTATTGCATTCTTAGAAGCAACTGGCTGTAGTACAACGTCGCAGCTTTGACTTCCTTTCATGAGCAGGCAGCACCACCTGCTGATGAAAAGGGAAAGTTCATGTCATAGTAAAAGGGATGGTTTTCCTTCTCCTTTTTGTATTAAGAAACTCGATGCTAAGAGCAGAGGTTATCCAGGGAGGAGTAGGGTATCCCTTTAAAGCCTTTTTCTGATAAAGAGGACAATAAAGTGACTGTAATAGGTTCAAGAGGTATTGAAACTGATTTAACTAACATTTATGTTTTAAAATACAGAATTTTAATGACTTGGGTTTTTTTTCCGTCTGTTGGTGAGAGACACAATGGATTTAGACGGAGGTGGCTGCAGAAACATGACTGAGTCTCCTTATTTTCTGGCAATCCAAAAATGAAATAGTCTAAAAGTGTTAACACTTTCGTTCTTACCTTTTTCTTGGTGTGCTTTTTTGTATCGTACCACTTCCCCTCCTTGTACTCAGACTGCACACAGCCCGTAATGGCTTGTTTAGTGCATTACCATTACTGTTCACTAATTTTCACTGTTGTGAAAGTGATTTAGAATTAAAAAATGGTTTTACATTGACCGGGGTGCGCCGCCATTCCTTTGCGCTTCGCGGACGGACTGAGGTGAGGCGCTGGCCCGGGCCCCTACCTCGAGGACGAGGAACCCGTCGCTGGTCCGTGCCTCGGGAAGCGGCGGGGGGGGGGCTCACTTCTCCCTCCCCGGGGCAGCGGCGAGGCCGGGGGCAGCGGCCGGTGGGGCCGGGCCGGGCCCGCCACAGGCGTAGGCCCAGCGACGGGAGCTGCCGCGCCCGCCCGGCCCGCCCCGGCACGTGGTGGGAGGGGCCGGGAGGCGTGGCCTCACTCTCCCTGGTCCTCGCCGCGGAAGGGGCGGAACGCTCACCGCTGAATAGCGCGGGGATTGGCCTGTGGCCGTGAGGGGGGCGGAGTGCCGATTGGCCTGCGGCGAGGCAAAGGGCGGGGCGATATCTACCCTCGGGGCGGGGTACGGCGTTGAGATAGCGGCGAAAGGGAAGAACCGGGCGGCGGGGGGGCGCGGGCGCGCTCCCGGACCAGGTGCGGCGTGACCCACCGCGCGTTCCGTAGAGGCTGACGTCGGCGCGGGCGAGCCCCGGGGCAGCGGCGGCAGCGAGGCCGGCGCGGGATGGAGGGGCTGCCAGGTAAGGCTGCCGGGCCCGGCCGGGCCGGGCCGGCGGGGACCGCTGCCGCCCTCCGTGACAGCGGGGCGGGTGTAGGTGAAGGCCGCGGCTCTCCACCGGCCGGGCGGCAATCCACCGGCGGTGTGGCGGGGGCCGCAGGTGAGGGGCTCGATGGAGGGGGGACGGGGACGGGGACGACGGACCCTCCCCCGTGGGGCCGCCGGTTGCCTGAACCTGCGCCCCGGCTCGGCTCTCGGGCTGCGCCGTGCCTTCCCGCCCCGGGGGGCGGCCGGTTACCGGGCGCGGCATCCTTTAAGGCGGTTGCCCGGTGGGGCCGGCTGGTCGCCCTCGGCCTCGTCCCTGCCCCGGTGCCGCCTTCCCCGGCGAGGGTCGGCTGGCCGGTGCTGGAGGAGCTGCTGGTTTTCCTCGCTGGCCCCCTCTGTGACATTCCTCCCGCCCTGGGGGACTCGACAGACCTGTTACATTGATGATGTCCGTTTGCTTTTCCTTCGCGCTATTTCCTGCTCTGGTTTTTTTGGTGGGTTTTTTTTTTTCGTTTCCGTCGCTTCTCCTGGATACTTAACCCATTTCGGTTGAATATAGGACTGTTTGTTTCCGTTTGTGAGCTAATCGGCCTTTCTGGGTGCAGTTAAACTGCTGTAGCACTGCAGCTAAAAGTAAGGGGATTGCTACCTGGAGTTCAGAAGCCGATGGGTAAATCTCGGTGTGATCATTGCAGAGGAGTATCCTATCTGTTGCTTTTCGTCAGCCGTGGTGTACTCATTAAATTCCTTCAAATAGGATCCACTGCCTGTATTCACATTTGCATCTTGCGCTCGTGGCACCAAACGGGAGGAGATGGAGCTGCAGGATGTCTGGTTTGCAGGCTTTTTTGGCCTGTAGCGTGGCAGCAATTCCAGAAGTTCAGCTGACTTCGATCTAGGGCTTGCGCTGCTTGGAGAGGAGAGCGTCGGCTGCCCGTGCATTGAGGCACAGGCACACGTGGCTTTGCCTTTTATTTCCAAGCGCGTTTGGTGTGCTGAAAAGCAATTTGCTATGTAGAAGAACATGGGTAGTGCCAGCTTTTTCCATGTTTCTCCTAACCCTTACCCTGTTGGGCTGATCTGCGGTCAGGTGCCGTTCTCAGTGTTCCAGATAGCAGGAGGACGTGGACAAACTCCCAGGTGTGGAGCTGGTGCTTAGCTGGGTACTGACGCAGCAACTTACACCAAATATCACATTTGAATGAATCCTATCTAGCCCTATAGTCTGCATGGCGACCTTTGTTGGTACTGCTGATCTGCTGGTGAGGGTGGTGCTTGCTCATGGTTGAGCAACAAGTTTTCTCTCTGAAATAGCTATTTGTGTAAAACATACAAGGAAATTTTCACCTCAGTTAGTTTTAAACCTTGTCGTTGACCTACACAGTGGCGTAAAAGTGTATAGAAGGCTGATGGCTTCTGTTCTGTGTCATTTCAAGGAATTTAACCTTGGTATCGACTTGCCTGGGCAACTATCGAGTTTTAACGTTCTTTGGAAAATGGAAGTCCGTGGTTAGTGGTTTTCCTTCTCTAATCGCCCTTCTTTCCTTATGCAACCTTACTGCAAGTAAACTTTTGGTAGCAGGAGGAAACAGGTTTGAGATCTGCCCAGCTATGTAGTATGTTCCTTGTGCCATCCTGCGCTCACCCAGATCCTTGGCTCTTTAATACGCCCGCACAGTTGTTTGGATTTTGGGTAGCATTTATCTGTGTGCCAAATGCTCTTTGTGTACGAGTTTTCATACTGTTTTTCCTAGCTTGCGTGCATCTAAATAACAAGGTCTCTCTGAGGCTTTATGGCAGTTCTAGCAGAAACTATTGTAACTATATTATAACTATTACAAGTATTTTCTGAAAGGGCAATAGACCAGTAGCATCAACCCATCTTCCTAAGTGTGACGCTTCTCTGGTGTTGGCTGTACAGTCTCTACAGGAATGTTCATTCAAGTGTGTAATTCCTTCCTGGTAGTCAGGTTGTTCTCTACTGAATAAAGTTTGCTTTCCTTTCTTTCAGTTCTGGGAAATCCAGTTAATTATACAAATAAGTGCAAGCGTTATGTGCTGAGTCAGTGACACGGGGGAAATTAATAGCGTGGCTTCCTGGCCTAGCACGGTTCTCTGTGGGAACTGTTACAGTAGACCAGTCTGCCGTCCTGAAATCTCTGCTCTGAAGGCTAGCATAGCTGTAAATGACCTGTTTTCTGTGAAAAGTCATATTGCTTCCTTCTGCAGAATGTGAAGGAGCTGATGGTGGTGTAATGTCTGGAGGAAAAAAAAAATACATGTAAGATGTCAGAGTTCGATTTGGGAACTCCACTGACTGCTTGGTATTGCCTTAACTTTCTGTGTATGAAGGCTTTGCTGTCAGTTATATAATTTAAGGTTGCTCTTTATCAGGGATGCAGCAATCCTTGTTTTCTCTGATGTAAAATGGTTGCTGTATGTCACTTTATTCCTGCATGCAGGTGAAGAAGTCTGGAGATGTCTAGGATGCGGGGACAGCATTGCTGCTGGTCAGCGCCTCTACAAGACTGTTAACGAAGCTTGGCATATTTCCTGTTTCCGGTAGGTAAACTTTTAGCCCATTAAACTCTCCTTGTGATGTTCAACTGACTTGGAACCTGGTGGATAAGTACCATCTTGCAGAGCCGTTGTGTGCTCTTGTTTGTGGCTGTACTTCAGTGCTTGCAGTAGCACTCTGGAACTGACTTTAAGTCCCAATAGCGGTCTGACACTGCCTGGCAAAGTGTTGCCATGCTGACGCAAATGCATATGGGAATACAGATAAAGTACAAATGAAAGCTCTGATTTACTGGTGGTGGCAGAAGCCATGGGTTGCACGTTTGTCTTCAGCTGCATTCCAAAGCGGTGCCCGGGCAATTTAGATAGCCTGTTGCTTTTTCCATATGTGGTAGGTACAAGGGAGATATCATGGTGTTGGGGGAAACTGCTGATATGGGGGAAGGAGATCTTGCCTTTTGCTTTCTCTCCTTTTCAGACTAGTAAGACCTACAAACTTATGAAATCTGTCAGATAATGTTGCTGACGGCAAGGACAAAAAGGGATCTCTGACATGCTTTTCTTCCTGGTGGTAGGAGTAATGCCTCTTGTTGGTGTTTCAGGAATACTCGGTTCAGCTTTCATGCTCCAGAATCACATTTCTGAAGGGGCCTATATTTTTGAGAGGGGTTGAGTACCTGCAGCTTCTGCTGGCTTCTGTGTTGGCTTGAATCTGGAGAGGCTAATGTTTTGGATACTGTCAAAGCAAGTAGGGGAAAAGGAAGCCAAAGTGTGGCTTTGGAGGAATGTTTGCTGTGCCAAGATAGGCATCTACTGTCCTGGTTTAAAGAACCAAAAAACCACAACAAAATACCCCAACTTTGCTGAAGTGAGGATTATGGTTATTGGTGTATTTAAAAAAAAAAAAAAAAAGCATATCATCATGCTGCCAAAGCAGTGCTAGCTCTGTTGACGTGGAAAATGCTGTTAGTTACAATGACATGTTAATAATCACAATTACAGCTTTATATCACTACAGATCCCAGTCTTTTGGGTTTCTATTGGTTTGAGTATTCATGTTTAGCTATATTGAGTCAGCTTGTCTTAATCCTGGTTTTCTCTTCTCCTCCTTAAAGAACTAGTATCCTGTTGTTGAGTTTCCCTAGATTCTGCCAGTAGCCAAACCCAAATCTGTGTGTGCTATTAAGTCTTTCTTTCTTGCCTTTGAATGTATTTCTGTTGTGGGTCTTGATTTTCAAATGTCTTGGTGCTTCTTGCTATTGGGGCTGTCAAGGTGCATAACAGCTGAGCTTGAGGCAAATCCTGCCCTTATGACACTTTACAGAGAATTTGATATCATGAGTAATATTGTATAATGGAAGTTTGGTGGGGTTTTTTTTTGTTTGTTTTATACAAGCGAAGACGCCAACTTTTCTCCTGAGGTGTGTAATGACTTTTTGCAGTTGCTGATGCACTTCTCTTATGTGCTGTGCTTTTGGCTAGCTCCAGCACCCATCTAAGCTGCCATGCTGAATGAACAATTGGAACCTGCAGTAAAGGAAGCTGCCCTTCCGTTTTTCCTAGTTCCAGGGTAGGACTGTACATGAAAACAAATTTCCAGTTTGCACACTGTTCCCCCTTTTCTTCTGTTATCCCTAAGCCATGCTGAGCAGCAGTCTTGTGCTTGATATCCCAAAGCCAAACTAAAAAGCCTCTAAGGGTAGGAGCCTTTGGCAGCTGGTAGCTGTGAGTTCCGGCAGCTCTTGTGGAGTGTTTTTTACAGTCTTCCTGTGGATTAGCTGACTCCCTGGCCTGGCACATAATTTCTCTAATGCTGATTGGCACTGCTCCAGGCTCGTTAGCTCTGTTTATTCTTGGTCAGGCTAGGCTGCTGATCATGCTTGGCACTGGCAGTAGCTGACGTACATGCGTGTCTCTGAGGATTTAAGTTTTTTGTCACTTCCCTCCTTCCTCAAACTGCATGTACAGGAGCTTTGTCTCTGAAACCTGTATTTTCTCTGCTGTGGCTGGAGGGACAAGCAAATCCCAATTCATGTATCTTGGATATTTTAAACTGTTCTTTGGCCAGCTGGTCCTTAGGCTTGGATCTGGCTGAGGAAGTTTCTTAGATGTTTCTGTCACAATGTCTGTTGTGAATTAACTCTGAATGTACTTTTGGCCTCTGAATTCTGTTGAGATAGCATACGCTTTTCAAAGGTTGTTGCTTTTCCCTGATAACACAGTCCCACTGGATTGGAACTTATGTTGCACAGAACTTCAAACACTACACTGAGAAAGGGAAAGAGAGAAGCGGCAAGGTATCTTTTTCCTAGGTCTGGATCACTTTTACCTAAGGGGATTATTGGAAGAGCTTTTTTTGACCTAGAGCATGCTGTTCTTACTGCTTTCAGTCCGACTTTTTTCCATATTACAAAATAGAAGATACTGCCCTGAGTTATACCTTTGAATAAAGTATTGATACCTGGTCTTTTGATGTCCATTGTTGGGGGCTTTTTTTCAACAGATAAAGACAAATGAAATTAAAGACAATTCCCTCTTTCTGTGGGGATATTGCATATTTGAACTGGAGTAGGATGAGATGAGAAGACCCAGATATAGCTGCATGGTTTAATCTTAAGGACACAGTATTTGTTAAAAATCCAGTTTTGATTATTTGAAAACCATTAATTCAGATCAAGCCTGTTGAATACATCCAGGTAGAAAATGCTTTTGGATCCCTTTGAAGAAAATTATTGGAAATGGTGGTAGGAATTCCTGCTGTAGCGGGGTGCTTAAGAACCTTTTAGGAAGGAAGACAGCTGAGGTTCAGTTCCTTCCTAACCATGAAATAACAGAGGATGTATATTACTATGGTCTATAAAATAAATCTAATTTAGGTAGCCAAGCAACACAGGCTTGCTGCAGAAATCTCAAACAAAAGGCAAACCCACCGCATCAGAGAAAAACTGTTCATAGTATATCTTAAACAAAAGTTACTGAAGGTGATGGATTACTGATGATTTTACAATTACAGATTTTAAAATATACTCTTTAGTTTATACCAAACCCAGTTAATTTAAAGCTGAAAAATCATCAGGAGTTTGAAGAGCAGAAAAGCTCATCTTCCTTTTTCCAGAAGAGGAAAGGAAAGCAGAGAAATTTTGTATGAATCCAAAATTTTTCATTAGTAGGTCTAAAGCACTGGAGATGATGGTGATCAGAAACTATTCATTTGGTTTGGACAAATATTTCCTTTTTGCTTAATACACCAGATTTTTATGCATACGCAATGCAGCTTGACCTCAGGAAAAATTATCATGGCTTTCTGTATATTTTTTTAAATTATATTATGAAATAGTTAGCTGCCAACTTAATAATATAAACAACTGTATGACTAAAAAGTGTAACCTTTTGATATCTGACTAAATATATATTAAATCTTTTTATACTGATCAGGGATTACATTATTATATTTAAGTAATTGCAGGCAGTAAGTTGACTTTCCAGTAGGTGATGTTGGCTAAAATTAAATATGGTCTTGAAATAGTTAAGAGACTGTTTACACTTGTAAAAAAATATAAAGTAATAAAAATGTATTTGTTTAAATTATTACCTAGAGTTAAATCAATTCACCTGACAGATTGTTTAGGATTCAGGTGCTTGCATTCTTTTTGAATGTGTTACTCCATTTCAGTTTCTGTTAACCTTTACTGGAGCTAGAAACTAAAACACGGAGAGTGTTGTAACCACCAGAAGGCTGTTTTCTCTAAATGAATACTTTGAAAAAATGGAACAGTCTTGGCAGAGTGCAGAAGAACTCCTGGCTCTGTCTCCTACTGGTATTCTGAAGTGAATTTGAAACAAATTCTCCTTCTGACTGTTTCTCAGTAGTGGAACAAGGTTAAAAGTAGATTCTTCCCAGAATCCCTCGTTGCCCACCTGTTGTGCACTCTGCAGCGTGACGATTGTCTGTGGTCAGAAAACAGAACTGGATTAGCTATCCGTGCATTGAGGGGATGCCCTAAGCTCCGGGCTACTGAGCAGAAAGAGAACCACTATTAATTTGGCAACTCTAGTAATTTGATTGTCTTACAAAGACATGATTTTTCTATACTGAATGGCATATTTTGTGTGCTATAGAAGTATTTTTTGCTCAGCAAAACTTAGTGAATCACTTTGATTCTTTTTACATTTGGGGGCAGGGGAAGGCAAGCTGGGCAAGCATGAAGAACATATATAGTTAAACCTGTTTTGGGGGTTGCAGGATAAACTAGATGACTTCTGAGGGTATTTTCTACATCTGTTTTCTGTGGTTCTTAGGCTATCTACTAAGCTTCAACTTGGGTTTGAAGGAAGTAATTTCTATGGCTTAGGAATGATCAAGAAACTGATCACCTAACAATCTCCTATCACTGTAGGTTTTTGGTCTCCCAGACTAAGTCTACTAGCACTTAATTATCCTTAGTGTTAGAAGCTTCTGTCTACTACTTTCAGAAATTCCCCTTGTTGCAATTTAAATCAAATTCTTCTAGTCACTTTCACAGTGGATGTGGAAAAGAAGCTTTTTTTCTCCCTTCTGTTACTCAAGTAACCTTTTCCTGTTTGAAAGCAGCAGTCGTGTCTCCCATCAGTCTCTCCTAGACTGAAGAAGCCCTGGACCTAGCTTTTTCTCATAGACTGTATTTTCTAGACTTTGGATCACTTCTGTTGGTTCAAACTGTTTGGCACAGGCTTTCGTTTTCCAAAAGCTGCTTCCTCCCCACAGGCAACAGGACAAATAGATCTACAGCGACAGAATACGAAGCTCAAATGTACAAATGTTGACAAAGATGTAGGCAAAGGTGTGTATTAAGATGAATTTGAAATGTGGGGATGTTTGATGCTTTGAATCTTCCTTTAGCTTTTCAGCTGTGAACACAGTCAGGTTTGTACACACAGCAGCTGAATTTGAGAGCAGGGGAAAGATCGGTAGTAACAAAAGGCAGTTGAATTATGGTAGAAGCAGGAAACAAGAATCTCCTCTTCTTCCCTGTCTTCTCAGGTTTCTGGCAGTTACAGAGAGCTAATGATAGGGCCTCAGAGGTGAGAGCTCTTCTCCACTAATCCTGCAGACTCCTGGGAATGTGTCTTTGATGATGTCTCCATCAGCATTGAAATTCACCAGCTCACTATCAGATTTAGGGAGAAATAGTTGCTAAGTGCCTGTTTGTACACATTGCCAGGGCTGTTCAAGAGTTTAAAAATGCAAGGGAGCAATGAAGCACTTCGCAGGTGGAAGCAGCCACATTCCTCAGGGGAATCTGTATCAGCTACAGGACATCATGATGACCCTTTATATTTAAGGAGTAGTTGGGCATTCCAGTCCTAACTTTTTTTTCAGTTGACTTGCACAGCTTGTCCTTTAGGGCATTGTTATCAGAGCATTACTATATCAAGGCAATTAGAATTACTCACGCAGCCCAGTATGTGGTAGGCTTTCCACAAGAGTGAGATGGGATCCTTCCCTGAGGAGTTTAGCGGCCTGCACAGACAAAAGCAGCAAGTTAGGAAGTGAGTGAAGATGCAGTGGTGTAAGTGCCGGTCTTATTGCCATATGTGCTGCATTTACAGATCAGAAGTCACTGCTTCCAAAACCATATATAATCTGTGAAGTTTCAATAGGTTTAATTTCTTTGGCTTGCTTCTTAGCCTACACCTATTCGGGAGGTCTGCAGCCATTAGGCAAGTATGGTGGAGACAAATCTATCTCCATCCTAATGTTGTGCTTAGTGATGTTAGGTATCGAGAAGGCATCACTGTGTTGGTCTGAAGTTCTGCTGCTGCTTAGAAGTAAGGTGGAGTGATGGAGATGGGCTTCGCTTCACTGTTCGTTTTAGTTGACTCAAGAGCTATGTGCAAGAGCTTTCACTCAGAGGTACGTGCATATCAAAATGGTATTAGTTTCAGTAGCTGATGTCAGGAGCTGACTCTGTCTTTCAACAGCAGCAAAGCACATGTTATGTGTAAGTGCCTTGGAAATACAATGAGGTGTTGGGATTGTACTGAAGTATTTGGAATGCCTCCAAACTGCGCCCATGCTGAAACAAAGAGTTGCTGCAGATTCTTCAGGCATCAAGCAGATGCCTCTTCCCCAGCTTATACCAGTCCCACACATACCAAAGTGCCTGTCTGTGCCAGGATAAATTTGTGTATCTTAGGGCTGGTAGATATGCTGAGCAATACATCTGTCTGTAGACATGCTATTGGACAGCATGAACTATGTGGTAAAGAGGGTGTCTAGATGTGCAGCCTAACCCCAGCTGTTTTAAGATATTAATCACTTGAATATCACAATAGCGATGTGATGCATTTCTGTGGGTATAAAACTGTAATGGCTGCGACTCAATTTGCAATAAATTTCATGTTAAGTCATTGTCAAGGTTTTTCATTTCTTCCTTTTTATTTGCTAGTTGTATTTTTCAGGCTTCTTTCTGGCAAAAATTACTGTACAATTCTAAACTATAGTAAGGAAAGCAACTCCCTGTGATGGGTACATGTTTGTAGTGGAAATGCTGTCAGCATTTGCAAGAGAGAAGATGCTGATAACCGACTTCAGCTGGTGAAAAAGAAATTTGCTTTGGTGCATTTTGGCCCTCAGAGATGGTATCAGTAAAATTACATGGAAAAGGTGTCCCCCCCACACACACACCTGTTCGTCAGCATTTTTTGAAGTGCAGTCATTCTGGCAGGAATTCAGATCTAGAATGTATGAACACATTAACACCTTTTCCAGAGCCCTTTTATCAGAGCTATTGTGTTCTCAAATAGGTTGTAGAGACAATAAAAAAAGGCAAGAAGTAACAAGAGAATTCTGTGTAGGAAAAAGTAACTTACTGGCTGCTGCTGGGGCTTGCTGCAAAAGTAAAATCATTTTGATAAGATGTTTCCTGTTTAAATAGACATTTGACTATGTGTCCTTTGGCTTTAAGGAAGTCTCAAACAAAATCCCTTCCCAGTTGCTTAGCTGTCTGGGTGGTTTTTATTACTTTGAAGTTAGGCTTTATCTGCTGGCTTCATTCACAGACTAGCTGGCTGCTTATCACATCTGTGGATCAAATCTTCAAAGGTTTTGTCTGAAGAGTTGGGATTTATGAGGTCACGTGGAATCCCCCTTGGAGGGAGTTCAGCCCATGGCAGCAGAATTGTGGGGAAAAGCTTTTGTCTGTAGGTGATACTGGGCAGGGAAGGGGCTCTGCGATGCGCTGGAGGTATGTCTGTGTTTGGGGTGATGCTGATAGCCAGGGAAGCGTTGGATTGTGAGCACTGGCCCATTTTCAGCACGCAACATATAGAGAATGTGGGAGACCAGAGTGCATTCCTAGACACAGACTCACCGTGTTGCTGCTTCCAGTAGAGCTGTGTGAAATGTCAGAAGGAATTAGGCCCGTGCTGGAATTGACAACCACATCGGGCTCTGCAGCACTAGGCTTCACTGCACGTTTACAGCCAGGCTTAGAAGCTGCAGTGAACGGGTGAAAATTATGATTTTTTTTTTTTTCCCCCCAGAAAGATGGATGCTTATTAAAAGTAAAAAAAAAAAAGAAAAAAACAACGCAGAAGGCTGCCTGGCTTTCTGCTTACTTCAACAGTGAGCAGCAGCTGTCAAATCTGCAGCCAAGACTGCCTCGTCCCAGCCCCAAGCGTCCCTTGAACAATATGCCAGCTGAGACGAGCATCTCCAGTAAAAGCACATTTGAGTACTCTTGCCTCTGGAACACAGCATGATTTTCAGGCTGTGTTCAGGCACGCCAGGCTTTGCTGACTGTACAAAAATGGGAGGGCTCGGTGCAGCAGCGTATGTTTGTTGCATTTCTGAGTGTCTTGCAAACAGCTTTAGCTGATTAGGCCACTAGAGATCATGCTTGGCTTCAGAGCAGGCAAAATGATATAACTACATGTGCTGCGAGCAGGAGAGAGTACTCCTCTCTGCTGATTTATGCCTCTCAGCTTCCATTCAGGAGATGAAGATTAGGTTAAATGATTGCAATGATCTCAGTTAAAACCGTGTTGGAAAGAAAGTTATTTTTCCTTGGATGAAGCACACTGTGAGCTACCTCCTGCGAGAGGATGAACAGATTGTCGGTCGTGTGAAGGTAGTGTAACCCCCCCTCACTGTGAGGGATTTAGGAAGGTATGTAGCAAACGTTCATGTGACGTGTTTGGAGACGTGGCTAGTTGTCTTCATCAGACCCTCTGCCTTCCTTGACTTCCCCATCAGAACCGCTGCAAAGAGTAGTTTCTCGTTGCGCTTGGCCCTTTGGCAAAAGCTGCTATCTTTCAGCACTTGCTAACGCAGCCCCTCTTTCGGATCTGAGCTCCACCCCTTGTGAAGAAGTAGAGCTTTTTCAGCCTCTGTAGCCACAGGCTGTCCTCCTGCAATCGCTCCTCCTCCCCTCCCACCCTTGGGTGGGTCCAGAGAAGGGAAAACTTGACAATAGTTAGCAGGCAGCAGAGCTCGCAAGAGCTATTGCAGAAGCATGTCCAGCTAGCCCAGTTAGCAGTTATTCTATCCTTCCCAAGGGTGCCGCTGCCGCTGAGTGCGGGAGAAGATGGTTATAGCCATGGGAGCCAGGAAAAATCTGAAAAGGAAGGAGCAGCCGAGAGACCTGGCATTCCTTGGGCAGCTTCAAAGAGAGGTGAAGTATCTGAATCAGCGCAAGATTAAATGAGCACTGGCTGCTGCCATGTTGGCAGAACAGAGCTGTTCAGAGGCAGTTGGACAAGTTTGTGGCTGAGCCGGTTTATCCAGTGTTGAAGATGGGAAGTTACTTGTCTGCCCCAGCTTACTTCGCTCCCAAGGATCCCTTTCGGTAAGTCTTGCACAGGATTAGCAGTGGATCTTCAAAGTGTCATTTTACCCCCTGTAATGCTATCCTAAGCAGTTAGCACGCGAGGCGTGAAGAATGAGGTCCAGTGCTTGTGTGCAGGGAACAGCTGGTCCCAAACTGGGTTCCTGTCTTGCTTTGAGGAGGCGATGGGGAAGATTCTTATTACCAGCCTCTTCACAGCTGTCTGGTACAAGGGAATGGCACCTGTGTTGTGAGGCAGTGTCTGCGTAGCCCAGGCAAGCAGGCTCCCTTTCAGGGCAACACTACCTGTGCCGCTTTACCCCATGCCCCTGTGCTTTGCTCCACTGCCAGAGGAATGAGATTACTATGGCTGCTGCTGCTTATGTCTCTTACAAAGCTACTTGCACTTGGGCATAGTGCAGGGTGAGGTGAGGTGCTGCTGTTGCGAGTTCAAGAAGGTGATGTAATCTGCAGCGAGGCAGTGCAGTAATCTTGTTTCAGAAAAGAAATCAAGTACTTTGCAGGTAACTAGGGACGAGCAGCCACTCACTGTGATTGCATTACATCTCCACAGTGAAAACTGTTAGTGGGGCTGAATGCAGCCAGGATGGTGACTGGCGCTGATGTGCTGATAAGGTGAATGGATGGGGAAAGGCACAGCTTGCAGTTTCATTGTCACCCTCCTATCCCCTACACTCGGATTTGCTCGTTATTGATCCTGTTCCTGCAAACACTTTTGTAGTGATTTGGGAGTAAGGAGCCTTTTGTTAAAACAGTCTAGCATAGGAGTAAATACTGCCACACAATTGCTAAGCTTCTTTAGGCAACTTTCTGAAACAGCATCCACTTTCAGCAGAAGGAAAGTGAGCAGACATTCGTTATTTGTAATATGTGGAGGGCATCATGCTAAGCCATAGATACACCTTCTCCTAAGTGTGTGGAAGTGGTTTTGCATAGTCAGAGCTTAAACACTCCGTCGTCTTAGTCTCTAGCATCTGTTCTTCCCTGTCTAGTGTCTTTTACGTAGCCTGTGCACACACTTCTGCTAAGTCTGGGTAAGAAGCCTTTGGGTTAGCTATGGGCTGGGGTTATGTTTTATTCTGCAGCTTTCTGTCTGCGTGACTGTCCTCTCCCCAGTTCTGCCTGCAGAATTGGAACCACAGCTCTTTCGAGCCTGTCTAGCGTTAACTGATCTAGCCTGACAGTGTGTGTGAGGGGTGCATTTTATTAATGAGCCCTTCTCAAAGGGATCTGTCTTTTCAGTGCCAGGGAAGTCTTTGCTTCCATGAGGGTATTGGCTTTCATTTAGATGTAAAAGAGATGCCACATCAATTGAATCTCCCATCTTGCTGAAAACCGGGCTGGTTACCTGTTGTGACCTGATCCTCCTACCACCCCCCACAAAACCAAGTAGCCATCAAGCAGCGATTTCTGAACTCTTTCTGCACCTGCTGTGCTGCAGAGCATCAGGGCTGAACACTGCACCCACATGCTGCCTGGGGTCCCTGGAGGATGGTTATGGGAGGCAGATTAATTTATTCTTTATAGCCAAGGCTGGGAAGCAAAGAATCATAATGTATGGGACTGTATAATCGGAGCAGGGCTCTGAAAATGGTGGCTGGGCAGCAAGAGGAAACACGTCAGGTATGGCTGTTGCCAGTCCTCCGAGAAACTTGATTACCATGCTTTGTTACTCTGTAATAAGAATAGCAAATCATCTAGGAGAAGATCAGCGGTTTCTAATCTATAAAAGACAGAGGAGCAAGAAATCTTCCTTTCTTTTGGTTGTAGTGACCGGCAAAGATTAGCTTGCTTAATACCTGTAGAAGTAATTGTATTCCTGTCTCGGCTGACGTGAGCTCTGGCAATGGCAGCAATGCAACGCCACACACTCTAGTGAGGAGGGAAAGGAAGGAGTGGTAATTCTTGTATCTTCTGTGATAAAATTCTGACATATCTCTTCAATGAGAGTCATGTGGAACAATCATGTGATGCCTTTAT
Source organism: Harpia harpyja (assembly GCF_026419915.1). Lineage (NCBI taxonomy): Eukaryota > Metazoa > Chordata > Aves > Accipitriformes > Accipitridae > Harpia > Harpia harpyja. The sequence continues at coordinate 42,738,474 of NC_068948.1, read as the reverse complement.
CATTTGGGTGAAGGCACTGAAACACTTGAAACAGGTCTTGAAACTATACCTGTGTGCTGTCAGCCAGTTTTCCACACCTGACAAATCTAAAGCCTTTTCTACATTACAGAATGCATGGTAAATAACAGAAGGTGCTGCTTGGCCATATGGGCCATAGCCATGTCCTCTTGCTGTCAGTGATTAACGAAGTAGCCAGTTAGACCCATTACCAGCATTTAGCCTCTCTGGGGCTGGTTGCTTCGTTCCTGTTGCCTCATTGCCCTGGGTGGGGTTCTGAGCCTTAAGCTGCAAACTTGTCCTGCCCAGATTTGTTTAATTGCATAGCAAAGAACTGACTGCTTGCTGGCTCCACCCCCTCACCTTCATTTTGCTATTGGGTGTGTTGCAAATTAGATACCAGTGCTTATTTCCGGATGGAAGCAAACTAATCAAAGTGCTGTAAGGTTGGAATCAAACCATGAAGGAGTAGGGGAAAGGTAAAGGGAAGATAAGCATACATGATCCTCTGGAGCCTATCTAAACAGAAGTGCAGTTGTGTTGCTTTTGCAGAAATTCTACATTTTCTTAGGGAGAAAAAGGAGTGGTTGAAGGTGAAATTGAAGAGGGGTGAGGAAAGGAAGGTGTTGTGCTTAAAAACAAATAAATAAATAAATAACCCACCAACTTGGAGAGAACTTAGACAGAAGGCCAGGTCTTGAAGTCCTGGTGGAGCAGTCTCCAGTATTGCTGTCTGCATCCCAAGCGCAGGTCTGGTCACAGCTCCCTGTTTGAAGATGTAATCACTCTTGGAGCACGCACTGGTACAGGCATGCACGCAGAATTAGGATAAGTCTGAGGGATCTGATTTGCCCATGCTGAGCCAGATGTTCCTGCCACAAGGTGATAGAAATCTTTGCTGTTAGTCTCCACTTGCTCTTTTCTCCCTCCCACTCACCTACTTGATCATTCAGCATGGGGTATTTACTGCAAATGGAAGCCAAAGGCTAGTGGTTGAAGGCAAAATTCATTGCAATGCCCTCTAGGTCTCTTGCATACCATGAGCGGGGTGTAACCATGACAGTGCCCCAAGGCTGAGGCTGTAATGATGCATGTAGCATGTATAGCTATGTTAAGTTACTGCTCCCCCCTGCCTCAGACGACATTGGCAGGGCCTGTTGCACGTGCTGGAGTTCTTTCCCATCACTGAGGAAGGGGTGGCAGGGAGGCATGATGTGGAGCTCCTCAGCTGGGAGAACAAACGCTATAAAAGCCAAATACATTAGAAGGAGCAGTTTTCCTGAGGGTAGGGTACGGCACTAAATACCTCATGAGGTGTGTTTTCCCCTAAAACCATAGGCTGCTTACAAGCAGCTTCACCTTGTTGCTTTGCAGTCTCTTGAGCTGGAGCAAATAACTCTCTCCATGTTGGAACACGACCAGCCTCACATATCATCACGCTCCTTACAAGCTGGTGGAGTTTACAAGGAATGTCTCTGGCACAAATAAGTTTTCAGGAAGCTTGTGAAAGGTGAAGTCAACAGTAGCTCTCATCTTAGAGCTGGGAGCATGTAAAAAGTTCATCTCCGCTGCCACCGGCTGACTTCAGTGCATTTGGTGCTGTAGAGAGACCTGCTGTCCAAGGAGGGCACGCGCCCACCTAAACCCCCACGCCAGTGCGATGCGTTCCCCTCCAGTGTACTAACTGAGACAGTCGTTGGGATAAGGGGTAGGAGAAACTCTTCTTTCCACCTTTGGGAAAGCATCATACTGATGATAACATTGATCCTTGGGTGTTTCTTTGAACCAGTTATTGGTGGCTAACCTGCCTTGGATTCTGCACTCGGAAATGGCCAATACCAGACTAATTTTCCTTTTTAAAGTCTGAGAACGTGCTGCCCAGGGCTAATGGAATAATCTTTAGTGATGCAACTGCTGTCTGTGCCTTATCTCTCCATTAAGTCACACCTCCGTGCTGCAGAAGTTATAAACTCCCTTGCCCGGTGCATCCTGCTGAGGCAGGATTATTCTGTGTTCAGGAAGCCTGAAGATCTGGGTTCTGCTTGTCATTTGCTAAAATGATATCTGCAGTATAATTGCTGCATCTTTTTCCTTGTTTTTTTTTAGGGACAGTTTTTTGTTTGTTTCTTGGAGGGGATGTAGATACAGGATTAATAAGGTTGCTTGTTGAAATGGGAGCTGACACGGATACATGAAGGATTTTGAGACTCTCTTCATTAAATTAGAGAAATTGTTTTGTTTGGGGTTTTTTTGGTTGGTTGTGGGTTTTTTTTCTCATGCACTGTCAGCAGCAGAAGGAAAGGGAGAGCAATCGGTGGGGAGGGGTGGAGGACTTTCATCACAGTTAATTGATGGATGCAGTAAGTATGTGGAGCTCAAAGGATGAACTGCTTTGAAGACTCTCCCTCAAATGGATAGTGCTGCAGTTGACCTTTTGGGAGAGGTCTACTTACAGAAGAATAGAAAGGTTTTCCACAAAGATTGGTGCAAAACTGGCTTTGCATTGCATAGGAAAGTGCATCCTGCCTCTCTGGCCCCCCAGGAAAAACTGGCTGAGGAGATGGGTGCTCTGGCACAAGATGGCGTGATGCTGTAGAAACACTAAGTAGAAACGTAGCAGAGCTATCTGTGTGCTGGGCAACTCTGCAACTGGAAGCTTGCATCCAGGAAGAGGGAGAAAGCAAAGGAGCAAAATTTATAAGGCAGAATTTGTAAACGTACTGATGTGTTTTAATTAATGGATGGGATTTGTTTTAAACTTTGGAAGCTTGTCTTTTCCTTTGTATTGGTTGATACCACCTCTCCTTACAAACCTTGGGTTTGGTGCTAATTTTCAGTTGAAAAAGCTTTGGGAAATGGAGGGCCTTAGTATATCTATAATTAGAAGAGCTGGTGGTGAGCTGCTGCTGAATGTCTGTTTTCTCCATGCAGGAGATGACCGTTTCCATTGATTTGTGACTTGTTGCCAACTGGAACTTTGTTCCTTTATTTCTTTCAAGGTGCTCTGAATGTCAGGATCCCCTCACTAACTGGTACTATGAGAAAGATGGGAAGCTGTACTGTCACAAAGACTACTGGGGGAAGTTTGGGGAATCTTGCCATGGCTGCTCTCTGCTGATGACTGGACCTGTGATGGTAAGGACTCTCTGAAGGACACCTGCCTGCCTGGAGGCAGGACATGCCTGCCTCCAACTCTTCAAACTTGGTTGGGAGTTGTCCTCTCTATTCAGATAACCAAATAAACTGAAGGTAATAGTCTCCTTGCTACTCTAATCTCTAATCAGAGATTAGAAATGAGGCATCTTGTAGATAAAGATTAATTTTGAACGGAGGTAGCTCCTAAAGGAGGGAGTTGTGAGGATCTGAAGCTTATGAACAAAGTAAGGTGCTGAAATGCACAGGCATGAGAAGTAGAAAGGTGATTAAGGGGATATCTCTTCTGTTTCTGTAGCACAGTGCTTCAGTGTCTCCATGGGGTGATTTTCCACCGCACTGCGGAGTTGAACCTCTCAGCTCAGGATAAGCAGCAGGTTCTGTCTTTGGGGAAGGTTGCCATCCAAGTCCCACCTGGACTGTGGCCAGAGTGGTTTTCTGGCTGATGGTGTCTTGAAGTAGTGTTAGCCTCAATTGCTTTGAAGCATTGAACTCTGCCTGCACAATATGGGGCTCATCTAAATGTTCCTCTTCTTGCCACAACCTTGTAAATATTTAACCTTTAAAACTGTCAAGAATGAAACATAACCATTGTTTTTCTAGGGCCCAAATAAAAGCAGCATGGTACTCAGTAGTATGGTTGCTACCTCAAAGGGAAGTACTGAGAAAAGTGCAGACAATTTCTCATTGCCTGCAGAAGTCTTTGCAAAATACTGTCAATAAGGGAAGTTCTCATAAAGAAAACTGAAAAACAGATCAATTAATAAAAATATTCTTTAAAGGTATTTTGTTGTCTCAGTTTCAGCTCGCTTTTTTTGTTTTTTTCCTGTCAGCTGGCTGGTAAAGTATCTGAATTTGTGCGTTGCCTGTTTGCCAAAAAAGCCCTTTCAGCTTTATTAATTCAGGCGTAACGTTAGTTATCTTGCCAAGAGCAACTGAACAGGAAGGTTTAATATCTTGTTTACTAGTCTGCAGCAGACTACCAACTATTTTTGATAGTTGAGCAGCTGCCAAATATAGCAGATGTTCCTGGGATGCAAGCTTTGCTTTGCGTGTTGACGTGTTTGTTTCAGAGAAGTTTTGCAAACAGGGTGCCAAGGATGGGGTTCAGGAAAGGTAGAATGGGCTAATATAACTCTCCAGCAAAAAACTGCCACTTGACTTTGAGATCTGAATGAGCGCATTAATTGGAGAGGAAAGCAGTAGTTGCATCTGCTGATGGATTTTGGCCCTACTAAGCTACTCCCTTTTCTGTCTGTAGGTGGCTGGCGAATACAAGTATCACCCCGAGTGCTTTGCTTGTATGAGCTGCAAAGTGATCATTGAAGATGGGGACACTTACGCACTCGTGCAACATTCCACTCTCTACTGGTAAGACGGAGCTGCACGCTTTGCCACAGAGTTGCTCCCTGCTGTATGTTTAAGCCATGTTTAGCTGGCTCAGCATGGTTCAGCCGAATGCTACACTAAGGAATGCCAGGAAGCTGCCTTTTGAGGGAGGGAGGAAGGAATGGTGTAAGCATTAAAAACTATAGCTTATGGTCAATGAGAGAACTTAGAAATGTGAGTTTGGCAGGGAGGGCTAGGACACTGCCGTAATGACTTTCTTCACTTCTTTTAGTGGAAAATGCCATAACCAGATTGTGCTGACACCGATGATAGAAAAACACTCCACTGAGTCTCTGCGTGAGCAGCTGCCTTATACGCTGACCCTCATCTCCATGCCGGCAGCTACTGATGGCAAGAGGGGGTTCTCCGTGTCTGTTGAAGGTGGCTGCTCCAGCTATGCCACTGGTGTCCAGGTGAAAGAGTGAGTATGACAAGGTTGTGTGCAAGGTACATGTCTGTGCAGAGGGAGCTGGTAAAAATTCTGCAGCACTGCTGTCCTGCCAGCTGCTTTAACTGCTGAGGGGATCTGTCTTGGCACAACAGGGACATATGTTGACTAATAGCCATTTGTGTTTGGTCTCCGTTTTGCTCTTGTGATGACCTTAATTGATAACTTTATTTCTCAGTGCTGTCTCCCTCACTGAATGCAAAACATTTGGCCAATTGTAATGGACTAACATTTTTTGCCATTGGGCAAATGAAGAGCTCTCCCCAAACCAGCTCAGACCTAAGCACTTGGTCTAAGGGTAGCTACCTGTGTTGGTAGATTAGCATTGTTTTATTTCAGAATACCAATATGAAGGGAAGCATCAGAGATCAAATATTTTTTATAATTTTGGCTAAACTGACTTCCCCCACACACTATAATTCCTGTGTTTAGAGTTAACAGGATGCACATCAGCCCAGATGTCCGAAACGCCATCCACCCTGCAGATCGTATCCTGGAGATTAATGGAGCTCCTATTCGTACATTACAGGTGGAGGAGGTGGGTAGAGTTCTGTTCTGAAGCCTCCTTCTCATCTGCCTTCCTATAGCTTTTCTGTTTCTCAGCACTGTTCTCCCCCCCTACATACAGTGTGTGTTCATAATACTCATGCTCACAGTAGGAATAAACATGAAGACAAGCTTTGCTACCCCTTCCAGCTGAAGAGGAAAATGTAACAGATGGAAATGCAATTAGGATGCAGTTCTGATTTTGCAGCATTCAAACATGAAGGGAGGTAATAAGAAAAGTGTAGGGCTATGACATCTCAGAGGACAGAGAGGCTGTGAAGACTCTTCATGTATTGCTAGTGAAGTCCGCTGTTCTGATCCTTTTAGAGGCACTTGCTAATAGACAAAAGCTCAGCTGATCCTAGGGATGAGTTTTTCCCATTGCAAAAAAAGTATTTGATTTGGTATTTACAAGTAAATACTTTATACAGATATCAGGTGATGCTGCAAGAGTGTAGTGAGACCACCATTACCTTCACTTCGCAAAGGTTTTATTTACTGTTGGTGCTGAAGAGAACATTAGGAGCACAATAGACATCTCTCACATAAATATCCATGTAGGTTTTGCAAAGCTGTTTTTTGCAGCACTGTTCAGGATGGAAGCTTGTGTAGTTTTTGAACGCTTCTTAGAGGGGAAAAAAAAAAAAAAAAAGTGTTTCATAGAATCACAGAATACCAGGTTGGAAGGGACCTCAAGGATCATCTGGTCCAACCTTTCTTGGCAAAAGCACAGTCTAGGCAAGATGGCCCAGCACCATGTCCAGCCGAATCTTAGAAGTCTCCAATGTTGGGGAATCTACCATTTTCCTGGGGAGATTATTCCAATGGCTGATTGTTATTGAGAAAAATTGTCCTCTTGTGTCCAATTGGAATCTCCCCAGGAGTAACTTGTACCATTACTCCTGTCTTTTCCATGTGACTCCTTGTAAAAAGGGAGTCTCCATCTTCTTTGTAGCCACCCTTTAAATACTGGAACACGGTGATAAGGTCTCCCCTAAGCCTTCGTTTCTCAAGGCTGAACAAACCCAGTTCTCTCAGCCTTTCCTCATGTGGCAGGCTTCCCAGTCCTTTGCTCATCTTTGTGGCCCTCCTCTGGACCCTCTCCAGCCTGTCCACATCTTTTTTTGTATAGGTCACTTGTAGCTGACCAGAAAGAAGAGAATTTGGATAGCATAAGGAACTTCTATGTTGCTAGTTTGATATGTCTGGTAGACAGCTGTGGTGCATGCAGCTAAACCACAACTATGGAGTGATCTCACTGAACTCTCTACTCTCATTCCTGAGGGGCATTCTGCTGTGTCTCCTCTATCTCCTGTCATTTGTGTTCCTCCTGTCTGCTATCATCCTGTCCTTTGGTTTGATTTCAGGTGGAGGAACTGATTCGCAAGACAAGCCAGACACTTCAGCTGCTGATAGAGCACGACCCTGTCTCGCAGCGCTTAGACAGGCTTCGTTTGGACTCCCGTCTCCCCACCCACATAAAGCCGCCCATTTCCCCACGCTCCCTCTCTCCACTGGACATCAAGGAGAATCTGGAAGGAACGCTCCGACGGCGCTCCCTCAGGTAAAGACTTGGAAGCGCTGCCTCTGACCTAGCTTGCCTTTGCCCTGTGCTACCTGGCTGGGCTGCTCTGTGCCTAGGCCTTGCGATTGCAAATGACTGCAGAGACACGACTCAGCTCTGATATGAGCCCTGGTATGAACCACTGGCGAAGCAGCCGAGAGCTTTAGATCCTGCTATTGACGTGTACTCTCTCCATTCCCTTTCAGGATGGCAAACTTTCCTTAATAAAAATAAGGACCTCTATTTTTAACATAGAAAAGCTACTAAGTTTTACAGTTAGAAAATGTAAAGGTCAGATTTTTACCACCCTTAAATGGCTGGGGAAGAACATGTCCCTAAAGGGAATATGGCTGAGACCTGGGACTTGGGAAAAATCTTGTCTTCCTAGGCTGGAGCACTCAGTTGCTCATTTAGTCATTTACCAGTATTTTAACATTTGTTTAGAGATAGCAAGTGCTGCATCTTCACAGCTTCCTCCTCCTGTTCACAGAGCTCCACTTCTGAGTGACAGTGCAGTAGATGTGGTGGTGTTAGGCAGCTCTGATTTGGAAGCTGCTCTAGGTTTCTAAAGAGCTTCTATGGTGCTGGGAGAGCATCTGGCTTTTGAGATATGAAAAGCACCAAAGCACATCTATAAACTGGTCCCTTAGGAGCTAATGATGGGATATGCTGGAGTAAAAGTTTCCTAGCAGCTTCCCTGATCTTCCCGTCTCCTTTGTTTTCTAGGCGAAGTAACAGCATTTCTAAGTCTCCTGGCCCCAGTTCTCCAAAGGAACCGCTCCTTCTGAGCCGTGACATCAGTCGTTCTGAATCCCTACGTTCTTCTTCTAGCTGCTCCCAGCAAATCTTCCGGCCCTGTGACCTGATTCATGGCGAAGTACTAGGAAAAGGATTTTTTGGACAAGCAATCAAGGTGAGGGAGGTCCCCAAACATTCATCATTTACCTTGATTACAGCAGTGTCTGCCTATCTCGGGATCCTTTGCCACTGTCTCGGTGGCCTTTGCCCTGCTGATAGTGATCGGTCTTGGAACTCACCTGGTTTGCTCAGTGAGATCCATTTCTCTGTTTCATTCCCTGACCGTGAGCGTCTCTGGCTGCAGGCGGTTTTGACTTTGTCCCCTTTGAATGTCAACCTTGGCCATACATACTCATCTCCTGAGTTAGACTTAGAGCTCCAGAGTGCCTGTGTCACAGCAGCTACCTGGGTGAGGTGGGGAGAATGGGGAACAAGCTACACTTTCTCTTACGAGCATCTGTCTTATGAATAGGTGCATTCAACCCCAGTACAGCATTTCTTACCCACCCTTAGTGTCGCATGCTTGGGGGTTTGCCAGGCTGATGTAGTGACTGTCTCTGAACCCCCAGCAGCGCCTAAATGGCTTGTCAGTGTGGTGGTAGTGGTCAGGTCTTGCATGACTCTCACAATTAAAATCTCCATTAATAGCAGTTCTCTTGTATTTAAGCTCTCTGGTCTTGAGTGGGGATGCTTCAGCAGCTCCTATCCTGGCATCCCTCACAGCATCAGGGGCAGCTTCTTCTGCCTTACTAAGGTGCTGTGAGCTGCTCAGTACTCAGATTGCTGTTCACCATATTATGGGACCTCTCTCCTTACACCTGTATAAACTTCAGGTGTCCAGCCACCATATTCATCTCATGCTTCCATGGGAGGTGGTGAGCCAGTACTACAAACCCAATGCTTTTGATCCATACTAATGAGCATATTTCTCTTCTCCTCTGCTCATAGAGAAATAACAGGTCCAGGTAAGCGGAACCTTTCCTCTGTCGCATGCTTTTGTCATCTGCGTCCCCACAGTTAATGGCACAAAGGCATTTCTTTTCTGCTCAAAGTACCTGATAGCCATCCTGTTCTGGTGCATGCTCTGGGAGTTAAAATTGCCCTCTTGGAGTTTCATGATGACACTTGTTTCAGTTTTGCTGGTATGTCAGCTTAAGAATTCCACTTAGCCTTGTCTTGTCTTTGTCTCTTCACTTCCCTTTATCTTTGGGTATTAGATGTTCCTGGCTTTCATGTCCCTGGCTGAAATGTGTAGTGTTTCCTGGCTCGCTACTTGTATATGGATGCTTGATTTCAGATGGGAGCAGAAGATATTGTACTCTTGCTTCTGTTGTGTTTATTCCATGCGTTTGTATTCCACCTATATCAGCCTTGCTATGTCCCATGGTTCCAAACAGAACTAGTGTGCCACAGTGTTTGCAAGAGCTCATAAGCTTCCTAAATATTATAACTGGGTCTTGTGTTCTGGACTGCAGCCCTGGAGGTTTTCTGGAAGGCTTTTTATTTTAAAGGGTACGAGGCAAAAAAGTGACACCTTTTTTGAGCTTCAGATTGACTGTTTTTCATGCAACAAGTACTGTATCTGGTCAGAATAGTTTCCTCCTGTTCCTAGAGAGAAGGTGGTTGTTTAGTTACCTGGAGATCTTAGGGAGACAGAGCTGTCCAAGTTAAGCAACTGAAGGGCAGAGGATTTCCAGGAAAACCTGCTTATCAGAATTTGGACCCTTTCTACTCACTCATGCACTGTATGCAAGCAAGGCAGAGCTGGTTAAAAGAAACCTCTAGAACACAGCAAAATGCCAGGAACTAGTTGGATACAGGCAAACAGCTTTCCATGTCAAAAGCCAGGAAACTTATCACCTGATGTTTATGGTGGATTTGTGTGTTTGCCACCATTCTGGGACATTCCTTGCAGGTAGCAATACACTGCTCCCAAGGAGCATGGTAAAATAATTGCTTCCTGCCTTAACTTAACTGAGCAGCCTGTACACCCCAGTTCCGCTTGCACTTGCACGTGAGTGTGTTTGATAAGCTCATCAGAAACCATCAGGCTTCAGAGTCCCCATAAAACCAAAGCATGTAGTAATGTAGTTTTGGGTTGTTTGGTTTGGTTTCTGATGCAAGTGAATGTTGATTCCTTCGCTGATACAGAATGTAGTGGCTAGGGTCTGTGTACAAAATGTGAGCATCACGCTGGGCAAGTACTTTCTGTAAGGGAACTTGAGGCATGCACAAGTATGGAACTGATGCCTTCAGAGGCTTTGACAGCCTGTACGCATGCTCAGCCCTATGCTACCTAAAATAGAGACTTCAGCTCTGGTTCTTGGGATGCTGTCGATCTCTTGGTATGATCCTCTGTCAGCTTTAGGTAGTTTCTATTTCATGTACAGAGTCTTTGCTGAATTCTGAAAGGAGAAATTTTACGCAGTTTTCTGCAGATCGCTGGGCTCTGAATTTTCTCCCATCTATATTCCTCTCTGGATGGAGGGGAATGTTACCCTCTCTTTCAGAAGAGTTGCAAGAGCATTGGAGCTATGTATTCTTGAACCTTGCCTGTAGTTGTGGTTTCTGTTTCCACCAGGTGACTCACAAAGCAACAGGAAAGGTGATGGTGATGAAAGAGCTGATTCGCTGTGATGAGGAAACACAGAAGACTTTCTTGACAGAGGTAGGAGCAAGATTTCTAAAAGCTTCTGAGCCAGTACTGTGGTGGAACTCTCTTCCATCTGCTCCAGAGAGAGAGCGATCATGCCAGCAACCTGGCAGGAATCAAGGCACTGAGGAGGGAGACATCACACGGGGAAAAGCTGACATGAGCTGAATGTTTGCTGCAGTGAAGTGTGACTCACACTGAGCAATAGACATGGCTTCAGCTCCCAGCTCATTAATTTTTCAATGATAAAAAGCAGTCTGAGTCTGAGGCAAATTGAACTGTGCAATACATAAAGGATTTATCCCTTGAGCCTTGTGCATAAATACAAATAACAAGGGCCTATATCTGTAAGATATTTAAGACTCCTGCTGTATTTAAGCTAAACTATTTTCTTGGTGGCTGCCTACCATGTTTTTCAAAGTCAGATTTAGCTTAAAGGCAGCTCCCTAAACACCTGACGCTGCTATTCTGGCCCTGACACATGCAATATGGACCAGATAGCTGCCCTGGAGAGCTCCCGTCTCTTAAAAGTTAGCCAAACTCAGGGGTGCTCTCCTTAAAGACTAAGATCAGGTTAATTGCACAGTGTGAAAATGAAGAGGCAACAGTTAATTGACTGCCTTAAGGTTGGGGTTTGAGTGCTGGAGGGGACCTCCAGCATTGGAGTGCTTGTCACCACAGAGCAGATCTGTCAGGACTTGTTCCATTCTCTTCTTTGGGCGGGCGTGTCTCTGCTTCCCAGGTGAAAGTGATGCGCAGCCTGGATCACCCCAATGTGCTGAAGTTCATTGGTGTACTGTACAAGGACAAGAAGCTGAATCTCCTCACTGAGTACATTGAGGGGGGCACCCTGAAGGACTTCCTCCGCAATGCGGTGAGTATGGAAGCCTGGTAGACCTCTACTCAATGAGGTTGACAGTGTGTTGTTGGTTGTACCAGCCTTACAGTGCTTGTTGTTAGCGCTCTCCTTTGGAGCTGTGTGAAAAAGCTGCTTCTTAGCTGTGGGTGGCCTGAGGCAGGAAGCGCTTGGGGCTGTATCATCTTTCTCTGACTGCTCTAAGAGTCCTGTCACTGAGGAATTTTGGTCACCAGCTGGCTGGTAAGATAGTCCCTGACCATTGAGGACTTGTCTTTCAGGACCCGTTTCCCTGGCAGCAGAAGGTCAGCTTTGCCAAAGGAATTGCCTCTGGAATGGTGAGTCGGACTGTCCCTTCATCACAGAGCAAACCTCCAGGGTCAGGGTTAGCTGCTTCAGCAGGGTGCTGTATAAGGGGTTGTGGATGCTGCCTGACTACTAGCATCTGTTTGTTGAGGTCTGTAAATGTGAAGGGACATATTCACCTGGGAACCCCTAACACCAAGTTTTCTCACTCTGTTCCAGGCTTATTTGCACTCCATGTGCATCATACACAGAGACCTGAATTCCCACAACTGCCTAATCAAGTTGGTGAGTTACACCTCTCTTCCCCACAGCATGCTGCTCCCCTCCTTGTCATCCTCCTCCCTTGGTTTTCTCCACATGATGTTCCCTCTTTTGTCAGGGTGGAACTGATTTGAGAGCGGCTTTTACTGCCCTAAACAAGGGAGCTTCATCTTCATATAGGATTTTCCATACTGATCTAGCTTTCACTGTTTCGTCATTCTGTTCTCTTACCCCCTTTCCTGTGGTAGTATCGCCTATTAACAGTCACATTATGAGAGTTAGTACAGCTCTGTTCCTTATCTGAGCTATGAAATGTTCTCTACAGCTGCTTCTGTTCTTTCAACCACTTGATGACTTTTTTTATTGGCAGTCAGGATTCAGACAAGTGTGCTGGTGTGTGCACATGTGTGTGCTCTCTCTTTTTGAAATGCTAGGTCACAAGATTCTTGTGTAGCTTCATTCCCTCAAGCCTTGCCGTTGTTCATTTGGCTGGAATATGAGATTATTATGTGGGCTTCAAAAGACCCAGGATGAAAGTCTAAGTTAATTCCTGGCTGCGTAGAATAGGAAGGTCTGAAAGGAAAGGTCCAGGTTTGCCCTGGCAAGTGTAGCCCAATTGATGGGATTAGTGTTAGCGACCGCACAGAAATGAAGAGAGGAAATGACGAGTTGGGATTGTGATTTGTGTGTCTTACACCTGTCTAGACAGCTTGCTACACTTACCTGGCTGCAGGAAACCTTGATAGTCACCCTTACAGTGTAGCAACAGGAATTGCAGCCTCTTTGCTCCTGAAAGGAGCTGAGAGGAATCAGTGGCTTGTACTAAATCCCTTGTGTAGGATAAGACAGTGGTGGTGGCTGACTTCGGTCTGTCTCGGCTGATTGTGGAGGAAAGAAAAAAGCCCACTTTGGAGAAGCCATCTGCCAAGAAACGAACCCTACGCAAGAGTGACAGGAAGAAGCGCTACACGGTGGTTGGCAACCCATACTGGATGGCCCCAGAGATGCTAAATGGTAAGATACCGATACCAGGGTGCAGGTGAGGAGACAGCCTGTGGCAAGGTATAGGGATGATAGGATTACTGAAAGCTTCTGGGCCCTAGTAACAATTAAACCTATTAGAGCCTATGGTTTTAGACCTGCTAATATGCAAGCTTATTTATACACACAGGTACCCTATCTGCACTTCTTTTGCAGTACTTGACCTGCTAAGCCTTTGTACCAGCCGAGGTAATGTTTCTGGCTTGACAGCAGGATTCTTCAGGAGGGCAACAGACCTAAACTTGCTATGATCCAGATAACAGGGAAGACAAAAGAGGCCTGAAATAAGACTGAACCTGAGATCAATTTCTGTTATAGCCTCATGCTTTGGAACTGCCCCTTGAGACAGGGAATCTATAAACTCCAGGATGAGGCTTATGTGTGCTGTTGCGTAGATCCAGGGAGAAGCCATCTGCTGCCAGGTTTGCTGAAGTCTCAGGATTGGGGTGGGAGTTGTCCAAGTGCAGGGAAATCTGGTTTTTTGGCATGCAGCCCTTGGTTGCATTAAAGATGAACTATGTCCCTTAGGGGAAAAACTGCCCCTGCAGGAGTTGACGTAAGAGTGAAATACAGTGGATACAATTTCCTCCTAATGAGCAGGTCTGTCTGACCAGGTCAGACAGTTTGCCTGGCTACGATATCAGTATTGTCCAACATAGTCCACCAAGGAAGGGAGGACTGGGCTCTTCTCCCCCAGCTCAACTTTTCTCCATATTGCTTTCTTGTGTGCTGTTCTGTTTTCTTTCTCTCAAGGCCTACAGGCCCTGCTGGAGTCTGAGGCTGCTTCTCGGAGCCTGTCTCAGACCTGGCATTTGTCAAGAGAACAGCAAGAGCATAGTCTGACATCACCTCTGAAAGCAAGGCTGTTTACCAGATATTGGCTTGGGAGGGGTGTGTCTAAGCAGAGAATGGCATGCTGGAGCCAGTCTGCTTTCGCAGATTCAAAGCACTGCTAGCGTGTAATTTATTATCTCTGCAGTCACTGCAGCAGGGACTGGGCACTCGCTCGCTGCTGGGGAAGCTGAACACTGACAGTGCACTGTAGAGATGCACTAGAACAGCAGTCAATGGGAATGGGCAGAAGCTTTCCAGTTATCCTTAGCGTTTGCTCAGACCTCTGATATACCAGGCTTCCCTGTGTTGTCCTGTAATTCCCCAGCAGAAGAAAGAAGCGGTGTTAATATGTGATGGCAGTGTACAGGAAGATGCAGTTGGTATACATATCTTGGGGCAACTGACCCTGCTCAGATTTAAGCCTTGCTTTGTCTCCTGTTTTAGGGCCCTCCAAGGAATAGGCTTAGTTAAGCTTTGGACTGGCAGCTCCTGGAATAGCTGGATGGGGAACTGCCTCTCACAGAGCTGAATGTCTTGTGTTTCCTGCAGGACAGAGCTACGATGAGACAGTGGACATCTTTTCATTTGGGATTGTTCTCTGTGAGGTAAGACCAGGATGTTACATGGCATCTATAACGGACTTCTTCCCCGTTGCCACCTCCTTGCACATGCTGCATCAGCCAGTTCTCTTGTGTCTGAGTGTGCAGTCTGTGACCTAACAGCGTGGTGAATTAGGCTGGGAGTACAAGCTTACCCTGCCCTCTGCTCCCTCAAGGAAGATAACTGTCTTGTAACTTTTTGGTCCCAGAGAGAGTTTCTTCCTGGACTGAAAGAAATGCAGAGGTTCCTCCTGGACTGAGAGAAGCTGTAAAAAAGTCCAACAAGTTCTGACTGAGCCCTGGTATCCATTTGAAAGCAGACATATTCCCTAAAACTGTGATACTTTTTTATTTTTCTTTTTCTACTGCCTCATTAAAAGAACAATCACCTTTATAATCTCAGCAAATTCAGGGCCTCCACTGGGGATGGCCTTTCACTTCAAAGAAGGGGAAACTGAAACCTCTTTGCAGGTCGATTAATGAAGCTTGCACCCTGAAGTCTGTTAGCTTAGTTTATTTCTGAGCCAATGCACAGTCTTACTCTTTTATCAGGCTTTTCTGTCTGCAGAGCAAAGAGCACCACTCAAAAGCTGCAAGGTATTTTCAGTTTAAAAGGTGTGTAAGACTGGAAATACAGATGAAAGGTGGGGTGTTATGTGTATGGGTAACACAGCAGTTACAGGAACACCAGGGAGACCAGCACAGTTTCATCTTCAGTGTTTGGATGAAGGGGACAAAGAAAATATCTGTGCATAAATCTTTGTGGTCTCATCTGGTGCTCTGTTTACACTTGGCCCTCCTCTCAGAGAATGTTGTGGTTGTGAGTGATAGATTTAGGAACTTGAAAAATCTGTATGTGGGATTAAAACAATTGTTTCAACTATAGAAAAAAGACAAATAAAGGGGTAGTAGCATACGAACATTTGTCACCAAAATAAAGATGCTAAAAAAAGAAGTTACACACTCAAACAGATAAGGAAATAACCCTGACAAAATACATAATGGGCGTTCCACTGTCTAGTTACAGGATGTGGTTGTCCTGCTGAGTTATTGACATAGAAAAGCCTGGGTGGTTATAAATAACACCCTTCTTGTGATACGCGATGAGGCTTTAAACTTAATACTCTTCCCCATGTGAGAGTTTGTATTGACATTGACCTTGTCTGAGTCCAGATCACCCCACAGCTCCCGCTGTGGGTTCCTTCCCTCTTACTTACACTTGTGCTGGAGGTGGTGAGTGCGCCTCAGCAGGGTAGGTGGTGAGCACTGGGATGTTTGAGTGCTGGGGCAGTGCTTCTCCCTGTTCCACCCAGCCCTTTCCTCTACCGGCTCTCGCCTGCAACCTCCTGGGCATTGGTTATGGCTGTTCTTCTCTCTGCCCCTATCTTCTGGCTGTGGGTGGGGTTGAATCTGCCAGTAACAAAGCAACTCAGAATTTGTGGTGCTGTTGACTTCGCAGCATCGTTTTGGACAGGCTCCATAGAGAGAGGAGCTTTGCTGGTGGTGTGAGAGGGTAGAGATGGGATGGTGATGCAGGTCGTGTTGATTACCTGCGATCAGGAGGGGCTGCATCATCCCCAGCAGCGAGACACTGTCGACCTCTCTGGCAGGTGCACATCATCCTGTATCTCCTAGCAGAGACCCTGGGGCGGAAGAGAAGGTGTCTGGGCCTTCCTTCACAACAGTGGCCACATCACCAGGTCTTGGAAAAGTTTCATGTGAAGTTTGTCTGTATGCAGTGCCTTGCTCATTGCCTTGTGCAACTAGTCCCATTGGAAAGGAGGAACAGTGTTTCTGCTCTTTCCCTTTCACCATAATACTTTGAAGGAGCCCCTGCCTGATGCCAAAGTTCCCTGTTTATTAACACTCTGGAAGTGTTGCTGTACTTAAGTGCTGCTCTCATTTTTCCCTAGATCATAGGCCAGGTGTATGCTGACCCGGACTGTCTCCCACGCACACTGGATTTTGGCCTTAATGTCAAGCTGTTCTGGGAGAAGTTTGTTCCTGCTGACTGCCCTCCAGCCTTTTTCCCTCTGGCTGCTATTTGCTGCAGACTGGAACCAGAGAGCAGGTAGGTTTGGGGTCTGGAGGACTCCTCTTTGTAAGCCTGGAGGATGTGTCTGTATCCCCTTAGTGGAAGGATTGCTTTGCACAGAGGGTGGACGAGGGCTGTACTCCAACCTTCTATAGGAATGCTCAAAGGCTTCCATGTGAGGAGAGACTAAAGACTCCTCAGCTTGGGAAAGAGACCGCTGTACATGGTGGAGGTCTCTGAAACAATTTATGAGACAGAGAGGGTAAGGGAGGAGCGATTGTTCAGGGTTTCTCACGTACAAAAAGTAGGGGCAGACCTTGGCAGCAGCTCTGAAAGGTGAATGCTTCATTTGTGAAACTTGTAGCTTCAGAACAGTGTTGATGCCACGTGGGTTCCAAAAAAGCCGGACCTCCCTGGTCATTGGCTTTAAAAACGGGTAGCCCAGACAGATGGGATCTTTGCAATCTCGGAAGCTGAATGGGGGAGGGATCATGTCCCTGCTCACACCTCTGTGCATGGGACAGCGGCCTGGATGGATGACTGGCTTAGCCTTTCCAGATGCTGTTCTGCTTCCTCTTTCCCACTCACATTTCCTCACTGCTGCTTCTAGGCCCCCTTTTTCCAAGCTGGAAGATTCCTTTGAAGCTCTCTCTCTCTACCTGGGAGAACTTGCTATCCCCCTTCCATCTGAGCTGGAGGAGCTGGACCACAACGTGGGTGTGCAGTATGGACTGAACCGTGACAAGCTACCTGAAAACACAACCTAGTCAGCTCATCCCGCTGCCTGCACCACTTCCATTGGAGTCGAGATGAGTGACAGGGAGGGAGATGCACTTCAGCCACTTCC
The DNA here is from genome assembly GCF_026419915.1 of Harpia harpyja. Lineage (NCBI taxonomy): Eukaryota > Metazoa > Chordata > Aves > Accipitriformes > Accipitridae > Harpia > Harpia harpyja. The sequence continues at coordinate 42,721,147 of NC_068948.1, read as the reverse complement.
AGGGCATTAATGGGGCACCATGCTGTGCGTTTGCTGCATTGCCTCTCTCTCCCCACCCAACACCCCTCCTCTTGGACATCCTGATTCACTGTGGATTTCTGGCATGTTTCAGAAGCAAAAAGGGCCGTTTCCTGCCAACTGCACCTAGGAAAGCTGCTCAACACTATTTTCTGGCTTGAGAAATGTTTCTCTGGCCTTTTCAGGCTTCTTTACTGTGGTGCCTTAGAACTTGGCTGCAAGCTGTGAAGTCACCCTGGCCTGTCTGCCAGGGAGGGAATTGCTATAGGAGACTCCTGGGCAAGGACCAGCACTTCTGGAACTGCTTCTCCCACTGACTACCCTGCTCAGAAAGCTGGGGAAATTGGATATCCAGTAAAAGGCCCCACCAGGACAGCGTGCGTGTGTATGTTTGTGCATGTGTTTTCCAGAACAACCCACTGAGATTTTGGCCTCCAGTGTGCATCAGGGGAGGGAGTGAAAAGCCCCAGGAACTGAGCAGCTCTCCTGAACTACCTTGTCTGTGGGGAAGAGTGTATGAATTTTTGTTTTGGTTTTGTGGGTTTTTTGACTCCTCTGTCTCTGAATACCTCCAAAAGCCTGCCTAGAAACACTAAGACTGAGCTCTGCTTGCCCTTCCTGATGGTGAACAAGGCAGGCAGCAAATGAGCCATGTGAGCATCTTCAGACCCTGAGCCTGCACAGTGAGTTTGCCTGCCCAAGAACCTTAACCTTGGTGAAAGTATTTGAATCTGAGTGTGTAGAACTATACTAGGCACTGGCTGTGGACATCCCTGGAGTGCTGAAGCTGCTTGAGCCCTTGGTCTGTGGACATGAAGTGGCAGAAAGTGCTCTTCAGAAAGCTGAAGGTCTGAAGCGACTCAGACTTTGTGCATGGACAATGGCAAAGGGGGACATGCCCAAGGTTACTTAAAGGATTGACTTGTTATGAACAGAAAAGTGCTGGAGAATGTCCCATCCTCCCAGGAGTGGCAGCTGGAGAACTAATAATTCAGTTGCCATTACCTCATCCTTTCCTGCAGGCTGTGCAAGTTGTTCCCTTTGAAGGTCCTTCTTGCAGCTGCTGCTGCAGCACCTGAGCTGATTCTCCAAGCAGAAACTTTCCTCAGGGTCATTCCCTGCTTTTGGGGAGAAAAAAGGGCTTGGAGTCATTGGGAGGTGGGTGGGGGTGTATTTTCTTCCAGCACTTCTCTCCTTCCTCCTTCAGTGGGAGAAGGAAGAAAGCTACTGCTGTAGTAGCTCATGTGGTTGGTAGAATGGAACAAAAAGCTGGCTCAAGTCCTGCTCTTAAGTTTCGCAAACATCTTGGTTAAACTGGATTTTTAGTGTGCTCCTTTCTCCCCTCCTCCCTGTGGTATTGAATGGTGGGGAATGGGTGTTAGTCTTTGCTGTTACTTTGATTTCCGCCCCCTACCCATGACTTTAAACTATTACGTAAAATAACATGGGACCAGCCATCACCTCACAAAAGGTGTGTGTGGGGCGGGGTGTTTTTAGTCTGTGTAGTGGTGTTTTAAAAACACTGGGGGCTCCCTGTGCTGTGAGTCAGTGGAGGAGCCTCTCTAAACTGGGTCCAGTGGATTCAGGATTGTTAATAGGATTTGCCCTTTCTTTCCCTCTCCCAGGCTGGTTTGTGAGGGGACCCCTGAAGGGGGGAGTCCTGGGTGATGTGTGGGTGGGGTTTATGAACTGTGATTTGCACAGCTCCATGTTCTAACTAAATTAAAAAGCAGTAAATGTATGCTATGAAAACAAGACTTCGTTGTCTCTGTGCTACATAAAGCAGGAAGCTGTAACTTTCTTTGGTTTCTACTGTTGTGACAAAATGGTAACATCAAAACTGCACAGATGAGGTATCATCTAGAACTCCCTTTCTTGAGCCAAAGGGCTCTGCCACATTTACAGAACTACAGAAACACAGTGCAAGTGCTCTATAGTACTATTTACCTGGAGTGATGGAAATGGAAGAAGTTGTCAAGGTTGGTTGGTTGGTGGGGTTTTTTAAGGGTGGACAGGAGTCAGCAGAACATGGAGCCTCTCTCCATTTTCCTTTTCTGATCCAGGGATAAAAATACAGCCTGTTCTTAGAAACCTCTTATTCTGAAATACGTAGTTCAAGGGGCATTTGTTAAGGCAATGACTGAACAAAAATGCTAGCTATGTCAGTGCCCCCTGTAACCTGCTGTGCTCTGTCTCCATCATGCTTTCCAGTGGAAGGCCCCGAGGGATGGAGCTGCTGCTGAGCAGCCCCAAAGCAGAACTGACCTGTGCCAGTGCAGGAAGGCGCTGTAACTGAGAGCATCTTCTCACGGGCCAGCCTGCTTAGTCAGCGCAGCTCACACACCCGCAGCTGCTTTTCAGGAACGGTGTCCCCGTCCAAGACTAGCTGCTGGCAGCAAGGAGGTAAGCTCCATGGCCCTTGTCAGTGCTGGTGAATGAAGGCACTGCTAGTAGGGATTTACCTTTTGGGCCTGGCAAACTGAAGTGGCATCTTCCCTTCTCCTCAATTCGAAGTCTGCAACAGGCAAAAGGATGCTGCTCTAGCAGGAGGAATGTACAGATGAGTCACAGTCCACACAGGTCTACAGAGCATTTTTCTTTTAAGCTTTAATACAAGGTAGCACAATCTGCACCTTCTCATAATGAGGTATTTAAAACATTTTACAAAGAAATGGTATTCAAAGGCATTTAAAAATAAAATGTTTCCCTTTTCTGAATCAAACGTTAACACTAAAACCCCTGCTGCCAAGTGCTGCTCCCTGTTAGGCCCACAGCTATAAAGCAGATGGCTAGAAAACTTACTTGAATGGCTTGAATCCCCTGAGGTGGGGATGGATGTTTCCCTGAACTGGCCTTGCCTTCGTGCTGTTTGGGAGACACTGCAGCAACCATCCCTTCCAAACCCCCTGAAATGCTAATAAAAGTTGTTACAAAACCTCTCTAACAGGGCCAGGCTCTGTAAGCAAGTAGTCTTGCTGCACAAGCTGAGTGTGTGTGAAGGAGGCTGGGCCAGAAGCCATGCTGTAACTTTGGGATCTTGAAAGAGCAGCTGCCCTGTCCTGCCCTTAGAGCAAGAGCTGCTATATCATGGTCAGGGTGACCTCCACAGCTGGCTTGGCCACTCTGTCCAGAGCTGGCTCTGTAGAAAGCCAAGGGAATTCGGAAGAGGATGTTATCTATCCTCTCCACAACTATCTACTGCTGGCCTTTGGTCTCCTGATCTGTGTAATTAAGTGAGCAGGAGGCACAGACCACCTGGACACCTACAACTGTGGCTGTGCGTGTAGCACCACAGAGGAATGGAGATGTGGCCACAGCCCTGGAAGACCTGGATTTGTCAAGAGCTTGAGAAGAGCTTTTCCAAATTGACACGGGCTAAACATACCGCTCCTGGCCAAAGCCATCCCTCAAATAAACTCTTCCTTGGAAAAAAAACTTGATCCAGTAGCAGAATTCTGGACAGTGTCTCTAGCTCTCAGCCACTAAAGCAAAAAGGCAGGAACTATAATCAGAGTGTAATTATCTAGCTAAGTCTGACATGAAGCTCCCCTCAGTCCCTGCAGTACTGCTCCCTCCTGGGGTTCCAGGCTGAAACTTAAGTAACAGTGCACACCATTAAATAGGAAAGGAACAGAAAAAGAGGAAGCCAAAACCACACTCTGGGCTATGGGATCTGTGGCCAGTTATGAGCCTGGCCCGTCATCCCCCCCAGCTCCTTGGCACGCCATGGAGATAGGTGGGAGGAAGCGGCAGGGTCCACCACACCAGTCCCCAGCTGGTCATGCACTGAATGGTGCCCCTCAAACAGATCGTGATGAATAGCCCATTGTTCTGTCCCTCTGCATCACCTTCATCTGGCTTTCATCAAAAAGAAAACAAAATAGAAATGAACACACACAACCCCCGCACTCACAGTGGGAAGCTGGAGGCTTTGCTCAGCCTGTATTGCTCCTGCCTGAGCTGCTCAGGCACCAGGAGTACCCGCCTGCCCCATGAGCGGGCCACTGCCGTCATGCGTGTCCTCCACAGGTGTCTGGTTGGTGTGCACCACGATTGTGTTCTCATCTACAAGCTCGCAGGCAGGATTGGTGAACGCTGAGAGTGGCAGCGTGATGCGCTGCATTTCACGCTCATAAACTTTCTGTTCATGCTTTTCCTTCAGGTCTTTCCCCCTAGATTAAAAAAAAAGCAACACACGTACGTGCATGGAGTGAGTGCCACTGCTTGGAGGCAGAGTCTCTCTCAGTAAAGGTGATATAGTAGAAAAGAAGGGACTCTGCTCTTGAAGAAACATGTTTCAGCTACGTACAAAGGGCCAGAAACGTTCCCTACTGTAAGCAGAGGACCCCATCTGAGCATCTTTTAAAAACTAGCAGCCAAGTGAAGTCTGTCCCTCCCTCATAAACTGGCTTATTCACTGACATTGCTATTGATAAATGATGACTCCAAAGCCCAGCTTCTCCTTCAAACCATGGAGCGGACAAAGTTTCCTTATACCTTATAGTCCCGCAGCACTGCCTGGTGCAGGCCCAGGGGAGCAGTGAGACAGCACAGAGCCCAGTGCTGTGGAAAAGAGCTTCCGTAACCTGTTTCATCTGATAGAAACAAATACCAGAGGTGGTGACAGATTCTGCCTTTTGTTGCAGCAAACAAACCTGTGTAGCAAATTAAGCTGTTCCTGAAAGTATTAAAGCTTACTGCAGAGCTGGCCCTGCCTTCTGCTGCTGCAGCTAACAACTTAATACTACGACCAGCTCCTCAAACCTACCTCAGTCTTCAGCCTGTTGCTAAGGGAGGCAACACCTCTGTAATTTGTACTGAGGAAGAACTGCCTTGCTTTAAAAATGGATGGCATTAATAGCGCATTGTCTCCAGAAAAGCTATGTATACCAAAAGCTACTAGACCCATTAAAGGTTTCTCACCACACCTACCCAAACCTGCCAGCTTGCACATGCAATTTTGAGAGCAAGGCAAGAAGAGAGAGACAGTAAAACCTGCACTGCAGCCCTGCCATGAGCTTTCTGGGATTGAAGAAGCAGAGCTGGATTTGGACAAATTGGTCTATTGCTTCTTCCACTGAAGATAAGAGTGAGGTGGGACAGGCACCACTCACTCCTGCTGGGGCTCGTGATCCCAACCAGGCAGAGCTGCTGGGGTTTCCTGTCAGCACATAAGCATTTTGGCTGCTTTTCAAAGCTGCCTACGAGCGTGCAGCAGTGGCTGCCGTTCCTGCCAGCACACGAGACGGCATTCTCTGAAGTGACACCTCAAATCAGATTCCTCGACAAGCAGCGCTCTCTGTTTTGCCCCTTATGTAACACTCCTCCCTCTGTTTTTTTTTCTGTCGGCATTTATTATAAACACTTACATAAGGACATGTCCCAGCTTGGGAAAGGGCTCCTTCTGCTTGGTTGTGTCAGACTGCTGTCAAACAGCCAAAATACAGAACAAACCCTCCCAGAGAAGGGAGCCTGGGCCTTCATTTGCTGCAGCGACATTCACTGCTATTTGTTAATCCTGCCCTGTCTCTTACAGCTAAGCTGCTTGCTATTACCACTAACTTCAAACGCTGCTGAGCTAGAAACATTTCTGTCCACCACAGTGAAGTGGCTGAACAAATCATAACTTAAAGGTGAATCAAAACTGACCTTAAAGTGTACAGAAGCCTTGGTAAAATGAACTTTGACAAAAAAAAGCGCTACTTTGTATTCAGCTTCATAGGATGCAATGCACGAGTGGCAAAGAATTTGCCAATTGTTTGTCTTCTAAAGCTAGCTAGATGAGAGAAACCAGGGGAACAGGTGGCCTCCTAGAAGGACTGTTCTTTTTCTGATCACAAAAGACACTTCTGCGAGGGCTCCTGGGATCTGCTCTCTCCAGCTCTTACGTAAAATTCAGCTCCCCAGATGCATCTGAGAAAGCCATATCAAGACACACATGCGCACACACACACACACAAAAACAATAAATAAAGAGGGCAGTTTGAAACTTTAAATGGGACAGAATACCACATTGATGGGTGAAATTGAGAAGAATGAGATTAACTCTGAAATGGTTCTTTCCTCAGTGCGACAAGCATGATGTGCTATATCAAAACATATGCTTCTATCTGCCTTTTCACTGGGATATGGTTGGGTCTGCAGGTACTCAGACATTCCTGCTCTATATACGTTACTTCATGCCTACACCAGCTTTTGGACAAAGAATAGCCACTGACCTCTTATAGATGTATCCCAGGACAATGCCAGCTCCGATAGCAATGATTATCACCATCATGATCAGCCCCAGCACATACCCTGCGAAGAGAGAAAGGAAAGAGACAAAATTAGAGGCAGTAGACCCAGCTATAGCATTGCTTCCAGAGCCTCAAAACAAATCCATCCTGCCAGAATTACAGGAATGGATCCATCACATGATCCTGGGTTTGTACCTAGTGTCCCTAAGTCCTTCTTTTCTTTGGAGTTCATCTGCACTCTCTGACTGATCCCAACAACGGGCTGCACAGCAGCTGCCTCGCTCCGGGAGGGCAAGGTGTCAGCCCGTTCAAACACCTGGTGGCCCTGCTGAGAAGTACCAACTTCTGCGGGAGGGACTGGGGCTGTGGCAGCTGTAGCATCTGTTGAGAGGAAAAAGAGACATACAAAATACCAAGCATTGATGAGTACCTCAAAACAACACGTGCCTTGTGAGTGGGACAGATCTAGACTGGTATCACTGAACCGCCTTCAAAGTACACTGACAGACACTTGTTCCCTCGTAAGTTGTTGCCAGAAATCCCACCAAGGCAGACAAGAAATGTACTCCTCCCCCCACTCTCCTTTGACACGACCCTATTTAGCTAAGAGAGCAAGGCACTGCCACAGATGAGACAGAAATAAGACAGCAAAACAAAACCCGGGTTCAGGGCATGAGTCCAGGGGATGCACAATGACTTCATTTAGTGTACAGATCGATACACAGGCTGCAGCTTCAATCATGCTGAACAGACATGAACAAGATTATGAGAAGAATGTCCATCCCAAATCTCCCAGGAGCCTATTTATCTCTCTTCTGCCTCAATATTCCTGACACAGGAAGGTTTGATGGAAGGAGACTCCAGCTGGTGTGAAAACAACCTGGGGACATTCTTCTTACCTAGCCCCTCTTTGCAGCCATATAGCAAACTCCTTTAGCATGATGGACAGGCTAAGTCTGAGCAACACTTCAGGCAGCACAGCCACCGAGTAGTGCAAGTTCCCCCTCACCCAGAGCCCAAACAAAGGTACATACGGATGGACGCTCATAGCACAGACTCCTTCCCAGCCCTGTGGATTTTTTATCAACAGCATTGCAAGATTTCCAAGGTAGCTCCTTCTTTCATGACACAGTTAAAATGGCAGCTGTAGCACAGTAAAAGCTACGACAGTGGAAAGTAGGTATCTATGACCTGTCCTAAACAAAAAAACCCTACTTTTTGCAAATGCTATGCACAGTATGCATCCACACCTGAAAACTCTCTCCACCTGGATCTCACCCCACAGCTGGCAATAACTCCATGTGGATTGCCTATCTGCAGCCATTTTGAGCCATCAGTGCAATGTGAAATGGAAGTAGAGAAGGGGAGTTAGAGACAGTAAATCAGGGTCTCCTGCACCGCACATTGACTTTACGTAGGGTCAGCCAGAGAAGCTGAACCAAGGGGAGCTGCAGGACACGACTACAATAAAAAGGTGCCCGCTCTGAGACACAAAAATAGCCAAACCCCTTAAATGTGCAAATGGCGTATTGGCTGAAAGGTCAGGTAACTCTCCTGATCCCAAAGGTGCAGGACTGTTTTGAGCAAGGGTCTTGGCAGCAGAACATTTGTTTTGCTTCATCTTTAGGGAAAAGCAGGCAAAAAACGAACAAAGCAAAGGGGAGGGTGTATGTGTGGAGGAACATGTTTACATGTGAGGATAGCAATCCCGAGGGGCAGTGGAGTGCGTAAATCTTGAAGGGCTTAGAAATAAACAAACAGTTCAAAAAAAACAAGTGGTTACTTTGGCCTCAGTCAGTACTGACATCTCCTCTCCTTGAAACAGGCTTCAGCTACGGTTCTTCTCTTGGCAAACTGTTTCCCACCCTGACTATCCAGGAGTAATCCAGTGTTTGGGGTTTTCTGTTTCTTACTGTCCTCCCATCAATCCCCATTTTCTCCAAGTTCCTTCCCCTCACCTGTACCCGAATTCACCCTGGCACTCATTTAGCAGCAGGACACTTGTTTAGACAGCAGTAACATGCCCCACAGTAACGGTCTACCAACATCTCTGCAGTTCCTAGCTGCCCAGACCTCAGCCTTTTTGCAACACAGCTGAAGAGCCCTACAGTGACTAGTGAAAAGGGAGTGGGGGGCAAGGCTTTGCACGGGCCTTTGCTGGCACTAATGGAAAAGCTCTAGGGGCGGAGCAAGGCACAGCTGGGAGACAGATGTGCGCACACACAGGCGAGGGTTGGAGGGCAGCCCCGGGTACACTCCGTTCCTGGGGGAGGGCAGCGGGTGCTGCCATAGCGCGGGGTTGTTTGTGCGCAGGGGACACCCCACCCTGGGTGACAAACCCAGCCCCCAGCGGCAGGAGGCAGGCCGGGGAGGGCAGGAGGAGAAAGGGGGGGGGCTGGGGCCGCTCCTACCTGAGCACCGAGCGATGTCGCAGGGGCTCCGCTCGGGGACCCCGGCTGCGCCTCGGATGTAGCACCAGGGCGCGGCGTCGCCGTCCGGGTTTCTGCAGCTGTTGTGGTCCTCGGCGATTGCTGGAGGGCAGCGGGCCGTCAGCGCGGGGACCGCCGTCCCCAGCACCCCGCTCCCCCCCGACAATCCCCACCGCCGGCTCCCCGGGCTCCCGCCGCGACCCCCGGACCCACCTGCCGGGAACGCGGCGCCGGGGCCGCTCCGCACCGCCAGCCAGTTGAGGCACGGGGCGCCTCCGGAGGCCACTCGCCGGCTTCCGCGGTAGGACGCGCCGTTGCCGCGGAGGCACTCTGCGGAGAGACGAGGCCAAGCCATGCGGGCGTGCCGGGCAGCCCGGGCCGCTCCCCAGCACCCCCCCTTCATCCGCCCCCCCCCCCCCCCCGGCGAGACCGGCCTTTGTCCCCCACAACAAAGCCGAGCCGGGCCGTGCCCCCCCCCCCCGGGGCGGGGGGAGGCGAGCGGGCCGGCACTCACCCTCGGCGCCCCGGGCGGCCGCCAGCAGCAGCGAGCCCAGCAGCACGGCGCCCAACGCCGCCGACCGCCGCGGGCCCCCGCGCAGCATCCTCGGCGCCGAGGGCGAGGAGCCGCCGCCAGCCCGGCCGCGCAGCTCGGCTCGCCTCCGTTCGGCGCCGCGGCGAGACCTGCCCCGGCTCTCCCCTCCCCGGTAAACAACCGCCGGGCTGCGCTTCCTCCCCCCCCCACACTCCCGCCCCGCAGCCGCCGCCGGGTCCTAACGCTGCCGCTACCGCCGCCGCCCGCCCCCGGGCGGCTCCCGGCCCCGCCGGGGAGCTCCGGGAGGGGAAGGGGCGGCCGGGAACCTGCCGCTGCTCTGCCGCTGCTCTGCCGCGTCCGCAGAGGGTCCCCCGCCCCGGAGTCCCGGGACCGGGCGCAGCGACGGGTGCTCTGTACCGCCAGGGCCGTTTGGCTCGGGAGGGACACGGGGAAACGTTGCCGAAGCGCAGCTCCGCGTCCCCGGGCCCGTCCCCTACAGCCGCAGGAAATTCCCTGGGCCGGGAGAGCGAGATTCCCGACACGGAACTAGGCTTGAGGCACTGACTGTGGCAGGGAACGTGTTTGTCTTCACGGACCCAGAATTGCTGTCTCCCCTAGAGAACTCCCACGAAGGACTAAATTCTCCGGCCCTGATGCTCCCTTTGGGCTCCCCGAGCTCCACAGAGAGACCGTGTGTGGGGAGTACACACTACCACGGAAGCTGTGCACCTCCCCGTTAAAGGCTTACATTCTCCCCTCTGCTAATCGATTGTTTTCCTTTGACTCCACATGCTCTAAGAGCTGTGCCTGCTTATAGAAAAACAAAGTAAATAGCCCGAAAATGCTTTAGAGTAGTTACATTGCAGGCATCCCGCCATCGCCATCGTGACAAAAGCCTCTCTGCAGACTTTTCCAATGGGTTACAATAGACACTGCTGTTTCCCAACAGGCAGAGCTATTCAGATCCTGCAATGCCAGTGACTGTACACAAGCATCTGGAGTCATCAGCAATGTTTCTGTTTTACACTAGTCAAAAACAAGCAGCTGAATACTTGGTCCTGTTCGACAACGAGCTCTCAAAGATGGCCTGGGCCAACTGATGGGTTTGTAGCCAAGGCACAGGCCTGCAGCAGAAGGTGCTATTTCTGGCTTTCCCACAGAGTTCCTTCTGACCTTGGCCAATCTGCCTGCTTCACTTCTTTGTGCTTTCCCTTCCTTTCTGTTACATGAGGTACAATCAAGCCTTCCTTCTCAGAAGAGGACAGGGAAGTTCCCTTCTTTTAAAGTGCTTTGAAATCACATGGAAACCACTGAACACATAATAAGTATTTCTATGCCAGGAAGCTTCATGATGTATTCAGTGTTTGGTGAATCACTTTTTGGGGCAGTGCTGGCTGGAGCAGCAGTCCTTCCCTTCCACTCCCAGATGTTTCCATCCTGGCAGTGCTCTCTGTCAGGCTGCTACAGGTACTTGTGTGACAAGCAGGCTCGAGGTGCTGATCCAACCCAGCTCTGTCCTTTTCTTACCATGTTACGCACACTTTAACCCTCTACAGCCAGGCTGCCTGCTGCATCCAGTCCACAATGGAGCCACAAAAAAAGAGATGTACCAGGATGACAGAGGGGTAGTGAGGAAAACAGGTCAATTAAGCAGCACTACCACTGAACATGAAACCATAAAACCATAAGCCTTAGCACTTGTGTATGATTCACGCTTTAACAATATGATTTACCACTAAACTTAGTTTAATAATGTCAGATTAAAAAAACTGCAGCCAGATTGTAAAAAAGAAAACAAACAAACAAAAAAACCAAACCTGTGTGCGTCAGTTCTGACTGACCTCACCAGCTAAGATGTCTGCCTTACAGCATTATGCTCATTTTGTCTGCACAGACACTCAGTTACTACATTCCTTATGCTCTCTGTGAAGGCAAGGCTAACTGGAGTAAGCAAGAATTTTTAATAAGGGCTATTGAATCAGGCCTTCTGTTTGTAATAGGTCTTCATAAGAGATTTTATGGGACAAATTCCATTCAGTCAGAAACTGCAGAGCCACACATGCATCCAGAGGCACAGTCTGTCCGAAAGAGTTTGCAGAGTGCTGCCATCCTGGACAATTAATTTCTTTTAGCTCATTTCATGAGACTAACGCTTCCATGCCATCTTGCACAGAAAGCACCTCCTCCTGTCCATACTGATCCAGGAACTGCAGGCTGGGCAGTAGTCTCTGCGGAAACAACTCTCAGACCTTCCCAGCTCTCTCTCCTGTTATGTAACAAGATAAATTCGCACTGCTCATTACACCCAGCCAAGTTCCAGCAAACAATTTGAGTTTCTCAGCCACAGAAGGACAATGGGGAATCTGGGAGAAATGCAAAAACTTTCACAGTAATGGTAAAGATCAAAGTCTTTTCCACAACTAACTTCTAAGCATAATTTTTTCTCTTTCATCTCTAGCTTTCTCCAGGATGAGGGAAGATTTATGCCTGGCAGTTTACAGAGTCAAGTTTAATAGGATGCAAGGTGGCAGCTGTCAAAGGCAGACTCAATTGCTCTTTCTGCTGTTTGAGAATAGGTTTGCTCTTGCTACACTTTTAGAGATTAAACCTGACATTACTTCCTAGGACTTGATTTTAAAGCAACTACCCAAACTGTAAGTAAGCTAATAGCTCTGCAACTACATCCTCACAGCGTCTACATGTAAAAGCCTGTAGGTATATACACATACATGTACCACAACACATACACACACCCACAAACACTTCACAGGAGAATATATATGCTATTTTTAGGAACGAGGGATGTTAAGCATCCTCCCGAAACGCCGTATGAACCAGTTTCAGCTGTGAGCTGGTACCTTTCTGCTGTTTATACAGGTTCCAGAATGAACAATGTCTGCTTTTTCTCTCTCTTGTCTGTCAACTGCTCTTTCTTGTTTGTTTGTTCTACTTTTTCACCTGTGGAAAAATTCAAAGCGTATGAAGAGTTTTCTTAAAGAAGAAAAATAAAAGGAAGCTAACATATAGCACAGCATGCTGTGCAAAGGGAGTTGTATAGCTGCACAGCTGTATAGCTCTGGAAGGACTCCGCAAGAAGCCGTCAAACCCACCCTCCTTCTCTGGCCACAGCCAAGTATGTTCAGAGCTTCCCAGGCAAAAGTTCACCTAACCTCCTATGAAAGAACTAATACGCTTTATTACTTAATCTTACTAAATAAGGTACTGGGGGGAGTAAGCAAAATTAACTTTCTAATCTAAGTATTCTTTCGTAGCCAAATTAACATGGATTGCTTAAAATGGAAAAAGTTGACCATTGCCCTCCTTGTAACAGGGCATATGTCATATTCCCATAACTTCCCCTTTCTTGTTTCTAGGCAAACCAAAATAATTCTTCCAACTTTTCCTCAAAACCAGTTTTTCTAAACCATTTTGTTTCCTTCATAAATTGTGATGCCCGAGAATGAAGATAGTACAGTCTGAGGCCTCATCCACCATGAACAGAGTATTAGAGCAATTTGTGCTTAAAGCTTAAAAAACTGTAAGCATCAAATGTTACTAAACACTATGCAGTACTTGCAACTCCAACAAAAGCAGGCTTTTTTACTCCTTTGTTGCCTTTGTCTGAATCATGAAAATAACTGTGTGGCTCACCTGTAAAAAGCCTTCTGTAAGCAATGATATAGAAGTCAGAAACAAATATGTTTTGCTCCTAACCTAGAAACAATTTGAATAGAAGAAAAAAACATCAGGGCTGCAACAACAGGATCAGATGTTGAGTTTATGAAACTGAGCCGAGTATAACCAAAAATCAAGACAGAGACAGTCACTACAAAGGAGCCAGTGTGGAGCGATAGAAAGAAATATCTGACTGCACTGTTGCATCCCCCTGCTGACATGTTCAAGGAGAGGCTTCCCCTCCCCCTTCAATCTGACAGCATGAGCTATTGCTGAGTAAATGCCAGCCACAGCCTCCAAGGACTAACAAGGAAGTCTGCAGAAGCAAAACAACCATATGTGATACTTGAACTGGTTCAGACTGGTTCAGAGAGTTTGCTCTACTAACTCAAAGTGCCTTCTCAGATGAGCTTTCTGTGTGGGCTGTAATAAAAGGATAGAGGCCTCAGGAGGGCAATCTGGGTCCTATTGTTTACTGGGGGAGAAGCATTGCAGCTACACTTTTCTAGCATTAAGAGATTAGCACTAAATACTCTCGGCAATCACTGACTTAAGAAATTTCACACACTGAGTCCTCTCTAACAGCAACACTTCTTTGTCCTTTTTGTCACAAACTGCCCAGTGCCTTTCCACAATTCCCTCAGCAGTTTTGATAGGCCCAACTGCCCATAAACATTTGTGTTCGCACCGGCCCATTGTGGCTGTTGTAAAGGACTCAGCCTGGATCATGGCCTTTAGCTCTTTCCACTGCTGGAGCATTCTGAAATCGGTATTGGGATCACAGACACCGCTTTTACCTGCTATCCAATGGGTGTGTCTCCTAGCAAGAGGCCATAAAACCGTGGCAATATTGTTAGGAATAAGGTACAGCTGTCTAAAGATGTTTCAGTCCCCACTTGCACTGTTTGTTTTTTTTTTTTTCTACAGACGCAGGCTGCTATTGACAAAAAACAGAGCGTGCATTTTTAAGGGTGGAGGAAGGGAAGCTATTTTGAAAGATACTCTGATCTACTCGGAGAACACATAGGTCTTTGAGTCACGAACAGGAGCCTAAATTCTTTTACTGATTTGTTGTTTGACCTTAAGCAAGCTTCTGCCTCAGTTTCCCATGTTAATACTTCTTATGTCACAGAGGCAGAAAGGATTAATGTCTGCAAAGTGCTTTGAAAGCTTCAGACATGCAATACATATGTCATGAAATGGTATTCAAGGGGAAGGAATCATGAAGAGAGATATTCAGGGAAGGTCTTAAGATGTTCTCAAGTTTTACATGTGTAGTGCTGACTCATATGAAAAGTACAAATAAGCATTAATGCAGGAAGAAAAATAGGAGAATGTGTTGTTTTGTTTGTTTGGGTTTTTTAAGGTATAAAAGTACCTTTGTAGCTTTCTTGTTTCTTAATTCAGCGTTGCACACAGCAGTAACTAGCAAAGCTAAGCAGTCAGATAAACCAACATTCATTCTTGTTAGAAAATGCCAATCTAAAAATAATGGTTTATCTGCACATGAGAAACACAAAAAAAGGCAGCACCAAAACATCTGGAGATTTGAGTCAAAGGGAATAAAGATTTCTGTTCTGGTATCTGTTCAAATTAAATTCCAGTGAATTGGATGGGATTATTAAATATCCTTCTACCGGTCTTTCACTCACAATGGAAGCTGATTTCATAGTCAAACAGAAGTGATAGCCCCAAACTCTGCTGTTTAAACTTCAATAATCAATGGAATATTATCAAATTAAGAGTTAGATTCCATTGTGGAAAACATGAGGTTACAGAGTTGCACTTAAATATGCAAAACTTCCAATTCCTGTGGAAAATACACCACTCCTAGATAGCACAACCGCTCATTATAAGCAAGCGACCCATATCCCATGCCAACAGAAAGGCCGTAAGGTTATAAACTTTTACACATAAAAAAACCCCCCAGACGTATCTTCTTATCTATCTAGGATTTTGGGACTAAGATTGGAGTCATCAACAGAAGAGCAGGGCAGAGACCCATTTTGTAATGCATCTCTTTGTAATTCAACACGTGAGCAGAGAAGCAGAGACCAAACCTTTCAGTAGAGCTACTAGTGTTTCCTCATAAAAGCGCAGGATTCATGGACATTTACAGTGCAGAGCTTTCACCTCTGGATTTTATTTTCTTAGCTGACCTGAAAGCAGATAAAACCATTGGCACATCGGTACTGTGAAAGACCTCTCTCCCCACAGGTGTTTGCCTGAAGGCTGTGGGAGGAGTTGTTTATTTTGGGAAGCTGCCCTTTCTTTCCTGCATAGAAAGGCAAACGCTCTTTATTTTCTCTTTGGCTTGCACACATGCCATAGGCATGCAGAGACAGCCTTTTTAACAACTCTTACATATGCATGTGGACTTTCTTACATCTACTTACAGAAGCAAAGACTCTGTTCCTTAAGTATGTTTACAGAATAGGGCAAACCTCTGTTGTTATTTTGGTCTTGAGTTTGCCATTCTTTTAGAAAGTTAAGGCTTCAACTGGTAAGACCACAAGGAAGCAAAAAGACCAGGAAGGAACAAAGGCTTACTGAAGTTTCACCTCATACTTCACTTATTTCTTTAGAATATAACGGTGTTGAGTTAGAACACAGTGCATTTGACTAATAACCTAGCACCTGAGGTAGGCAGGCCAGAAGCACTGCAAAAATATATTTATATATCCTGCCTCATTTTTATTTTCACTGCCTTCCAGGTATTCAATGAGGACAATACCAAACTTCACATAGATATGTCATTACTCCATCCACTTATGCTAAAAGAAAGTAAGAAATCTTATCGCACAGCGCCAGAGAAAGGATTTCCTAGTCAAAATAAGGCCATCCTGATACACAATGTTGCAACCTGCCCACCACACTATGGGTTTTCATATGGAGCTACAGAGATGCGCAAAGGCAGGAACTATCTCTGAAAAGAGGAAGATTTCAAGATATGAGAAATACAGGCTGTCTCTCTGTGCACTCATGGTCTCTACTCTCCGTCTCCAGGAAATGAATGCATGCAGCCTGCAGAGTTTAATTCTCTTTTGGTTTATTACTATTTAAAAATCAGTTTTTGTATCCCCTTCTACAGAGGCTTCACCTTCCAACAGAACATACAAAAAATACACACAATAGAAAAAAAAAAAAAGATAGGTAGGTAAGTTGCTTTATACAAACAGGTCCCTAAGAACCCAAAAAGGCTAAAACAGGCTCGGTTTCAATAGAAGCAGGCCCATAAATAGGCAAGAGACTTCATTCAAGTAGGGAAAGAGTCATCCATCCTCACCTAAGATCCTTTCTTGCTCACACTGAAGACAATGGGAGGATTCCCAACAACTTCAGTAGAAGCAGGATTGGGATTCATCAGAGCCAATGGCAAACTTTTCTGCTCCTTCCCTTCCAAGGCACTGTCTCTTCCATATGGTGTGCAGCCAGGGAAAAATACCAATTTTCCTGGCTCATCCCACACTTGTGTTTCAGTTGTTCACTCTACAGGACATCTGAGAACAGCCTTTTATTTTCTTACACTGTGTATTTGCACTAATTGCAGCAAACTTTCAGATTACAACAGTACTGAAGAGAAATTCTGAGCCCAAGAGCAAGGCTTGGTTGATTCTTTAAGAGCCAGCAGTCAGTCTGACAACTTTGCAGAGGGCATGTAAAAATTGCCTGGAGAAGGCACCAGTTTGTGGACACAGCAGCCAAAAAGCTATTAGCAAGCATGAGACTGATTTATTATAAAAGCATTTACCCAAGCTCACTATGTGACTGCAGGAAACTCAAGAGCATTTATGGCTGCCAGTGGCTGTATGAAGTGACCCCATGGTCCACATGGAACCCAGGAACTGGGAGGGAGTCACTGGCACATCAGTGAGACACCAGTTACCTCCTTCCTTCAGCACATTTCAGATCAGAGCACTTCCAGGTCTCCAAAATTGCAGTACAAGTAGAGAGGCCACTCAGGAAAAGCTTCATTCACATAAACCCTGAGAGCAGATCAATAGTGCCATGCAGTCTTTAAATTAATTTAAATATTTCACCTTTCAGGAAAAATGTGGCCAAATGTTTCTTTAACTTGGCATTACACCTGAAGTCAGTGAGGCCAAACATTTGTAGCAGAGTTCAGCAGCACAATTCTGCAGCACAACTTGGCACGTCAATCAAATCTTGAAACATTCTTACCCAAGGGTTATCATCATCTCATTTTATAGATGGGAACAAAACACAGGAAGAGACTAGAGATGACACAAGGTATTAATTCTTTACAAACAAGCAGTCATTATCCACTACCACAGAGCAAACAACTGTGGTTTTTCACTAACATGCTTTAACCATTCCAGCCATCACCACAAGCCCTTACAGCCAGTGTTCCTGCTCCTGTTCTGCACCACTCTGCAGTTACGCCACGTAACTACTTTTGTTTTTTTTCTTTTTAGCCAAATAGTTCTCTGGTTTGTTTTATAGCCAACACAGTTATTTGCAGAGCTGTACACATCCGAGTAGGTACCATACTGGCATAGGAATGTATGGAGGGTGAAGGTGTCACGGAAGTAGGCAGTAAGACATTATACCAATGTTGCTGCTGCTGACTCTGCAACAGTAAATGTGGTCTCAGGCTGCAGCCCGAGAGCACTGCCTCCCTCCTGGTCCCAGGCTCAGCACTCCAAAACACAGAGCCTTCTTACAGGGACAGGGAGCAGCAGGTTGGGCTGAAAGCCAAATTTGTTCCCAAAGTCTCATTCACAACAGCTGAAGGATCTTGTTTTGAAAAGGATGTTCAGGATATAAAAATGGGACTCTCTCAGGAGACATGGGAATCTTCCAGAATCTGTTTTCCCTTTTAAGTTTTCCTATTGGCTTTTTTCCCTCTTTGCTCATTTGTTTTGTCTCTTGGGGTGGAACTGAGAGCATAAGCTCAGAGATTCACTGTGAGCTAATGTTCTATTCAATTAAAACTCAGGTACTGTGCCCAGGCAAAAGGTGAATGGTACAAAGCTGGCTTAATTTACATTAAAATATTCATAATGCTGTTAAGGTATATTCATAATGCTGAAAAAGCCAACACATTCCATGGTTTTGTTTGGCACTTGCTCTCAGAGTTTCTGCCACGCTGAACAATTGAAAATATCTGATTATTTTTGTGGGTGATAAAGAAAAGCCTTTCCTGTTTCATTATGTAAAATTTTGGTAGTTGTTTTTTTACTTTGTCCATTTATCTCTCATGAAACCCAAAGAGAGCTCTTGCTCTCCGTTCAATCTTCCAACACTGAAGTCTGGAGTTCCTTTGAAGTTTACTTTGGCATCTACTTCCTCAAGCAAGCACCTTAAAAAAAAATTAAAGCTGAAAGTGGTACCCCACTCCAGATTCAAGACATAAGTTCAGATATTGATTTCTAGGAACAAAGATTTAGTGAAAAAACAAGACACTAAAGTTACAACAGAGCCTACAAAATCTAGGTTAGCTTTCATACTATCAATTCAATTAGTTGAGTTAGATAGACATTCAGTTACACAGCTCTTCTATTCAAGTCATTCCTTACTGCTGACAGCAGTTGAGGGAGGAACAATAATTTCAGGGAATACGTGGGAAATAACAAATATTCCCTAAGTCACTGGCACTCAAACAGGTCTAAAATTGTGACTGGGCATTTGCAATTATTCAAAAGATTGGTAGGAAGACCAACTCCACACCATCTTATAGTCCTAGGCTTTAAAAAGCAAACAAAACAATCATCCCCCCCCGACATATAATACTTTGCCCTACTACAGTTAAGGCACTGGATTGAGAGAAGGAAAAATCTGTGTTCAATTTCTGGTTCTGCTATCAATTTCCCACGTCATCATGGGCAAATCACTTAAGATTGAGAGCTCACACGCACCACATTACCATACATCAGGTGAGCCACACTAGTAAGTCTGTTTGCACACATCTAACACATTGCAAGTGCAAGGTAATGTCACTTAGTTTAACTCAGTATGGAATAAATTCACATTAAATTGCTTTACCTTGCATTTGTTGTGGATTAACAGTACAAAAAGATAAATTCAGGCAACAAAAGAAGCCTGATAACTCTGTGCCCCTACATTCAACACAACACTTAAGCATGCATGCAAGTGGTTTTTAGTCCTTCATCTTTATTTCACTCATTCACCTATAAGCATCTATTCCTTTCTTGTCTATCTTTTAATGTTTAGATTATAAATGGTTGAAGACGTTTTCATCATACCTAATACACAAGGGTCTGAGCCTCAGTTGAGAGGTTTAGGGGCTCCTATAATACAAAGAAATACTACAACTCTGATTATCTAAATTTGTATGAACTGAAGTTCCCTTCTTGGCAGAAAAGTGCACAAACATTGGACTGTAGTCCCACCAAAGATGATGATAAGGAAAGGAGGGCTGGCCCACAATGAGAACTATCATCTATACACTGATATGCCAATTAAAAATGTAATAGAAACAAGTGAGGTTGCAGCTCAGAGCATGTTAAGTACTTCCCTTTGAGCCCTGAACTTAGAAGGCTGAGTTTTCTGTTTGGATCTGTCTTCTGTTCTAATAGAAGCAGACATTTCCCAAAGTACAGAATATAAAGAATTTGCACATACATTAAATTACTATCCACAACGGAACAATATGCCCCCAAAGAAGCAAAAAACTCTGAAAACACACCAGTGCTAAAGATATGCCCAACCTACTGCTGGCACTAGTCTGCACCAGTCTTGTGTTGGTGCAAATCTCTCCCATTTACACTAGGATGATTTAGAACTGTCATTTCAGGATTGTTAGCTTCCTGCCCAATTTGTTTCCCTGTCCACTAGACTGAGAAGTAAGTAGCTTTCATTCAATATATTCATGACAACTTAGTAAGCATTTTCTTTGACAAGCAAAATGCACAGTTAGTGTTTTAGAAGGCTTCCTTTTTAGTTCAAGGCTTTTCATTTGTTTCATCAGGTCAAATTCTGTAGTGTTCAAAATTAAATTCTGATACACACGGCCAAAATTCAACCCACTAGTAACACTGAAGTCAGTGGAGCTAAATGTAGGATGAAAATATCCTATATTCTGGACTTGGCTTTTGGGAGTTGAATTTTATGACTAGTGCACCCTCTTCGAGTGCATATAGGAACATCAGGGACACAAACTTCTATCTTTCAGAATACAGCCTCAATTCAACAGAAATTTTCCTGGTGGTTTAAATACAAGCTATTAATAAATCAGAGTGACTGCAGTTGCATTTGCTAATCCCAATGAATTGTTATGCTGACTGGAAAGCCTGCTCTATCTTGATTTGCTTGGCAGCTTACAAGGTTGTTTCAGCATGGTCTAGATTTGCAAGGTATTTTAAAATGTTTTGTTACCTTTCCAAAATGTCCTGTTTCTACTTGTCAACTAAGCTTACCAGTACAGCAATAGCAATTCCATGAAGCTTCTAGTTTGAAGGTGGGCTTGTTTGTTTGTTTGTTTTCCCCTTTTAAATGAGACTCATACCTATTCCAGGGATTCTGGGGGAAGATGAATGGAGAAGAACATGTCCTTCAGTCTCCCAACACAGATTAATAGCAAAACATCAAGTCCACTGCAACATGCTCTCAATTTAGAAAGTGCTGGTGCTATAAAGAGAAAGCCATTGATTATTCATCCTTGGTTTATAATACTCCAGAGTAAGTACAAAAAAGTAGCTTCTTACAAAAGAGAAGCTGGGGCTTCTAAGTCTGTAGAATTTAGAATGTCATTCCAAAATCCGTATGCTTACAAAAGGCTCTAGAATTCTAACATAAAAACAAAACAGGAATGTGTCTTATTTCAGTTATGCATTAGCTGCAGGGTTTGGATTAGGAGCACCAGGGCAACACAAGTTGTGGCGCAACAGCAGTTTGTGGCTACGTTCACATTTAATACAGACACATCTCCTGCAGAGGATGTCGGTCCTGGTCTGAGGTGATCTATCCTGCTCCAGCACTGTATTAATGATGGAAACAGCTATTGTTTTATAGAATGCAAGTTTGGTGTGGGACTTGGGCTCTTCAGAGTGGCCTTTCTAGAAACATTCAGTACATGTAGCGACTTAGTTTACCAAATCACTGCGTAAACCTTTGCTCATTAACCCTCACAGCAACTGTGATGTAGAGAAAACTCTTCACAGATGGGAAATTAAGGAATAAATTCAGGGAGCTGTCCTATGTGACCTTGAGCATCAACAGCAGAACCATAATTATAACTCAGAGTATTCCTAACTCCTAACCCTGTGTTAAACAACATTTATACCTGGATTTGGTACATAAGACCTTGACAAGTTACATGGGAGAGAAGGGAGGGTCAAGAAAGGAATAAAGTAGTATTTTCAGATTAAAATGGAACCTCCAACAGCCTAGAGCCCAGCTTCTCTGCATTTTGTAATCAATTCTTTTTCAGAGATACGATGTTTGCAATTCCCATCTCTTATAGTAGAAACCCTTCTTCTTTACAAAAGAAAGGAGTAAGACTGGCTTTTGCAAACCTGACCAGAGGCAGATCAGGAGAGCATGACTGTAGCCAAAAAGCCCAGCTCACTAAGAATACAGTACAGTGTAAAGTGGGATTAATGTCTTATTTACTGGTTCTCATTTGCACACCTTTTGGACAGGTGGCTAAATTGCTCAAAAACCAGACAAAACGAGGGGATGCAAAGTAACATACTAACTTCTTTAATAGAGTCCAATCCAATTAAATCAAAATCACTCTGTGAACCCCTGGGTTTATTCACACTAAACAAGTCAGTGGTACATAGTGTTAACCCGATAGCTGATCGTGTTTATACCCTAGGTCCCCACATGAAAAATGAGCACCAGTCAACCAGACTGCAATGGTATTTTTTCCTTCCTTTTTTTTTTTCTTTTTTTTTTTTTCATAAAACTATTTCTTTCATAGACTTAAAACAATCAACTAGCCAAGTTATTAATTATGGTACATCTAAAAAAAGAAAAATTAATACTAACCCTAATGTGACTGCTGCTTTAAGAGTGCTCTGTGTATCGCCTTAGACTGGCTTTTCAGTAGCAATTCACTACAACAGGTCCTAAAATAATAATAATAATAAAGAATTAAAAACCTGACAGCAAGTTCAATGGTTAAAAGTAACAAAAACAACCTGTTCTGAATGGTGATTTTTCTCAGCAGTTCAGTCCTGCTGCAGCACTCACAGCCTCACAAATGGCAGAAGGGGTTCAAATTCTCTCACCTTCTTTAAATTTTTCTGTTTTTAAAAGGACAACTGCATTGTAACCTGCTAGGTACCACGGGGCATTTTACTTAATGTTATATTCAATAATGGGTCAATAATGGGTCTGGTTTTAAAACTTACTGTTTTTCTGGGGCAGGTTAGGGAAGGTGGGGAATAGAGAGAGAACAAAAGCATAGCTCCCTGTAGCTGTAGCTCCCCAGGTGCCTCGGTCACTACGACTGTCTAATTCTCAGATCGGTGCTGGCAACTTTTGTTTATTTTATAAGATCATAACGAAACACCAGCAGCAGCCTCTAAAGCTCCATTTGGTGTTTTAGGTCATGTCTCCTATTCAAGGTCACCATCTTCTGTAATTTATCAGCTAAGAAGCATTTTCTCCCTCTCCCCAGTGAAGGTTTAAAGGTGGGGTAGGGCATGAGACAAAGAGGGAAGCTAAAATGAATAAAAAATTCTCAGCTATAGAACCAAATTTCATTATTTCCTCTTTCATTCACAGCATCTTATCATTATAGCCAGACTGCTGCTTTGCTTTGTTAAGATCAAACTGATCTCATTTCCCCTCTGGCCCCATTGGTTGCTGGTCGACCTCTGGATCCACTAGGGATGATGCAAATGCTGACTGGACGATCTGAAACCCAAATGACTCCAGGAGAGACATGTTCTGTTGGGGTGAAAAGGGGGATCCTAGAGCAGGACCAAGGTCCCCCAATGGGCCACCAAGGGCCCTGACGTGAACTTTCTGTATGTGTTTGTTCAGATAAGACTTTGATCTGAAAAAGCTGCCACATTCAGGGCAAGGGTACTTCTTCTCTCCTTCCGTCTCCATTTTGTTTTTGCTGACTGCCATGTCACACGAGAAGGACCCATTGGTGCTCTGTTTCTCAGGAGTCTTGAGGTCACTGGTGTCAGAGAGGTCTCCGTATGAATCAGAACTCTCAATCGGGTCCGAATGTGAACATTTCTGGCCTTCTACGGGAAAAAGAAAAGAGAGAAGTTTTCAGAATCTTATCTCCTCCAAGAAGTATTTAACATGCATTAAAATAGATTATATTGGTTACCACTTGATTTCATTAATGCCTGTCATGACAGAATGATACACACTTAACATCGCAATCCCTCATATTCTAAAGCCCTTGACCATAGGTCCTCTTTGCAAACCACCGGGCTGCTACTAGAGCAACATCCAGGTTTTTATTATGGATTTGTCATGATACTGATGCAACCATAATGGGTCTCTGGTTTATATAATACTTTTTTGAATCCCAAAGATGTCTCACAACATTTAGACCTCATGCCCTACAAAAGAATGGACATAATGATGAGTTTTTAACTGTACAATTCGCACCCACACTTCTGAAATATTGTTGATACTTTGGGGAGAGCCTAGAAAGTGAATAGAGTATAACAGGCTGCAGCAAGATGTGAAGAAACCCAGAAATACTCAGCAAAACAGCAGTGAGCTACTGCAATTTAAGAAGTGCAATTCCATTTAGTCTTGAGGAACTCTTTTTTTACAAGTTAAGTGCAATGCTGTTAAAAGTGAACTTCATAATCTAAAATTGTTCCATCTTTAAATATTGTAGTGTGAAACAGGAGAGAAGTTAGGGACGCTATTTTAAGTCATTTGGATACATATCCTGGCAAAGCCATTGGTATGTTTGGAGTGTTCCCCATTCTCCTCTGGCAGTATGCCAAGAAAGTTTGTCCACACTTTTTGCTCAGCTCATATGAATGAGCGTGGGAAACCCAGACATACTCCCTAAACAAGTCTCTGAATACAAATAAGCTGTATCTACTATTAACTCTAAAAGACCAAAGAACCACTTGGCACAACCCAAAAGACAGATTTGCTCTGGACTCGGCATTACAAACCAAACAGGATATGCATGAAATCAATACACCACTGAGCTGGAGTAAATCTCTTGTTAAGTCAGCACACCACCCAAAACCAAAGTGCTTCTGTAGTAACTCTATCAGGACTTCAACAGAAAAAAATTACACAACTGTAGCTTTCCACTGGCACAGACTCTGTTTAACCCAGCCTGCTGTGTTCTCCTGGGCAAGAAAAAAAACATAACTTTTTGGGACAACCATGGTTTTGAAGAAATTTCTGATGTTTCAGCTTCACCAAGAATACTGACAGCTCAAACCAAGAAGCAAAAAGCAAGCTATTCTACATAGATTAGCAACAGGTTTACAATTCAGAAGTTAAATACTCTTTAGCTACTCTTACAAAAATATCTTTTTTCTTTTTTTTTTTCCCCAGAACTTAAATGGAGGTTAAAAACCCAAAAGAAGTGACAGTACTATCATCACCCTCTACACTCTACCTCTTCTCCCCAACAACAGCATTAAAAAGTGTAAGTTTAACTACAGATAGTTGCATGGCTCCTCATCAACCTGAGGATGAATATTGCTTTCACCGCTCAAGAATCTTTATGAACTGCATTCTGCAGCTCCCATCTGACTGACGCGAGATTCGAGTATAGTGGGACTAAGGAATCGCCAAGGATCTGCACCCCTCAGGCAAAATTCAAATACTGACTGCTCCTAGGAAGATGGTCAAGATGAACTAACATGGCTTTTTCAACCTCTAAAATCAAAGAAGCTGCCAAAAATTCACGTACCCTTACGTGTCCATCTCCTTCCCCCAGACTTGTTAAATCAGCTGTTCCAAGGACAGATATTACATACTATGTGATGCTATGTAATTTCTCTGCATCTCCCTAAGCTTCTCTCCAGTATTTCTCCCTGTCCTTCCTCCCTCCCCTTTCTCATGCCCAGCCCAACATCCCACAACACAAAGTTCTGCACAGAGCAGCAAGATGCAGAGCAGCGAGTCGCTTGCCTTTGATGCCATAGGTCCTGACGCAGTGGAACGCTGCTCCCCCATTCGGGATGGACTCCTGGTGCCTGGAGACCTGGGGAAGGGGAACACCGTGGTGGGTTTTAACATGGACCTTTAAGTAGGAGGCAGAGGAGAAACCTAAACAAGATAAAAGGAGATGAGATCCTGCCACCAGCAAAGACACACATCTGCCTTCCCCGTTCTTTTAATCTTTCTCTTGCTCCTAATCCCTATTACAAAGTTGCCATTATACTAGCTTGATTTCTGGTTACCTACAACATATGCTCAAGTAGGATTCCTAGACATAATCAGGCAATGAATGTAATGCATACTTTTCATTAGACTTCATTTGCTTTGTGGAAGTCATGATGAAAGAACAGCCTCCTTGAGAAACAAATCCTATGTAAGCAAACCTAGCAGATGACATGATACTTTCTGGAAAAAAAGGCAGAAGAGACATGATACAAAAAGGCACCCATGTCTCTTCACCATTTTTGTGCTGGTTTGTTTATTTTAATTAAAAATGCCTTCATCATCTGATCATACTTTGGAAGATAGTGCAAATTAGTTTATTTTATGCTGTTAAGATTTGAAGGAATTCTGTTTAGTATTTAGTGTGCTTTCCCCTTAGGTTTCTAGCATTTATAGTGACTCCTAGAAGGCAGAAAGCTAAAACTACCGAGTTTTTAGGGTATACAATTTTGTTCTATAGTAATTTTTGAAAAACATTTCCTCCATTCAGCTCATCCTGAGTTTTAAAAAACATACCAAAACTCATATTTTGTCTGCACTTAAAAAAAAAAGTTAAAATGAAATTTAATTATTTCTATTAGCTCTGACCTGTAAGCCCAAACCACTGAAATTAAAACCATGTATTTCAAACAACTGATAAAACAGTTTTTTACATTTGTGCATGTGCTTTTTAAAATTGTTTCTGAAGTCTCACAAATATGGCCTTTTTCTTTAATGCAGTAAATTATCTCACATATACTTTGGAATGTTTTAAAAATCAATTTTAATAAGATTTGCAATTAGTACTAGTACATTTGGACCACATACGAGGCGCAATGAGGATAGAGTTTTTAAAGACTTCCTACTCAGGTAAGCCTATCAACAACCATCTTAATTTTCTGTTATATTTTGAACAGAATATTATGGCACTTTCATGTTAAAAACATTTTCCTTTAACAACTGAGAACACAACACAAGTTTCACCATCATGGACACAGAGTTCCA
The DNA here is from genome assembly GCF_026419915.1 of Harpia harpyja. NCBI lineage: Eukaryota > Metazoa > Chordata > Aves > Accipitriformes > Accipitridae > Harpia > Harpia harpyja. Next base: position 42,694,952 of record NC_068948.1, on the reverse strand, counting down.
GGTTCCCTTTCTGGATAGAGAAAACCCAAGACCTAGATTTTTTTTTAACCAATACAGCATTTACAGCACAAGCCCTTGCAAGAGAACTTTCATACCAATGCTTCACTTCAAATATGAATAGATGTACTACTGTAAAGCCATTTTTATAGTGATATAACTGCATTCACATTTGATGATATATAATAATATATTAGGAAGGATGCAAAATCAATACTGGCATACATCTTTGGGGTGGATTTTCTGACAGCAGCTGTTAGTTTCAGGTGCTGAATTTAATAATGAACGTGGCTTTACACTAGAATTCCCTGTGCCTACCCAACAAAATATCCCTCTACCCAGACTTTTCTTAGAAGCCAGGATCAAAGAGTATTCAAGGGTTATTAAGAATTATATATACAGGACCTGCAGAGCAAGACAAAACTCCACAGCAACATGCTGAAAGGGAAAAAGGGCAGGTTGCTGAGGATGAACAAGAGAGAGTTACTGTAGACTCCTGAGTTGAAGGTCAAAGTACAGAAAAGTAGATACATCACAGCTGAAGAAGCCAAGAACATATGACCCTCAAAACACAATGGAGCAGAATCACCTAGGCCAAGTCATCCAGGGAATTAATGTAATGATATTATCCTCCAAAATAATGCAAGACCTACCCTCAGACGCAAAATGCTGTACTGAACATCTCACTGGGTCACAAGAAAATGTATTTTTCTAAATACCAAAAATTCACTGTAGACATGGAAAGAACCAGTATTTGACTGGTAGAGAAAAGGACACAATGTACACATACAATGGTGATACTTCCACCTACAAGGTACTTCCCTTATTTCATACATGTGTCTAATAACCACATGCATGCTGAGATGAGCCTCTTTATGTAGCAATGCATTAAAAACTCACTGCCAACCATTAAAAAGCATTACGCATAGGTATTCAGTGTTTTTCTATCCTACAACTGACACAGGAAAATCTGAAGTTGTAATCTCTGCTATACAATATTTTTTCTGAACTCCGCAGTTCTATTTGTAGTGTACATTGTTTTATATAATGAAAACTGCCTGCAAAGTGTGTTAGCTCCCCTTTATGCACTTGGCAGATGAACACGTGAGTCATCAACTTCCATCAAAGCAGTAAGAATGCCAACAGCTTCATAGGAAACTGTTTAAAGTGAGATTTTTTTTGTTGTTGTTTTTATCCTAATTTTTTTCTGAAGCACTTAGCACTGGCCTTTTTTTTTTTTCCACCAGACCTTAATTATGAATGCCTGTCCTAGGAAGATGGGGGATTCATAGACAATAATCCTTTACTTTTAAAAATCTCTTTAAAAACAAAGTCAGGCTAATGCAGAGGATAAAGTGGCAGTATTTTTCAAAGAAGGAATGTATTTATTGCTTTACCCATACGCATCTCTCAGCTTTGCAGAGCAGATTATTTCTTCATACCAGAGGAACCAGCATCAAAAACATGCATAGAGAGGAAATGATCTGCTTTATAGAAATGGAACCTATCCCTTGATCTTTTAGATAACATCTATAAGGAGACAGACTATAGAAATAATTGCAGGATGCTCCTTTTTCAAAAATTCTAATTTGGATGTAGCTGAAACATCCGGAGAACGTGTCTTGCTTTAATCAACTCTGTATCCACCATGAAATATACAAGAATTCATCTTATTGTAAAAAAATTTCTATCTAACTCGTGATTGGAATATTTACCCTTCTCCTAACTCATCTGATTCCTGTGAAACAAAAATGCATATGTGTCTGAAACAGAAAATGAATCTTCTGAGTTGCACATGTTATTACAAGGTACCAGTTCTAGACTTGCCAAAGATATTAACCTCTTAAGTTCTTTGAAAAAGTCCACACAAGTAAATAAAGTTCCTGAGGATGGTAATAGAAGATTATGTAACAACAAAGCAGGAGGAGGTCTTTTTTATTTAAACTGATTACAGAGAATTTGTCTTAAAAAGTGAGGATTGAGGATTAGTTTTCGTAAGTACGTTTTAGATGAATTCTTAAAAAAAACCAAACAAAACCCCACAGAAAATATCAGAACACCCCCCCCCCCCCATTGCACAGCTTCCCTGATTTAACAAAATTTAATTGCTTCCATTAACTGTTCTAAGCATAAAGACCCTAAGTAAGAAACTAACCTGGAAAAAACATCAAACTACAGATGGTAATTTTTGGACCTTATACTGCCACTTTGTAAAATAAATAAATAAATAAATAAATAAATAAATAAAATCAGCAAATGGGTAGATGCATGACATGGCAAACCAGTGGCTATTGCTTTCACTCAGGTACTGAGTTCCTCATCTCCTAAATCCATTAAACCTTTAAAAGAACATGGGACACTTGATTAAGTTCCACAGAAAAAGCCCTCAGTCTGATGGGATAAATTGAGGGATTCTAAGCTCTGTCTTTAACACTAGGATATGTTCAGCTGTGTAAGAGTCACCTTTTTATCCACTTTTTTTTGTGGGCCAACATCCAAAATTCTCTCTACAAGCAGGTTGAGCATTCTTGCTTGACAATTACTATATCCAGAGCTTGACAATTACTATATCCAGAACCAGCTAAGTTCCAATTAAAAAATACATGAGGACGTTAGCTGAGGGAAGAATAAAACAAAATCCCATTGCACAAGCACCATAGCCACGGCACAATCGCAGTCAGGGGGATGGCACGTAGCTTCTGACTACGCCAATGCCTATCGAATAGATGTTTCTAATCCAGAAATTTTCCACTATACTTCATCTTGCCAGGCTCTACAATCTAGAAGATACCTATTTAAAACAATGAGCATTATAATTTGATTCTAGAACACTTTGGATTAAAAATTCTGCTGTCACGGATCATAAATCCGTAATAAAAATTCACAGCATATAACAGTGAGTTCTTAACACAGTTGTTTGAAAAATCTAGTCTGTAACTTCCCTTTCCTATGAGTTTTAACACTGGGTAGCTATTTAAGAATAATTCACCAGATTAATTACGTTTTCTAAGTGCTGATGTAAACTGAAATTCACAGCAGACTAAATTCTGACAACACATCTGAAATACACAAACTGTAAGAAGAAAGTAGTTGCTTAAAGTTTGCTGCACCACAGGTTCCCTATCCTTCTACAGAGGAGTATATATTTTATTTATATTTCCACTGTACATTTAAACCTGTAAAATGTGAATAAACCATTTAGTCATTTCATTGTTTGAATGCCAGATGTCTTTGTCATGCTGGCTGAATTTCGAAAGAGCTGCAGTGACATCCAGTGGTAATTAAGTTGAATCGCATGCTTACAAATCTTGGAAACAAGACAATTCCTCCCAACCCATACAAGTATCTCTTTGGCACCATGTTTAACTGAAGGAGAGCAGGATAGCACCTGGATCTTGGATAGCGTCTTCCATGTTACCACAAAAAGAATCAGGGCAAGCTTAAGCAGTTTTTCAGAAGACAGGCTTTCAGCTGAAAAGAAGGCCAAACTTCATTTTGTACTATCTACCTGGAGCTTCAGAATCTGAAGATTTTCAACCCACATGCCTTTTCCACTCAGACTGTTAACATCACTTTCAGGACCTAACAGGCTGTTCAACCACTGGAAATACCTCCCTTGCAATTTAATGTCTCTCATTACGCATCAACTCCTAGTTATCCAAAAGCTCCCTGTACAGTCCTCACATTAAATACAGAACTGCTTTATTCTCTCAAAAGATTTCACTTCTCTTAAATTGGAAAAGGGAACACTCAGCATAAAAAAAAGGCTCATCAGAAAAAAAAAGATCCCAAAACACAGCAGCAACCTCTTCCTGCACTTCTAGGTATGTACGCCTGTGCGAACCAACAATATATTTTGAAGTTGTGTATTAATCATTCAAAAAAAAAAAACAAACCAAAAAGACACCAATAAGTCCAAATTATTTTTCCAGCTTGCCTTACATCAAACGAAGTCTAAATTTACAACTCTCTCCAATTGAAGAGTACCACAAACAGATGGAAAAGCTTCAAAAGCTCTTAGTCACATGGTTTAGTTTTAGGTAGTCCTGCAAGGAGCAGGGAGTTGGTCTCAATGATCTTTGCCGGTCCCTTCCAACTCAAGATATTCTATGATTCTATGAAAAGCTGTATTTGTAAATAATAAATAAATAAAGGTAAAGCACATTTCTAGCGCTCTTTACAAAATTTGTGTTAGAAATGTACATTAATACAAAGCAATTTCTTGTGTTAAGAGGGAGAAGCAGCTTGACTCTACTGCTGCACCAGGAGGTTAGGCAAGACTGATAACTTAATGTAGATTTTTTTATGTACAGTGTATAATTTTCAGCTTGGTGTGTATTTCAAAGATTCTTCTTCCAAACTGATCACAAGGACTCAAGTCTAACCAGGTATAGGAAAAAAAAGGGGTATGGTGAATAGTGGCAAGGCAACATATCATGGTTATTTTATAGGGATCTGGCTATTTAGCAAATAAAATTCTTAAAACTGTCTAGAAACAATTTGCTTCAGGTTTAACCTGAGTTTCTTCAGGAACTATCAGCCATGTAAAAAGGCCAGACCTATAGCTCCAACAGTTTCAAGGTTAAGTATTCAATAATACATACATACATGGTATAACCTCCTCCTGTTGCAGACAGTCACATAGCCTTACAACTTCCCTCAAGTATTGTCCCGTCCCACTGAAATAAAAAAATAGTTTCTTCATTACCTCGGTTACAGATAGTGCAGAAATTGCTTGGTCCTTCACTATGTTTCTTCAAATGATCTGCCATATATGCTGCTCGCAAATACTTCCCACACACCTGGCATGGAACTTTGTCTTCATGACATGCTAGGTGTGAGCGCAGTCGGTCACGAGTGGCAAAGGAAGCATTACAAGTCTGCAGGTATAATGAGAACCATGTGACTCATCAACTGCTAAAAGCACTGATATTGTCGAATATATTTAGTATTCTTTAGAGTAAATACCTTAGGTCCTGTGCAAACACACAAATGACATGATGCACAAGCCATTTTCCCACAAATAAAAGATTCACATCACCAACACACTGTACAAGATGTGATGTTACTACTTGAAAGAATTAAGAAAGCAAGAAAACAGCTCTAATGTACTACAGACAGTAAAACTTAAATCAAGGTAGAGTTGTAAGGCCTTAGCTCCTCTCTGAGGATGGAGATACTAAAACTTCAAGTAATATTTAACAAAAGAAATAGCACAAACCACTTCGTTCCATTTACAGTAAGTTCTGCCATTTCACTGAGCCATCAATCACTTTAGACCACTCAAAATGTCCTCTCTTGTCATCTTCCTAAATTTTACTCTTTGATCTGATCAATCTAACTTCAGTAGGCAGAATCCCTTTGGAGCACGAAGACATACAAACAAAGCATCAGAGAATTGGCTGGGATGAGAATATGACGAAAGACAGTAAAAGAGCCATCCTGGTATCCAGAGTAGCAGTGCAGACAAATTGTGGAAGTGAAGCCTCAGAACTGAGCAGGTATCAAAATAACTACATGACACTGTAATCTGTTTATAACTTACCCCTGATCAAGGTATCATATTCCACTTACTACCATGAAACAAGCTTGATTTGGCATAAGATAATATTGATTCTACTTGCCCAATTCCCAGACATAATACATATGATGAGCGAAGGCTCCCTCCCATTTTTATAATCATAGCAATTGGCAGGCATGCAGACTATGTATATAGCCTATTACAACAGCCTGCCAGTTCTGAAAGGCTTGCTCTGTCTCTAACATGCGAAGGAAAATAAATCACCAGCAATATGCTGTACAAGTTATTAAAGATATAGTCTGAAACCACAGCTCACAATTGTGAGAAGAAAAACAAAAGCAAACATACGTTAGAATGACCAGACCAAGCGGGCAACAGTGACATTCAAGAATGTACAGTGTTTCGTTTATACCACCTTTATATAAAATAACGCAGTTTTAAGATGTGTAACCAGAACCCCCAAGAGATAATATGAGGCTATTAGGTGATTTGGGAACTGGATATATTCTGTCTTTTCAAGTATCAGTGTGTAATTAAACAACTGTTTCAATAGTGATAGACTTGTTAAAGTAGCAATCCTAGTAAAATTCCAAAATTGTAACTTCAAATAAGTGAAATTGGTAATACGGAAGAGGATAAACCATATAATATTGTATAATTTAGTTAATCAAGAGATTAATCGAAAAAACATTGAAGGCAGCTGAAAAGTACCTATCAATTTCAACAGGCTTTACACCCATTTGATCCTATGAGTTGCTCGAGTATGGTAAACTCCCATAGAGCTGAGGCTACTCTGCAGCAAGCGTAAGACTTAGCACCCCAGAGGATCAGGACTTAATGAACTTAAAAAGACAACAGTAAAATTATCTGGATTTCTGCGATACACAGTTTAACTAAGCTCACCAAAGATTCATAAATTAAAAGTAGTGAAGATAAAGAGGCAAATTCTTGAACACGAAAGATTTCTCTTCATTTGAAATCTCAATACACAGCACTGAGCAAAACAGGTGCAGCTTTCACTTACTAAAATGTTCTTAGAGGTAAACACTCATTTACGGCAGGATTCCAGCACTGATACTAACCAATCTGTTGGATATCAGCTAAAGATATATAACTAGACAATCAAGGATGACAGCCAAGAGATCATCATCAGTAAGTCTAAAAATCTTGAGCCACAGTAAGCGTCCATACAAAAGCATTGGGAGTGCATTAGTTGATGAAGCAGACCAGAGACAAATCACATAAATACAGGGATGCCAGAAGTAAAACCGTATCTGTCCCATATTGAACTTATCAAGTTGAAAGCTTAGGGAAAGGCAATATAATCATTTCTGTGTTTGATTTCTCACTCTTGCTGCTGAGCTGTGCAAAGTTAACCTTTGGATAAGCTATATAGTAAATATATCTGCAAAGAAGCTTAAAAAAAAAAAAAAAAATTAAGTCCAGTGGAGAAAGCAAGAACCAGTTTAGCTGAATCATAACAATGGGAGACAGGACTAGGTTTAAAGAAAACCCCAAAGTTAATATTCAAATAGTTAATATTTATAAAAGGTATAGAGCAAAAAAAAAAAAAGTTTTATTTTACAAAAGATGTGAAGTGCTAAATGAGTGCTAAGTATTTATCATTAATTGTTAATCATAGAAGAAAACTCTCCAGTGCTTTCCTATCAAACATTGCACAGGTATATAAATAGATCAAAAAGAATATATATAAAGTTTAAAAAAACATTGTTTAAGAAATACCTCTTGAAGTTTCAACTTTTCTATGGATGTGGATGTCTCTGAGCTTATTCCATGGTGGCTGCCATTTTCCTGCTAATAGGCAGGAAGTAAGAGAAATTAGGACAGGAAGAAACTCATTCTGCATTGAAATCAATGGGAAAAGCACTGGACTTGGGATGCCAATTTTAGGTTTACTTAAATAAATAGATCTTTTTCTTTGTCAAAAGTTGTGCTTTAATTTAACCTGCATTTTTCTCTTTTTTTAATTTAAATTGCCAGAAGAACAACCTGTCTCTTGTCTCTGAGAAGGAGCAAACTTCTGTTTTCTCCCCTCGTTCGTTTGTGTCCACAAATTTTCAGATCACCATTTTCTCCCAAACTGCAGTCTAACTTTCATACCATTTACACTCAAAAGCTGACAACCCAGCTTTACCCCTTCCCATATGACAAGTCAGCAAACTGAGCTATCCCGTTATGGCCAGAAAACTGACTTACCCCTTCTCCTACATCCAGAACTAAACTGTCAGATTTAAAAAATAAATAAGTAGATAAATAAATAAAAAAATCACCAGTGCAACAATCCAAAGCAGAAGATCCAGAGTGCCATTTGGTGTCTTGCCTGGGCACCAAAGCAACTTCTTGGATCTGATTTCTCAGCTGCCCTGGCTCTGGAAGCCTTCTCTATTCTGAGTCTATTTTAACAGTAATGAAAAAGCTGGAATCAGGTCTTTGTCTGGCATCAGGTGCTACACGTGTTGGAACTTAGGATAGTTTTTCAAAGATCTGTGAAGCACAGCCATTATTTTAGAGGGATGAGTGCAGGATTACATGCTGAGCACTGAAAACTAGCTGTTGCAATGATGTTCAGCTTAAAATTGTCCTGCTTCTCATAGTTTCATTTTATTTATTCTGAAGCTGGGTTGACACCTTCATGCTTTTGTTTTGGTAGTCCAAAATATACCACGATGCCACATCAACAAAACATTAGATATCCACTGGTTTGCAAAGATACACGAGGGCTCAGGTAAACGGCCAGTGGATTTTGTTTAAATCATAACAGAGCACAACTTCCAAGAATGCCATTACAATAGAGGATTCTGGAAAGCTTTTCTGTTTACTGACAGAGTACTTCTCTTTTGCAGTAAACATAAACAAAGCATGACAATAAGAGGAATTTTCAATGGGAACTCAACAGATTCAAAAAGGACGCTCGATGCTGTTCAGGTTACTCTCATGGAGAGCTAATTTGCCAAACAAAATCAATGGAAAAAGAGAATGGAAAATGGGGAAATAACATGCCAGTATTAAGCTATTTTCCTTCTTAGTGGCCAGATTCTGTGTTTAGATACACATCATGGAACAGAAGTGTAACTGGTTATGAGATAATCACAAGGAGAACTTCATCGGTTTATACATCAGCTTTCAGATTTGAAACAAATTTTCAGCATGATAGCACCCCTTCCGTGGTTTGTACCATGTATATCAGATCTGTGCATATTTAAGACGACTTTCTAAATCTGACAGGATATTATGAAGTATTTTTTGCAAAGACACAAAACAGCTCTTTAACAAATTTTGTACACCTTAAGATTCATGAAAAATTAACTTTGCGGGGTTAAGCAGTCAAAAATCAAGGACAAACCAAGCCTGAATGACAACCTCAACTCTGTCCTGATGCTTGTAACCTCTAGCCTATACCTTTTAACTGAAATGAACAGTGCATACAGTATTATGGCACTTCAGACAACATACAATGAGAAACACTGTTCTTAGAAATTGCTATCACAAAATACATGTGTGCAAGGAGACGGAGTTGAGCTTGGCTGTACAATCTTAGCTTCTGTATTTCTTTACTTTCTAGCTCTTAGTGTATCCTCTGATTCACACTTACGGGAGTTTATGTTTAATACTCTTAAATCAATCAGAAAACTATACAAAAGTTATCAGGCATCAGCTGGCAAAGGACAATTCATGTCTATCAACGTTATTCATAAACGGTGTTCGTTCAATAACCTTGATATCAACTGGCAAACGAATGAGGAGTTTCTGTTTATGTTGGGACCTAAACATTCATTTTTGTACTTGCACACAAATACATGCCTATGGAAAAAATCTGTAGTCATCTTCAGTTCATCCACCCAGACCCCTTGCTATCCCCAAATTGTGAAGACTTTTTATGAGCGGAATTTTGCAATTTATATAAATCTATAATCCCTAAATCATCTTAAGAAGCTTAAGCCAATCTAAGGCTTTATATAGGATATGCAGTTAAATCAATGTGAAGGCTCTATGGCCTGATTTTCAAAGGTGCTGGGCTTCCACAGATCATATGGAGGTCAACAGAAACCTTTAGATTGCTCTATATGTCTGAAAAACTGTTCACTGGATTATTAAAAGTTGCAAAATGTTTCAAAACTCTCAACAATTTGGAGGAAACATAGGAGAGGGGTGTCAAGAGATGGGAAAAAAAAACGCAGATCAGGAGGCAGCAGTCATGTAGGACTAGGTTCATAAAATGTGGTTAAAAAATTTTAGAAGAAAAAAAAAATCCTCTAACCTTCACTGTCATCAAAGAAAATGAAAATTATCTCGCTCCAACTTTCTTTAGATAAATAAATAAATCTTTCTTCAGAGACCAAGCATGGAGACTGCTAGCCCAACAAATGTTTTAGAAGTTTGCCCCACAACTATGTGAAGGCAGCGGGTGATAGTGGAAGCTGATTCTCAACTTTGGTTTTAATTACCCTTACTTCCAGGCACCTTTTAAATCCCTCTACAAATGAATTACAAAATAACTTTCTTGATTTGATCTTTCAAACCCTAATAATTTATTAACTGTAAAAAAACTACATACAACATTATGACATTGTATTACAAAGGATACTGTGATGCTGTTATTTATATTCTCCCCAGGATAAAAAAAAGCTTCCAATTTTGCTCAGTGCAATGTTCTGAAGGCTATGTGATAAAAAAAAAAGAGAGCATCTTGGCAAGTTATGATAATTTACCAATTTTATTTGAAATTATTCTAAAAAAAAAAAAAAAAAAAAAAAAGGTCAGCATTGGAGCCTCCTGTTTGGCAACAACTGCAATCAAAAAAGGGGGGGGGGCATGGAGGGAATCATCAGTGACATTGACTCTAAGCCCAGGGACAAGGTGGCTGGGTAAGAGATCCAGGGTGAGACTGGGACAGAGCAGTAGGGAAGAACATCTGGTAGAAGGGGAGGGAGGCAGGAGGACCAAAGCTGTAGATGACACAAGGGGCTGGGGGACGGGAGGGATGTAAAGCAGCTGTCACTGTTGAACGCTGTTATTTACAATCATTTATCCCAATTCACACATACATGGTATTTTTACTGATACTTCACAATTGTCTGCACACATCAATGCAATGCCAAAGATTACCCATACATCAGTCTAAACCCCTCCAGCTCCTACCTGACACTTGTGAGGTCTCTCTGAGGTATGCACCTGTTTGATGTGTCCATTCAAGTGGTCTGGCCTTAAAAGAAAATACACAGAAGCACACTTAAAACAAATACTAAAAATAAACTTAAATTTTTAACAAAAAAAAAAAAAAAAAAGATACGATCCCAGTGATGGATCTATTACAAACGTAGCGATATTTAACTTTCCAAGAACCAGATCACCAACAACTGGGACTCTACCTTGATAAGTACCCTCTGCAACTTACTAAAAAGGTAGCATTTTCTCAGGAATTATGACTGAATGATCACAGAAAACACAAGCTACAATTTTCAAGCCTGCATGTCCCCTTCCAAAATCCTATTTAGATCTTGACAATGAGGGCACTTTGATTTACAGTTGCTGAATATTTGAAAATCAGACCCTTTTGGTTTATGTCCCAAGCACGGATGTAAGCAGCCAACTTTAAGCACCTCTGTGCAAAAAGACTGACTCTAAACTCTGTTGCTGTGACACATTTTCCACCAGCAAGATGAAAAAATACTGTCCTAACTCACAACTTGGTGGGGAGACTGCATTAATACAAATAAAGTGCTCTGAAGGTCCCAACTAGAAGGTGCAATGGAAGAGCAAATTATTACTGAAAAAAAGTTAGACCATTCTTCACAATCAGTAAAGCCTACTTTGAAGAAGAGAGGACTGAATAGCTGCAGATTTTCCTGGTGGGAGTTTCTCTCCTAGTGGGAAGAAAGCTTTTCATTGTATGAGGCCAAAACTGCTTGGAAACAAGTTCTCCACTCTCTCCTCCCCCAACTTTGCAGCTGCGCCAATGAGAGGGCGCGGGATGGAATTCACGCACTGCAGACAGAAAATAGACTGAACTTTGCAGTCAGGCTGTTAAAACCTGATGCTCCAGCAGCTAGTGGGCTGGAGCGGTGTAACCGGAAAGACTGGTTGGGGGTCCTTCTGCTAGGTACCTCAAGCCTAGCAACCTCAGGTGCTGTGCTACTGAGTGAAGGAAAGGACACTAAAATTAGACATCACGCTTCCAACTTCCTTTGGCTGCTCCTACGCCTGAATACTGAAACTTAAAGAGTCTCCACTTTGCATTCATACTTTGATTTTACAAAGATGTGTAGACACGTTTGTTGTTTACTTTTATAACAGTATTCCTGCCTGTTCACATTAACTTACTCGGAAAAAATGAGACCTCAACAGGTATCCTTCACTTTCCCTTGTTGACAAAAACCTTTCACACAGCAACAGCAGAAAACTTTTAAGTGTGAATAAAAATAACAAAAATCGTCAGATGATCCCAGGTAGCGCTACAGTAAGAAAAATACTTTCACTTCTAGCCACAGAGGAAATTTTCATTTCATGACTTTCCATCACTAAATCTGCAGTCCATATGAAGATGCACCCCTAATTATCACTGATTTGAAAAAACCAAAAAAGTCTATATTTTCTTAATTTATTTCAGTAGCAAGAAGTCCCTCTATCAGAAAGAGCTACCGGGGGCACAATTCCTACATTTCTATAGCTGGGACAATTCTAGCCCTGGTAGCCTTTTGATTTGTTTTCGTATCTCGATTGCTTCCCTCCCGTAAAAGCAAATCAACTGCTGTAGAAAGCCGACTGCTGCTACAAAAGTAACACAGTGTACGCATCCCCCTCCCCCCACTACTCCTAGTCTCAAAGCGAGCATCAAACTTCCAAAAAAGTTTCAAATTCATTAGCTCAGACTATAAGATACCACTAACATGACTACGTGTATCAAACTACTTATTAAATTAACTCCCACAAACAGCGACAACAAAAAATCAGCAACATTAAATGCACAGATCTTACGTATGTTGCAGGGCAGAAACAGGATCCCCTTCAGAAGGATGTAAACCCAAAGGACACAAAGATCATGTATTAAAAGATACTTGATGCTGCAGCCTTTGAAATCTCACCTCTTCCTTCACATTTGGGTGATAAAAAACATTACGAACTAAGAGAAATGAAGGGAAGTTAAGAAAAAGAAAATTTAAAATGGATACGAGAAAAATAATAATCTTGAGATGTATTAATATTTTGCACTTCAACAGCACCTTCAAACTACCTACAAATCAGTAGTCTCGAGACACTTATGTGAGGTAGGTAATTATTTCAATACCCATTTCACAGAAGAGTCATTTGAGGGAGAGACTAACTGATTTGCCCAAGGACACGCATACACCAAGCCTGGGACAAAGCTGGGAATTTTACCCAGAAGCCAGCTGACTCCCAGTTCTATGCCTTAATTACTTTTAAACCCTTTCAAGAGACTGTAGAATAGCGTCCCAGCGGAAACGATGGAAGTTCTCATTTCTCGAGACATTATAACGTGGAACAGCCAAACTATCCTAAGTACAAATTGTTCTCGTTTCCCAAGGGGTAGGAAAGACAACTTCCTAGGTCTCCGTTTGTGTCTACGGTCCTTATAAGTACTCTCTTACCTGGAGAAGCCTTTTCCACAGCTCTGGCAGATGTAGGGCTTTCCCACAGAGCCATCGTGAGATCGAACATGATAGGACATCCTGTCTTTCCGCTTGAACCGTAAGCCACACACCGGACAAGAGTAAGGCTTCTCGCCAGAGTGCGACAGCTTGTGCCGATTCAGGTGGTACACGTCCCGAAAAATCTTGCCACAGATCTCACAGGCCACCTGTTTCCTCGTCCTGCTTCTTTTTCGGGGGGCGTCAGGGTCATCCTGACCCGGGACACCGTTTTCACCCAGTCTCGGGGGTGGGATGTCTATGTAGCCCAGCTGTAAGCTTGTCACCCCATGTTGAGCCTCGTGCTGACGAAGACGATTAGCATCCGTAAATACTTTCCCACAGAGGCCACAAGGCAGGATACCAGCCTCTCGCAGGCCCCCTGGGGTACCAAACATCATGGAGTCCAAGAGATTGGCCTTACGGGGACGCCCTCTGCCCCTCTTGGTGCTTAAAGTGGGGGCACTAGCAGCAACATTCTGGAAAGGCGAGGCCAGCAGCGGTGGGGACAGAGGTCCTGCCACCATGGGCAGGCGGTCCACCCCCTGCAGAACAGGTAGGGAGGACTGCGCAGCAGTGAGCGCAGCCCGCGTGGCCTCGTCTTCGGGCATGCCAGCGATGCCGTTGCCATTGGGTGCCAAAGCGGCACCGTTGGTCATGTCAAGAGGGAAGCCGAGGTCAGCAGCCCCCGGACGGAAGAGCATAATGTCGGGGCGTGCGGGGGGCACGAGGATCTGCACATTGGACTGCTTGATGACCTCCTGGCAGATGTCAATCACGGAGCGCATCAGCAGGAACTTGGCGGCCGTCATGAGCTCCGGGAAGCTCTCCAGCCGCACCACGATGCGCGACGTGTAGGCGAAGTCCAGGATGTCTCCGAACACCTTGGAGCTGATGGTGTGCATCTCCAGCTCCCGCCCGCCCCCGGGGGCCCCGCCGGCCGCCGCCGCGGCCCCGCCGGCCGCTGCTGCTGCTGCTGCCGCCGCCGCCTCCGTCGCGCCCCCCTCCGCGCCGCCGCCGCCGCCTCCTGCCCCGTCGCCCAGCTGCGCGCTGAACACCGACTCGAAGTACTCGCTGCAGGCGGCCAGCACCGCCCGGTGCGCCGGGAAGCTCTCGTCGCCCACGCGCAGGAGCACGTCGCAGAAGCGGCCGCCGTTCTTGCGCTGCTGGTTGAGGCTGTGCAGCATGTCGGCGCTGTGCCGGCTCACCTGGTACGTGTAGCAGCCCGACGAGGGGCCGCAGGCGGCGGCCTCGCTCACCCGCTCCATGGGGCTGCGCCGCCCCGCTGGCGCCCGCAGGGGGCGCGCGCTCTCAGGCCGCCCGGCGGCGCGCGCCGCCTCCTCCTCCTCCTCCCCGCCCCTGTCCGGGCCGACGAGCGGCGGCGCGCGCTGCGCTCCCTGCACAGCGCGAGGGGATTGCAGAGGGAGGGAAGGAGGGGGGGGGGGGCGAGACAAAAGGCTCGGGCGGCGGAGGGGCGCGCGCCGCGCGGGGCCGCCGCGGCCGCCGGCGCGCGAGCTCCGCCCGGGCCCGGCCGCCACGAGGCGCTGCGGCCGCGGAGGCCGCCGCGGGAAGGGGCGTGCGCGGCGCGGCTGCAGCGAGCCGGGAGGGAGGGGGGCTCCGGCGGCTGCGGCTCCGGGCTGCCGGCTCCGTCCGTCCCTGTGTGTTTGGAGCGGAGGAAAGATGGCAGCGGCTGCACTTCCTCTTGCACTTTCACCCCTGGGGGGAGGAGAAGGAGGGGGCGATACCACCCCCCCTACAAAAATCCAGCGGGGGCCCCCCGGCTGCTGCTCCCCGACCAAGCGCCGCCGCCGCCGGCTCCGGCTCCGGTCCGGGCCCCGCCCGCTTCGCCACACCCGCACCGCCGGCGCCGCAAACTTTCCTCTCTTCTTCGGCCGAGAAGACCCCCACCCTATTCATAGAGACCCCCCCCCTCCAGCCACTCGGGCTCCCCCCCTGCCCCCCCGCTTCCTGCCCCCCTCCCTCCCCGCATCCGCCAATGCAAGAGCAGCCAGAGCCAGCAGGCCGGCCCCCACCCCGCCCGCCCGCGGGGGCTGGGGGCTGCGGTCTCCCCCTTCCCCAGCACCGATCCTCCAATGCCGAGCCGGCAGCGAGGCCCCCGCCCGCGGCACACGGGGGGGCGGCGGGGCTGCGCTCGCCCCCTCCCCCAAATATCCGGGCTGCGGCTCGCCCCCCAGGCCCCCCTCCCGCCGGAGAGAGGAGGAGGAGGAGGAGGGGCCGGCGGGGGGGGGTGAGGGGGGGGCTGCAAGCAACCTCCCCCCCCCCCCCCTCCCCAGGCACAAATCGTCCAATGCAAACCCTCCCGGAGCTGCAGAGGCGCAGAGCGGCCCCCACCTCCTCGCCTCGCCTAAGGAGAGCCGATCCCTGAGGGGCCAGGGGCTGCAGAGCAGACCGGCCTCCCCCCGCTCTTTCATTGCATTTCTCACCCGCCCCCCCCCCGCCCCCCCCGCCGTACTAGGATCAACTCTCAGCCTGACTAAAAGAGCGAGGCGCCGGCATTGTGGGGGAGGGAAGGGGTACCGCGGGAATTCTTCCACTGCAAAAATGCCCTCCCCTCGGGAGCGGTTGGGAGAAACGGTACCCGCGGGCCGGGGGCTGCGGGAGGCACGGGCAATTGCACAGCCCCAAGCGCCTGCCTCCATGTTGGGGAAACTCTGCCGCCCCGCCGAGCCTCGTCCCGCCCGGGGTTTCCCACGGCACCCAGCGCACCCCACGCTCCCCTGAAGTTAGCCTTCCCCAGGCCCTAGGTTAACCGCTCCGAAAGGCACCGCTGTAATTCACGGGCGGGGGTTGCTTGGACTGTCCTAGTGCTGAATCTTCCCTGTGCGCTCAAGGTCTCTCTACGAAGAGCTTCTCTTTCAACATCATCGTCATTACTCATTTTCAGCTGAAATGTGCTTTCTGTCTCAGGGAAGAGTTTTTCTCTACTTTTGAAGAAATATTCCCACACAGGCACACACTGTCTCCGAAAAGAGAGTTCTTTGTTTTGTTAAAGACAACACTTTTTCAAGTGTTCAAGGGCACACTTCTTTTGCATTTGTAACATCAAGACTAATTAAGAATCCTTGGATGACCTATTCATGATCCAATATCGTCACTTAAACTGTTCCATGGAAAATACTGAACTTAGCGCATGTGAGGGCATCACAAACTACAGAGCCTTCCAAGAGCTCGAACCCAGCATTTGAATTAAATAGTGGTGGAACTGAAAAAGCATGCTGGGTACTGATGTGCAAATGAGCGCACCAAGCTTCCAACTTCCAAAATGCAATATTACATTAACACTTAAGGCCACGCAGTGCCCTCAGCCTGTACGCCGGATTTCTCCTGCTTTTGATAGGAACTGTTTGTCTACGCTGCCCGCAGAATATTACCTGCGGCTTTTTGTTACTGCATTATGTATGCACGCTTCCTGATATGAACATATATTTTTAGAAATTTGAGGTTGTTCGAGTGGTAGCAATGCTGATGAACCCAGCTCAAATACACCGTATTATACAGATAACACGGTGCTCACATTCTGTAAGTCTGCTTGTGTGCCACAGACACAAGAGTTGTACTCGCTACAGTGAGGAAAATGATTATATTAAAACACGCTAGCCAGGCTGCATGCACACAGACAGAGAGCAGTTAAAGGATCTGGAATTTGCTTATCTTTCCTAGTGGCTTTGGTCAGTTGTGCACCTTTCCCCCCAGTGGTTTATTAATTTGCTTTCTTTTAGTCCCCAGCCCCTGACATGGTTCCTGCTTCCTATTTCAGTTCCCTCCTTGCCTGTTCTTTGTCTCTCCTCTAGGCAGGGGGAGGGGGGTCCTGCCGCTCTCACTGCACTTTCCTCCGAACTTTCTCCAGTTGCCATGGAATGTTCTGGTTTCAGCTTCCAGCCCTCCTGTTTAAAAGGCACCATCCAACACACCCTGCCTGCTTCTTTAGGTAAAAGCTAGGTATTCTCCCCAAAGCATGGCTGTTTCTTGGCAAGTGACCCATTCACACTTGCCATGAGGATGCCAGATCAGCATACTGGGAGCTCATATTCTGAGTAGTTGCTGGATGCTCATTAAAGACGACCGTCAGCACCTTGCACTCCCAAGGAAATCACAAGGAGACCAACATAGCCGTTTGCCTTAGCTCCTCAGCGCTCTGACATGGTTAACAGCTGGATCTCTCCTCTTAGTACTGCCACTCTTACTATACTGGCCTCCCCCACCTTATGGCTTCACCAACACGCTTAAAGGACCACTTCTTACAACTTTTTCTGGTCCCAAACTTACCCTGTCTCAGAATGTGAGACTATCAAAGTAGTCATTCAACTAGCATTTGTTACAACGTAGCCAAATTTCTCCTATTTGCAAATAAGCAGTTTGTGCCATACTGAGACAAAATTTGGCTCATCCGTATAAACAGACTGGGAAGATGAAGTTCCCTAAATTTAATGTGATGATTAAATGTCATTTCCCCATACTTAACTATCTAAGTGTACAGGTATGATTACCTTTGAACTCATTTATCATCACAACTAGTTAGTTACTGTCTTGAAGACAAAGTTCCAGGTGATGTGAAAGAGAGTTTTAAATTTTTATTTAAAAATTTACATTTTCAATATACAGAATTTCCTCCTCTTTTGAGATGATCCCTAATCTATTTTCTCGGACATCTTCTGCACTGGGATCTGCTAAACTTCTTTTGAATTAATCTCTCTTTTAAATAAAGGCATTTTCCTCAGCTACTTTATTCAGCTTCTCACTATTTCCTGTCTCACTCCTGCTCATGGGAATTCCTGAGCTGTCCCTAAATGTTTTGCAGCTGTCTGGTGTCTGCTGAAGCACTTTGATTGGTATTTCAATAGTATTAAAAATCCTCTTTTGCTCTGAACATGTGTGTACCATTTGGGACTGTACACTGTACATTGCTCACTTTGCTGCAGATCAATTGCTACTGGCCTTACTCAGAAGTGCAGCCCTTAAATTAGTCTGCAAACATACGAGGTAACAAAAGACTGTGTTAGTCAAATCTATTAAAACATATTTGGGTATATGTTAATTAGGCTTGAGTCATACCTATTTGTTGAACATTCTGATCTCATGAATCTGTGTGGGTCTTGAGGCTACTGAAATTTTTCAGAATAGTCTCCATCGTTATTATACTCTTTAAGAAGGTTAGTCACTATTTCACATGGATTATAATATCAGCAGAGACATTTCTGCGTAGCACTTGTGCCAGCTAATTCAGTCATATGAACCATTTCCTTTTTATGTGTGTTCCACAGAAATATATAACATTGCACATTTCATGGCACACTTGCAATTTCAGTAAGTAGCTGTCAGTTTTTCTGAGCTTGCACTGGAATTTTAATTAACTGCGACTGATCTAACAAGCAATTAATTCAGCATTCATTACTTGCTAGGTTTATTATTACTTAAATTTAGCTCTTAAAGCTTGCTCAATTTCTTATTGGGAATGATCCCATGAGAATGCTAACCCTAGCAGCAAGGATTCTCAGACTCAGAGATAGCAGTTTCCTCTGTAGTCCAGACGGGGGTTAGTGATTTGTCAGCTTTCTCCTCTAGAAGCTGACGAACAACTCTCTTGTTTAAAAATACCTAGCATTCTCACAAAAATGACAGCAACTGCTAATAGGGAGCTATATGATGCTATGAAAAGTATGCAGAAAGGGTTATTTTAAAACAGGAAAACTGCACTGTTTGCTTTTCTTCTTTTTGATCACTCTCCTCACTGCACTCGTGCTGTATAGCTGTTGCATGGCAGTCCACGACAAAGTCTGGGGGGCTGATGCTAAACTACAGAACTTTTTGTTTTTACACTAATTTAACACAGTCTTGGAAGCCAACCTTTGATACTTAATCTCCCTTTTGTTCCACTCATTTCTTCACTCTGCCCAGTTTAACTTGTACTAGACTGCCCAGAACCAAAGCAACCTGAGCCATTCAAAACAAGATTGCCACATTAAGGACCTGGTCAAAACGGGAATACAACCTAGGATTCCGACCCTCCATGAATTAGGCATCCATGCCTAGCTAAGTAAACCTGACAGACAAATTTCTCATGTAAAACATATACTACAATACAATCCTAAATATGCAATGCAATTCGTAAATGTTTGGCATTTACAGATTAATAGCTAAACTATGGTGCTGTCCTGAGAAGGACAACTTCTCCATAAACACCAAGTAAACTGGCATAAAAAAGTTAATTCAGGAAGACAACTAAGAATGGATACATCTGTATTTCTTACACCATTCAAAAGATACACAACTTTCTGTCAATTGCCTCAAGAGTCAATTAAGATGTGAATTGCGTCAACATCCAGAGTCACTTCACCTCAGACAATCAGTCTTATGGTCCCATTGAAGACTCAGTAATATGGATGTCAAAAATCTTACCTTTTGACAGCGAGTTCTCAAAATCTCTTTCCTCCAAACAGGTACGAGGCTGGCCCTTAGTGAGCTCATTATAACCACCTTAAAAAGGTTTGTCTCCTCTTCAGCATGAGCAGCTCTTCCCTGAAGTACAATAATAGGGTTAATTAGCAGCCAGTTCTCAAATCAAAGTACAATTCACGGGGGGAGAAAAAGGTAAATTTGCAAAATTGTAAAAGAAAAAAAACCAACAGAAAAATCACCTTAAAATTAACAGATTCTCTATATGCCTTAAATTGCAGTTAGCCTTTTTTCAGGAGGGAACTCTGGCAGGTTGGTTACAGTCCCATACCCACAATTCTTAAAATCATAAGTACTTAGGTCGAGGTTATCATTTGATACAGATTATTTTTCACTGGGCTGGTGATAATTTCTGAGAGGATATGAAATTTCAAGAGCCTTGTTTCACCTGCAATCACGATTTAATTTCCTCCCTGTCACCTCCCTCCCACTTTTTGTAAATCCTGCAGCAATCCCCACTGCTAAACTAGAAATGTAGTCCCTAGCAAGTCCACAAACACACAAGTAGTGTTAGCGTAGCTGTTTGCCAGTATATTCTGCAGCCTCTGTCATAAGGTGAATTACCAAAACCACAAGTGCTGTACTACCAGAGCAGCACTTAAGCTAAAACAACCTTCTCAGTGCATTGTAAATAGACTTGATACCCACAAGTGTTGGAGTTATTTATGAGAATAAAAAGGAGGAAAAGAAAAAAAAGAATTAAAAAAATACCTAACTAAGAGAGTAGGCACTGCCTATTTTTAAGAAGGGTCTTTATGTGATTTTAATGAAGCATACACTACACAAGTTTTCATGGTTAATTTCATACTCAGAGTTTTTACCATGTATTTTACAATGGTAAATTTTACATCGTTATCCAAAAGACTTGCAAGCCTCTCCTCAACATACTTAGTTTGCATGTCACGTAAGTAAAACTCTTACTTGAGCTAAAATAATAGCTGTTTCAGAAAGAATTTCACAATTTGGCCCATAATGAAGCAGCTTATTTAAAATTGGTAGTTTGACAGAAAACACACTAAATGCATTAACTTCTCAGCTCTCCTATTGAAGTGATCTACAGTTATCATACTTGCAGGGCAGTGCTATGGAAACATGAAAGTTTCAATCATTCTGCGGCAACTGCACATTCCTGTTGTGCAAAAATAAAACTGAGGCACAAGTAAAGGAAATGACTTGCTCAAAATCAATGAGTCAGCAGGACTGGAGTGTGTAGAATATGAATTTCTGAAACCCATTTTTGCTACAGCCCTCCGTCATTCAGATCTTGCTAATGAGGTATGTGCCATTTCAGTCACATTCCTGTCATTGTAGCTTGATGAAACAAACACTCCTGTTTTTTCCCAATCACTGATTCCATACAGTGTCATGTTTCTTAATTGTTTGATGAGACTTCAGATGCAGTCTTCCTGCATTTTCTAAACAGCCTATAGTATACTGCTTTCCTTACCTTATTAAAAATATTATTTGAAAAGTGCTTATGTTATATACTTTCAGTTTATCAGTTAGTAATTCACATGACTACTTGATCATTTGTCTTTTTTTACTCCATGTCTGAATCTTTATTCTGACATAGCAGGCAGTTCACCACCTGAGAGATTGACTCTGCAACTGTTGTGCAATTCACCACCTTTGGAAATATACCCCCTCTTGCACTTCATCTAGATTTCCTAAATGGAATTCTCTCAATTTAAAAAACACACATATACCTTTTAATAAAAAAAATGGCAATTCACATACTCCATCTTCTGTCAGCACCCACTGCAAAGCTCAATTAACCTTCCAAGTAGATCTGTCTCTTGCATCTCCTTTCATTTTCTCTCAGGTTCCATTGCAGACTTTTTCCTCTTCTGACATTATATCTAATTTTCTATTAATATTTTCCTTGATTTTTCCCTTCTCTGACGGAACTTTTTTTTTTTTTAATCAACTTTTATCATTTGCACTCTGTTTTCTAGTTTTGACTGCTGTCCTCAGAGGACATCATTTATCCATTCCCAACTACCCACCTTTCAGTCACTTTCCCAGTTGTCACACCTAACTTCCCATGGTCATAACCACCCTGTTCTCCAAGCACCACATCACATAAAACACCTTTATATTAAAAAATTCACAACAGTCATCACAGTAAATAAAAATAATTACACTCTATTCACAACCTGGAACCAATCTCTATTGAACAAGCCTTTCTGAAACTTAAAAGAGGGTGCTGTTATAAACTAATATAAACTACTTTAAATATTCTAACCAATTAGAAAGTGTTAATTTGACTAGAAAAAAACCCAGACAAATTATCTTTATTAATTAAACTCTTACTCCCTTCAGGCAATTAAGGACAATATTCAACACTGAAAGAAGTTTTTAGGTGCCTGAATTCCTTATAGGATCTCTGCTTGAGTAACTTTCTGGAAAAAAAAAGGATTTAAGAGCATATACTGAGCAGTTGTCCATTAAGAACGCTATGAATACCTAAACCAGGAAAACAAAACCCACCCACTAACTAAATTTTCAAACCATGTATTTTACTGACACCTTTGTTCATTCAGCCCACACTTGGAAAAATAACTTTTAGTTAGACTCAATATATGGGATTTGGAGTGAGTTTGTAAGGACAACTATTACTGTTGCTAGCTACATGTTCTGAAGTTAGCCATCATCTACTGCAAAAATAGAGGTGGTCTTAAATCCTGATTGAGCATGCAGGATTTGCATTTTTCTCAGTGTTTTTCCTGTTACTAAAAGGGATCCCAAATGTGGACTGATTGTATGGCTGAATTCAGCTGAGGCATAAACAAGTCCAATTGCATCTGAAGTAAGTAGGAAAAAATTTATACTGGGACCAAATCTGCTATGTCCTATGTTGAAAACAGATATTGTTCACAAGGAATAATGAGAAAACCATTAACAAATACATAACAGTAGGTGTGTTTATATTTACCCTAGCTTAGCTGAGCTAACATTACCAGGAATAGTAATCCCATTTTATTTGAGATTCTATTTTAGTAAGCTCTGTATAAGCTTATATTAATGACAGTTTCTACTATAAAGAGTTTATGACATTAAAAGCTGCTTTTTTTGATTAAGATGAGACAAGCATGGGATATGCAGAGGCAGAAAAAGATAGCAAATAGCAGTGCGGTTTCCATTGCACTAGTGCTTTATTTTTTTTTTTTCTTTTTACTGTGAGTTAAAGAAGACTTAAGGACCCATAACAATTCTATTACCAAAATCGTTAAAAGGTTAGTTAAATTTTGTCAATCGTATGAAGCTCAGAATCCTGTCTGAAGACACGGCATGTGATTCTGCAAGTGCCATATTATAAACACTTCTACAGTATGGGCCCAGGAGAGTACATCTTTGTTTAAAAACATGTTAAGTTTTAGATTTCGATACATCATATAAAGACAGACGTTGTAATAAACTGAGATAGAAAAGCCTTCCTGCAAAGGATACTGAATATGAAGAAAAAGTTTTCCATAAATTATTCCAATTCAGACAAAATACAACAGGGAAACAAACTCGGAGACTCTAAAATCCTGAAAACTTATAAAAGTATATTTCCTTATGTTTTAAGAATACTTTTTATTCCAAATCCAACTGTTTGGCTTCTTGTGATACCGTCAAAAGCTGGAGATACTCGGCTCTTTGAAGTTTGAAGGGGCCGTTACAAAAAATCCTTTATCTATTTAATTAGCCTGCATTCTATGGAGAGTTACAGATGCCCCTGGGGCAAAGTGGTATGGCCTGGGTTCAGCTGAAAGGAGCCCTGAGAAAGCTTCGGCGTGGAAGTCCTGGTTTTATAAAGCAACAGCTAAAGAAGGCTCTCCTGCGAGCAGTGTAGCAGCTCTACCCGATTCAGCAGGGCTGTGGAATACATACGCACATCTACACACCTGGTGATGAGCAGTACTGCAAGTAGACTACAAGGAAGACCAGGGCAGAGGATCTCCGCGTACGTCGAAGCGCCAGGTCCAGTTTAACCACAGGGAAAGGCACACACCACCTCCCCTTCACGGGCAGCGAGTGCCCCCGGCTCCAGACGCAGGCCCGCTCACACACCTGCGAGCCACCCTGCCTCACCACACGGCCGTTTTCCCTCCCACCGCCACACACTCTCACCACACGCCTCACGCGCGTTTTCTCTCACAGTCCAGCGCCCCAGCCTCACACCGCACTCGCTGCCAGCCCCGCAGCCCTACCGCCTCTCTCACAGACGAGTACCTTAGCCTCACAACGACCGTTTTTACCTCCCCCCCCGACCCTTCTCCCACCAGTTCTCTCGTAGCCCCCCCTCCCCCCCACCGGCTCCCGCTGCTGTGAGGCGGCGCGAGCGCTGCGGCGGTTGCCGCGCAGGGGGCGCTGTGGCGCCTGCGGCCAGGTCAGCGCGCGGGCTGCGGAGGAGGGGAGTGGGGGGGGAGGGCGCGCGCCCGCCGCGAGCTCCTTCCCGCCTACCGCTGAGGCGCGCTCCCGCGGCTTCTCGCGAGCCCTGGCCTCGCTCCCGCGAGAAACCGCTGCGCGCCTGCGCGGTGCCGAGGCCGGGGCCGGGCCTGAGGAGAGGAGCTGCGTGTGGTGGTGGCTGCCGGCCGGGGCCGAGACCGAGGAGACCTGCCGCCAAGATGAGCGGCACGTTGGCCAAGATCGCGGAGATCGAGGCTGAGGTAACGCGACGACCTTCTCCCCCGCCGGGGTTGGGCCAGGCACGAAGCGCTAGACGGGGCGGCCGCTGTGCCGCTCCGTGAGGCGGTGACAGGGCCCTGCCGGCGCCGTTGGGGTCGTGAGGCGCCGCGCCGGAGCGGGGCGGGGGGTGGGCGTGCGTCCCGGCAGAGGCTCTCCCGGTGGCGAGTCCTCTGTTCCGTCCTCTTGCAGATGGCCCGGACGCAGAAGAACAAGGCCACGGCTCACCACCTGGGGCTGCTGAAGGCCCGCTTGGCCAAGCTACGCCGGGAGCTCATCACCCCCAAGGGAGGCGGCGGCGGCGGCCCCGGGGAAGGTGCGTTGTTCTGCGGGACGGCTCCGGCCGCCTCGGAGGCCTCTGCAGAAGTGGCCGCTCCTAACTGCCGAAGTGTGGGGTGTGTGACGGAAATCGATCTAAGGGGGGCGGCTCCCGTCCGCTTAAGTCGTGTCAGACTGTCTGCGGAATAAATCGGAGCAACCTTCTTCTCTCCCTCTTGTCATTCCTGGTACAGGAACTTAGCCATGGTTTGTGGCCCTTTGTAGGGCTTTGGGGTGGAGCCGTTGTTGAAGTGTAAATGAAAGGGCTTCTGCATTTTGGCTAATATAATCTCGTATTTGCAGAAGTCTTAGGGGTTTTACATGAAGAAGCGTCTTGTAGCAGCCACCTGTTTTTATATGTAAAGGTGTGAACTGTCTAAGCTGTAGTGCTGAAAGGGAATGCTCCACCTACTCTCAAGTCAAGTATAGCCCACCAGGAAGCCTTGCAGCCTACACTTTATTGACAGGTCCATGCCATGGAGTGTTATACAGACAAAGTGGTGCAAGGCAATGTAGATTATGAACTCTTTGTTTCATACTCTCTTCCTTCTCGTAGGGAAGCTTACCTGGCTTTCACTCAGGCAATATTATTAAAAGTAATAGCGGGACTGCTGTCCAGAACCTTAAAAGATAGAAAATGTCAATCTTTAAATGAATATTTTTGCTCCTTATTTGCAGGTTTTGATGTTGCAAAGACAGGTGATGCGCGGATTGGGTTTGTGGGTTTTCCATCAGTGGGGAAATCTACTCTTCTAAGTAATCTTGCTGGTGTATACTCTGAAGTGGCAGCATATGAATTCACTACACTAACTACTGTGCCTGGAGTCATTAGATACAAAGGAGCAAAGATACAGGTGAGATCTTTTTGTGTCTGTGAGGATATAGATGCCGTGTTAATGGCTGAATGGTCTAGCCTGACATTAGCAGGTTAGAAGTGACTCGTAGAAGTGCTTGAGAATACATTGGAAATGCTTCCATGAGGTACTAATTTTACCCTGCTTTCCACTTTGTTCTGGGGAGAAGTTCCTGTGGTAGTCCTCATATTCTCCATGAGATGATCTCTTCCTTGTACCGACAGGGCACATGGGGTAATACAATATATAAGAATCAAAGGGGAAACAATTTTGCCATATTCTGTTCAGATTTGCAGTAGAGTCAGCTGTTTTAGGAGAAAGGTGAAAGTAGGATTTATTTTCTCCATGAAGGAAAGTATTTTTCTCATGACTTACTTTCCTTCCTCTGAACAAATAGCTACTTGATCTCCCAGGAATTATTGAAGGTGCCAAGGATGGTAAAGGCAGAGGACGGCAAGTCATTGCAGGTGAGTATATTAGAGCTGGAGGCAGCATCCTATCCCTGGTTCAGTTAGTACAGCTTATGAGAATGAAGGGTTGAATCACCATTTCTGATGTCTTTAAAAAGCTGAATTGTATGCTGGAATTGAGCTGCCTACTGTGAAGCAGTAGCCATTTTCATTTCGGTCTGTTTTCAGTTCTGGCTTTATGCATTTGCTGAGTTTGTGCTTGTTGACACTGCAGTGAAAGTGTATTACCAATTTTGAAGGCAGATGTGATCCCATGTTAAGCAAGACATGCTGTCTTCATTTCTTTACCTAGGTTATTGTCATCAATCTGGGGTCTGAATGTAGACAGGAAAGATTTTTCCAGCCTCTGTGATTCTTGTAACATGTCAGGATCTGTGTATCAGTGATGCTTGGCCAGCACTACAAACGTCGGTCTTATACTGGAATTTAAAAATAAGCAATGTACTGGCCTTTAGGGTTTTAGTATTGTCATCAGCCCACTGAGCCATATTTTATGTTGTTTTGTCTCAGATTGTGTGAACGTACTTTTTCGAGAGATTACTTTCTTTTTCTGATTCTTAGTTGCTCGAACCTGTAATCTCATTCTGATTGTTCTGGATGTGCTGAAACCCCTTGGTCACAAGAAAATCATTGAGAATGAACTGGAGGGATTTGGAATTCGTCTGAATAGTAAGCCCCCTAATATCGGATTTAAAAAAAAGGATAAAGGAGGCATTAACCTTACAGCCACAGTAAGTTGGAAGTTTTCTTTAACGAAAAAAAAAAATTGCTTGAAGAAAGAGGCATTTGCAGTTAATGGTATGCTTGGGACCATTCCTGTGCTGTGACTTCTTTAGAAGCTGAGCTGCTGTATTGTGCTGTAGTCAGTTACTTTTCTTGGAGGCCATCCGTACCTGTCTTGGGAGCCTGACCACCTCCTCATCCCCAAATCAGAGGCTTGGTTGCTTTCCAACAATTACACGATCCGAGGCCCAAAGGAGAGTGTGCAAAAACTGACTCTCACTTGGTGGCTACAGCATTCTTCTGGAGAAGGTTGCTCAGAGTTCCAGGCCTTGCAACCTGGACTACTCCTCATTTCCCATTTACCACTGATTCTTTAAAAGCGTGAAATAGTCAGAGATACCAAAAATCAGAACTCTGCTCTGGGATCTAAGTACCTAACATGTAGCTGTCTGGGCACTGGACTAGTAGATACATGGGTTTGTATCGCAACTGGTCCCAGATTGACAGGAAACACTACTTCTGAAATGTCTGATTGCAGCTATTAGTGGGGCATTAATATAAATAAAGCTGTTACAATTTAAATCTTTTTTTCCCTCTCCGGAGGCTAACTATGGTAAAATCATGGTCAAGTCCAATAAGTTACAAAGCAGCTATTATTTCTAGTAATCTATATGCAGCGATTGCTAGGTGATAGCATTATTAATTGTTATACTTGATTTGACTGTAAACTCTTCCATTCCTTAATGCTGTGCCTACGTTCAGTGTCCTCAGAGTGAGCTGGATACTGAAACAGTGAAGAGCATCTTAGCCGAGTACAAAATTCACAATGCCGATGTCACGCTGCGCAGCGACGCCACTGCTGATGATCTAATTGATGTTGTTGAAGGAAACAGGTACTGTTGGGACCCTGGCTTTGGCATACCTGCAGTTTGTATTACAGAGAAAAGAACTGTCTCTCAGGTTTGCTTCCCACAGAAGCTAAGCTAGCAATGTGGTATCAACATAGGAATATTCTTTTAAAAAAATGAAGTTTTTCTTTCCAATGAAGGTAGCAGTGTACTGCTGCTACGCTGCTGTAATGGTATTTCCTTGTCTTTGCAGGGTTTACATCCCATGCATTTACGTCCTAAATAAAATTGACCAAATTTCCATTGAGGAACTAGATATTATTTACAAAGTACCCCACTGTGTACCAATATCTGCTCATCATCGCTGGAACTTTGATGATCTGCTGGAGAAAATTTGGGACTACTTGAAGCTAGTACGAATGTGAGTCCCAGTTGCTGCCTTCTGTGGAGTTAAGTGTAAGGCTGAGACTGAAGAATGTCTCAAGAATGGATGAATGATGATTATTTTATAATGGTTTTCTATTAGCTTAGAACTCTAGCTTTCAAATGATGATGTCTTTTGTCACTGAAGTATGTTTACTCTGTAAATCAGAAATTGTGCTCCTCTTGTCTGTTGTGTGATGGACAGAGTTTCTTAAGAGTCACAAGTGCTATGTTTTGAACTTGTAGGGGAATTAAATGAGGACCTTGTGAAACCAAGTCCGAAGTACCTCTTAAAAAATTCCTGAAAGCATGGAATTCTAGTCAAACTTAGTGAAAAGTTGTGAATTTCAGAGGTAGTCCTCTATTCAGGCTGTCATACATTCAGCTGTCTTAACAGAACTGAATTTAGTTCTTCATCTAGCATTTCAGATATTTTTACTATAAATTATTCCAGGTTTACCTCATACTTCTAATGCATTTCTTTGGATGAATTTATTAATGAATCTATTCATACTCATAATACAGTAATTGTAGTCTTTGAAACTTGTATCTATCTTCCTGTGACAATATAAAAGCTACTGTAAAAAGGGATTTAGTATGTCTAGGTATCTGGGCTATAGACTTCAACAGTTTTTTTCCTAATATATGTTGAGTTTTTTAGAGAAAAAAAAAATCACAAGTCAGAACTATAATACTGTAGAAGTTCTTTTCCATCAACTGTTCCTGTTTCATCTTCTTCTAAGCAACTACAGAAAGCTCAATAGTGAAAAACCTTTGCAGTTACAAGGGAGAACCTGCTGCAGCCATTGGCTACCCAGATGCATTTTCAGCTTACAAACACCGAACAATTTACAGAGTATCTGTTGTCACCACTGAAATAGTGGAACTCGGCACAAGTGCCCAGGATGACAGAGCAAATGACCTATGAAATTTCATGATGGGTTGAAAGAGACAGGGAGGTTTTGGTATTGACCGACTGTTCCATCTGCGTTACAGCTACACCAAACCTAAAGGGCAACTCCCAGACTACACCTCTCCTGTGGTACTACCTTACTGCAAGACAACAGTGGAGGATTTTTGCATGAAGATCCACAAAAATCTCATTAAAGACTTTAAATAGTAAGTATTATTGTAAAAGAATAATTTATAGACAGTAGAAAATAATCTGCCTCTTGGTATATTCTTTCAGTCTCCTGTAAACTAGAAAGGAAAAGAGGATTTGATGGTTTTTCATGTTGAATGGAATAGATTTGCCTATGACAATTGATGCTTAAATTACTATAGTTTATGTTCCTATGCACTTTTCTGGATAAATTTCCTCTATGGGGAAAATGTTTTCCTTTATATTTGAAAGTAGCGCTAGATGCAGCATTACGGGCCATTGCCTGTATGCACAAGTATTTTCGATGACTTCATACTTTGTTTTGATCTGCTTGTACTCTGGTTCACACAGACCACTCATCCAGGTACTTGCAAGAGAACAAAAATAGCTCTTAAGCATTGCTTTCTGTATTAGCTTTGTGACAGAAATAGCTGTTGTTCTGCTGTTTGCGTATTATACTTCTAAGCCTTTCAAATTTGATTTCTCTTCTCCTTTCAGTGCACTGGTCTGGGGTTCATCTGTTAAACACAACCCTCAAAAAGTTGGTAAAGACCATACTCTTGAAGATGAGGATGTTATTCAGATTGTGAAGAAATAAAGTTGTTCTTGCATGGTTTGCCACTCCGCCTGAAACTTGTCATTAGTTCTAAGTGGCAAAGAACAGGCTATTTCTATCAAATCTGTAACAAATGGGTATTGTTGGTTTTTTTTTTATGGTAGTACCACACTGCATGGTAAAACTGATGTTTCTGGTCTACTTGTACTGCAGCGTCCCATTCTGGGAGAACTTAACATATGAGAAACTCACATTAAGTGACTTTCACAAGGGCACAAACCTTATGAGGAAGCTTTGATGCCTGGGATCATTTTCTGCTGCATGTGTCTTTCCAAATTGGAAAAAAAGTTCACACATCAGGAATTATGTTCTTCTAAATTAGAACAAAACACAAAAAGCAGAGGCTAGAGAACCATATCTTATGAAACAGTGCTAGAAGAGAGAGTTCTAGCTCTAGCTACCTTAATCTGAAGTGTTCTTGTTTGAATACTTCAAAGCTAGTAGTAGTCCTGTGGCTGTGGAAAAGAGGGTAGGTTCTGTGCATGAGCAGTCACTTTTTCAGCTGTTTATACTAGTGGAAGTAAACTAGATGCTTGTGTTCTACTGTGTCAGTGACTGGAAACTTTAAAAAAAAATTAAAAAGAATTCCCCCTTAGTTTAGAGAAGTCAAGTTGCACAAGAGAAGCAGGCTGCTGTAAAAGCAGCAGTTCTATTGCTTTTTTAATAGAAATGAATAAAGTTAGAGCTCTAACATGAGCAAAAAGCTTATCAAATGTATTACACTCTAGCATTTGCTCTCCTACAAAAAGGAAGTAGAGTGTCAAAAATGCTCCCTCTCACGTTAGGACACATGCAAAAAGAGAAGTACAGTGATTTCAGACACCCATTCAAGCACTAAATCCTTGCAACAGTGGTTGCTACTCAGCTTGTTAAGGAAGTGTTCAAGCCTTGGTTCTACTCCAAGCATTTTCCCTTTTATTTTTTCTAAGCTTGGAAGTAAGATTCCTGCATAAGTGAGCTGAACTACTGCAGATGTGCTGGGGCTATCAGCCTTGACTGGAAGGGGGCAGAGTTAAAGCTATGAACAGTGAACCTCATTCACCCTTTTTTTAGAGCTGGTTGATTTTACAAGTTCTTCTAGTACACTGGAATCTCATTCCTTACACTTAACCAAGGCTATAAAAAAATTGAAACGCAGCAATTTCATTGTATGTCTTCAGTGAGGCCGGTTACCTTCATCAAAGCAGACTGTTCCTCTCCCCCACATGGAAGATAAAACTAAAGTTGAAATTTTCTGCAGATTCAGCTCAAAACATGGTTTTAGCTTACACACAAGAACAATGCTAGAAGTTAATCAATATAGTGACATTATAGTTTAGTTAAGAGCAGTTGATACAGACAGCTGGTAGAATCAACTTTATTTACAGAATGTTACTGGGAAAGTGTCAAGTTAAAAAAGTATGAAAACAATCTTACAAGGACAAGCTGGTGATTGCATGTTCTACACAGATTGTTTTAGGAACAACTGCTAGAAGTAAGGGTGACCCCCAACAGATTCCACATTGGCGATTTCAGCTTGCTATTTCTGTACAACATTGTCTCTGCTGGACTGAAACAAACCCACCACAGCATGCTGGCAATTATAATATAGTCAAGTGATTTTTTTTTTTTTTCTGCTGCTGGTTTTGCATTCAGTGAGACCTAGGAAAGAGCAAGTCCGTGAGAATTCTGGTTTTGCTTTCACCTTTTTTAAAAGAGCACAATGGCCTAAGCTAGATAGAGGACATGACAGCAGTACTAGACTCAACGCAAGTGAGAGAGTGAAGTGAGGAACCATGCAGTAGAAGGATGGAAGAGAACACTTAACTGTTCAGGAAACAGGCTTAAAAGGAACATAGTATTTTAAAACCAAATATACACCATAAGATCACAAAACTACCCCATCCTCCCCCCTTTCAAGCCACAGAACAAGACTCCAAAGGCAAGCTTCACAGTAATTGCATCAGTAGATGCACACTAGATTGAGGACAGTTCTTGGGACTCCCTTCTGTAAATAGAAGTGAAGGCAGCATAGAACATACCACAGCTATGACTGAGGAGTTGAAGGGCGAGGATTCAAAGGTTCCATTTTGATGACCTTTAGTAACTGGTTTGAAAGATTAAAACAAAGAAAATACTGCAGCTAAACAAGGACCAGCACCAGCCCTCTTGAAAGAGCTATGACCATCAGGAACCTACAGTCTCTTTGCTTATGGCAGACTGAAGATCTGGCTTTATCATTACTGTACCAGGTCTCATCCTCAAGGCTGTTCAGACTAAACAATTCACTCATTTGGTGGCAAGAGTCATACACACAAGGAATCAGACCTTTGTTACACAGCAAGATGTGGGCTTTTTACTTTGACACTTTAGCTACACTGAGTGCACAGTACGTGACAGAAGAACGTGAGAGGGAGACCTAGAGGAGATGAGCAGCAAGAAAAGGCAAAGCAACTTTATCCTGTTCACTCACACTTAGGATATGCAACTTTAATCTTAAAGAAAGTCCCACACATACAATGGAGAAAGATCCAAACCATAGGCACAACTAAAGCTCAACTGTTACCAGCTACTCTTATGTACAGCTGTATAGATTCAAAAAGGCTATTCTATGTGTATATATACAAAAGATTGTTTATACACAAGTCTGTACACAAGGGTCTATACATTTAGTTTTCTGCAGGAGGAATCCATAGCTGCTACCTCTACACTAGAGAATATCAGCACTTCATTCACATATCTTACAAAACCAAAAAAAAAAAAAAGACACTTCCAGGATTAAACTGGCTTTGTCTTGCATCTAAATTTCTTCAGGCTTCACTATTCAAGCCATAATGGATCCTTTAGTCTTGATGCAGACATGAGACCAGGACAGGTGCCATGTGCTTTAGTCTCTCAAAAAGAAATTTTGCACAGAGTGCTAAAAATAAAAGCCCCAAAAAACAAACAGAGGTGAAGTCCTGACTATGGACATTTTTATCCAGTCTAAAGAATCACAAGTGTTCCACCCAGTGGTCACTGTTCACTGCCGGTATTCCAGTTCATCTACACTGATGACTTTGGATGGCATGGAAGGGAGAGGCTGCTGCAAGACATCTGAACCAAACCATTTTGCAAGGCCAATGGGAGAGCCACTTCTCTGGCTGGGGCGATGATCAAGCTGTGTGTGCCCATGAGATAATCCAGTCCGAGGCAGCACATTTTGAGGGGTTGTTTGTGCACCAGCGGCTGATCCCTGTGCTCCAGTGCCTGTGAAATGTAAAGCTATTAGAGGTGGAGTAATACATTCACCCAACAATGAGATTTGCCCTAGAGCAATCGCCTGATAAGGCATGTGAGCTGGACATGGCTTTTACTCATTCTACTAGCCCTGGGAAATCCAGGCCCCACGTGTTTATTCTCTTGTTAGTACTCCCATAAACTGCCTGACACTGCCAGTTCTGGACACAGTATCATGCAGGTTTTAACTGGAAGACCAGCATCAAATAGCATTTTGAGATAGGTGGGTAGCCTCTCACCCAGCAAGGAAGGAAAGACAGCACATGGGCTGCAAAAGGCAGATGTCAATAGCAACATCTATCTTGAAACTGAATGCTTCGCTTACAACTTTCTTCTGGCATAAGAGCCTGCAGTGCCCCAAACTGCTCAATACCCACACAAGATTAGTGATTATGAATATCTAAATTAACAAAGTAGCTTCCTGTTAGCTCAGCATACTGAAACAGGCCAACAAGTATAGTACCTGGAGCAGGCTAGTCAGTGTCCTGAAACTCACACTCCTGTTTTATGTTTTAGCCTACCTGATCGTTGTAGTTGCTGTTGCATCATCGCTAGCTGCAAAGGTGTCCCAGAACGCGGATTTAAGATGTGATGGCTTGCTGTTGGTAGCGGATAGAAAGGTTGGCCAAGGATGGGAGCAGATATTCCCTGCAAGTGAGACAGGTCCACCCCAGGAGGAAGCATACCTGTTGAACAAGTAGTGAGGAAACTTCTTACCTAATAAGCATAAGGAATTTAAAGCAAAACGAACATTTATATATTTAGATGGACTAGAATTTATTGCCTGGTTTTAAAAGGTAAGCTTTGACGTAATAAACTTTACCAGTAATGAGTATCAGTTTGTGCTGTTCCTAACACAAAGCCAGTCTTACAGAGAACATGCATTAACTTAAGGGAAAAGAAGTACGCGTTACCTGCTTGCAGTAGAGGAAGATGTTGCGGATGAACCCCCTGTGCCAGCATTCTCTGGACCAATCCTGGATGCAGTTGATGAGCAGGTCGTACAATTGGTACATGGGGAACAAGGGGTACTTGATGAACAGGACGAAGAAAAGGGCCTCCTGGTACTGGGGAGGCCATTGTAGGAGTCTTTCTACCAGTTGATTTAGGCCTGTAGTCTTGCTCTTTGGTGCAACGATTTGCTTGGGTAAGAGGTGTGGAACATGCAGAGCGTTGCAGTGCAGGTAGTTTGGTACCTAAGGTGGGCAAAGTTTCTTGATCTGCATTCTCCACAGAACTACACAGTAGGTTATCTGTAGCTAGAATTGAATACAACTATTATAGTCCACAGCTAGAGATTACACCTAAGGAAAATTAAAGCCAATGACTGGATCTGATAGCTAGATTCCAGGACTAGCTGAACTTTAGTCATATATATATATATATTTAATAGCAAGCATCTGTCATTCCTGGCTGCTTTTGGCCAAATTATTTCAAAACAGTAACGAGAATGAATGTGTCGCACAGAAATCCCTTGGCAGCAAGCTTAAATTAGGTCAGAATCAGCAGTAAATCCACCTTTAATTCTTATTTTTCCCTTTTCTTAGAAATTTTGAACTGGCAGCATGGATGAGTTAGTCCCAAAGGCGACAGGAGGTACAAGGGATCCTCCCTAGACAAAATTGTAATATGGAGTTGTGCCAGAAATCTAGCCTGAAGTTGTTTTCCAGTTTAGATGTGTGTGGAGGTTAGCAGCAGCCTTCTGTGTCTGACACATGCTTAGCAAGATTTGGAACACTAAGGCACCTCAAGAAGGTACTTCCACAGGCCATCTAGATCAGGTAGACAAGGCCTAAAATACCTTAGAATCATCTGCTACTAGTTGAGGTAGCAGTAATAGTTGGAGTGCTAAAAGGAAAAAAAGCCAACTGTATAATAGGAACTGCAAGCTACTTCTGTAGTTACCAGTATTGAAGACAGTGTCATTGCAATTAGGCATGTTGGTCCTACTGGGTCAGGCAGTTGGTATCGAGCATTTCCTTTTAATAGCCACTTATATCAGTTAGGGTGACAGAATGCTTCCTTGACCTGCTACACTTAAAAGAGCTTAATTGGTCTCAGCTTTGATTGTTCAGTTAAGATGTCCCAAGAGGGCTCTAAGTTGCTTGTACTCAATTACTGGTGTAGAGATATATGGAAGCATTATTGTTAATATGCCTGCTCGTCAAGACCAGATGCAAAGAAACAGTTTTGGTCCAGGCCTCTTAATATCACTAGTGCTCACAAACTGGCAGGTAAAGAAAAAATGGCTTTAAACCCAACACTGCTGGAAGACTGCACTTGGAAGTGTATCCTCTCCATGGCTCTAACCCTTCCTCTCATTATAGGCTCATTTCTACACCCTCCTCATCTCCACAAATCAGGAATGTCTAAAGTTAGCCTGGGCATATTATGTGCTGAAGCTCTTTGATGCTATTCCAAATCTCTCTGGTGTGTGTTATTTTAAAGCCATTACGATACCTTCATTTGGCCTCTGATTTTCATCTTTACCATCACCAACTTTCATTTTCCCAGAAACTGGCTCCTCTTTGCTTTTCTCCTTGCTCTCGTACATCTTACGAATCACAGAGGTAGGTGTAAAGGAAGGAGACAGCTGTAGAGAACATAGTAAGAAGCAACACCTTACTCAGTGCTCGTTATCTAGGCCACACTATCTTAGTTGTGGGTGGACACCAATTACAGCACATCCTTTCCATTTAAAGTTCCTTTGAATCAGCCATGCATGCCCATGATTTTACTTCACCTCATTTCATAGCTTTATTCTATCTTAAGCACTCTCTTTAGCTTTTGCAGAAGTCCAATACCTATATTAAAACCAGCAGATGTTCTCAAAGTTAAGTGTACCTTAACAGGCTTGAAAAAGTGGATGAGCTGTATTTTAAGTTACAGCTGTTTCGTCTCTGCTATTGGTTCAGAACAGCAGCTCAACAGGAGTTCCTACAGAGCTGCCTTATCTATATTAACTCAGGACTGATGCATCTGCAGAAAACTATTGCCTCATTTATATTTTTCCCCCATTCAAAGTCATAGCATCTGTGGAAGCCACTCATTTGGTATACAAACAAAAGTACTTGTTTGATTTAGCAGCTGATCATCTGTGTTAGTCCTGAGCTGCAAGTACTTGACTGATTAATTGAAAAATTTAGATCATAGCAACATTCTACACAGTACTGAAGGCAGTGAGGCAACAGCTTGGCTTTGAGGTTTTATTTATTTTCAGAGTGACCCTGAAGCTCCTAGGTAATATTTCAACCTACAGGCACTTAGGTAAGTCACTTCATAAGTGAAGACCAGTGTTCTCCAAAGTGGCTAATGGCTTTCAGCATTTGTCCTCTGAAAACTTAAGTGCCAAAATATAAGGGCCCGAGTTTTCATAGTTATCTTCCTTTGGTTTCAGGAGACCAGGTCAAGGTAATATTAATGGTGCTTCTTCAGTTTTAGATAAGATAGTGGTCAGGAAGGGCTGTTTTCCAAAGTGAACACATTAAGTTAAATATGAAGTGTAATTCATTCTTGTATCATGTGGCCACTGATAAAACATGAATATGATTAACTCCTCTGTGGCCTCCCTTTCTCCCATCGATTACAGTTGCTATAATCTAGTTACTGCAGATACTTTTACAGCTTTTCCTACAATCATTATACATTAGGTACTGACCATGCTAGTAATGGATGCTGTAGGGGCTGGAGAAGATGCATTCCCTCTGTGTCCTGGTGCAGGTGATTTAGTCACTCGCTGCTGCCTGTTGACAGACAACAAGTTAGTAAGAAGCAGCTCTACTCTTGGCACAGAATGAAAGGCAGGATTGCCAAAACCCAATACAAGCTTGAATGACTAGTACTAATATCTAGCAAAAGACAATACTCACATTAAAAAAAAAAAAAAATCAGTTGACAGTGTACCCCTCAAATTTCAGTCAGATACTCACCTGTTTCTGTAGCCATCTCTGCTTTTGTCCATTTGTGGTTTACCAAAGCCATGCTGATAGAAGTTTGCTGCCTGTATGGCCAAGTCATGTGGTAATGCTAGTCCCTCTAATGCAGCTTGTTGTATTTCCAAAGGACTCATCTGAAGTAGAGTTGTATAAAAACCACACAAATCAGAGATTGTATTTGGTTGGGTTTTTTTTAAGATACTGAAGTTTCACTGCTATAGCTACTAATGTCTTCACAGAGTGTCTGCCCACCAACAGCTATCTGTGTTATTGACAGACAACAGAAGTTTCAAAAAATCTTGCACTTGGGGTACTCTAAGATGGGTCCAATTGCAATGAGGTTTTGAGACTGTACTAAATTGGACTTTACATCCTCAAACTCGGAGTGAACTTAATTAAGCATAAACATCTGAATGCGACAGCTAAGCATGTGTTTCCACAAGTTAGTTCTAGACCACACAATGTAAAAAGAGATGAATACACATTAAGCAAAGAGCATTTAATCTAACCTGTGCAGCAACTGGACTCATGGGCTTCCTTACACCTGGAAATGGATCACCAAGCAATTGCTGAGAACCTTGTCCAAAACCTAAAGAACATTCAGCAGTTGTATTTAAAAGGATTAACAGTTTCTTTCAATATATACAATATACGACCTAAGTTAAACAATTCTACATGAATAAAGGATTCCTTATGAAGGCTCTCAGCTCATCCTTTAAATCTACACACAGCTATGTCTCTTCCTTGTCACTAGGCTGGAAAGCTACAGGGAAGCCATAGTAGTGTGTTTTGCAATACAAATGGCCAAGTAGTCTCTGAAAATTAGCTTCTTATATAGTAGCTGAGCACATTACTCCACACCAGAATTTACTGTGAGGTCTAGATGATCCATCACAGACATCTACATTTTTTTGAGATTAATTTAACATTAGAGACTAGTAAGTAAAAAGGCATCTTGCACTCAAGAGGCAGACACTGACCTAGTTACCCACCAAGTGCCAGGAAGTTTTATTGTTCTGCAAAGAATTCTTTAAAACAAACTCAAGTAATAAAAAAGAAAAACTGTTTTGCAAGCAGTCTCACCAATGGGTGAAGATATTCTATGGCGCAGGTAATCTGCAGAAGCAGCTCTAGTTGGAAACACAGGTGGAATCGGGGGAGAAGGTGCTCTTTGTGTCAGTAAAGAGGCTGCAGGTTCCAAACCACCTATGAGGCCACTTAACACATTTGATGAAGCAGGTCTGGTAATGGGTGGACCAAGAAGTTCCTAAGAATAAATAATGAAAGAATGTTCAGAGTAGGATCAATTTATACAAATGAGCTCACTTTACTACACTATTTATAGCAAGTTAAAAAGACAAGGTGGACTTGTACAACAAGATACTCCAATTCTGGATTGCCCTTAGAATTAGGCACTTGGCCAGGTTTTTTATTTTCAAGTTGTAATCATGGGAAATAGCATGACAAGACAAATTTCTAAGTAAACTGAATTAGTGACAAGTTCTCTTTCCTCTCTCTAGAGTCCTGTTTGATTAGTGATCCCATAATTGCCTTAAAGGTCTTATTTTCAAATATTTTTTGTTTTCCCATTGGGGATACACTTTTAAGTACTCCCCCCCCCACCCCAATAAGAAGTACCTGCAGAATATTCTTTGATAGAGGCTGGCCCGGCATCTCTGGAGGTGACAATAAGTGGCTCTCGAGGCTCTGCTAAGAAAATGAAAACATTGTAAATTAGATGTAGATACAACAAGCATCAAACTTGTTAAGAGACAATCCACATTTGTCTCAGTGACAGAAATAGTTTCACCTGTTCTGTTATAACCATAGTTTATGCATCAGCCAAATAAAATTCCAGCAAAGTTAAGGGCTGAACTGGCTCACAGATCTTCCCTAGCTATGAAAATGCCTAGTGCTGGATTGCATACAGGTAGTTCAATGTGCCTTATTCGGGTTTGGGTAAGATATATGAATTTATAATTGTGTAAACTGGAGATGAAATATCAGGCCAAGTGGCCAACTGAGACTATGCACAAACAAAAGTATTTGTGTATTAGACAAATTATTTAAGATATTCTTCTATGCATCAGAATTACATGTCAATGTAAAGGGACAGCCAGAAATGAAAGTCTCAATTTAAGTGTGAAAGTCTGCAAATTCTTCACAGGGAAAATTTACATTCTTCACTATCTTTTAGTGAAGTGGGATGAGGCTGAAAGTCCTTGGGTACAGTTTGGCAGAAAAAACAGATGCTTTAGACTTACTCAGTTGTTGGAAGTATTTTATGATGCCAGAAGTAGTTATTGATAGCTTCTGGGTCAAGCATACTGTTTAGGCAGTTAGTGGCAGGATGAAATTTCATACTACAATCTCTTCCAGCCTAAAGCTTAGTATCATCTGTTGTTTAATATTAATCTTTCAGCTAATAATTATTCAGTTTAGTTTAATCTTAAT
The DNA here is from genome assembly GCF_026419915.1 of Harpia harpyja. Taxonomy (NCBI): domain Eukaryota; kingdom Metazoa; phylum Chordata; class Aves; order Accipitriformes; family Accipitridae; genus Harpia; species Harpia harpyja. The sequence goes on along the minus strand of NC_068948.1, from coordinate 42,655,621 downwards.
ACAAATAATTTTACAATCCCATTTTAAAATATTAGACCATACACTGACATACCTCTCAAAAGTCACTAAAGCAAGACATCTGAGCTTCAAGTGTTAGCTGTACCCATACTACAGGCATTTTAACAGACATACCTTTTAATAGCAGCACTAAGGCAACCATTAAACTAACACTAGTGAGTCTTCCATAGAGTGGAGTGATGATGTCTGTAATACGGATAGTACCTTTTCTACAGATGTATTTTTGTTAAATAAGGTTCAGACAGGATGAGTTCAAATGTAGGAAAATTTTAGACACTAATCAAAGTGTCCTCTATAGTAGAAGATTCAGCCTTTTCATCATACAGGATCATTTTGGGGGCAAGTATTTATAGTCTAAGGGTCCAGATATTAATCAATGGTATTAGATATTCACATAGGTCCACTTTCAAGGTGAAAATTATTAGACTTCTCACATGGTATTAGAGTTCTGGGGCTTTCGGACACTTAACATGGAATCAACCCTGTGAACTCTGAACTGAGGAAAGCCCCACTTTTAATTACCTTGGCTAGGGCAAAATGACCAAAGCACCTTCCTTACTTTCCCCTCCAAGCAACAATATTCTAAATGTAAGCCTATATTTAATGTCACACTGCTGTATCCAGTCACGGCTCCCATGTTATCAGAAGGCTCATGTAAGGGGTTTCCAGTTCATAACCCATGTCTTAGCACAAGTTCAGAAAAGCCAGGAGTCTGCTACTTACATTGACTTTGGGCTGTGAAGGTAGAGTCCCACTTGCCTTCATAGTGCTGACTAGTTTGTTAAATGCAGTCATATCTCCATCTTTCTTGATCTGTCTGGAGCCAGCAACATTCAATGCTTCCTCCATTTGCTCAGCCATAAAAGGAGTAGCAATTTTTCCCTCCTGATCCACTTTCAGGCCTTTTAGCCCAGCTTCGACTTCTTCCACTGAAAGTACAACCCCTGAATGTGCTGAGAAATACAGGGGGAATACTGGTAAGCCACAGTTCTCTGTTTACAAGTGAGCTAATAATTCTTGTACAGCTGTTGAATACAAATTGTTTGAAAACAAGCAACAGCCAAAAACCTATCTTCTGATATTCATACTAGCTGTCAAACCATGTCTGACCTGTGTTTAGACTGATATTCTAATATCCAAATTAGGAGTATTGCCGTGAACAACTACAGGCACATAAGACTCCACAAGAACCCGTTCAGGTTTCCACTGATAAGTTCTCACTAGCTTTCATTTATACTGCAAGACATGTTATTACATTTTACGACTTCACCTGCTTTTAATAGAGAATATTCACCTGACAGCTGAGTTTGTTCTTTTTCAATTAGGAGAGTTCCATTTATCTTATACTCCAGGAGACCAGATGGTCTTACAGCCACAGGGTAAGCAATGTCAAATGGTCTGAAGCTATCATAAGTGGAGAGAATACATACCTGGAAAATTTAGATACTTTGGAGACTCAGTTACACACTTAGTTTGGTGTGCATAAAGTCTGAAGTAGATTTTTTGCTCAGAAATAAAAGCCACTATAGAAAGATTTCACTGGCATAACCAGAATAAGGTACAAGTGTTATTAAGCAGTACTTTTTTCCTGTGTATGCATATATAAACATCTGTCAGTGCCCAACATCAAGGCTAGACATGCTTTATGGACCAGCTAACACACATCACAAGGTATGACACCTTAAGAGAAAAGGCAGAAGAGACAGGAGCATGCCATGGATTGCTGTAGCAGATGCTGGCCCAAAGAAATAAGATTTACTGGAAATTTGGGCAAGAAGGTGGAGAAAAGAAACAATGATGCAGACATGCAGCATGGAACATGAGGAAAAATATGACATTGGTGGAGAGAAATTGACCTGAAAACTCCACAACACTTGAAGAACTGCACAGCATTTTATGGGAATAGAGAACCAACATCAGGTACTTTTGAGTGCATGGAAGCTTCCCCACAATTTTTTGTTCTTTCATCCTTGGTTTGTGAGGATCAAAGTTGAAAAAGCTTTTAGTAAGAAAGTCAGACTAAGCAGAACACAGAAAGGACTTGCAGTTCTATTTAAGTCAAATTAAGAAAAAGTTCTCCACATGTTAGCTGACACTCCCTACTCCCAGACTGGATGCTTAAGAATATTTGCAGTGCTTGGATGCTTTCCTTCCTAGCTACTTCACACAAATCACAAAGTAGCATTACTTTTTGTTCAGTCCAGTTTACATGGCAATACATGCTACTTGCCAAAGAGAAACCAATCTGGAATTAGACCTTCAGATTTCACAGAACACATGCATTTTGTACCCTCCATGCATGCTATGGGCCCAAACATGCAAATCCCTAACTTGGAAGTGTCCTTGAACACTAAGTTTAAAGTCAGCCCTGAACTCTGTCTAGAACAGCTGGTGCTAGCAAAAGTGAATTCTAACTAAGTTCCCTGGAATGCCATGATTCTAGCCAAGTTAGCATAACTAAGACAAATCTCTTCCTATGTTGCAGCTCTATATTAACCATTTAATTAATGCACTGAACAGTGAGCAGAGACCACTGTGCTTCAAGTGATAGCCACAGTCTTGAGAAGTTCAAGTTTACAGTACACACCTGAAAAAATTGACATCAGGCTACTGTTCCATCTTTTTAGATACTGATACTTAATGGATCAATGTGATCCATTATAGATGTTTGCAAGAATGACTTACACTAAGTTTTTGGTAAAGCCAGATTTTATATGCCACAGTTTCAGAGCTGACATTACCAGTCTCCAGTATGAAAAACTTATGTAAATGCCATAGACAAAGCTGGAAACTCAGATCAAGACTTGCATCATCTTAACTTATGATTATTACTGGCCAGTAAAGCGGTCTGATAGAGTCCCGATGTCATCCTGTGATTAGGATGAAAAGAATCAGTGATGATATTGACAACTGAGATCTGTTGAATACTGGATTTTCAGTAGTGTAAGTAAACCTGTAATACTTCCTACTCCTGGACTTGGCAGTTGAGGTTTCCAGAATACCAAGCCTCTTGCCTTGAGATACTGCATCACAAGAACTCGACAATATCTGAAGAGGCACTTACTGCTCTCTCTAAGCTTTTCCTTGTTGGCTGAAAGACTTGAGAGAAGAGGTTTTAAGTCCACTTTGGCTTTCTGTAGCATTTCTAGGATGTCCACTTTGTTTTCAGAGTGGTCTTCCAATGGAATGGGAGCAAAGTAGTTTCCAGAGTTCTGGCCAGGGGAGAGAATGGCTTGCTCTAGACCTGAAACAGCAAAACCAGGAGCACTGCGACATCAGTTTACCAACCCAATGTCTCAAGATGAACATACACTGGTAACCAACTTCAATATGTCACTGAAAAGTTATGCCTCACACCCCTTGCCCAAGATCAGCTGGAAAGTCATCAGGAAGCATGACATGAGCATTTATAAAAAAAGAACTTATAGGTGCTTACTCTAAAAGCTTCCAAAAGAATGTCAAGTGCTTAAACTGTGGGAGAATTCACTACCCTAAAGCTTTATCTGCCATGTTCTTATTGAATGAGTAGGAAGGAATATGGAAGGAGGCTATCTGACCCTGCATTGTCCTATAGTCTTACCTGCTAGCCTCTCCAGTTCCTCATGTGGTGTAGATCTCAAGCTGCTTGACCGACTTCCAGAACGACTAGGATTAGAAAACCACCTGCTGAACCTGCTGGCAGACACTGAACCTTCCCCCAGCACATCTTCTATCATCTAGATTATGGGGGGGGAAAAAAAAAAAGATACTCTTAACAGAAGCAAGATCAGCAACACATTTGAGAAGCTTTACTGTGCAATCAAGATTCTTCTGCTACAGACAACTAGATGCTACTCCCAGAGTTTAGCAGCTTTGAACTGTTTTTTTTCCTCCTAATATGGCAGCATTTGTGTAGTCAGCATAACCCATCATACATCTTCTATTTATACCAAGTATTTGTTCAGAGTAAAACTGTAACTGAAACAGCATAATCAGAGCATCCAAAGATCATTAACTATTCCATTTTAAAGTGGATATGCCAAAAAAGTGAGAAGCATTTGCCCCAAGAATTACAACAGATTATAACAATTAGTAATTCTGACAGTCAGATGGCTCAAGGCTGGTCCCTATCAATGTACAAAAGGAGTACTCTGATCCATTGGATTTTCTGCAATCACAATTCAATTCAGTTCCAGCACTGGCCAAGGACAGTGCCTAGAATGAAGCGCAAAGATTACTCCCTGACTTGCGAGCATCCCACAAGGACTGGGGGGAGAAGGCCAGTAGCTAAGGGCTACTTGCTTGCACTTCACATGCTGAACCATTTTGGGAATAAGAAGAGGGTTGCATTCTTCAAGTCAGAGTCTGCATCATCAGCAAAGTACTAGCAGCTAGCACTTTCTCCCTTCCAGGCAGAACTGAGGCCACTAAGCAGTATGTCATTGAGTTAATCTGTCAGAAGTCACTACAGTTTATAGCAACTGTTTACTTCTTTGCTCATCATTACAAGTATTTAAGAAACAGCGCATTATAAAATTTAACTCAAACTAAAGCTCTTATCTTGCAAGATAGCATCCAGTTAAAAACCTGCTTAATAGGCACAGATGCAGTTTTACCAAGCAGCACATTTACTTTTAGAAAAAAGAACAGCTTCCTTCTGCCAGAGAAGCTGTTTTCTCCGAAACAAGGGGCACTCGACACTATTTACAACAGCAAAACCAAGACAGTATTGATCCGTTTGGTTTTGATTGTTTGAATCTAACATATTAGAAGAATTAAGACAGTTATGTCAGGAAATGTACAAGTGTACTATAACACTTGTCACAGACATCACCAATACAAAGAAAGAATATTATGATAAGTTCTGGTTAGTCTGAAACTCGCTTTTTTGACAAATTATAAGCATCTGCCCACTAAAGTTTCATCAGCAGATATTTTGTGATTTGGGAATTCCCTGTTTTTGAAAGGAGTCACCATCTTGCAGATATGCTGAAAATCAGATTGTCAAGCCTAAAAGACACATCATTTACATCTTCTATAGGGAGAACAAACTCTCCACTATGTATGTATGACGAACTTTTTTAATGTAAGCAGCTTTTCCACATTAAAGACTAGGTCAGGATTCTACTTTTTTAAACCTTAACATTTCTAAACTGTATATCAGGTCTGTTTCTTTCCTGTCAGAATATGATTTTTTTTTTAACTTACCTTTCTACAACACTAAGCCTTTTTACTCAAATTCCATCTACTAATCAGTTATACCGTCTAGAATAGTCAAGAATAGCTTTTCTTCCTAGTGATGTAGAGGTCAGAATAGAAACATCAGCAGTTGATGGATTAGGCCCGTGTTTAGTCAGTACTTGCTGGACCTGCTTACCCCTTCTTGTGGTGAAGAGGAAAAAGCATGCTAAGGTACAGACCAGGTACAGCTTTCAGACTAAAAACAGTGAACACTAACCATCTACTATTACCTCTAGAAATCAGATAGATGTTCAAGAACTGCACACTACCAACAGAAGTACCAGAATCCTCATCAAATCATGGCTGGAGGTAAAAATCCACTATTGGAAGAAACTTGTGGTGCAAGTGTCAGTCTTTCTTCATAGTCTTGTTACTAGCTCCTAGGTAGCATCCCACATATGACGTGGGCTACACAGAGTATCTACTAGTCACATCAATAACATTGTTTAAACATGCTTTTGACTGAATTAGTAGGCTATGTTTCTTTTTCCAACTCAGTAGTAATAGTTCTAAATAATGAATTAACCAGTATACAGAGGTTTAAGTAATAAAGATTCAAATCCTGTCAGACATACATCCTTTCAGGCACATTACTGGTATCAATAACAACGCAACTATATCTGAGACAGTATTCATCAGGTGTCTCCAGGCTTACTGCCTTCCAGGAAGCTTGCACAACACATCCATTTGAATGGATTTGAGTGAAACTTCTCTGAACATATCTGTAATAATTTCAAAGATCATCCACCCAGGATGCTGATTTTGAGTCTTCAAGTAATGACCAAAAAGGAAAAATAATCAGCTAGCTTGCCTCATACACTTTCTTTGGAGATGGAGACGGTCCCAGGGATAACACTTTAGAAGTAACATCCTAACACTGCAAAGCTAAATCTCTGCAAATTCATCTTAGACTTACGCACTGCATGAAGCAACTTCACAGAGCAGTAAGTTTTAGCTTTCACTGAATGCAGCAGCAGCAAAAATGCTGCTTAAGAATACAGCCAGCTTTAAAAAAACAAAACAAAACACCTCACCGAAGCCAGGCCAGGAACACTTTTATCCAAGTTAAAGAACTCATTGAAGTCAAACTCTCCTGGAGCTGGTTCTTGTAAAACAGCTTCCCTAGGAACTTCTTGATCTGCTGGAGTTTCATTGGCAAGGACAGTTTGCGCTTCATCCTCTTCTGCCACTCCACCATTGCATTCTATCCCTTAAAAAGAAAAATCAAGTGATTGCCAAGTCACTGAACTTGACTATTTCCTATGGGAACAGTGCCTAACAGTCAATGCATTTGCCTAGGAATTAGAAGCATAGGACCAGAGTAATCTAGCCACCTATGTGATATTTCATCAGTTCTATTGTGCTGGCTGCCGTCTGCCACAACAGAAACTAGCACCCACTAGAACTCCTAGCACAGAGCTTCTAGTCTGTAATGAAGACTATCTACTTCAAGAAAATAAGAATTGCCATTGAATCATGTGTAAACAACTGCATCCTGATCAACCCAGGAAGTATACAGAACAGATCAGATGTTACATCACAGCAAGCAGATACAGCTGTTACAGTAAGTTAACAGCTGCTGCTGTTTTCCCATCAAGAATCCTTTGGCAGCTCCTGCCTTCTTCCTAGGTGCCCCAGAGAGCAGACTCCCTGAAAGCTGTTACTTGACATGAGTTCTTAATATTGTCAACATATGACAAACATTGCTCCTACTCCTCCAGCAGGAGCAAAGCACATGTCATTTTAAAGACACAACAAGCTTGTGCAGGTGCTGCAAAAAAGCTGTGACATGACTACAAACCTAGTATGCTTGAAACTGTACTACATTTTGGTTAAGTGAATACACAACTAAACCCGAACTCTTCAGGTTTATGTTGTCCACCTGTGGAATTTCTAGCATTAAGAAGTCATCCTCTCTTGCCTCAGAGAGATTTATACTACAGCTTTTGCAGTGGTAATAATAATTGTAGACTTGAAGTCCAATGACTGCAGACAAATTCAGATAGTCTCCAGATTCAGCTTAAAGCTGTATTACTGGCAGCTGTATGTCTAACTCAGTGTTCCTAATGTTAGTATTACTATAAGGAAAAAAAAATATTTCAAGTACCTCAGAGCATTAGCTTAGTTTAAACCATCTTTAGCACCCAGCAGGGTAGGGTATAGAAATGGACAAGACCCTTTTAAGAGTCTACAAATTCCTGGTATCATTCAACATCCATACAAGATTTTTTTCCCAGCTTCACAGTCCTGCCTGCCTTTTGAAAAAATAGTATTTTATCTCTTAAAGGTATTTGCCATCTGAAAGATCAGTCATGGGCCTTACATCTTATGCTTCAGGATGACCAAAACCTACGCAAGTTTAAGATAAAGGTTGGTAAACTGCATTATTCTTTACAATTGCCTGGATCTGTAACAATCACCTCTACACCCAGCAATATGCCATACTAGCCAACAAGCAAAGCTTTTGTCAAATCTGCCATTACCTTCCTTTAGTGAGGCCGTGCGTCGTCTTGTACGTTTTCTCCCTTTGTGATCTTCCTCCAAAATTTTATCATCAAAGCCGGTGAGCTCAATGGTTTCAGACTGACTTGTAGGACCAGCAGAAAACCACTCGGGTTCCTCTTCAGTGTAAGAGTCATTCCTTCTTCGCTCCCCAAAGACACGTTTGCTGTCACCAAATTCCCTCTGAAGTGGGATATTAAAAACATTAACCATAAAATGCTGTTTCATAAGATTCCTCCCTGACCTCCAAAGCAAGTTACAACCTTTTCACACCAGTTCTGTTTGGTTTTGTTTTGTTTTTTTGTTTTGTTTTGTGTTTTTCTTTTTTTAAGTTTTATATGCACACTCTGCATGCTCAGTAAGCTTTTACATTTTAAGCTTCACAGTTGAACTTCTGCTTCATTACACTGAAGGCTATTGGTCTGCCAGTGCCTGTATAAACTCAGTTTTGTATCCTGAAAGGTAGGCTATTGGTTGCTCCTTTTTAAGTAAAAAAAAAAAAATTACACCTGAAAGCATGGAAAGCTTCCATCTGCTGAGGTTAGAGACAACACTCACCAACAACTTCTAGGTCAAGAACTACAAGTGAACTATTAGACTTTTTAATATCTTTCTATTACATCTACCACAGGCAAGGTTTGTAAGCTACACAGTATTAGATGCATCCCAGTTGAGCTGTCCAAAGGACTGAAGACAAAGTTTTTGAAGCACTGAGTGCTTGCCCTTTACACCATAAAGGTGCTTTTAAGAAGAAATGGCCTACTTGCACAGAACACTCAACTGCTGTATGCAGTTAACTTGCCCCTGTTGCTTTTAGTGCAAAGTGTCCAAAACCTCTGATTTAATATGCAACCAGGAAAAGAAAGAACAAACCCTGAAGCGTTTATCTTTGTAGTCCCTCTCACGATCTCGGTCTCTTGCATCTCTAGAATCACGTATGTCTTTTTCACCACCCCGGTGGTCTTTATCAAAGTTACGAGAAGAGATAATTCTTCCGCTGCCAATCCTACGGCCACCAATAACACGGACACCATCATTCTCCTTTTCTAATGGGCTCCCTGCTCGACGTGAGCTAATAGCTGCAGTTACATGACAGCCGCCTCCAAAGCTTCGCCTTTGTGGACTTAAGACTACATCCAAGTCATCTTCTTTCACTCGCTCTCTTGGATCTACAAGTCAAAGACCACACAAAAAGCACTGAATTCAATGTATTAGTAAATACAAGCTAGTTATCTGTATAGTAGCCTTCCATTCCATAGCCTTGCTGCTATCCCAGAACTTTGCGAAGGAAAACACTCATGATCTATTTTTGCGAAGCTAATCTAGCTGAGACCACAGGAAGTGCAGAGGAAAAAAAATTAAATTTACAGTTGGATATTGAGGAATCATTGCAGTCTCCTAGGAAGTACCTGCTTTCCCACTATAGACGTTTTAAGTACTCAGTCTTGAATTGTAGGGAAATTGTCCCCTGCGTTACTACATTTACATTTTACTTGCATTATTACATGTGTATTTACTATTATATAGCAAAAATAGTAGGATATAATAACTGGCTGCTACTGAAGTTTGTTGTTAGATAAGTTACCAGAATACCAGAAACTAGACTATAGTCGGAGCAACCAAGATTTCCTTGACACTTATTCCGTGCAGTCAAACAACTTTCAGAGATACTTTGTTTAGTCTCATTTGTGTCATCCCAAAGGAAAGGTTTTGCCAACAGCCTATGTTCACTTTTGAGTCTTGTGCTATAAGAATGCACTTACCTACTATCCTACGCATAAGAGAAGACCGATCTGAATCCAAATCTTTTTTAAAGCTTTCCACTGGTGAAGTTCTTCCTGAACTCGGATATAAAGATGCATGCCACTTCTCTGGATCCCAGACACCATCACTATGAAAATAAAATTGCAGGATTGTTTGCTACTTGTAGTCTAATAAGTAATTCATAGTACTGCTGCTGAAAATCTGGAATTCACTGACTAGCAGTCTGTACAAGTGAAACACCTTTCATATCCAACTTCTAAGTCTTTGCCTTACTATACTTTATTACCTCATACACAGTATTCTGGATCCCTTCTGTAACAGTAAGGAAGTAAAATACCCAGCATCAGATTATAAAAGGGACAACATATGGACATGTTGTCCCACCAGTTATTGGCGAAGTTTGCCTGGTACACTGAAAAACAGCTCAAGTAGATCACGTGCCACTGTTTTTAAGCACTCAGAAAATTTTACCTCAATCTCATACTTGTACAATAAATTAATCTGAATAGTAGAGATACTGCTGTTTAGCAAACTTAGAAACACAAGCCAAAACACTCTCACCTTCATTTTTAAATAAGGTACGCTATCAACGTGGGAGTCATCTATCAAGCAAGTCAGCTTGTTGCAACATGACCCAGTCAGTCTGTGCTATACAGCCACCTATATTCTTGGTAGTTTTTCCTGCAAGTCCGTAAGACTCATGTGAAGTTATTTTCCGCTGGATCTCATGTTACAATCTTCATTCAAAGCACAAAATTCCTAGCTAGAGCATTAAGCCTTTCCTAGTAGATTAGTACTTCTGAAAACAGTCATACACTAAACTCTGCAGGACATATACCTTGCATCAATGTAAGTGCACTTCTTGGCTAAGAACTTTTTGCAATTTAAACTTTTATTTTGAAAAAAATGTATATAGTTTTTGTAGAATGAAGAAGATACCTGTCATATTTTTCAGAAAGACAAGAAGGTCTTTGCTTAGAGTAGGGACGCTCTTTAATATCCAGCAGTTCCTCCTAGGAAAAGCAAGCAGTTAATTCCAATTCTCACCCAGACAAGACTCAAGTGACCCAAAATATCTATTCCAGACTGCCTGTTCAATTTAGTGTTTTAATTTGACTACCCAAGTTTCCCAATACGTTGTTTCATTTACTGTGAAATAGTGCAGTGAAAAGTTGACCTTAGACAGCAAGTTTATTTTTCAGTTCTTCTGCCACTGGCCACTGAGCAAACACTTATTTGAAGTACTAAGACTTACTAGGTCAGGTTCGGTCCTCATTAACACTTCAAAGGCCATTCACATCATACATGTTTACCTATTCACTTCCCTGGACAGTTCAGCTTATAAGCAAGACAGGCATCATTGATACTGGAGCTAGTAAGTTCTCAAGATGGAATCAAAATTGCTACATTTAACACTATATTAAGATTCAGCAGGTAAAAAAAAAAAGCATTACCACAATACCAGTTACTAATGTAGATCTGCAAATTCCACAGAAGCTTGCAATTTGACCATCACCAATTCCAAGATACCTAAATGTATGTTATACAATTACCGACTCTACCCAACACCAAATCAATGCTGAATAATTACTTCAGTTTTCCCACTTTCTACCAGCTTTCAAATACAGTCCTTCGTTTACTATCGCACACCCCTGAGCAGTTAGTCATTTGAGGCAGACTAATAATCAATCTACACTCTCACTGCAGTTTGCTACACTTAAAAAGCATTACCAATGGTGTGATCATCAGTGCTTTGAATCATCGTTAACTTGGCTGCAGTCAATGTGCACATTTCTAATTAAACTTACTCACTCTCCCTAGGATTACCTTTCTTCAATCTGCCTCACTCCCAACTGTACTGAATTGATTCAGAACTGTGCAGAAATCAGTGGGCAGCTGGAAGGATAAAGAAATCCTAACAGCAGACACCACACATCAGCCAAACTGAAGAAGGAAATCCCTTTACCTTTTTCCCAAGGATACAATATCCTCAAGACCTTTTACAACATTATCCCTGTGTGATTAAAATCAGTTCGTTAGCTATGGGAGCTTCATACTTGAAAGTTTCCAGATGGCAGCTTCCTACCTGGACAAAACCTTAATATGCACACACACATACCTACATCTATATCCAAGCATCATCCTGTACTAGTCTTCAGCAAAAAGAGTTCCATTAAAGGGAGGGAGACTAGCCTCTCTGCCCACAGCTTCCCAAAATAAACCTTGATCTACAAGGAACATCAGTGCTGTAATGCTATCATTGCCTGATGCAGATATCACAAGTATTAACAGCACTGTCCATCACCAGACTTGAAACTCACTATTTTGTTGGCCACGAGAGGGAGTCCATAGACTCTCAAGCAGATCCTATTGCAATTCTTCCATTGAAGTGAGGAAAATTTGAATTGTTTCTTGGCTTTCACTCATTAGCTGTGCACCCTTGGAGCAACAGCTTCCAAAAAACTAGAGGAGACACAGCTTGGACTATATAACATTCTCATGAGAGTGGAGATTAACAGTGGCACTTCCAGAGTGTAGTTTTGGGTGGTTTTTGTTTTTTTTTTTTTTTTAATTCTCACACTAGTACTTTTAAGTGGATGGAGGAAAGTGTGTTTAGCTGTTATTAAACAGTTTTATTCCATTTAGAAGGATTCATAGTACAAGCCAATTGTTTTCCTACTGGTAGTAAATGCATATAAACTGTTAAAGGAAATCAGTTCCCCCTTCCAAATCAGCAGCACATGTCTTGAAACAGTGTTTCTCTCATCCCTAATTAACAGGAAACTGGATCATGTGAAATTGCCTTCCAATGTTGATTACAGGAGCACCTTAAACCAGCTATATTTAAGATGCTGCTTGTAAAAAAAAAACCCACAATGCAAGATATTTTAACACAGATTGATTTCTGGTGTTTCTTGAGTTTAGACTCCTTGGAAACCAACAGATAAATAAGACTAGATGCCTTCTGGCACTAGTTCTGCAACTTTATCCTGATCAGAAACTACAGCTACTGAATTAACAAAACTGAAGCTACAAGTGGATCAGTTTCAGTGTACAGCTGCCACCAGCACTAGCTGAATACCACCCAAAAAAAGCACGCAGAATTTGAAGCTGCATTCAGTTACTACTCTTGAGAGGAGCTGGGCAAGGCTGAACAAGTATAGATACACCACTTTTCCAGCAGCAAAAAAAGTTTAGAGAGCTCCTCTCCTTCACTTTATAGTTAATTAAATAACAAGGTCTGAACAACAGTATAGTTTACATCTCAGAAGGTTAAGTCTACATCTTTTCGAAGAAGTTAGAGATAATTAGAAAGCCATACTATTCCCATGTAAGTTTTGCCAATTATGAAGTACTTGGTTTATTGTTGATGTCTCATTAAAATAAGCTAGCCCTACTATCTCAAGAGAACAAAGCCACAATGATAATTTTTTTTTCTTTTAAAAAACAACCTAGTAGGAAGCTAACAGTTCAGAATTCCTCAAGTAAGATAACACAGTCAGCAACAGCACACTGTCTCACCCTGTTCCACACTTCAGGCCATTTGTTGCAAACAGTCTTAAGAGATTTCCACAAAGCAATGACCACCTGTTCCCACAGGTTTCAGCAATGGGAAAATCAGCCACCATTACAGGCTCTTTCTAAAAGCATGTTTTTCAGCAGTGGTACCAAAACCTCAAGCAAGATTTGAACCTTGAACCCCACAGCATATCAAACTCACTTAGTATTGAAAGAATCTTTATTTGCAAGTTATTTATTGTTCTTCCACTCATACACATATTTAGGTATCACAGCTAAACAAAAGCACCTGTATTAAAGTTTTAACACTAAGCACTGGTTCGAGTCAGAAGCACTTTGGCTTCCAGCAGCCAAATATGAGCAATTCTAAGATTACAAAAGGCATCTTAGTAAACACCTTAAAGCTTCCGATAAGATCTAGTGTGCTACATGTTCCAAGGAAATGGCATCTACTGTAAGGAAACATTTTGGTCAACTGCTCACAGGAACATTGCTGAAAGTAGAACTACAACTATGAAGTGCAAGTGCTTGGGAAAGCTGGTAGAACAACATACTTCAGTCTCTACCATAATCTCTCCAGCACATGCTGTGAGGTGCTCAGATATTAAAATAAGGTGGTGGGAATCAAAAGTGCATCAAGGACAGGACCGCGCAGCTACATCACACTTAAAAGGTCGCTCATTTCACACCACCTTGCAAATCCTAATCCAGGCAAACGCTTTTCAGCCTTCACCTTGCTGCTTCCCTCTCAGAGAAGCCTCCACCTCCCACTCTACTTCTGTGACCAACAGCTCCACGCACAACTTTCAGAGGAAAGGGGAGAGTGCTAACCTTTGTGTAACGATGCGGGTATTTTGTCACAATTCTGTTCAACTCCAGGAAAGCATCACCGTTTTCAGTTTCTGTTATGCCTCCTCTTTTATCCATGGTTACTTCAAAGCCTTTGACCATGGACCTACTTAAAACAAAACCAGGCCGTCAGCTTTTGAGACGTCCCTTTCTAATGGGTGCATCCACCTTCCAGCCTAAGACCATCCACTACTTGCAGAAAACAAACCCATTCCCTAACAGTGCCTTTTTTTTTTTTTTTTTCCCCTACTCGTAGCCCCCCCCCACAGCCCAGCCCAGCCGCTCCCGCGGGAACACTCAGCCCGATCCCGAAGCCCGCCGCCCCCGAGCCCAGCTCCTAAGCAGCTTTAGCACAACAAAGATCCCAAAGGAGAGGAGCCGAGCGGCAGGGCCGGGGCGGGGGGGGGGGACGACACCGGGACAACCCCCCCTCACACACACACCACCCCCGCCGCACCGGGAGGGGACGGGCCCCACTCGCCTGGCGGCGGGGGCAGCGCGGCCCAGGCCCCGTCCCAAAGCACCGGAGCCAAAGGGAAGGAGGAGGAGGACGACGACGACGACGGCGGCGGCGGCGGGGCAGGTGACTCAGCGGATCCTCACCTGCACCGCCGCCCGCCCCCCCCTCTCACCCAGGCGGTCGCACTCACCGCGCCGGTCGGCGGGTCTCCCGACGGCGCTCCGCTGAAGGCCTTACCGCCGCCCGCGGCGTTTCCTGCTCCCGGCCACCGGCTCCGCTTACAACCCCTACACCGCCCTCCCGGCGGCGGCGCCCGGCGCCGCGCTCGACCCCCTTCCTCCTTCCTTCCTTCCTTCTTCCTTCCTCCCTTCTCCTCCTCCTTCCCGCGCCACACGCGCACCGGGTCGGCTCCGGCCCCCTCCGCGCTGGCTCGCGCGCCCTCTCCCTATTCGCCCGACTCTGTCTCTCCTCAGCCGCCGTAACCGGGGCCTTCCGCTCCCCACCCCGCACCCATTTAATGGCCCGTGCGCAGGCGCGGCGGCGGGAGCGCGCACCGGGGCTCTCCCGCGCGATGCCTGACTGGGAAAGGCGGGCGGGTGGCGGGTCGGGGCCGCGCTCGTCCCCGCCGCGGGTTAGTCCGTCCTCACCCCCCCCTTTCCCCGCTTCGCTCCGAACCGTCTTCTCACCTTGCGAGCGCTGCGGTGGGTGAGGAAAGTTGCTCGGGGAGCCTCCGAGGGCCCGCAGGCGCTCTCGCCGGGCAACCCGGCGGGGGAGGAGGCCGCCGGGACGTGGTGGGCGCCATGTGCCGCGGGAGCGGGGCAGCCGGGAGGCAGCGGGGACGGGACCGACCCCACGGAGTGGGGGGGACGGGGGACAGAGGGGACGCGGTTGCGGGGTGGGAGAAGGGCGGGAAGCGGCGGCGCGAGCGCGGCCCCCTCAGCGATGGCTGAGGCGCGGCTGGCGGCTTCGTTAGCGCGTTCGTCGGGCTCTCCCCCTCCTCGTACCGCACGTTTGCACGGAGTAACTGAGGGGCTCGGGGAAGGGTCCCCGTCAGCAGCCTTCGCCCCTGGCAGCGGTACTGAGGTACCGACGGGAGCGTAGGCGTGAAATTCCGGTGCGCCACGCAGACCGCCCTGTCAGGTTGCGTGTATTATAAAACGCCTTTTGTCCGTCTTCTGTCAGAAGGGAAATTTGGGCTTCCCGCGGGACAGCAGGGGGTCAGTCGGTGTAGTGAGCGGAGTAGCTTACTCGGACCTGGCGAATCTTTCGGTTGTCACTGACAAGGAGCAAAAATCGCGTTCAACATCAGCTTGAGGCAGTTACTTGGTGAGTGAGGCGGCTTGCGCCGTTGAGGAGCCGTGTCCCCAGCACCTGCATCCCTGCTGCCACCCAGAAACGCGGTGGGGACCCCGGTTTTCCAGACACACGTGTAGGAGCAAGGAAGTACTTGCAGGATCTGATGAATAAAAAAAATGTTTTCTTCCCTGATCCCTAATGAAGCTGAATACCAGTATTAGAAACTGGTTACCTGTGCAATGAAACAAATAAACACGTCTCTCTTTTTTTCTTAAATGACAAAGCGCTGTATTATAAATAAGATAGCTTTGTAACTATTACAAAGTTTCTGGTAGCGACTTTGCTTTTCAGGGAAACGCAGCGAGATGCTGCAGGCACTGGCTTTGAGCGTGTCAGAGTGGTGCGTTTTTCACTGTAGCTTTCGTACACACGACTGTTGCGAGCTGACGTTCCGTTAGTTCCTAAAGGCACATCTTCCGTCACACGCCGGCTACCGGATACTCGCACCAGAAAAACCCAATGGCCCAGAAATGCCAAAAATGCTTCTTTCCCTCCACCTACCCCGCTGCAGCGTGGGCAGCAGTTCAGTGCCATGGCACCCTGAACCCCTTTTTTTCCCCCGCTGCTCGGGACTGCCGTTTATGCCCTAAACCGATCGGTATTTGTCCGGGGGGCGGCTGCACCCCCCCGGGCAGCCCCAGGGCTCCATCGGCCGGCCCGGCCCGCCTTCCTCCCCGCCGCTGCGGGGCGCTGCGCCGCCGCCAAGGGGTGTGTGGGGGCGGGAGGGCGGCGCTCTGGCCCCTCTTTGTGGTGGTGGGCGGGGCTCTCCCCGCTGTGAGGGCGGGCGGGATGCGCGGGAGTAACGCGGCCGGTTCCGTGCTGAGGCGCGGCGGGCCTGTGCTCCCCCCTCACCCCCGCCTTGGGGCTCCGGTCGTCTCCCGGTGGGGCTGGTGCCATCTCTCGCCCCCCCACCACCACCCTGCCGCCCCTTGGAGGCGGCTTGCGAAGGCAGACGCGGCCGTGCAGGCGTGTGCGGGGCCGTCTCGGTTAGGGAGGGCAGAGCCCCCGGGCCTGCCGAGGAGCGGGGTGCCGGTGACCCGTGAGGCGCTGCCTTCGTCTAGCCGTTAACGCAAGCCGACCGGTCCCCCGGGGCTGGCCGCGGCGGTGGGGCGGCTGGATCTGGTTGTTGGGTGGCCCGGGAGGCAGGTAACGCGGCCACGGCCTCCAGCGCCTCAAGGCAGGGCTTTAGAGCAGCATCTTGTGGTTCTTGAGTGTTTGTCCATAAGCACAAACAGCGTTCAGACTATAACTCTCCGCTGCCGAGAGGAGTTTCGTGCAGGCAAACTCTTGCCTGACTGCAGTAAGTGTTGGTTTTTTTGTTTTTTTTTTTCTGTCGCCCCTTAAACCTTGCTTATAGAAATGCCCACCTTGGATCTCACACTTATGAGGAGGTTGCTGATCATAAGTCACCGGGTGTTTTCACAGAGTCTTACTCTCCCTGAGACCTTTGGCAGGTAGAAGGTTCTGTGCGTACAGGAGTTCTCGCTGGAGCTGGTTGGAATTCATTTTTTCATTTTTATGTGCTTGTGAAGGGAGAGAAGCTTAATAGTTTAAGAGAAAAAGTGAAAAGGAGTAGGTTTGATCAGGTACTGGTTTTGTCACTCTTGATTATTAATTTGTTTCTGAGTAGGGGAACATAACTTAGGGTCATCTCCTTTTTATAGCATCCTTCTAGCATGGCTTTATTTAGGTAGGCACAGCTGCTGTCTTAAGATTCAAGCGGTTATGACTTTATTACCAACAGATTACGTCAGCACAGTATCGTTCAGGTCAGCAAGGCTGTGAGTGTGCAGACAGATGCTTTTTGTGTTAAACATCTAGAATTGCATTATGCTATTTGTATGCAGGTCGAGTGAGTGGAGTTCCTGTCATTGTTAAGATACAGACTGCGTTTAGCATAGACCCGTTTGATGGATTCATCACAAATAACAGGAACCAATTTATGCTTTGTCCAAAGCTAATACACAACGTTGCAGTGCAGAGAGTGCATTTGTTTACTGCAGGCTTGGAGTTATAGCAAAATGGAGAAATCCAGAAGCAGGTAAGCAATAAGAAGATGCTACCTTGTTAAAAACCTCAGCTGTAATTTTTTTTTTTTTTATTATGACATCGTAGGCATTCCATGGGACAGAAGAAAGTTGTTATTCGCATATGAGGGCTTATTGGTCTCTATGGAATATTGTTAACCAGAAAGCGTTCCTTTTAAAAACAAAACAAAAAACAACAAACAAACACACCACCACCACCCCCCCAAACCCATCACGAAACACAGCTTTATGTGGGTTTGCATTATCATGACATTCAAATATAAAAATGATGTTCTTGAGCTTGAGGTCTTAGACTGGAACGTAAGATATTTGGATGTTGTTGTTGGCCCAACCACACATTTATTTTGTGGTGTTAGTCAGTTCTCTTATTCTTCCCGTGCTTTTATTTTCTAACTTTACAAGGGACAAATGATCCTTCTTCAACTCTTATTTTTCGTGGTTACTTGCCATAAATTCTCATGGACATGGGCTGTTGTCACTACATATGTGTAGCACATATGGTGTTTCAAATCTAGGAAAATCTGTTAAAAATGACATATATTGGAAAATCATTAAGTATTCACGTGCCTCAGACTTAATACAGAACTTCTACATGCTCTACCCGAGCTTGATTTTTTTGACTACTTTGCGTTACGTTTTCATTGCATGTGGTCAGACCAGGTTTACCTTTGGAGCAATTTAGAAGGTTTTAAAGGGAATTGGGCCTAATAGACATGTACAAGAACTTTTGCTGAAAACTATTTTGCATAATTTTAAAAGTGCCTGAAACTCTTTTCTTCAAAAGTGCGTACCTAACTGTACATCTTGACATGAACAGAATTTATTCATCTGCCAGACGGGGCCCACCTCTTTCAGAAAACGTTCAAATAATATTTTACAGGAGAACAAGAATTTCTCTCTCTTTCTCGCACAAAATATAGGTCTTGTTTTCTTTCATTAGCTTTGTTTTAGCTCCTTGCAGCTTGCTGGCATAAGCCAAAAATACTGTATTTCCTCCTATGAGATTTTTTGGGGGTGGGTTCTGGTTTTGTTGTTGTTTTTTTTCCCCCCAATGATTTGTTGTTAATACTGTGAGCAGTTGTTCAGCTGAACTCCTGAAATTTAGTAGTGTGGATTGTTCCAAAAACTTCATAGAACCATTTTTTTTTTCTGGCTGCAGCCATGTTTTTCCTAGTTCAGTTCAGGTGATTATTAGGGTGAGACTTCAGACTATCCTCTTCTGTTGCCTGTTTGGGAGTTCAAGAATGTGTTTGTGGTTCTAATGTGCAAATTTTCAGGGTGGTGGCAGTATTTGTTTTGGGAAAGAGGCTTCAATACAACTGGTTCAGCAAGTTTTATCTGGTTAGATTTTTTTTTAATCATTCGTGTTTTTAGAAAATTACTGAGAAAATACTTGGGATTCATAAAAACATACTTGTTTTTCAGATTAGAACTACACGTGAAAGTAAACTGTATGATGGAAAAATACATCTAATTTTGCTTTTCAATGATGAATGTGTAAAAACAGGAAGGGATTTTTTTAGTTTGTTGGTTTTTTTTTTAAAGAAGAAACACAGTTAAAATATGAGCAAAACTAGGAAAGAGTTTCTTGTAAAATAACTGTACGTGTAAGTGCATTTCGTGTTAAAATGGGAAGTTTTCGCTTCAGTTTGCTAGTCCTCAAGAGAATTTTTCAGCAATAGACGGAATACTTTGATATGCTTGAGAATAAAAGGCAGAAAAACACATTCAAATCTCTGCAAAGGCACACTGTATGCACACACATGGGAGGGCAAGCACAAATGCATTTTAGTGCTTTTTCATTTCAACTTTAGAGGAGAAAGGAGTTGTCTGTGACATGATTGCAGTGAAATGTATCTTCCTGCTTGTCTTGCAGAAACAACTTTAAAATTCCAGATAGTGAAAAATGCCTGATAAAGAAACAATAAACGTGTTTTAACATTTTGTAGCGGTCAACTTCTATGTGTGATGGTATACCTTTGTTATAGATTAATTTATCGAAATAATGCCACTTCTTTGCAGTGAATGTAGTTTTACAGAAAATATTTCTTCTTTCCTTTTAAGTTCAAAATCTCTGAAGATGCATGAAATCCAACAACTACCTAGGCATCAGATGCATGCAACTGGGCAATCTGTTGCTCCCCAATCTGCCAGACATCGAGTTCAGGACAGAGGTCATGACGATCTGGATCAAGTTGGGTATACCTGGCATCCCAGAAGAAGGTTAAAAGAATTCCAAATCAGGTGATGAGTACAAAACATAATTTTCACAGGATGGAGCAGGGGGATCAGACCTAAAGAAGTCTGGTCTTAGTAGTACAAGTGCATGCTAAGGCAAAGGTTTTTGTTCACAGGTGTGCCAGACAGTTCTGAAGATGTCTTGTGGTAATTTGAGGACATGCATTGGCACAGTCAGATTTCACATATATTTGATTTTCTAATGTAAAATTTAAAAATAGCTATTTAACAGCATGCTTTGATGGGGACTGCCAGTGTAATGATTTAGTCTTGCCCTCCTCTTGTGTTTCTTTACTTCTTTTGTTTGTTGAAGGAATCTTGACAAAGGTGGGATGGTAATTGTTTAGAGATTAAAAGCCTAATATTTGTTGAACAAGTGGAGCTGATCTAGCAACTCAGACTTGCTGAAAGAGGGAGGCCCTGTTCATGGCTGTGTGCTTTAATTAATTACCTTGTGATGTCTTTGGTGCTTATTGGGGCCCTGTGTGTGCCAATTAACTCTAAAATCCGTTTGAAAGAAAAAGGCGGGGGGTGGGGGGAGGGTGATAATATCACAGTTACGGATTACTGAGTTGAACTGGTACTAGAAGCTTGCTGAGAAGTGAACTGCTGTGGGGGAGGTAGGAAGAAGGAAGATCTGCTGGTTTCAGGCAGGAATAAACATTAGATTGGCTCAAATATTCTGGAAACAAGTCTGACTCAGCTGGTTGACTTCAGGAAGACAGCTATGTTACCTCTTCTAAATCACAAAAAGGCTTCCCGGTTAATCGGCAGCCTGGTCATTAGTATCACTGGGTGTAAGCGGGCTGCTGGGAAGACATTTAAGCTCTCTAGGTTTCCTAAAGAAGTATGTCCCAATTCAGGTCTTTGCAGTGATGCTTGGGCCTCTGTTAATGCTTGGTGAATAGTCCTGTTACAGGTACTAATTTCAGGGTGTAAATATTTCATATGTGCATTGATCTCTGAAAACCAGACCCTTAGTTTTATTAGTGAAACTAGCGTAAAAGTTCCTATTTTTACTGCTGCCTGGGAATTAACGGAGGGAGAGTACAAAGGCAACTAACCTTTCCTTATATTCCAGATACTTAGCAAGGAAGTTCTTCCATCTTTGGGCAAAAAAGACATTTGGACAAGTTTTCCCTTCTAAAGCCAGGTAGATAAAATTACAGAAATCAAGGGTGGCGTTTTTTTGTGGGTTTGTTGGTGGTGGTTTTTTTGTTTGTTTTTTTTTTTTTGTGTGTGGTTTCGTGCTATACCATTGGGCTAAGAGAGCGCTGGCTGCCAAGAAAATATTTGGATATCTTTTGGATCACTTGAAGGTTTCCTTTGAATACGCTTCTTGCTCCTGCTTTTTGTTTGTTTTTAATAATCATGGTTAAACTTTACTAACTAAATTCGTACGAATTGTGGTTGTCTTGATGAAGTTGAACTGTACGTGTATATAAATGATGGGGTATGATTGTGACACCTGCTTTAAATTTAACAGTTTTTCAAAGTTATAACTAGAGATAGATTGTGAAATTCAGTTAATTTTATTGTTTGCACTATTGTTCTTAATGTATATCTATATATGCTTTGTATCTGTCTGACTTTGAAATACCTGTGGCAGATAATTCGTTTCTGTTGTTAGTGTTCTGTCAGCTGCTGAAAACTAACACTTTGATACTCTTTTCTTGTTTTGCTTTAATTTGCATGTTCATTCTTGTTTGACCACACCCTTGGGAACTGAAGCAGTTCCCAGTGGAAAGACCTGCATTTGCTACAGTCAGAATAAGTTACCCAATTTCATTGTACTGTATCAAATATACTCTGACTACATCTGCCTTAGTTGGTAACCAGAAGTTGTCCTGTGAATCTTGCTGTTCTTGCTATCCCATATACTGAATTTGCACTACTTTGTGTGTAAACTCAGGACAATTTTTTTTTTATTTTTTTTTTTTAGGAGGATGAGTGGAAATACGTTTTATAAAGTTCAGCAAAGAACATAAGCAGTAATTAATTTTTTTAGATTTAAGAGTCTCCAATTCTCCTTAGCTTTTATTTGCAATGTTCTGTTAATGCACCAAGTAAAATAAAAATAAAGTATAGCTCATTTCTTTTTTCTTTTTCTTTTTTTTTTTTTTTTCCTTTTCTGCTTGAGTGCTTGGAATGACTTAGCAACTTTGCTTGGGGTAGGTAGCTATGAATTGCAACTTGTGAGAGGATTCATATGTGTTTCACTGAGGGACCTCTAGGTATTCTGGGCCTAATCCTGTTATTACAGACATGAGCAATTTCATTAAGCTAGTGGGATAGTTGTGATCAAAGGTTGTGAGTCTGGGCTTGTGTGCTTTTTGTTTATTAGCTTATATGTTTTCATGGGTCCTTTTGTCTTCCTTCTCTCCATCACAAATACAAAGAGATGAGAAATTTTTTGAAAGTGTTTGTACTCCAGTTGATGAGACTTTCCGGTTCTTACGCTGCTGCCCAGGTCATCTTGACCACACCGAAAAATGTTTGAGATAATATTTTAAAATAAAAAAAAAATTGCTTGAAATAGTAGGTTATGACCATTATTTTTTGTTAGGTGATCGAACTGCTAATTCCCTCATGCAGACCCTCCTATATTTGAATTTTCAGTTGTTCACAATTCAGTTGCAATGTAGTGTCACTTCTTACCTGGTCAGGTATGTGTTAATTAAATCTGGGTATAAAAGCAGAGGCTGTTCTACTGAGGTTAAAGAATTTGAAGGTCATGTGTGACTTGTGAATCCATTTTGTACGTGGCTTAGCATCTGTTGGAAGGAGAAGGAAGGTACATGAGCAGATGAACAGCTTCGTTTTTAGCATAGACGATGTGTAACTAGCTGAAGGAGTTCTGAAGCCTATTTAAGTGATCTTTGGGAAGATTTTTTGGGGGATTTGGGATAACTTAAGATCAGCATGCTCTTTCTAAGAACACAATGGAAATATCAAAGTATTATAAAATCTAAGGTAGCTTTTGTATTTATTTCTATACATAAAATATTTTGTATTAAAATAACAAAGAACAAAATTAGCAAGGAAAATACACGTATCATTATCAACCATGCTGGTTTTTTGAGTAAAACAGAACTGAGGATAAAAGATGCGAGTTATTCGTAGGTTTAAAGTCAACTGGCACTGTGATATTTGGCCAGCTAGTTAACATCAGTCTTTCCTTCCTTGACTTTATGTGAAGTATTTACATAGCTGATTGCTTCTTGTCATACTTCATAGAGTCTTGGAATAAAGTGTCACAGTAGGGTAGTGTTTTTTAGATGCAATTAGATGCTGTTAGGCTAATCAGACAAGACTGGAAAAGAGGTAGCATAATCTTCATTAAAACTGATTTTTGGTCAACCTGGAAACCTGTATGAAGTTTCCCATGTCCAAATTTTTCAACTGTTTAGATGCTTTTATGACCAGAAGATTCTTCAAAAAACTTTTGGAGAGTGGAAGGAGTGGTGGACGGTTTGCAGAGAAAGGAAGCTCAGCCTCAGAGCAGGCAGCCATTACAGGTTTGTGACATGACTTCCTATTATTGTGTGTATATAGCAGTATGAGAAATTTTCCTTAGGTTCTGAAGGAGTTATTAATGCCAGTAAGCAAGTTACATCAACAGTACCTCTAGGCCAAGAGCAATGTCTTCATTGCTTATTTTCATATCTATCTTCTCCTCTTT
Source organism: Harpia harpyja (assembly GCF_026419915.1). Taxonomy (NCBI): domain Eukaryota; kingdom Metazoa; phylum Chordata; class Aves; order Accipitriformes; family Accipitridae; genus Harpia; species Harpia harpyja. The sequence continues at coordinate 42,631,965 of NC_068948.1, read as the reverse complement.
CTTTTTTTTGTTGCTGTTGTCTTAGGATGAAGTCAAAATTTCCTATCCAACATATCTTTAAAGTGCAATTGAACTTGCAAGAATCCTACTTCTGGGCATTGGTAGCTATTTCACTGAATAGTGCTTTTTTCATTTTTCAGGCATTTACTCCAGAATTTGATATTCAAGGCTTGGAGAGCCTATGTATGCCAGCAACAAGGAAAGAGGAACAAATACTGTGTTGCAGAGTCTCATGGTAAGTGAAGTGATGGTAACTACCTTTATTTGGGGACATACTGAGATGGGAGTTTCCAAAGGAAATATTTACACAGAGTCTCTTCCCTTGTGCATGTTTGCACATTGACCTCCCCCATCCTATGGAAGCGTAATGCTTTTAGGTACAGATGGTTGTCTGTCTAAAGCTGGCAGGGGGGTTCTGTTTGATGCACTACTGTGTGGCTATATAGTTATTTAGGGATGCCAGTGAATAAGCTTAAGGGCCTCTCCATCTGCTCTGGATTGCGTTGTTTGTTTTTGGGGGGGTGGTTTGGTTGGTTTGGGTTTTTTTTTGTTTGTGGGGTTTTTTTGTTGGTTTTATTTTACTTTATCACATTATGTGTTCAAATAAATATTTTTTGTTAGAATGTGTTGCTGGAATTCTGTTATCAACTGTGGCTATAGAAATTAAACAATAATTCCCTGTGGTATTAACTGCACGTATTTTATCTGTATTCAGTATTCCTTCCAGCTTGTGTCTTGCAATTGAAAAGCAGCCTAAGCTTTTGAAGTGCCCCTTGTCTTATTGTGTAGATTCTTTGTTCTGCAATGGATTTGTCCTGTTCATGACATTGCTTATATTGGTTGCAACTTCCTTTGGTTTCAGGGAATATGTTTCCCTGAAGGGGAGGAGGACCCTCTTTTAAAGATGATGCTGTGGTTTTTCTTCTGTGCTGATTTGCAAAATAAGTTAACTGCTCTCTTTGCATATGCATGTAGCCTCAGAATATTGTATAGACTGGCACCTTTCAAAACGAACTGATAGGCTATCTAGATTTCCGTTCTTACTGAGTGAGGCCAGAGTACTTGCAGAAGCAGCTGTGTGTTACTTAGTCAAAAAGATAGAAAAGCAGCCTGTTTTAAGGTAGGTTAATACTTGATTCACCAGATCACAAGGAAATCTTTAAAAAGTGTGGTGGTTTTTTGGGTGTAAGTGTGGAGTGGCATAAAATCTATGGTGTTTTTTCTAATAACTTTGCTTCAATAGTGTCAGTTCTGACAAGCCAGACTGTTGTGAGGAGAAAGTGCAGTGCACTGCATAAAGTGGTAAACTGGGATTTGTGACACCACTTCTGTTTTTAGCTGTGTGACTGACCTGCTAAATAAACTTGACTTGTTTCTGGTTGATTTCTCTGCTTGTAATAGAGAATAACTCTTGAAAAGCCACTGATGAACCTGATGAACTTTTTTTTTTAAAATGAACCAAAGAAAATCCTGTAATTCTTACCCAATAAGGTTGTTATGCTGAATATTGTTATACAATTATATACCCTGTAAGCACTGAAGACAAAGCGATGCCGTTGTCTGATAATTCACGCTGCTCTGAACAAGTGGCATGATGCTGTCAGCATTTCGGAGATTCTTGTCAGTGTGGCACCCTCAGCCAGGGTGGATGGTTGTGGCTGCGGCTCTGGTGGCTGTTGTTTCAGGGTGTCCCACGAGGTGTCACTGCGGGTTGAGGGGACTGGAGGTCGGGGACAAGTGGTGTTACGGAGTGGTTAAAAAATGCCAGATTCTTGCATGAACTTAAGATGCTGTAATTTTTCTGTTGTGCACAGCAAAGAAGCAAAAATTGCTCAGGACCTGGCAGCACTGGCTTGTTTATGTTGATGTTCAAAGGACAAAACATGGGATGCAGTCTGTGGCACTGGCTTTCAGGGAAAGAAGCTGTTTGCGGTAAGAATGGAGTGGAAGCAGGCAGAGGGGCGTTGACCATAAGGCCATGGTTTTTACCTGTGTTCTGTTATCTTTTCCTGCAGTGACTTCGTTCATATTCGATTTTTTTTTTTTTTTTTTTTTGAAGGGTGTGTGTGTCTGAATTCTTCTGGTATGCCCATAGACTGTGAATGTAAAAGATTGTTTTTCGTACCTTTTTCCAGTGAAAGGAAGGTGATTTCTTGCACCAAACTATGGAACCTGTGTTTGAACATGTCTGTAACATTGTTTTGGCAGCATATCGTGGGCAGTGTGGAGAAGACGACACTATCAGAACAGCAGTGGACGTAAAATGAATATTTTAGCTCTGCAGCATTGGGCCCAGAGCCTGCAATTTCGAGTAAGTCCTAGGAGCTTCAGCTACTACCATTTCTGATGTTTAAGTTGCATGCGCATGTGACTAATTTTGCAGATTAATAAAAAATAGGCCTTATACTCATTTGCTTTGCAAATTGCAATACTTATGATGGAAGAACATATTAGGACATGAGGAAATGGAATGAAGCTGTGTCAGGGGAAGTTCAGACTGGACATTAGGAAAAGGCTCTTCACCGAGAGGGTGATCCGTCACTGGAACAGGATCTCCAGGGAAGTGGTCACGACACCAAGCCTGTCAGAGTTCAGGGAGTGTCTGGACGATGCTATTAGATGATTTAGTTTTAAGTAGTCCTGCAGGGAGTTGGACTCGATGATCCTTATGGGTCCCTTCCAACTTGAGATATTCTATGAAGAAGGTCAAAACAATATTTTGACAAGAAAAATTTCTTTACGAGCAATCTAGGCAAAGCAAACTGGATCCGTGTCTTATATTTGCTGGGAAGCAGACTGTCCAAAGGAATTATTACTGTCTTATACAATGCTTGATGATAGTGAAACTGTCAGAGTTCTCTCCACCAGAGAAACTAGCCACAGGTAAATAAGAGGTAAAAGAAAACAAGTGTGTGAGTTTGCAGCTGTGGCATTTTGAGCAGGGCATGAAGGGTAGTTGCATCCAGCTCTCCAGAATGCCAAACTCCACAGAGGTCCAATCCACTATCCCATTAGGAGGTAACATAGTACTGGTCAGCTGTTTGACGGCACCTTGCCTCTTTGTAAGACAACATTTCTTATGTCCTAGTGAATTTCTGTGAGCATGTTTAACTCAATTTGGGGTAAGAAAATACAATCCAGCATTTCATGTTCTTTTGAGAGGTTGTCAGCTCCTTCAGTAAATTGTTCAGCTTAGCTGATGTGAAAATAGTGTGGTTTTCTTTCTTTCACTGGAACTGTGGCTTTTTGTCCATTTCGTTAAAAACAGGTGATGGTATTTAATTTGGCCTGTGCTGTGAGATGATAACACTGCCTGTTTGAGGCCACTATTCTA